>NC_089888.1:9382500-9995833 GCF_040182565.1 Anser cygnoides
GCCATGGGCAGAGTCTTCATCAGATCGTGATGGAGCCCAGCGCAGCTTCAGTGAAACGTTGGATGTGTATCACTGGGAATGGTATAGGATGAAGACCACGGCTAAGTCAACAGGCCAGTGGATGTCTTTGACGTGGACGGTGTTTTTTTATGTAATAATTTATTTTAATTTATTTGGCCTTGGGTCATGCTAGAAGCAAATGTACTTGATACAGCAAAACGTGTGGCTTGAACTCTTTTAATTTGATACATTTAACATAAGTAATTCCTTAACTTATTTAACAGCATTCATATGAAGCAGCAACCCTGTACACATGAAGAGCAGGGAACAGTATCTACAGTAACATACCCGCAAATTTCCTTTAGTTCTGCTGCATTATTGTCATTTTCCTACAGGACTGCACTTTCACTGCTGTTTGCTTTCCACATGCAACTTCTAGATTTTTTATTTTTTATTTTTTTCTGAAGGAATTGGCTAAGAGGACTCCCTCCAAGCATCCTGATCACCCAGCTGTCCAGAATGCATTGCAGGCAATGAAGACGGTCTGCACAAATATCAACGAGACCAAGAGACAGATGGAGAAACTGGAAGCCCTTGAACAGTTGCAGTCCCACATTGAAGGATGGGAGGTATGGTGCAGGATTAGCAAGCCCTCTGGAGACAATTCTCTGCATGGTTTTGTGGGCTGAAGTTTGGTGGTTCATAATGTGTACAGGGATTTCTGATGTATAAATGTACTAAAAGGTGTGGGTGGCATCACTTTGACAGGTTTAGAATTCAGTGTTTATTTTGGGGAGTGCAGGCTACTGCTAAATTGTAGCAGAAGAAACAGATCATGAAATAAAGAAAGGTACTAGAGCTGGAAAGGACTAAAATTTCAAATGGTCAGGTTTCATTTGAAGGACAAAACTAGAAGATGAAATCAGGAGTGGTTTAAATAACACAAGCTTCTGTTTTCGTTCCTACGAGCCTTTCGTTTTTGTGGGAGCTTTGAAAGTTGGCTTCCTACAGATTTCCTGTATAAAAGATAAAGGTTCAGTTAGAAAGCAACTAGTATATTTGTATTTACTCCAGTTAAGTTTTTCATAGATGTGTTCATAGGGATGTGTTTATCAGTAGGTGTATCTGTATAGGTGGAAGCACGTACTCTGGAAGAGAGAAAAATAAGAGAGGAAGGTAGCTGAGATGTGAAGCTTGGGGACAGAGGAAATCTGAAAGAAGAGCCACCCGGGAGAAATACTGGGAAGTTGGGATGGTGCACAAAAGGGTTGGCAGCTTATCTTGTGATGACTTTAGTTGAGGCCCTTGAGTCAGTGCAGTTGGAAGCCTCTGGGAGGTGCACCACAGGGAGTCAGCGGTGTTAAATGGTCTCATAAAGACATTGGTGTCGGCATGTAGCAAGACTGACTTTTAAAATATTGATGCTGATCATTGCCAGCTGAGGACATCTTTTTAGAGGTCATATAAACTTCCTCATGTTTGGAGTCTTGGGTGCTCTCCACAAATCTTTTTTGGGTTGTTTTTTCTGTCTTTCGTGTATATTTTAAACCTTGCTCATTTTTTCCCCTCAAGGATGTTCTTGGCATCCAGCTAAAGACACGAGAGTAACCCAGATATCCAGCTGTGTATTTATTTTTTGGATAGCAAGCTCAACAAACAAAAAAGGTCATGTAATATTCTATATAGCAGGATTTCCAGAAGCAGTTAAAACCATTTCAGGTTCAGTGCAACTCATGGGTCCTCCAGGCAAGAGGTATGGTTTGAACTCTAGAGCTTGAAACATGACTCTGAAAGTGTCCACGATGTCATTAATGAAGTGGTATCAAACTTATTGCAGTGTTGGGGGTGGGAGATGGGGTACTAATCCACAGCAACATTCTGGGCCTAAAAATCTGTTTAGATTTGTTTATATGTAACAAAGTCACTTATGTCACTCACCCCAAAAGTTCAAAAAGGGAGAAGTGTTTTTGACTATCAGTAAGCTGTGGAAAGTTACTGAATCTCCTTGTGGCATATTGAGAGGAGGAAAGCTAGCTTTATAAATCACAGATGCAGACTAATACTAAACATGATCACATTTTTTCTTCTGTGCCCATAAAGAAATCTGAAACTGAATGACAGTTTCTTATCTTTTGGTTGCCACAGTGCCATAGTCTTGCAACTTAGGACTTTTTTGCAAAGTGCTATGTTAGTGAATAACTGTTTTCAGTTCTTTCAGATGGATTTCACAGTTTGTTCCTAATGAGAAGGGTTCCTAACTCCTATCCTGTGGAATGTTGCAACTGATGAATTAAAAACATTTTTAACTTAACCATACAGGGATGCAAACCGCAGAGCTGTCTGTAAGAGAAAGTGTGTAAGGCAAATGTCACATTCAGATTTTCTGTTCATCTGATGGTAATCTCTCCTAGAAAATAGAAAATCTCTTTCTCTATTATCATGGTTTTAGATTCTGAAACGTTTATGTCCTGTATGTGTGGTTATTTACCATATGTACTAATCTGATAAGGCCCATAGCTTCCAGCAGTTTTAGTACAAGCCATTGAAATTGTCAAAAAGAAGTAAACATCAGCTTACTTATGACCAAGTTCTTTATGACTACCTGAGAGGTATCCTGACTCTGTGGAATATGCAAGCGGCCCAACATGAAGCTTGGGAGTAATTTTTTCACTTAATTTGGAACAGGCTCCACCTTACCTAGAGTTTCTGTTTAACCAAACCAGCACAGTTTCACTGGTTTCTATGATCACGTGCTTCCTTACAACTGTCCCAGTGGGACCATCCCTGACCTATCTCTATCTCATTGCCATCAGCGCCACCCTCAACATTTCCAACATGAGGAACAACATAACATCGTTCGACTTCTGCCATGTCTCTTCTTGCTCCCAAGGGTCATCTCTAGCTTCACTAAGAGCAGTAGTTATTTTCTTGAGCATTTGCCTCAGTTCCACATTTTTTCTTCAAAATCTCTGCCTACCAGTCTGTCTCTCCGTCTAATACAACCATTCTCACTATCATGCGCTGGCATCATCCTATCAGTCTCTTTCTGAAACATGTTATAATGATGGGTCATGTTGAAGTAAGCCAAGCCTGGGGAGCCTTTGAAGATCCGCAGCTTGATCAGAGTTTTATTCATCTAAGTGAACTCTGCTCAGATTCATCCTTCTGGAATGCACAGATTCCTTGTAGTTGTGTTTTATGGAGTAGTCTCAGGCAGGCCAATTTGATTCTGGTTAATCCTTTGGGGAAACAAATTAGTTTTAAAAAGGGCGGGGAAAGTAGAGGATGCATGAGAAGTCCAGCTTTTGTGTAAAATGTTTTTGTTTGGTTAGTGAAGAACCAGTTAATTACATATTGATTATTCTATGGGGTCAGCTCCTCCTCATGAGTCCTTGTGAATTATTTTCACTAAAGAATTGCTACGTGAAGAATCCACACATTCTCCCAGTCTGAAATGTTTAGGGAAGCAAAACCCCCATCACAGAACAGCATGAGTTGTAAGATGTGTTAGCGCTCAGGCAGATCAAGTGTTTTGTAATTGGCTGTAATTTGCAATTCCACCAGCTATGATGTTTTCTTTTTTTGCCTGCAGCTTGGTCCCACTTAGAAAGGTGAGAAATCCTGTCTTGTCTCTGAAAACATCAAATAAATCTTACTGCTCTGTTTCTTACTATTGAAAAAACTCTCAGATTGGTATAAATGGGAAGTAGCTAGGCCAACAGCAAACAGAAATGCATCAACGATGTTCAGATACCATAATGATGGGTCTGATGGAAAAATAAAGATTCTTAGATTTTAAGGTGAGGACCAACTTGTATGCTTTGACTTCCTATACAAAATAGGCCAGAGAATTTTACCTGGTAATTCTTGTGTCAGTAAAAGATTAAGTCCAATTACTGATGTCACTGTGCTCCTTGCTTTTGCTTCCTCTGTGTGTCTTTTAGGGAATTAAGTACTTGATGCTGAGGTGCTCTAACGCCTTGATTTCTACGTGGGCAAACCGTGTGGGGAACATGCTTCTATGTTATACAGTTGGTTGGTTTCTGTTCCTATTTGTGTGTGTGTTACTAGGCTTTGGGGTCATATTTCTGATATATAGTGAATTCCCATGTAGATAGTCATGGTCAGCAGGTCATTTTCAAATTAACGAGTGTTCACTTCTGGACATGTATTTCTATAGGTGGATTTAAAAAAGTAAAAACATATCAGGGCAGCAGATGGAAATATTGCATCGAGCTAGCTCCTGCATGACTAAATCCACAAAGTACAGAAACACATATGTGGAATACACAAAACTGATGTCCATACTTGGCAGCCTTTAAAGAATAGCAGACTCCTTGTTAACTAAAAGCAAGACACAGCACAGCTTGCAAGGTTTGATTTAGAAAACAATGTCATTAAAACTTTATTCACACCTTTAGGGTGACTGCATTGCATTTAGAAAGGCTGATTTCAATTCAGTGATTTTCCCTGAATAGCTTAATGGTAGCAGACTGCACCTTCCTGAAAAATATTCACTCATACAATCTCTAAAATCATTCAAACAAATCCTTTTGAGGTGACTTTCTAGATAGAACTGGATTTCATGCCTGTTCAGAGAGATGTCTTCAGTTTCTGTAAGTGGGGTGAATTACGTTTTACGAGTCTTTTGTGGTATTTGTGAATATTAGAGTTATTGGACCTTTGCAAATCAAGCGGTTTTGTTGATAATGAATGTCATGCACTACAAAGTCAGTTCTCTTTTCCAGTAAGACTCAAGACAGTGGGTCACATTATCTGGTTGACTCCCTTATCTGCATGCCAACCATGGGAGGAACCCACACTGTTACCCTAAGTTATTCTTCCTTCCAACTCAAAAAGAAATGCAAAAAATATTAAGTGTTCCAGGACTGGGTGGTAAATGTTTCTTATGTCTCCATGTGTTTTCCTGAAAAGAAACCTTTTTGTTGATGATCTTGTACCTTTGAAGTAATAGTAGACCAAGGAACCAGTGCCTAGGGTTTAGCCAAACCTATCTTGTTTGGTCAGTGGTGCAACTGAAGAGCAGATTCTCAACTGTGCTCATTCAGAATGAGCAGACACTTGGAATTTGCCTGTTCTGAGAGTGATCCAGCACAGTCCCATGGTTGATTTTCATTTGTGCCCAACTGCATTGGCCCTAAAACTCCCATTTCAAAGACTATGTGATTACTTTTCCTAGGAATAATCTGAGTAACAATTTGGGGATTGAATGGTTTAGAGTAATCTACTTTGGTTTTCAGCTTCCAGGGATCCTCATGTGATTGAATGGCTTGAGCATCAAGCTCAGTTATCTGCATATCTGCAGTTCAGTGCATATGATGGCTTGCACCTAGCACAGTGTCCAGGACCCGACCTGTGGTTTTCATGGCTACGTTTCTGACTTGCATGTGTTCATTAGAGGTCCAGAAAGGAGAGCAGCTGCATATACTTCTAACAGAAGAGCTGGAGAGAGAGATCACCACTGAGATGATTTTCCATTGGGATGGTTAATAGTGACTCGTGCCACAATCAGATCTACAATGTTAGAGAAATATCACTTTTTTTTTTTTTTTTTTTATTATAAAGCTTTCCTAAAGCCATCGCTTGTCATATTTTGAGTGAATACTTAGGATACGATGGGAAGACTAATGGTCTTGAGAGACTCACAAAACAACTGCTTTGAGAATGAAAGATTTTTCTAAGGAAAAATCTCTTGGATCTAAGGAATATTTATCACAGAGTATGAGGATTTGTATAAAAGTATTTGTAACACAGAAAAGGCATGATGTGTTTAGCTGCAATAAGAAATTGAGGACTTCCTCCTCCTAAGTGCATCAATCATTTGGCAGTTTAATGAAGTGCAGATAAAATAACAGAGCTTTAGTAAAAGTGCTTCGTTGTGTGCACACAAAAAAGTGAAAAATAAAAGATCTCTTTTCTGTTTCAGGGGTCGAATCTTACAGATATCTGCACGCAGCTCTTGCTCCAAGGGACTTTGTTAAAAATCTCAGCAGGGAACATCCAAGAGAGAATGTTCTTTCTGTTTGATAATCTACTAGTCTATTGCAAGAGGAAATCCAGGTGAGTCCCTCTGCTTTTATAATGGGACTGTTCGGAGGTTTTGCAAATGGGAAGTATGGTCAATTACTAATCACTCACTGTATTCCCTGTTGCTATGTAAGGCTGAGTCACAGGTGTGACTTTCCTCTGTTTTTGACTGCTGCTATTGCTTAGACTACGTGAGAAGGAAATTACTACATGGTAAGATAAATATGCCAGAGATTAATGGGGTCCCCACTCTGAGAAGCACACAATCCAAAGAAAGAAGTTGATACAGTGCAAAAAAAAATCACTAAGTGAGTTCTTACAGCTGGAAAGCTTCCCAGAGCAGATGGATCTCCAGGAGTGATGTGCAGAAGCAGGCCTTGCCAACTTTCTTTGTGAGGTTGTTCTAAGCAGACAAGGGTGACATGAAAAATGATATAAAGCCAAGAAAGGGGAAAATAGAAGACTAGGAGAACATTAGGTGGATGCAGGGCACAGAGGAAAGAGGAAGAGATGATCAGTAAGTTGCTGTTCAGCATTTGCAGCCCACGTGCTTTGTGCATTGTCTTCCTTTCTTATACTAGTGGCAATTTTTGTATCATTTTACCTTATAAAACATAAGCATTGTTAACACCTACTACTTATTATTAAAATAGCGTTGGCAGTGAAGAAGGCAATTTTCTTCTGCAGCAATTATAACGTATTTCATTTCTAAAGCTTTTCACCTCCACACTTCTAGTCTCATTCCCATGTCTTGGTCTTTTCTGGATTTATCATACATCCTCTACTATTCAGATTCTCCTCTTCCTTTCCTTCCTGTAATATCCTCCCTCTTCTTCAGTTTATACCTCTTTACTGGCGATGACCGAGCGGAATGGCCAAACCAATTAGAACTTCTCAAAAACTAGAGTGTTTTATCCAAAGAAAATTCTTCTGTTTCAAAAAGTGGGTTAAATTTCCATTTTTTTGTTCATGGAAATTTTGGAACCATTAAGCTGGGAAAAAAATCATGACACTAGTGTTCATACTTCCTGTGTGAATAACGGTGAAACTCTAACGTAAAATACAATTTTTAGGTGAAATCTACATTAGAAATTATTACAATGTAATATAAATATTTAAATTAAAAGAAAAAATGGCAATTTGATCTTAAATGGCTTCTAATCTTATCTAATTGAAGCATTCTGACGTTGCTGAAATGAAGCAAGAAAGAGAAAACATTTTATTTTGACACTTTACCAATTTGTCAAAATTCATTCTTTCATATGAAACAGAGTTCAGAAACTGGAGTTGTCTAACAGAAAACTATTCCTTTAAAAAATCAACTTGCTATCTAATCTTTTAATTCTTCAGAGCTCTTAAAAACTGTCTTTCTAGTCCTGTTTGTAGTTCAGGTTAGCCTAGCCCCTCCCGCTGTCCAGGCATTTTTCCCAGAATACTAAGATTTAGAAAACAAAATGTTCTGCTGCCTTTTAAGCAACCCTCTGTTTTTGTACAGTGATGTTACTGAGCTACGCTGTAGTTTGGCTTGATTTTGGAGGAGGCTGCTGTAGCACTTTGATTTTCCCAAAGGATCGATATTGTTTATCTTTGTCTAATAATGTAGCTTAGACTGATGAAATGCCCAGAATCTGATTTCCATTAAAAAATGGAATATTTTTTTAAGTCTGCTTGTAATTGCCAAATGAAAAATATATATTTAGGGATTGCTGAGTGACTTTAGTTTTGGATATTTCCCCTGTCTAGCTGCTATTTATAATTAGTCCAGGATGGAAATGAATGTCTATCCAGTTGTGTTGCTGTGATCATTTGACCAGCTGCTTGACAAACAACCAACATGTTAGTGGAACACAGATTTTGGAAGAAAAACAAACAAACAAACCAAAAAAAAAAACCACCCTTCCTTTGTCAGTTTGCAATTTGAAATTGAGTGACTTGGTTCTTATCCCATTTATACCATGCTTGTAGAAATCACTGGAGTTTTCCTTGATCAAAAAGTGCAGTCAAAATTCTGCCCTTGATCTTCAGTAAATAGTCAACCATGCAGCCATTTGAATTTGGGCATCATCTCTTCACAACAGCTTAAATTAGAGGTAGCTTTGTTGAGACCGTTTCAAAACGAGTTTAACATCAGAATTAGAACTGTGATTTTAGATCTAAGACTGCAGTCTCATCCTTTGCAGAAGCGTTGGGAAGCCTGACAAACTGATGACATAGATTTTTTCAGAGCTGAGTATTGTTTTGTGTTTTTAGTGGTATCATAGACTGCTGTTTAAATTGAATCCTGATGTTAGGAACAATATGTTTCATGTGGGGAAGTGGGCTGAGTATTTAAAGAGTTTTATAAGGCTGCCAGTACAGCTCTTTTTTTTTTTTCCTGACTCTAACAGACGTCTTTAGGAAATGATCTAATAGCTCCAAGCTCTCAGTCCCTGTCAGTCTGATTGTATGTAAATATATGGTCATCACCAAAGGTATATTTGTCACTTAAACTAGTTGTAAAAGGAAAAATTGTTCAGAAAAAAGCATGGTGATTCTCATCGCACCTCAGTTTATCACAAATATTTCACTTTGACAGAAATTTTCTTCCCAGCTGTTTTTTATTGCAGTGCTCTTTGGATCTTATGAGCACCTGGCAAGTTGCCACAGCAATTCCCTCACTGTACAGAGTTTGGACACCTGCCATCTCAAATGGTGATCATTTGACCAGTCATGTTTTGGTTCACATAGCAGGGTTGTTCTTAGATATTAAAGCTCAGCAGGTGTCAGTCGGATAGTTTTAAACCTATTGTAGACATAAAAATCAGATGCCACATGCAGAGATGTTGAACACATGTGACAGACCATGTGATACTAGCCTCTTTGCATGTTTCATTTCATATTCGGAACTTTATATACCTACCACAAATTTCCCAAAGCTGTAGGCAAAAAGGAGGCAAATGTAACCTTTTTTCAGGTGATATTGCAGTTCTTATCCCAAACCCACATAAAGTTCAGTCGTACTGTCATTTCAGTCAGTTAAGTCCTCAAGAATGTAAAGCTTAAATACATCCCAGTCTTCACATAGTCTAGCAAAATAAGCCCTTTCCTGCTGTACTGATACTGTTGCACACGTATATTTGTGAACTGACTTGAGTATTCAAGTTACTTCCAATCTGAGAGTAGCCATATATCATAGCACTCTATATTCAAATCCTTTTTAATAGTCATATCTTGGATTGATTTGTGCTGTTGTTTCCTGTGTCCATTGAATCCAAAACAAGCTGTGTTGTATATACGTTATGCTATTTGCTCATGTGTATCTAACAGTCTAAATCCTAATTGCAGAGTTGCTGGGAAAAAAGCATCTAAACGGACAAAGTCAATCAATGGGTCCCTTTATATCTTCAGAGGCCGAATAAACACAGAAGTCATGGAGGTGGAGAATGTGGAGGATGGAACAGGTAAGACAATAAATACTGTCTTTTAACCACACAAAGTCCAAATCTTGTGTGGGAAGTTGGCACAAAAGTATTCATCCTTCTCCTTTAATGAAGTCTTAGCTAGTTGTGTAACATCCGATGTCTTCATTCTTAGACCAACTCACACAGTTGAAAGACTGGTCATACTTTCAGGCATTAGTCCTTCATTCTGAAATGACCTTACGAAGAGTTTATGTATCCAGAAGCTTGTCTATTTTTTCTCCTAATCCAAGTTAATTTAGTAAAAGATTTTTTAACTTCTTTCCATCCTTTCTTTTCTTACATCTTAAGCTATTACAGCTAAAATAACAGAACTTCTAGATCTTCTTCTAATTTAGAATACTACCAAATATTAGTCTTAGCATCAAATCAGTAGCATGGAATGTGGCCGAGAATGAAATATGGGAATAGCTGTTGCACTATTGTTCTCGTGTCCTGACACAAGCTGGAAGAATTGATGGGTTTATTATTTCATCTACAAAAGTTGCACCAGGCCCTGCTCCTACTGTATTAAGTCAGCAATTAGTATTATTTCCTTTCACAGATAACATTTAAAGAGTTCCTATGTCCAGTGGACAAAAACCGTGACATACAACAAGCTAGTGTATCTCTAGAAAGTTCAGCACAAGTAATCCAAACAAGCATCATGGCCTTTTTCAACGATGCCATTGTATTTAAAATATTTTCGTTCTTCTGAGGTGAAATTACAAAACATCACTCTTAGGACTGAAGCTGTAGAGAAGACAGCTTTGTGGGCAAAGTATTGTGCTAGGAATAGGAATATGCTGATCTATTTGAATGGAACTTCAGTCATTAGTGTGCCCACTGTAGATTTTCATCTCTGGCCTGTCTCTAGTCATGAGAAAAGTTGTCAGGGCTCTTCCAAATATGAGGTTTCACTGCCCTGGAGTCACAGGGCACAGGGCACACTTGATCACAGACCTTTTTTACATAATTTGTGCAGGGGACAGATTTTTCAGGTTGAACAGCGTAGCCATGGATACTCCTATTAATGTTTGTACTTCCAGGGTGGTAAGTAACAGTCGGCCACATGGACAGTCAGTAAGACTGATGCATAAGGAACACCTCAAAAATCAAGCTCTCCAAATAAGAATATTTTAATAAAGGTTTCGCACACTGATCTGATTCAAGAAGCAGGCCTTCTGTTCACAGTGTGTGTTGTGCTTTGGGATTTTACAGCAGATTACCACAGCAACGGCTACACAGTGACAAATGGCTGGAAGATACACAACACAGCCAAAAACAAATGGTTTGTCTGTATGGCCAAGACTGCAGAGGACAAGCAGAAATGGCTGGATGCTATAATCAAGGAAAGAGAGCAGAGAGAGAGTAAGTGGATAATTTATTTCTTAATGCATTGAATGAATTGGTGTAAAAAGGAGAAATGAATTGACATGTAGAAATATGTCTGAGGGAAAAAGAAAAGATAGCAGTTTTTCCTCCATGTTTTGAGAAAGACTTAAAATCTATCCTTAATGACAAGGAAACTCAAGTGATTGAAAACAAACATTTCTGAATATGTGCAATTTTTATGTTTTTAAATTTTTTTTACGGGCTTGTGTTAATAATATTTATGAAATTGTTTTCACTTACCAAAGGGTCAGTTTCTTTGATGCATTAAGTTACTGAAAAAAATTAAACAATTTTTTGTCTTTAATTCATAAATAAGACAAAAATGTTTTGTGTGAAAAAGTAAAATAAATACATCAGTAAAATAAACGCATGATTTTGAAATAAGCAGAACAGCTCATGGAGAAAAAAAGAGAAATACTTAAATTTAGACTGAGCAGTGACAAATGTGTGCAGGTGCTTGTCACTTTTATCTTTTCTTGTGGAATGAAACAAAAACTAAGCTTATCTTAAAATGATGTTGTACAATAAATAGGAGCAGGGTTGGAAAGCTGTGAATCAGTGGGTGGTAAAAGTTCTGAGTTCCTTTCTAAATCAGAAGTAGCTTTCACAAGTGAACCTATTTCCCTGTTTGCTCAATGGGAACAATAGTAGCTCACTGTCAGAGGAAATGACATTTCTTTTAAAATGTTCTGTGCCTGACTTTTAGAAGGGGTTCCCCTCTCTGCAGATACCACTCTATTAAAGATCTAATTGCTCATCCATGCTAGTATTGAAAGAGGTCAGTCTGAAACCCGTTATTAGTAGTATGTTTTCAGGACTTGTACTTGCTATGCTATAATGCTTTAAATTTTTAAAGAACTTTTAAAAGTTTATTTAAGACACTTACAGATCTGTTACTGAAGTTCAATGAAAGCGGAGAATATAAAGCCTTTAATGTCCTTTGCAATCCAAACCTTATTTTTTATGTTACAATATTTTGCAGCAGGAAAACATCTAATCTGCTAAACACAAATCACATTGCAGTGTTACGTTATCACAGAATGTAAAATATTTCTAACATAGCTTATCATGTATGAACCCCAATGCACCTTTTGATAATAGCAAGGATACTACCCTACAAATGTAGATCAAGCATAGTGTGATTTCAAAAGAACTACCTCGATGCAACAGAGAGAATCAGTTTTGATTTTTTTAAAGGAAATGTTTTAACATTCTGAGCTGCTGATCCGTACTCATTGACCAATGCTGCAGTTTTGCATGTTTTCAGTAAAATACATTTCTTGGCTCTTAGTTTTACCCTCAGAGTGCTAAATCATATCTCCAAAAGATCCAGTGAGTCTTCATTTCAGAGTGAGTTTTTTCTTTATGAGGTCACTAGCACTCTGTGGAATTTCCTACGTCTCAAGTAAAATGTGTGAGGAGAGAGAATTTCGATAAGAAGTAAAAAGACTGAACTAGGAAAACAAACCAAATACTAGCAGGGAGCTTGAGAATATAGTTAGGTGACTGAAATATCAGGAAGGGAAAGGAATTGTTCCTTAATAGAAAGTTTGTCAAAGTTTTCCATGCAGTGTTGGCTACTCCAAGTGTTTTTTTCTGACTTTTTTGTCATGTGGCTTTATGATGTGGCAGCTGATGACAGGAGCATGGATAAGCATGGATATTCTGGCAGACATTCCAGACTTTATTGGAAAATCTCCTTTGGATCCGAGTAATTGAGAAGTCATAAGCTATCTGTGTTTGGATTAGAAGGTGTGGTGGGATTCCCAATTCTGTAGGATGAGTTGGGTAGAATGTGCTTTTCAGCCTGCCATTTACATCAGAGCCTGGGGAATTTGGTGATGTAAGACCAGCATGAGAAGTGTACTGTTACACAGGCTGGTTTCTATCACAAGTTCATGTTGCAAATTAGCCTCGGCTACATGTGTCAGCATTTGCACTGAATTGGATCAAATCATTAGGGGAAGATGATGGAAGAATAACAGCAATAAACCAGGTGATTTGCAGAGCCAAAACCTGTAGCCACATATCAGACACATGCAAGAAATGCTGTATTTGAAAGACAGAGTGCTGCACAAGGCTAATTCCTGGAACATGCATGTGAAGCCTCTAAGACAAATGCATTAAGCATTTTGAGAAAGCTAGAAAGCAGCTCTGATGTGACACAGAAGACTGTTCATTTGTTAATTTGACAAGTTCAGTATCTTACCATAAAGTAACAGAATGTAAATGCAGTTAGGGTGACCTGCTATTCCCAACGAATATAGTTTTCATTTTCTAGCCTTACACCGATCACTTAAACTCTACCTAATGTCAATCTCTGTAAAAGTTAGGCAAGTAAATCCAAGGCCAATTCAGACTTCAAATTGATCTTAGAGATGGCCAAACTCTGGGGCTCTGCTTCGGACTCCAGAGTTCCCTAGGTCTGCAAGTGAATTTGTGCTGCCTGTATTCAGAAGAGTCCTGGTCATGATTCAGAAACATGATTAGGAGAACAAATGTCTGCCGAGTCTTGCTTCCTGCTCTGTTGGTTAGTTATCCTAATGCACTTAGAGATTTGTATTTTCAACACTCTGTCAGGCAATTTTTTGGTGAGATACAGGAAAGAGGAGTGAGAAAAAAAAAAAAAAGCATGAGCATAACAGCATTCAGAGCACTTGTTTGAAACTCAAGAGGTTTAGATCTAGGCTTTTCTCTCTGAAAAGTTCAAATGTGCAGTTTCAGGTCCCCAGCTGAGTCTGATTCAATTTTGGACTTGCACTAGACTATCTAATCCATAATTTACATACATGCACATATATGCCTAGGAAAGGTTGTAGAAAAGCAGAGCCAGAAAGCAAAATGGTTAGTTCAGGCTAGAAGAGACAAAGTGTTCTCTGCAGCAAAGCAACTTTTTTGATGTGCTGTCCTCTTACAGCAATTAGCACTTTATTTCTAGGCAAAACTCAATTTCCAGGCTTTTTTGACAAATTTAAAGAATGTCAGAAAATGTGAGTTATGAGGACAGTTATTGCAACATAGAAAGCTATTCTTTTCAGAGATCTTCCTCCTGACTATACCACTTTGAAAGTTAACATGTGCTATGTGGTAACTCATACAAAGTGGAGGTGAAATTTTCTCTGTATCCAATTATCTATCATTCCTTAAATCATTCAGTATTTCTTTCAATGACTGGATAATAGGATTTTCAAACTGAATTTTAGCCTAGGGGTATTAGTAAATAGGCTAATTAAGAAAGGATGAGAAAATAATGTTCCCATCTACCTTTGATTTATTTGAGGATGTGAATTTGATGTCAGCAGTTTTGTATTTTTGGCTTCAAGTAATAGAACGCTCAAAAAGTCATCTGCTCTGTCAAGCATAGAGGTGCCTTGAACAAGCCTTATGAAGGCAGTTATTTCAGGGTCAAAAGTGAAATTGCAACAGGAATTCAGTTTCAAAAGGTATATATTTCCTCTCTCTTTATTTGGAACTTCTCCATGTTCTGTAAACCGTTCTACTTTTGTGCTGTGATGGGCCCATAAGTTTAAAGCTACTTTTAAAAATTGGGAAGAAAAGCTGTGAACCTCTCTGAGGTGCTACACGCACCAATGACAGCTTTGCACTCAGATCAATAAGTGATCCAATTTCCCTTTTATTTGGAAAATAAACCTCTTCATTTTTGTGTTTCTATCACTGTCTGCTTGGCCTCAGCTTTTGACTTTGAGGAGCCACTTTTTTCTAATGCTAAGGGTCTGAAGGAATTCCTGCTTTGTATTCCAGGTTTGAAACTGGGAATGGAGAGGGATGCATACGTCATGATTGCAGAGAAAGGAGAGAAGCTGTACCAAATGATGATGAGCAAGAAAGTGAACCTTATCAAAGACAGGAGAAGAAAATTAAGTACTGTTCCCAAGTGCTTTCTTGGCAAGTAAGTGGCATTTGAATTGAAAAGCCCTTTTTGATGGCAATTGAAAGAGCGGACTCTGAATTTTCTGCGAATGGCATTGTGAGGTCAGATTAGATGTGCTTTGATGGAGCTTAATTGGAAAGGCCTACCCCCCATTACAATTTTTATTAAAATTAATCACCAATTTCTATTTTATGCTGTACAGTGACAGCTTCTTCTATTGTACAGTAACACATAACAGCTGTTTCAAATCTGCCAAAGGAGTAGTAAGAAAAAATACCTTAACTCCCACAAGCTCTGGGCTGTTAGTGGCCTAACCTGTATCCTCTCTTGTATGCAAGTAGATGCTGACCAAATGATGTTTAAATCCAACAGAACTGTCCTGCTCTCAGGACTGAATATCCTGTTTGCCAGTGCAGCAGACAAAAACAAAAGGTTATCCATTAATTGCCCTTCCTTCCCTGTGGTCTCTGTAATGGCATTTTGCAGGCAGCACTCCTTGTTTACAGGGTGCCGAAATGATGTGTTGGCTTTCAGCATGACGGAAGACAGTCTAGTAGCATAGGTTGGTAATATTGCTATATCAAAACCTCTTGTGGAGATTTGGCCAGGCTGAGGTGCCTACAGGTATCCCTATCTCTGACAAAAGCATTATTTTGTCTAATTTTCCAGCATCCGCCATTAAAAACAAAACAAAAACAAACAAAAAAAACCACCTCTGCTAATGTCTTTTAAGTTGCTTGTTAATGCAGTCCTGGGCAACTCAGTTGAGTGCAACTCAGTGCAATGCAGTCATGACTCACAGACTCTTCATATCATTCCTGGGGCTTCCCTGAACAATGTTTTTTGGCTGTGACCTATTCATTTTTTTCAGATATTCCTGCCTAAGGGAGAAACTAAGGAGTGTGCTGGGATGTACTTAGTGGTTTTCTGGTAAATGCAGCTGAGAGTAACACTAAGGCCGCAAAAGTAATTTTTCTCTTGGCCTTTGGATATTAGATAGCATCTAATAATTCAAGAAATAAAATGTGGTTGTAGTGGAAAAAAAAGCATGAACTACTTCTAACAACCTTAGAAATATCACGTGTTTATTTATAAGGCTGTTTATGGCACTAGTCTGCAAATCCTTTTTCCTAACCACTCTTCGGGTGTACTGGCGTTGAGGCATGTGAACGGTGATACAATCTGCAGTCTGGGAGTTGAAGCCAATATATGTAAATGATCTGCTTGCCATGCTTCTTTTCAGCACTGCACCAAATGGATTGCAAAGCCTTGACCTGTACTGAGCTTGTGATAGAGAGGATCTGTTAACCTCAGGAGATTCCAGACATATCTGATCATATTGCACAACCCTGGATCGGCTGGATTTTCCTTTGTATTTTCTGAGTAGAAACCTAGCTGTTCTCAGTCCCTTACTTTCAGGGGAAGAGCTGGGAATAGTGTCTTGACTGGCACGCTAGCTGAGAACTCAGCATGGCAGTATGAGAAATGGGGATGCTCTCAGTTATACTGAGAACTGCTTAGAACAAGATGAGGAAACAAATCAAGTTTTGCCATTCACTTTGTGAGTTGATGCTTTTTTAGCAAGTCTAGCATATGCCAAAAAAACCCACCTCTGAATATTTCTGGATCACACACTTTACAGTGTTTATAAAACTTCTGGAGCAAATGATGATTGATTTTACTTATGAATCAAATACCACGGAAGTCTTAAAGTAGCTTTTAAGAAAACCATCCCATAGTGCTGAAACTTCAGAGCTGTGAGAGTACATCCGGTTCTTTTGTTTTTCCAGTGCTCAGTTTCAAACTTTAAGATGACTGCCTTACATTTAGAATCCTAATAAGCTTCAGGGACACAGGTCCAAATGAAAGACGCAGGAAAGCTAAGAGGTCAGCAATGTTCTGCTGCAGTTTAGGGCAGTTGTTTAAGTGCTATAAACTGTCATAGACCTATTGCACTTGATGGAAGATGTACAGCGACTGGGCATCAGCCTGGGCACCTAACGCGATTATGGTCAGTGGCCAGCAGGTCTGGGATGGGGCACTCCACAGGGTGTATGTCTTGTATTCCCAGTAATTGATGTGGAGGACTATTCTCCTCCTTCTGCAGTTTGTACTCTGTGTTTCAGCTTCTAAAAGCTTTTAGAAACAGTTCAGAATCACTGAGAAATTAAGAATGAGCTTTCCTTCTGAGATACAGGGCCTGACTCATCACTACAGTAGTCTGGCTTTAGGAGTTTTACTAAAATCTGCTGGTTTCCATGGGATTCCCCTGGCACAGCTGAATAGATTCTGTTGCTTTTTCTACATTATGACAGTTACAGAGTAGCCCCTCAGCAAACCGAAGTTTTTGTTATTGAAGTTGTTGTTGTTATTCTAAAGGCATGATGTAAATACTACCTACAGCTTAGATGAGTCACTTCTGATAAACATGAAGAGACTAAAAATACTTCATTTAGAGCCCACAGTTGGAGGCATGGATGCTGGTTTTGATAAGCAGCAATCCTCCGCAGATTGGCAAGCACCCAAGTGGTTTATTAAACTCAGATTTCCCATATGTTGTGCTACTTTTTATATTCCTTTTGTTCTTTTTTTATGAATTTAACACATTTCTAGTGTAATTAATAATTAACCTGGCAAACAACTCTGATCCCCCTAGGGCTTTGGCAGTAATTGCAATGTCCATTTTTCTGTACTTACTGTTTCTAATTGAGTAACATCCTACATATTTATCCATTTCTGGCTTCTATTCTGCCCATGTGTGCAACTCTGCCCCTCACCAGAGGGAGGTTTTATTTCATGCTGCTTATGCAGACAGACCTAGCACCTTTTGTCTGTAAATTAGAAGCATCATTTATGTATCTCACCAGCAGCAGCTCCAGGAAATGGCCTTAAATTAACCTGTTAGGGGGACTTGTGCTGTTCTGTGCTTGAATTCAGTGAGTTTGAATCTTCTGTCCTAAGTCTTACTGTGATTCCATTTAAAGCCAACACACTTAAAACACTGAGGGGGAAAAGAATCAGGGCCAGTGAAGAAAGGTGAGCGTATGTAATGAAGTCAGACCATGAACTCTGCTTGGATGGATAGCCTGGACTGAAGTAGCTGTTTTCTCTTCTGTGCATAAGGTTTTTAAGGTCATTAGTTAATCTTGCTTTCCTGCTCCCCTTCAGATGTCTGCATAAAGTAAGGATCTGCAGCAGCTTTATAGATTCAGCAAGGTCTTCTTTCCTTTTGTGTATCTGTTAATTATGATGACCTAAGGGGAGTGTTGGGAAAAGTCATGAACAGGAGATCTGGATATTCTGCAGAACATTTCTGCCAGAAATGTACGAAATTGAGCTGCACAGAAGAGGAATCACTCCTCACAACAGTTTTCACACATGCTTCAAGGACGGTGTCACCTGTGGTTGGCTGGGGGCTTGCAGATATATGTCTGCTTATATTCAGAGAGAAGAAGACAATTGTTTCTGTTCTGCCTTCCTTCGCAGTGAGTTTGTATCGTGGCTCACAGAGATTGGGGAGATAAGCAAACCTGAGGAAGGGGTCAACCTGGGACAGGCACTGTTGGAAAATGGAATTATTCATCATGGTGAGTGCTCCATGCCATAAAGAGATGCCAGATTTCAATAATGCCTTGGAAATGAGGGTGGAAAACTGACTGCAGCTGTTCATATGATGTTCGAGTGCTTTTCTGTACTATACCCATCAAATGCTCAGTTGTTAGTGACTTTTGGGATTAATGGCAGTGGGCAAATTTATGTCATGAAAACAAGACTCACTGGGTATCCTAAAAGCATTTATGTCTGCAGTTGCTTGATTTCTCTGCAGTATCTTTGTTGTCGTGTACACAGACTATATCAGGTATACATTCATTTATGTTTTGTGTGGTTGAAAATCTTTAGTGACCATTAATACAGCTTTCCATGTGGGACATCAACAATACAAATAAAAGTTCAGCAGTACTCTTTTAGAATGGAGCACAGGTAAAAAAGAGTGAGGGGCTCCAGATGCTGGGTCATTCTTTCTAGTGAGACTGCTTGTCTGAGAGAGAAGAGATGATGGAAGGTTTCTGTGGGATTTGTTATTTTCAGCTCATTTTGCAAAAGTCTCTCTCTTTAACATAGCAATGCATTATATTTCTTCATTGTACCTAGCAGATGACCTTGAAGTCATGTAGCGGTGGGTAGCACAGGACACTTGTTTGAAACTTTTCTGTGCTATCTGCCTTTCTACTAAACAAGGACTTTCTCCAGATTATGTCCTTTAACTTCAGGTATCTCCTGCTCTTTCCTGCTATTTTCACGTTTCAGTATGCAGACAGAGCAACACGTTTATATTTTATTTAAGCAGCAAATGTCCCAATTTCAATTTTCAGGTGAGTTTAGCTGCAAAATGTACTTCAAAGGGATAAGGCATATAGGTCTCAAATCACCAATGGTCTGTATTTCCATACAATCTCTTGGAAACCAATTTAAATAGGGGAACCATTTAATTAGGCTAGTATTGCTTTAATCTCTTGGTATCACATCTCCATAAACTCGTCTTTCAGGTGAGAACAACACTATTAAGAAATAATGTCTATTATCTTCTTTTAATTAACACAGAGAAATCTAATATTAGCAGCATGATAATCCTTCATACACATACACTTTTACTCCCAGTTACCTAGACATACTTTCTGGCACATTCAGACTGCGAAATGCCAAAGACTGGAAGGAACTTGATGCTTACTTAGGTAACAAAATAATTTTTTTTCAAAAATATGTAGGGAGAAGCCTATCATGTCACATTCAACTGAGATTTTATACGCACGAGGTCACAAGCATTGAATGCTTTTAAATACTTGGCCCTAACTCTGGCTCTGGAGAACTGGAACGCTCTGGCTTCAATGCGTAGGAATCCCCCTTTGAATGAAGGCTACTCTTTTGCACTCACACCCTTACTTGCCTAAATTCTGAATATGTACAGTTGCACCGTCAGTGCAAAAAGCTCTCCTGAGACTTGCTATTTCATGAGTGTTTACCCTGCTGTAACTTCATACTCTGACCCTTTCGGCAGTGTCCTCTTTATCTAAACACAAATTTACAGCTCAGAGGAAGTTGTGCTGTTATATTCGCTGCTTCCCTCATTCAAACACACTGAGCAAGGCACATCTGATTGGTTTTAATGTTACCTTTACTTGGAGGTCCTGATGTTACTGTCCATAATGAGAGTTATTGCTAGACATTAGAAAGTATTTGCAATGCTGCATTTAGTTAAGGAAATACCCCTTGAAATCTCGATAAATCATTATAAAAGAAAGTTTCCCATTCTGTGTCTCCTCATGTATCAAGAACTTAAAACTTAAGCACCATCATGAAGCCCTTACCCCTCCTCTATATTAAGCAATATCTTTTATCTTTTGATTTCACTTGGCATAACATTACTGTCAGGTGAAAACTGCTGATCTTTCAGCCTGCCTGAGAAGCAGGGCCATAGAAGATTGCTGAGTGGCAGAGTGCTGAGCTCTGTGCATTTTATCACTCCATTTCCTCTATCTCCTTTTATTCTGTCTTTTTTATCTGGGACTGCTGATGTGCAAGTTCTGGTACCTGCCACAGACAGTACAAGTGATCAGAGCCTCATCTACTGTGTGCTGGCCACAAAAGACCAAAAGACACTTTCTGCAGACCTGGTTCTCAATGGGTTTCAGAACACAAAATCCAGAGCAGACAGACTCTCTAAGAAGTCAGTAGCTAACACAGGCTAGAGATTGAACATATAGAAAAGTATATACACCTGATCCAGCAAATCTTGTTTTACTCTGAAAAATATCACCACAAGTAGGAATCTTCATGACATATTCACAGACCGGCGTGTTGAACATAATGAGGAAAAGTCTTCGGAATTTCTGGTTTTTGCCTTCTAAGCAGTCGCTCTACCCACTCTGCAAGGGGCAGACTAAGTCTCAAACTGAATCCTGGTACTTCTGAGTTGGTCTAACCCAGTGCAATCCCTTGTCTCAGGTTAATCGAACTCAGTCTAAGGTGCACCTTAAATAGTATAAATCCATATTGTCTCTCAGTTCATCAAACACTATGCCTATGCTGTGAAATACTCCATCCAAAATGTTAAAGGGTGCTCCAGCACAAAGGTGTAGCCATGGTTTTGTTCCATTGGCAAAGGCAGAAAAGATAATTGTGACTAAGGTATCCTACCTTCATCTGCTCTCTGCTTGGGTTACTGTTCTCTAGATCTCCCCCTTCTTTACGTAGTTGTAACTGGTCTCCATTAAGTTAAGTTGTGAACAATGGCATTTCTACACAGGGTATTGTAAAATCTGGAAGATACTTTATTGCTTATTTTGAATTCGAATATTCTTTGGAACCTTACAGTTTTCACTTATTTATTAATCCGTGAAACAAATAGTTTCTACCACAAATTACTATCTCCACTATGAGGTTTTCACTTTAGAAATAGCTTATCTTAGAATGGAGCCAGGATAAACCTATGTCCAATTGGATATGGACTTCAACCTTCTTCTGATTTGGTCCATTGGATAAAAGTGTTTGAAACTGGGTATGTTTTTT
Organism: Anser cygnoides; assembly: GCF_040182565.1. Classification (NCBI taxonomy): domain Eukaryota; kingdom Metazoa; phylum Chordata; class Aves; order Anseriformes; family Anatidae; genus Anser; species Anser cygnoides. Next base: position 9,403,840 of record NC_089888.1, read on the forward strand.
TAACACTTCTGATTTCGGCCAATGCTCCTTTTGAAATGGTTGCTTATCACACTGCAATGTCTTCTGTGTGCTTGTCTTTATAGCCTGTTAGTATATAGCATGACCCAATGAATTTTAAGCTAGTCTACTGTAGAATAGCTATTCTGGATGAAAAAGCAGTCTTTCAAAGTGCTATTTAATTTTTAGAAGGAACTCGGTACTAAATACAAGGACCTTGGTAGAAGAATACTTCTAACAGCTGTAGTTCCTCCCACCAGAATACTCTCTGCTTTTGGAAGTGCAGAACTTCAGGCAGCTGCAGAAATGGCTTTACTGCTGTGATAACTGTTGTGGGAATTTGCAGGCACTTTATTCAAAACTCAACAAAAAAAATCAGACAACCTCAATTGCCTTCACTAGGGTCATTTCCAAAGCTTTACATAAATTGAATCTGATGCAAAGGGAAGAAATTTCAACTTTACTGGAGCCATGGTATTATAGGAAACTGCTTTTGTTAGTGAAACTATTCAGAAGTGCACAGAAGCATATAAATCCACAAGGAGAGATATGAAAAGTTGAGTCTTCTCTTCAAAAAGCGACTGATACCAGTTAATCTCTAGGTACAAAAGTACCAGCTGGCCTATGAACAACATAGCAGGGGAGAAAAGACTGATTTTAATTATCATGCTGATGTTTTAGTTTCAGATAAGCACCAGTTTAAGAATGAGCAGGTGATGTACAGATTTCGCTATGATGATGGAACGTATAAGCCAAGAAGTGAATTGGAAGACATCATGTCCAAGGTTTGTTACCATTCTTGTGATTTGTGTAAGAACCCTCAAATGAGTTTCATCTGCCTCTAAATGCTGGTGAACTGTTGGATAGGAGATCCCTAATGCTGTTTACCTTTGTTGTATTCAGCTCTCCATACTAATGCCATAAGAGGCATTCAGTCTAGAGAGAGGAAGCAGAGCTTAGCCGTAAATAACAGTACACTTGTGACTGCACCCAAGACTACTTTTTAAAATCCTAATATAGTAAAAAAAAAAAAAAAAGGGGGGGGGGGGTCTGAAAAAAAGGATAGGCCATAATGCAGAATGTCTGTTGAAAATGTAGGCATTATGGTTCAGGGAGATAGAAGACATCAATATTTAACTGCCGCTCCCGATAAGCGTATGTCAAATGAGTTCTGCTGACCCATATATGCCCATATATTATTTAATAAATTGGATTTCTTCTTATGGACATCAGTTCATGGGTTAATTGCTAGGAAGGATTAATGGAGAAAATGTTGGAATGGATTTGATTAGAGATAAAAGTGTATTTTTCAGTTTCTGGAGGCAGGGAAATAAGAAAGAATTGTTTGACAGAGGATAAAGGATTTGTTTTGGAAAACAGTTAATCAATAGATAATTCTGGCTGAGTAGAGACATCAGTGTACAGGTTTTGCTAGCTGTAGCTAAACAGCATTTTTTGGACAAAGAAAAAACTGATAATATCATCTATTTTTCCTTCTTCAGGGCGTGAGGCTCTACTGCAGACTACACTGCCTGTATACTCCAGTGGTAAAGTAAGTTCACCTTCGTGATCCCCTCACATACAGTATCTGGCTTTGTTAAAGGGACAACATGCTGCTATTTAAATCTTGCTTCTTTCTCATTATAAACTGTAATAAACATTTTTGTGGCTCTTTTACTTTCCTCCTATCTCCACAATTCAGCTCTGTAGTTGGACTTCTGTTGGAGGATGTTTGAACTGGATTTTGGGAGAGTGAAAGGCTGGCGTTGCATTCTTCCTGGGATGTGCTTCCTCTTTCAGTTCACGAGAGCTATTAGCATGCCACAAGTTTATTTGTTTACTCTGGCATTTTCTGTGAGATATAAAGCAGGTGTGATTAATGAGTGACTACTGATTCAGGGCAGATTGTGTAGTGTAGATGATGTATTATTTGGTTATAGAAAATGTAAACAGATGCTGAAGTGATGTGAGCAGATGCCAACGTGATGCTAGGATGCTTTCATTCAAAGAGCCCTAAACAAACAACAACCAATCAAAAGTGAAATAAAACATGAAATTGTAATATGAAAAAAAAAATGAAAATCTTGAATGGAGTCTTCAGAACTTGGCTTTATATAAATGAATTCTAAAGAATAGAGGGAACTTACCTCTATTCTTTTATTACATTATTTTATTTTATTACTTATTACAGTTACTTGCAGGTAGTTAACCCTCCCAGCCCACAGGAGATGATTTGCAATCATCGTTGCCTTACTGTGGACATCAGATGAGCATTTCTGGCCTGTAATGGAACCCACCTTGAACCATTCAGGTGTTCTGTTTAGGCACCTATGACTGAGAATTGGGCATTTTTACTGAAGAGAATTTCATTTTTGCATAGAAAAAATGGATGAGGAAGAAGTCCCAAATTCAGCACAGCTTCCCTCTTGTCCCTGAGTTGAGCAGCTGCAAAGATAGTTACAGTTCATAAGCCATATCAATCATAAATTGTTTTTGTTGTTGTTGTTGTTTGGTTTTGTTTTTGCCAGAATAGCCATTCTAAAATAGTATAGATTTCAGTCAGCCTGAAGGGTAACGAGAGCAGGAAAGTGTGATGCAGCCCTGGTAGACAAAGTAGTGATGTATATGGATGTATGTGTATTTGCACACACACACATTTCACTCCTTAAGATGGTAATTCACATGCAAATTAGGAATAATGGTAAGCAAACCTGAAGAAATGTCTCTGGCCTCAAGTTACCCACAAAGTGAGAGGGATGTAGTCTTAAGCTTTAGGGAATCAGCAAAGGGAAAATTACTACCACAGGCCTGTCTTGTGGTGTTTTATCAATGTGCTGCTTTTGTGATAAATCTCAGCTGGAGAATCTTCTTATATCAGGAGTAATCTGTATTGTACATGTAGCAGTATGTAACTAAACTGTGTGTGACCAGTGAAAAATTGCACACTCTCAGAATTTTTAGGATCCTTCTGGACAGACTGAACATTTTCAGTATGTTTGGGCTCTTCTTCCAGCCATTTGCTTTCCTACTCACCCTTCCTTTATTTCCTTGTTAGACATCTTTTCATGTCTTCTGTTCGTATCTTTTTGCCTCTGACAAGCCTAACGTTTCAGGAGGTAGCTTTTTGCCAAAAGTTATTTGTGCAAACCCTTTGACTTTCTGCTCTGCCTTTGGACCACTGCTATATTTGGAATCTTCAGACTGCTGATGCCTGCAATCACGCTAACAGGGTGGGAAAGATCTTTTCACAGTGCAACGTTCCTTCTAGAAAATCAGGAAAACTGCTTGTAGTGGCTGGTGCAAGTGCCAAGATAATCTGGAGGAATCAAAGTTCACCATTCAATCATTTTGTGGACAGCCATGGAATATGTTTTTGCTTAGTTGTCCTCCCTTGTGGCTTGAGAGAGTGTATGCAACTTTTATCTTTATGTTTTTCTAAGTAGAGTCTGACATTAATGTACTTTGAGGACAAGGTATTGTATCCCACTTGCAAAAAAGCATGCTACTTTGAGGGATGATACGTGAAGAATGTTAGATATAGAAGAGGTTCTGAATATGTCTCTGATCTAATTCAGGGCAATTTGTGAGGGCAGGAGAACTTGCTCACTGTTTACATGTTTGATGGACAATATTTCAGTGTATAGATGAAATACAGCCTGTGGGGAACATTATATTTCTCTAGTTTCTGTGAGGCAGCAATGTTCTGCCAAAATTTCTATGGTTCCCACTTCTATATTTGACTGTTCACCTGCAGATCCTGGTTCTGGATAACATTCTGTGATGCGTACTCCTCTCTTGTTCGGGCTAAATTGAAATGAGGGAAAAGTCAGTGAACTAATGTTGAAATATTCATCCTGGATAAGCATTTAAGAACAAGCAGTGAAAAACTGGCCTCGGACCAAGATCCTAATGCCAGTTTATTCAAAGCTCTATGCCAGCATCTCTATTAAAACATAGGGAGTTGCTTCTCACAATCTGGAAACCCCTACTCATTAGTACTCAATATTTTAATGCTTTCCTTTATTGTTCTGACATTTCAAAAGCACATTTTCTCAAGATAAGAGTGTAAGAGGGGAAAACTGCCCAGAAAACTCCCACAGTTTTGTGCTGGGCTTAGCACATTACTGGAAGACAAGGTAAAAAATATGTCTAAGCACTATGAGGAAAGCTTTTGTTCCGAGGATATATTTCTGAAAATGCTGTCATTTTTTTTTCCAAGTTTTGAAAGTTCTGTTTCCCTTTCTAATTTCTCACACCCTGCATTCTGCTTTTCTGCTGCATTTAATTACAAAAGAAAGTCACAGCATATTTTTATCTGTAGATGATTAGTGAAAGGGAAGCATAGGTAGTACGAAGTTTAGATGGTGCTTTGATTTTAGATTTTTAGAAAAGAAGGAAGTATCAGATGGTGTGGTGCTGATGAAGGAGGTCGATCTGACAGAACAAAAGACTAAGGTCTTCTCTCAAGATGCCGCTACAGATATATCCAGACTGTAAAACAGTCACAGTGGCTGTGAAAGTTTCCTTGCACAGTCATGCCAGGGGACCTCAGGCTTGAAATGGAAGGACCACCTCTGAGGGTGAGAGAGGAATTAATTCTCCATGGCCCATTCAGGATTTGGCCTCTCTACTGAGGATCTTAAAAAGAGAGAGCCAATTAATGCAAATTAATTGTGGTAGAGGCTTTTGTGATGTGGAACTAGGAACTGGATCAAGACCACCAACCCTTTTTCAGGTCAGCCAATAAATAGCCTTAAAATGGAAAGATCTTTTCACTCCCTCACGAGCTAGATTCAATTCAGTGACCTGGAGGAGGAAGGTGTTAGAGCCCAATGTTCTGAGCCACACACTACTCTTATATTTGTATCAAAATTCTTCAGAAGTATTTTATGAAAGACTAAAAACATCAGCTATCTCCATGGCTCTGAGGAGATGAATGGAAGGAAACTGCAAAATGCAGCAACTTACAATAGGGTTTCATTGCCTGATTTCAGGACCAGTGCTGCTCTCTACAAGGGCTGAGTGTGAGATGGTAAAACTTGTGTTACAAGATCTAAACGCAACACTTCTGTTTTATTTGCAGTGGTTGAAATTAGGTAATGCCACAGAGGAACACTCTACTCTATTTGTATCTGGCTGCTCAGGCATTTTGCTCAAGGAAGTAAAATCCTAACAGGTGCAGAGAATCATGAGAATCTCTCTTGACAGAGTCGGCTAAAAGGTCCTTAATTCAGGGAGCCTAGCAAAAGGGGTCACAGAGGGAATATGCAGGGTGACTGCCTATGAATATGTCGGTGGGTAAACACTGAAAAAGCAGAACTGTTAAACCTAACAGATGGGCCTGGCACAGACCCAGTAAATGTAAACTGGGTACGAATGCAGTTAGGATGGGAACAATATGACTTCCTGCTAGAAGAATGCGATTTTCAACAGGCGCGATGGTGGCAATATACTAACCTGAGTTAAAGAAGAAGCTCAGTGCGTTTGTGGAAAGAATGTCCTGGCAGGAATATGAACTCATTGAAGATGGCTTGAAAAACCATCAAGAGAAATTTAAAATATTACTGCTCTGTATTGATTTCAAATATCTTCTTAATTCAAGTTTTTAGAAAAGTTTAAAAACTCCATGCTTCTAAAGAAAGGAAGGTATCTGCTTCCTATTGCATGTCTTATTTATTTGTGGCTGGGAGTCTCATAGTTTTTTCCATCTATAATTCTTTCCTCAACTTCTTAACAGTGGATTGTAATAGTATATTTAGGTTTAGAGTGTGAAGAAATATTTACCTTTTGTCCTGATTTTCCCCAAATTCTCTTTCTTAATTAGAGATCGTGACTATCACCTGAAGACCTACAAATCAGTAATCCCTGCAAGTAAACTAGTGGATTGGCTTATTGCACAGGTAAGAAATTTTTAAGATATTGCTGTCTTTGACAAGTAGCTTATTTTTTCAGTTTCATTTAAAAGTAAATAAAATGCATTTATCTAAAGAACATTACAACATAATTTAACATATTCAATGTCTTTGAACTTTCAGTCATTTGCTTTGTGTTATTTTTTATTTGGAGAAACTTGTTATTTGGCAGCATAAAGAGAAGGGAAGTATTATGTTAGCCCAAGGAGTGGTGAACTGGATGTTCTTGGAGATCTTTTCTATTTCTTGCGATTTTTTCTGAAGATGTTCAAAGCAATGTTCATCTGGTACAATCTAGTGTTGGTGTGATACAACTGAAGAATGAATAAAATCTGAATCACTGTCTTTAGAAGTTGGAGTTGCCCAATATTTACTGTGTAATTACAGAGAAGAGCCTGTAGATTGGGGAATTAAAAATTTAGCTTTGTCAGTCTAAAGCAGTCTAAAAGGAGAGGGTATCCTATTGCTCACCACCATAGAGTCTACTGCACATTCTGGCTTTGTCTTAAATGATGGTCAGATTCACAGTCACATCAAGTCCAGTACTGACAAAATGACATAAAAGAAGGATAGTTTGAGTTAGAATCAGACCTCTTAACTATCAGGTATGTTGTCCTTCAGAGATGTTTCCTGCAATTGCACTTGACATCCTTCTACATTAATAAGATTGCTATGATTTAAGGTTATTCTGTGCCAAATAACTGAGTGAGAAAGGAGTAGTTGATTGCTTTCCTATTAAGAGCCTGGAAGAGAGTAAGCATATTATTACTGAAATTGTTGTATCAGTTACTTGTAATTTAACAGGGTCTTTTCATGGAAAGCTGAGGAAAAAAAGTCTGCTTTGGCCAAAGAAGAGAGATGTAATCAGGCTAATCTCACCATTATAATAGCTAATCGTAGTGCCATAGGCAGTAGAAAGACTCAAAGAGTGATGTATAAGAGCAGCTCTTGGTCTGGAAAAATGTAGCTCATTACCTTCCCCATTATTCTTCCTTCTGGTAGGTTAATCTGGCTGTTCTCCTGTTTGCTGAACTTTACATTAAGATTGAACCAGATTGTACTAAAACCAGAAATGGAGATACAGAAGATGATGTAATTTATATAGTGTACGTGTGCATGCATACATGTACACAGATGCATTGATGAAGGAAAATTCTTCTGTGCTCAGTTAAAGGGGAGCACTGTTAAATATTTAAATCACTGCCTGGAACTTAGATGAATTTCAGTCTTTGTAGCTAAATCAATCTTTGCTGGTAGATCCTTACAAACAGTAATTTTCAAGGCAATTTGCTTGGAGTTTTCATACCAGATTGAATCGTTTTCTAGCAACCATTCATACTTTGGCCATACCAGCTAACAATAGGTTTTAGTAGGAGCTATTGAATGTTCAGCATTTTGCAAAGCAGTGCATTTACTTAACTGCTCAAATATCTGCTTGTCAGTTTAATGTTAGGAATCTGTTCTTGAAAATATTGTTGATATTGTCTGATTTGATAACTACCTGTTAAACAAAAATGCTGGGACATTTATTTCTTCTTCTGACAATCAATTTGCATCATGATTTAAGTGTAGAAATGGTGCACAAAAACAGCGTGGCTTGTTGTTCTGTTAGATTAGGTGGGATAGAGATGCTTGTCTTCAAAGATAGTCCTCTCTTGTTTCTGTTTGCAATTTAGACTGTAAATGCCAGGAGGAGCCTTTCCTAATAAGAAAGCTGTTTTTCATTTCCTTGACCTTTGCAAATATTCATAAGACTGAACGCCGTAAAATAGTAGGAACTTTTTTTCTAATCAAAGAAATTGAGTCAACTGTATTTCAGGTGCTTAGAAGCAATTCTTGAAGGGAAGGATCTCATTGTTTCATTGATTCTGCACCCTCTTGGCTTTATTTTGCAACCTAATCTTTCTCCCACTGCCAGTAGACTGAGAACAAAGATGAACACAGACCTCACATAAACATGAGAGCACTTGTAGATCACAGAATCTCATGTGCAACTGAGGGTTCATTAAAGGGCACTATCACAAAAACTGTGCTTTTCTCATCTGCCCAAAGATTTACATCAAGACCTCCAGAAATAGTCTGTGATAAAACATTGCTAGTTGATCCCCAGTCCTGAGTCTCAGAAACTTCAAATGGCAATTTATGAAAGCTAGAATGAATGTAAAAGGAAAAATGTGAAGTAGAAACCTACTGGTAAGATAGATCCTTTAGGCCTCTTGCTCCTGTCATTCTCTTGTCTTCCCATCCTTCCACTCCTTCTTACCATTGCAGCACATACTGCACCTCTGCATTTTGCCACTTGAAAGGAGCAAGCACCTCTTCTGATTGGGAAGAAACATTTGATAATTGTCTGCAAACCTGATACACTCATAATCTTAAAACTCTCCTTTTCCGTGATATTAACAAAATATTTAAAAGTGGTTTGTTTTTTCTTTTTGACACATCTGTGTTTATCTGCTTTCCTTTCTCCTACATGTAGCTGTAAACAATTTGGGACACAGACCATCTTCATCGCTGATCTTATACATCTCAAAACAACCAGCCATCATCCATGATTAGGACTTTAGACATCATATTGCCACCAGAACTAGACAACATGAATAAACTAATGGTGGCAGTAGCAATAGTAGTATATAGTAGTAGTAATAGTAGTAATAGTAGCAATAGTAGTAATAATAATGTCTACTGCGCATGATTCTTCTCTGTCTGTAAACTGTTTCTGTAATTCTGCTGACTTGAATTCCGTGATTGCATTTGAATAAACCTTAATTACTATGTCAAAACTAGTGCATTTAGTTTCACGTGCAATTTCCGTATGAAAAAAATTTCTGAGACTCATTCTGTCAAGATTGCTACTTTTAGGTGGTTCTTTTTCCTTAAGGTTTTTGTTACTGCTTTCATTGTATTTGGACAAATCACTACATAACATTTAGAAGGACTTACAGATGAGCTGACATAATCTATTTTTAGTTACCTTTTCTAATTAGAGAAGGCTGTTTTGCTGGGGGAGTGATTTGAGGCCAAGTGGTCATCATCAGGAGTAGCCTGATGTAGTAAAAGTAGTAGAAGTTCTAGAGCCTTCCTATACAGATCTTGTTGCCTCAAACAAAAGCAGATTCCTAAAGGTTAAAAAAATAATAGTAGAAGGCATTTTTCTTCAGTTTATTTACGGTTGAAGGACTAAATTAGATTTTTAAGTCCCAGCCTCTGTAAAATAAACTACCCATTTATCCCATAAATTAACACAAAATGAGTACTGAGGATTGTCGCATGGCAGGATGTTGAAAATGAGAAAAGACCTACAGAGATTGAAATTAGTTTATAGTGAAAGTTAAACTTCAGGTTTATCAAAGCCCTTTGCTTGGCTCTCCTTGTGTGATTACATAATCACGCAGCTCCTCCAGAATGGCCTCAGCCTTCTTCCTACCAAGACAACATTATTTACTTCTTGATTTGTAAATGTCATGGCTTTTTCGTGCTCTCAGAAGGTCTGTTCATCAAAAGCTAGTAGTGCATCCGAGTCACAAGAACTGATCCTGTGTTTAAGTACTATCTTTACACCATAGTGGTGTTCTTTGCCAGCATTTGCCTGGCACATAGCCACCGCTCTATTTAGTTGGATGTGAAGCATACATTGATGTTCCACTGGCTCTCAATCTGCAAGTTGGTTTGTTTCAAACAAAGTCAGTGTACTGCTCTGCCATTGCTGCTAGAGCTTCAGGGTAGCTTGTTCTCCAGATGGGAGGGGAAAAAAGAAACCGTAATATTTCTGTTGGATACAGCTTCCAGTTTACTATAACTGGAAGTATGATGCTAAAATAGTCCCTTTGCAAAGCTGCAGATCCCCCACTACCTGCTGGAATGAGCTGAACAGCTGCTTTTAGCAAGACGGGAGATCCTGGGTTCTTTTGTGTCCCTTAGGGAATTGGGAAGCAGACAGTCTTGCATTACAGCCCATGACCAATGTTAAAAATGTTTTTTATCTGGGTAAGACCAATAGTTCCTCTTGATTTTTATCTGCACTATTCAGAAATTGTTTCTCTAAAAATACAATCAGCATGCTTGCAGAAGTATTCACTTGTGGCTGCAAGTTAGCAGATGCATAGAGAAAACTGAGTATATTTTGTATTTAGCTGAACTGTAGACACAAAATTTAATGTTGTTTTTTCAGATATATTTGTAAATTTGTAAGTCACCTTTGGTACCTATTTTGAAATACTATGCTGAAGGCTGCCAGTTAGTGAGCAACTGAATCCTTTGTCAGTCTGCTGGGTGAGGAAGGAGAGTGCTACTGCAGGTTTAACCAGTACGACCTTTGGAGTTCACATACAATGCACTGGGTTTACGCAGTTTTGTTTTGTTGTTTTGTTTTGTTTTGTTCGCTTGTTTGTTTTCCTTGGGTTTTAAGTATAGATAAGATCTCTTAACCTCTCTGTCTGAGTTTTGTCGTCTGTGGCTAATGGGCCCCGAAGTCTGACACTGTGATTGCAAGTAAAAAGTCTTTACATTAACATAGTATTATACTCCTTTGTAGGTTAAACAACTGCTTTCCAGAGTTTTGGTCTTTGTCCTCCTAGTTCCTGTCAGAGGGAAAAGATGCTATATATAGGAATGAATGGGATTTGGGCAAGGTGGGGGTAGTTATATTAATTGCTTTCTATTGTTCCCTCCCTACAAAGAGCACCCTGCTAATTGCAAAGCTACGAGCCATGTGGTGGGGAGGGGAATTAGTTTAGGAAGTTGTCTGAGGTGTAACATTTATTCTGTTTCTAGGGAGACTGTCAGACTCGTGAGGAAGCTGTCGCGCTGGGTGTCGGACTCTGCAATAATGGCTTCATGCATCATGGTAATGCATCAGTACCTCTTCCCACAGCCAATTAAAGCAGCTCTGCAGTCATATTAGCTGACAGTGTCTGAAAATCCCTTTTCTATATACTGTGCCATATATGCTGACATGCGAACAGCTGCAGGCATCCCAGCAGATCCATCCAAAAAGCAGCCTTTGAGCTTACAAAAAATGTCTGAACCCAGTACCTTCATAAGTGAATCCCCTTGCTAGTGGTTATGATGGGCCCTGCAGTGATTAGACAAGCTAGAAGGGGAATATTTTTTCACTGCATCTCTTTCAAAGCCATCAGACCAATGCACAAAGTACTGTACTGAAATGTCACCCAAGAAAGGTCAGGTGCAAAGTAAAATTGCCTAGTTCCTGCTGCTTGGACAGCAAGTACAGTCCTTGAAGCTGAACCTCTGAAGCTTCTAAATCTGAAGTGCCAAATTGCCAAGTGAGACATCATCCATCGTCAGTGACGCTGCTTCTGAACTGGGGAAGTAAACAAACTACATCTGTATCAGTATCAAGTAGCACATACAAAGTACCCAGAGTGTAACAGCATTTGTGCAATGAATCATCCAGTTCACATCATAAATAACACTTGCAAAAACAGTGTTTTTGAGAGCAGATTATTTTAAGTAACTAGTAGAAAATTTGCTTAGTGTTTGATAAGAATGTAAAAAAAATTGATTTGCTTTAAAGAATTTGATCTCTTCTGAGTCCATGTAAACATTGGTATTCACAGCACCCTTTGGCAAGGAGTTCCTCAGTGTAAGTACATGGTAAACAAAGAAGTAGTTCTTCAAGTTTCAAAATTGTCACTTGCTGCTTTTATTTTGCAGCCCCAGGTCTGGTATTTGAAAATGCATTAAAGAACTTTATCACGCCTTTCAGAATTTTGTAGATCTTATTTCCCTCTCCAATCCTTTTTAGGTTGAAAAGTCTTAGCCTGTTCAGCCATATGCCTTACCTTTAAACCGCCATTTTACCTCTCTTTCTTCCTTTTGTATTTTTACCATATTCTTTTTGATATGGGAGAGGAGCACAAGATATTGTGTAGCATCTTTCTTCCAAGGGGATCTTGTGCGTTTTATATGCAATCTACTTGACAAGGAGGTCAAACATCATATCATGAGCTACTATGTACTGTAAAGAAAAGCATGGCCCTAAAATACATGGCCCATAGTAGCTTAAAAAATACAGAGCTGAATAGCTGACTGACGGGGATGCATCTGGTCTTTGCTCTGTAAAGACAAGTGAAATATTTAAGATTTCCTTTAACTTTATTTTTTGTTTTTCTGTTTCTTTCTCTGTGCAAATGCATGTATGTGTTTCATGCATATTGTTTCCAGTCCTGGAGAAAAGTGAATTTAAGGATGAATCCTTATATTTCCGCTTTTATGCTGATGAAGAGATGGAAGGAACCAGTTCCAAGAGCAAACAGTTACGTAATGACTTCAAGCTTGTGGAAAACATCCTGGGAAAGCGTCTTCTGGTAAGAAATGTGTTAATGCAAACCTTTACCTTTCTATGAAACCGGTATTGTTTCAGGCTAGAGAATGTGAAGGAAAATTATGATAGAGTAGAATAAAAATTAGAATTACAGGTGTAGCTAGACTTGCCTTAACGGTAAAAATACTAATTCTTGAGCTATTTTGCTGTAGAGCCCCAGTTTTTGCAGCTCCAACTTTTCTAGCTGGGCAGACTACACAGCTTATTTTAGAAGCAAGGGATGTGTAAGGTGCAGGCCCCCTTCTCAAGCATGCGACCAGGCCTACTGTACTACCTGGAAGATTTGGTGTACAGCTTACAAACACGTATGCAAATGCAAGTAAGTTTCTGCCTACTTCTGACAGGTCTTATGAAAAGAGAAGGCTCAGAGATAAGACTATTTCATCCAGTTCACAGCCCAATCCCTTTCTTTTCCCATGAAGCCCTTGAGAGAGGCAGTCTGGAATTGAGCTGGCAGCTGGATGTTGTCTTAACAGGCAGCAAATGTCTCTGAGTTCACTGAGTGTGTACCACAGGGTTGGTGTGGTGGAGGAGGAAGTAGTGGGCACTACAATCTTGGGAGATGTCTGCCATCAAGGTCAAACACAGTATAAATACCTTTATATAGAGAGTAGATTCAGATGAGAGTGAAGTGACTGATCAAAATACGAGATTTGAAGACATCATTGAGTGATGTGAATATGCCCTGCATTACTGGATCAAGTAGCAGCCTTATTTTGTTTATAGAAACCAGTATTTAAAAAAATCTGTTCATTTTTTTGCAACACTACTGTTATCTCCAGATTCCCACCTCACCAAACGCCACCACAGTCCTTAATGCACTGGGATTATTCTAATGCTGCTTTGGACTTGGTAGCTGGATTGCGTGTGCTCTTTGTTTTGAGATCCTTGTTTCCTGCCAGTAACTCCAGGCCCATCTTTTTCTCCCAATGAGCACCAACAGAATGCAGGAGCAGGATAAAAGCTTGGGTCAGAAACTACAAAAGCGGAATTGCTGGAAAAGATCCAGAGGTCCATAACATGGGAAAATTTTCCCTGTGGTTCACACAAACTTCACTGTCTCACTATTGCCTTGTCTCCCAGGAGACCAATCTGTGTTTGTCTCAATGGCCAGAAGTAATATTTAAAGCACCATGGGACCTCAGAATTGTTCCTCTATGCATCCAGTGCCAGAGACAGGAGTGTCGTGGTAATATGATTACCCTCCTGGAGAACCGTTGGATAAAGGGAAGCGGTTAAAAGGTGCTACACTTGTGCTTTTTTTTTTTTTTTTTTTTTCCCTTCTGTGATTTGCAAAGCACTCAGAGATCAGTTTTGTTCAAATTGATGGGAACTGTCATTGTTCAGGTATTTTTAATTTTCTTCTTCATCAGGATAAGATAGCATGAAGCATTCTATAAGAATAGAATGCTTATTCCACTTTTTTCTAGCAGTTCAAGGTTTTCTGTTACAAAGAAAATGCCAAAGCCCAGCAATAGTATGTTAGCCCTGAAAAGAGGGATTTAAAGTTGATTCTGTTTTAATGTAACGTAATTGTTTATTAGTATTCACTAAAGGGGCAGAACAAACTGAAGCCTCTTCAGCAAACTGCAAATCTTCCACACACAAACTATTTACTAGTGATTAACTGTAATCCCTAATTGGTCCTTTAAGTCACTCCTTTTTTTAAAAAACTTAAATATTTACAACAGGAATATTTTTAACATTACTGTTATTGTAGTTCTGAAGTGCATCAGTCAACCTGTCAAAATACAATCCTGTCTCAAAAAGTAACCAATCTGAAATGGACTGCACGCGCTGAGTAAGAAATCTACCACTCAGAGGGAGCAGCTTTTTTTTGAAATAAGTAGTAGCCATGCTAAAGGTCTGAACTGCATTCATTTGCACAAATAAATTAGCAGCCCCCTGAATGCTTAAGAAGCACATCCCACAAATAGTGCCACAGGAAACGCATTACATTTATACACAGAAACATTTGTGCCTGACTTGTATTTCATTGCGTGTTTAGCAATTACGAGCAGCTGGAATCTTGAGGTTTTGGTGCCTGTGGAACATCACTGCTGCCTCTTCACATGACAGAGTATTGATTTTTCCTTTCCCCCAAGCCCACCATAGAAAGTTTAATGGAATTTCCTCAGCACTGGCTTTTGAAACATGCTTCTCTTCCATGAAATCCTTGTTGGTTAGTGCGACAAATCCCACCCATTCATCTAAGTTTGCTCTATCACAGTAGAGCTTGCCCTTGAAAACCGAAGACAACAAACAAAAGCTTTGACCAATATATTGTTGGAAATACCAAAGAAAAAAAGTGCTTTCAGTTTGAAAAAATGCACTTCAAGCAACATTTAATATTCGTTTGTGCAATTTTTTTTCCTATTGAAGGCCATAAATCTTGATACACTGAAAAAATATACAACATTCTTTGCATATTTGAAGAGAATTTGGATTTTGGATTGATTCCAAACATTGTAACTTGGTAACTGCAGTATGCTAGTAACTTGTTAGCCCAAGCACAAATTAAAGCTGCTAACTTGGAGCTTAATATCAGGCAAGGATAGTTGCCTGTAGAGGTGGGCTGTCCTTGAAGTTGCCTAAGAAGATAATTACACAGACATTGCTAGAATCTCCAGAAGACCCTAGTGTATCATTTATCTGATCTCACAAGAAAAGCATGTCGACCGATCCCTGATGATGATGCCTGTGTACATTTTTTATAGCATTCTGAAACCTGTCACGCTGGATTGGAGATCTGGACTTTAAGTCTAAACCTCAACTTTCCAGACCCGTAATATCTCATACATTCTTCCAGGGCACCCAGTATGTTTTACTACTTGCCAGCAGTGTGTCACAGTAGCTGTAGGAGTAGTTGCAGTCTCCCTGCAGTTCTCAGCCCAGGCTGGGGCATGTCCTGCAATTCAGCTCACACAGGTGCCTGAGTACTGTGGTGTATTCAGTCAAAGCTAATGGGTTGAGCACAGAAGTCAGAGCTACCTGGGTTTTAGTTTAACTTCACGCTTGAACTCACTGTGTGGCCTGAGCAAGACCTCAAGTCTCTCCTTGCCTCATTTTACCATCTGAAAATGAGGATGCTAAATCTCATCTATTTGTAGGGCTTTCCTGCTACCCTTACGTCTAGAACCAGCTTTGAAGATGAAAACATCTTTCTAATTCAGTACTTCAGACCTCAAGTTTTAGATACTAAGTAGAATTATCATATGAATTCATGTCTTTTCAGTTTTAAATCAGCTAATTCAAGAAACATAGCATTCACCTTAAAATTCATATACAACTATAGAACACAGTTCTCATTCCAATCACAAATAAATAATAGTAATTGCTATTACTCAAAGCCGTACTTACTCCATAATAAAAATCTCTCCCATATTTAATGATTTTGGGAGAACTATCTTTGTGCTTGTGCTAATATAAAGTGACCTAATTCTGCAATATTTCAGCAAGGACAGCAAGAATTGCACTCCTCCTTTGCTCTTCATTACACTAGTGTACAAAGGTGTATTCAAATTATTGATTTAAAACACCCCTGGGAACAGGGCCACTAATGACAGCCCATCCTCTGGGGATTTCTGATCTCCCAAGGAGGCAGGCTGGCAAGTCAGTAACAAGAGGCATCCATCAACTAGATGAATGTGGCCAGATAAGGGCTTTTAGTGGATTTGGATACTAAATATTCCAGTGAACTCTGAAAAGCATCCTTTAGGCTGTAAATCTTTCACTGTTCAGAATGAACAGTCCAATTTCAGTTCAGTTTCACCGTTCAATTTCAAAGATCATAAACCAGAAGGAACTTGGAGATGTTTTGTACATATAACATCTGTTTTGCTAATGTGACAAAAGATACTTTTAAAGATACTAGCAGTAGGGCTGGCCTAGGTTCTGGAGCTTCTCATTGAAAAGAAATTTTGTTCTAGTGCCCCAGAGCTGTGGACTTTTGAAAGTCTGGGGAGACTGGAGCAACCTGGGAGGTGAGGTGGTAGGAAAGTAAGTCTGTTCAAACCAAGGCTGCTGAGGGCCACAGGGACTTCAGCAGTTTTGTGAAGCATTCAGACTTGACATCATCTCATAAATCACTGCTCCTTATGAAATTCTTAATCAAATCAAACTGTTGAAGAGTGTCCAACAGAGGGGTTTATGCTGGAGAGCTGTGAAAGCCAAGAGAGAAGGATGTACGTCCTGGACCCTGGTTTGGGAAATGATGGGCCATCTGCTATGCTGCCTCTTCTGCTGCTGATGTCCTCAAGAGGTTCTTTAGGCTGAGAGTTCCCGCTTCTCTCTATTTAGCCTCTTCCTGAACAGTAAGAGCAGCCTGGGGAGGCTGCCAAGAGAGAATTTGATCCTTCACCTCCTTCACTGAAGGAAGAATCTTGGTGCCCGGCCCAAGGCCCTTTGTGTGTATGCAGTGGGAGGGTTCAGCAAGTATAGTGGATAAACAAGTATAGTGGATAAACCAGACACTATACCTTGTACATTGAAGTGTCACGCCCCAGGCATTTTCTGACTCCATGATCCTCCTTGTACAGGAAAGGGGAGCAGTGAAGAGGTACCACATTGGCATCATGACCCACATACCCAAAATGCTTTGTGTATGTAACAGATACAGGTGTAATAGACCATTCTTTTCACACCTTTTCTTCTCCCCACTTTTCCTCCCTACCTCTGCCAAAATTCTCTTTGAATAAGTTCTGACTACATTTGTCCTCTGGTTTTGATTAAACATGCTTATATCTCATATGGTTTCATTTTTTAATATGGTTGTTCTTCAAGATTAAACAGCTGCTTCCTTATGTTCAAAAGAACTGATTGGATTTCGGGGGCATGGAAATAATTCTTGTAGATGGCAAGTTAGTTAATTGGTTTGGGTTCCTCAGGGATAAATGGTGTTCAGATGGGGAATTGCGAGGTATTACTATTTTATAATAGAGAATGAATCATAGCCCTCTCCAAGTATTGCATATTGAATATTTTCCATAGTTTACCTTTTCATAAGAGAGTGTTCCCACTACAGAAACATCGCTATACAGAATGTGAGATTTCTTCCTTTACAACATGGTGATGAAGTTCCTAGTGATGATGCACTTGGGAATTCTTAAATGTATTTTGGTTCTTTGATTTCAAACACTACATTTTGCAGATGCAAAGAGCAAGAGAGGTTATTAAAAATGACAGCCTATAACAGATTTTCATGCCTGGTAATGGTAGCTGCACCCAAACAGTCATGTAAATTTGTGTAGCTGATGGCTTCTTAAGTTTTGCAAATCAAAGCCTTCACATTTTTAACTATCTTTTTTTGCATGTGCTTTCAAAGTCCAAGAAATGAAACTGAACATTTCTTCAAATGTAAAACGAGAATTGCATGGGAGAGCTATCCTAGAAATTTTCTATTTAACCCAAATTGTGAAGTGGTAGAAGTACATGTTTGGTTGGGTTGAAACCCATTACACTTGCAATACTAAAAATCTAACTGGTGGTATACCCAATTTCATAAGCTGGCCTTGTATTAAACATGCTTAAATAGCATTGTTTCTGCAAACATTTTGTTAGGAATATCCAAGAATGGCAAATGTATTTTTTACTCTCCTATCTGTCATTTAATCAGAACATCATCTGAGGAGGACTTTTTCTCTGCAGGTGTATTTTGTCATACGTTACTTTAACATAGCTGTATGGCTCTTGCAGGATTCGATTTCTTTAATTTTTTTCTAAGATGAATTCCTGTAAAAGGACAAAGTTTTTAAGCTGGTGGCATTGGCTACAATAGAAAAAGGGCAGTATTTTAAAATAGCAGGAATAATTAGAATCAAGGACATAATTCTCAGTAATGTTTTTCCTAGTAGCATGCTAGATTATAGATAGCTTTATTTTTCCTTTCAACTTGATTCTGATTTATCAGATGGTTCTTAAATGTGTAGTGTTAGCTCAAAAACAAGATGTTTATCTACTACAATTTCTATTTGTCCACTTATCAGAAGCCAGGCTTACTTTTATTTTTTAAAATGGTTAGTGAGTTGTTAAGCTTTTTTTTGTTGTTGTTAATAAACCACTAGAAAAGGAGGAGTGAAATATATATTTACTGTGATTGATATGATTTTAAAAAATATTTATAAGGCTGGTCTGTGTGACCTCATTGCAAATAGAAGTAAGCAGATTCCCAGAAGCAAGAACAGCCATCTTCTACCAACCATTAAAACTACAAACTGAGCATATTACATGGTCTTGTTATCTTCCCTCTTTGTTCTCTCTCACCAACCCCATCTAGGGTTTTATCCAGCAGACCAACTGTTGTAATGTAGATTTATGTAGTATGTGTTGTTGTCTATACAAAATAAGTGTGAGATCCCCAATTTTTCTGAAATTGATAGCTAAAAAGGAGTCCTATTACGTTCATTATTGGGTATATAGGAAGCATTCAAAAATAAATAAATAAATAACTTCATTTTGATCTGTAAGTTCACCTACCAATGGGAAATACTGAATATTAATCACTTCTTTAATCTACAAGTGAAAGATATTACAAAGAATGAAGGGCTAGAAGTTAAGACCAAACGGAAATGAGAAATGAAACACCCATTTTTAATAGAGGAGTTGGTTAACCATTCAAACAAACTCTCAAGGGAGGGAATAAATTCTTCACTTCTTAAAGACCGCAGATCATAATTGGATAACTGTCTGGAAACTCTGCTTTAGTATAGTAAGGGCTCAATGCAGAAATAACTAGATTAAATTTTATGGCTCACGTTCTGTAGGAGATCAGACCAAATGATCTAATAATCCCTTTGGCCTAAAGATCTACAAGTCTATGTCAATCATGACTTGCAATGAAAAGTCCAGTTTCTCAACTCCATCCTTCAGCCTTTCAGCTAACTCTGTATTCGTGAATAATTGCCTAGTGCTCTTTTCGTTTTTAAGATTTTACCAGAAGAGGATGACTATGGATTTGACATAGAAGAAAAGAACAAAGCAATTGTGGTGAAGTCAGTTCGAAAAGGGTCTTCTGCAGAGGTAAGGACTTATATTTGTAAATATTTTGTGTTTGATAGCTAAGAATGTTTCAATGTTTTGAAAATGTATAAAACTATCTTCTTAAAGTCTGTTTCTTTCCAAAGGCAGCTAATAGAAAACTGGGAGTCTTCTACAATTCCCATACTGATTTTAGTAAGTTGAGAATGTCAAACAGAAAGGACTTTTGAACTGGGGTTTAATACTTACTTTTTTTTTTTTTTTAGTTTAATAATTAAGTGATCTGAGTATTCTTGATTCTCATTTGTTTTACAGTCAGCAGAGAAAGCATTCCCATGCTCAAAATCAACACAGGTTGGCCAAAAATTGTATTAATCTAAACCTCTGCTGTAAACCATTGCCTGATAGATAATCCTGCTGTCCTTGCTTTGGCTAGCTGCCTGTGGAATATCCTGCAAATCTGTTTGCATTTTAAAACAACAGAAGCACACAATTTTCTGAGGAATCTTTTTCTTGATCTTCCAAGACAAACTGTTTGTGACCATAAGCCCATCTTTTCAACTCCATCATAAAATATTGCTCAAGGAAAGAACTAAATCTGCATGTCGGAGGGCTCTCAGCTCATTCTGGAAAGACCTGAAGTCCAACAGAAATGTATTTCATTACATTCCTGGGCTTTTTAATTGCTTTGTGATACTAAGGATATCCAGCATGTAATTCTGTGTGGCTCAGCAGCTGTAGGCCATTTAGAGACCCTACGCCTGCTGTCTCACTCCTCAGGGACAAAAATGAAGACATACAGCTTTGCTTCACAGTGCCCATCACAGCACATTGCATTCATTAGGACTGTCAGACTTCAGGGCACAGGAAGATTCCAGATTCACCGACTGAAGTGGGAACAATTCCATTGCTTGCATGGATTTATTCAAGATTAACACGTTGGTTTTGACTTTAGGATTGTGATTTCTTGTTCCTACTATACCAGGATCAAAATTGTCACGCACAGGTTGTGGTGGCACACAGCACTGAACGTCTTTCATGTGCAACACATGGCTTTTAGGGTTTTATTTAAAATCAGAACTGCCAAACATTATTCTTTTTAGTATTAGTGTCTTTTTTTCTTCTCAAGAGTTTTTAGAAACTTTTATGAGCCTATGGCAGAAGCAGTTACCAAACTGTGTTTAAAAGTTGTTAACCGAACAATTGCGGGAACATCAAATTCCTGTCCGGACAGGACACTTGAACTGCAGTTTGGGAACTCTTCACCTGAGGTTCAGCTTCTCAGTTTTGGCCCTAACATTGAAGGTTCATTAGAGCTGGGTTTACCCCACCAGTTTTAAGCCTGAAGATGGTTTATGAATGATGGTCTTACTCTATCAGGAGGAAACAACAGTAAAAAAGATTATCCTTCTGGGAGGTGTGGTTGCCGTCCTGCTCTGAACAGCCAACTGAAGAGCAGATGTCTGGTGCTTGAGCAGAGTGTGTTCAACAAGCAGCCAGTTGGCCAATGGCCACGCAGATGAACAGCAAATAGCATGCTGCTGGTGTTGGGGAAAAACAGTGGCCTGGATCCAGACAACTGCATTGAGTTGTCATAAGGAGCATCCATTAGTCAGAGAATTCAAATGCCGTGACGCTGCAGGTCTTTACCCGTTCAGAGATATGTTGTCAGTTGTTTATTAGCCTGGTTAGTTATATCCCAGGAGAGTAACAGGTTTTGTTTCTGACAGTTACTAGTTTGTAGGGTTTAATGTGGGACTGTGTACCTCATATATTCATGGATTTACTATGATTATGCATGCAGGTATGTTTCCCATATGCACAATCCACAGGTAGAATGATTGCAGATATGCAAAGATTTTAGCTAACTGCACATACATTAAGTGCATGAGCTACTTTGAGAAAGTCACGCCTAAAACATAATGACTTTAGAAATATATATAATAATTATTACTTTATAATAAACCCACCGGTGTAAGTAAATGGTTGGATTTGATGATCCTCAAGGTTGTTTCCAACCTAAATGATTCCATGATTCTAATTGCAAATAGCATGAACATTTCCAGTAAATTATAAATCAAAGTTTGTAAAATTCTACTCTTAAGTTAAAATGCATCTCTACTGTTATTTATACATATTATCAATTTTATAGATTATTATTTACAAAAGAAGAAAGGGGAAAAATGTTATATACAGGTACACAAGAGGATGTTGTGAACTGTATAAGCTTGAGAATTAAACCCAGGAGAGAACTTCGTAGTTTCTCCTTTTAATAGCTTAGATTTTGAGCAAAAAAGTATAGGTTTTTGTAGGTAAGCTTATTTCTGACATTAAGACTGCAAAATATTTATAAGAAAAGCCAAGCCATGAATAGGCATAGTCAAGGGTTTTTTCCAGTTGTATGCTTCCAGATTTGTTTTTGCTACAGGATAAAGTTTCATATCTGGGAGATTTATGTAGTACTCTTTAAACTTCCTTTTTCCCAGTCAAGAAATTTGTCAATGGATTCCAGGCAGAACAGGAAAAGGGCTTGTCACATTTAGAAGAAAGCCCAACTAATGGACCTTGATGTAACGGGAAATAATACTAACCCAGAAAGGATTAATAATTGGGTCCACAGATTCATCTTTATTTATTAATTTTTACTCCATTAAACTGAGTTTGATATTTTCGCAATAACCTAGTACCCAGTCTAAGTGCTGCTATGTCACATTTTAACTGATATAGATCATTGAGAAGTAAGTTTAAGGTTATTGTCCAGTGTGCAGAACAGGGGATTTGTCTCTGTCTAAAGTTAGATGGACAAGTTAGGAATTAAAATAAAAATGTTGTGGCTTTTTAGGTTGATAAACAGCCAGTGCTTCACTTAAAGCACAGGCAGGGTTTTACCAGCACTTAAAATGAGGTTACGTTTACTTATGTGACTAGTAGTAGACAGTTTTTGCATGGCTAGAGGTCAAAAACTATGCTCTTGGTTCCTTGTCCCTGACCTGTAGGTTGTAGGGAGTCACTTCTGTATCTCATTGAGTAACACAGCCTAGTCTCAAGTCCCCTGTTTAAAAAAAAAAAAAAAAAAAAAAAAAAAAAAAAAAAAAGGCAGAAAGGTACAAAGGAAGATATATTGGTGGCATGGAATGTTTATGCAAGTGAAATCTCTATTTTTTTTTTTTTTTTTTTTGGTAAATGCAGCCAACCATTAAGCGTGATTGACAAAGGATTTGATGAGCCTACACTGTATGTATACAGTATTTGTAATCCTAGGAACCGGCATAGGAGAGAGTAGTTGAGCCTCTCAAAGCACACCTTGGAGCCTTAACTTTCAGAAATGATGTGAATGATTCAAAGTTTTCTGTGGCGTTGGTTTCATTTGCAGATGGCTGGCCTGCAGACAGGAAGGAAAATCTATTCCATCAATGAGGACTTAGTCTTCCTACGCCCGTTTTTGGAAGTTGAAACCATCTTAAACCAGTCCTTCTGCTCACGAAGGCCACTTCGGCTTCTGGTAGCCACCAAATCAAAAGAGTAAGTGCAGGTTAACTTTTGGCCTCCATGTACACAAACAAAACTGAGCCATAAGGATTGTCATTTTGACTCAGGTGTGGAGCTTCTCGGACTCTAGTGTATGTCCAAGCGAGAGCTATTTCCACCCTGTTAAAGCTTGGTTTATTTTTGGATGTCTGTAACTATATAAGCCCATACATTTTTTTCAATCCATTATGATATCTTATAATGAGGCTTGACCCTGCTAATGCCTTGTGCATTATTAGATTATGTAATCCCAAAATTTCCCATAGAATTGAACCTTTCAATTATCACCTGATGCTGAATTCTAGTCCAAGATGTTTTTCTAGTAGTTTCAGTAGAAAAGATCCTCAGCTGGTGTTAAGTCAGTTAAATAAAAATAAATAAAATTTAACAAAGAAAATCTCTCATCTGCCTTGAAGAATGGAGAGGGAGTGGATGATATTTTCATGCCCCTTTATTTCTTACTTATTTCTAAACTATTTGGGTGCTTTTCTGTATATGTTTTGCTCAAAACATGGTTGTGAATGCCAGAGAAAGATGATAGAATTGCCTAGAGCTCTACCAGCCTAACTTAAAATGCTTCTTTCTCCTCCTCTTGATTTACCTGCAGGATTATTAAAATCCCAGATAGTCCTGAAGCTCTTTGCTTTCAGATACGGGGAGCAGCACCACCATATGTTCATGCAGTAGGAAGAGGTAAGTAGGAAGACTGGTACAATTAAGCTGGAGTGCATACACACATCTATATAAGGGTATGTGTAGATACACTAAACAAAATACAGGTTTCTCTGTGAAACTAATTCTGAACAGGTCCTGACAATTTATTGGGTCACTAATCCCATAAACACAAAACAAGGAATAATTTAATTCCACGATGCATTTGCATAGTGACCCTAACCTGCTTTCTTGTAAGACCACTAAGAAATGTCTTTACAGTCACAGGGAGTAAACATTTAGAACTGAGGTGGCTGAGAAAAAGTCAAGGTGTGATACTGCCTGTTGCTTTCTCAATATTTTTGTCTGGTCAGCTATTGCTTTCTCTACTGGTTTGGATCACTGTAGTTGTGAATGTGCTATGGGATCAGCTCTTTGACAGACAGACAAAGACAAATTTTCTGATGTCGATTAAGTTATAAGGCTTGAAGGCTAAATCTCTCCTTACATTGGTTTATACTGCTATAAATTATCAATATATGACAGAGGCAAACTGTCTTCCACGGTCCTTTTAAAAGGAGAAAACACAGTTTGACAGAGGTATTTACTACTTCCATAACTGAGCTAGCTAGAAAGATTCTTCTTTTTTAGGATTTTGCTAACAAAAGACAAATCACATTTGGAATAAAACTGTAGGAATTTTAACCTATGGTGCCTTAAAAAAAGTTAGTCACCTTAACTGTAGATTTCTAGAAGCTGGCTTTGTTATCTGAGTCTTGTTCACATGAACCTGTAATAAATCCACTGAAATTGTTACTGCACTCTAGACTTAATCTAGCTTTAAATACATCGCAGTCTTTTTCTTAGACCCTGACAAACTCCATAACATGTAAATATTCTGTATCTTTCAAGTGCAACAAGCTGAAACATATATAACTGTTCGCATTTAAGAACTCGCCTACTGTAAGCATAAAGCTAGCAGGGCCATCTAAGAACCCCAAATGATTTCCCACAGGGTTTTCAATTTCTAGCATGAATGCATTTAGGTTGGGGGAGTCTATGTTTCCCAGCACTACAGAAAATGTGAAGGATAGACACACAATGTTTTTCTCACACGACAAAGCTTTCCTGCAATAAGTACCTAGCAAAAGCATGATAGCACTCACCTGGCTTTTATTCCTACTCTTCTTAACCAGAAACCCTTTTCAACCTTCTCAGCTTTCTGTTCCATAGACAGATGGCTTTACTGTCTAACTTCCTGCTGTCACTTTTTCAGGGTCTGAGGCTGCAGCTGTAGGCCTTCATCCAGGGCAGTGTATTTTAAAAGTCAATGGAAATAATGCATCCCATGGAAATTATATGGAAGTTCTGGAGCACTTCACAGCATACAGGACGAGACAACAGGAAGTACTGGTATGAATACAAAACCTCAAAGGAAGTACATTAATTCCTCCCCTTCTGTGTTTTTATTCTCTCTAAATATTCATAAAAGCAACTTCCACAAGTCTCTTTCAACTTGCTCCCATGCCAAGGTCCTAGTGTAACCGAGGGAGCTGATTACAGTCAACCCCAGTTGCAAAAACATCTGCAAATAGTATGTGTGTCAGTTCATACTCTATTAAATATTATTAACTATTTGCTAAGACTAGAAATGCATCCAAATAATGATCCAGACTTTATACTCTCTGAAATTCAGAGGAACACTGGGACAATGTTGATATTTCAGCCAACATAGAAGATAAAAACTGTAAGCTAGATTCACTTTTGTAGTCCAAGCTTATACAGATCAAGCATTTTTTTGAGGTCAGAGCTGAAGCCTGTATCTCTTGAAAGGGATTGTACCAGTGGGTGTACAGAACACATGAAGATGCTGAGGAGGACAGAGTTCAGCAAGCAGCATCCAGTGCGTATCTGAATGGCAGCCATCCTGGGTCTAGCAAAGAAGACTCTTCACTGGAAGGAGGTGAAGAAGTTGATCCCCTTCAAAATAGCCAGCAGGAATCAGGTAAAGATTCCTATGGGGGAAAGAAACCTAGGGAAGATTTGGGGGCTTCAGGAAGAAAAACGTCAGTAGAAATATAAAGTGTAACGATTATTATAGAATATTTCTTGTGTTGGTAAAGCTTTGTAATAAAATGAGGTCTGCCAAAAGAAGTATTCTATGCTGCAGTTTATTTGGGAGAAGAAAAAAATTGAGATACGCGTAGAAATTATACCCCTGCTACTCTCTAAAGGCATGTACTCTGTCCTGAACAGAGAACAGGATTTTAGAATTACTAAGTGGATTCTTAGATTTCTGTTTCCTGCCCATGTCCTAGAGAACCCTTAAAAGTATCAATCCAATTCATTATTTAGATAGAGGAAAAAATCTACTGCTCTACCTGCTTTTTATTTGCTGTTACAGCCCTGGTCCCACTGTAAATGACTAAGGTCTTGCATGCTTAGGTAGGAACGAACTGGAGTTACTTAGCTGATAACTTTGATATCAAGCCATGGACCAGTATAATTACAGAGTGTAGCAGAGCTGGGTCAGCATATACTCCACTGGAAAAACAATTTCATGGAACAAGGCCCTCTCTTTGCCACATGTAGTAATTGATATGCCACTACATGTTAAGCTACTCAATAAGGCCTGCAGGAGACTCTTACCTAGAGCTGCGTATCGTTAACTGGCCTTCACAGAGCTAGGTAGGGTACAAAACCAGGTTAACGTGATGGTAAAGCAGGTTCCTCAATTTGACGTGGTAGCTGCGTGGTTTCTGCTATAGGCTATCCCAAACAAGCGTAATGCTTATTCTTACCAGAACCTATAAACAAAGCAGGCAAAGCTGTGAGCACATCTCGGGGCTTGCACAATTTAGCTTGTGAGATGCAGATGTAGATAACCTATGTAACATATACTAATGCTCTAATCTTCATTTGCTGTAGTGACTTTATTTGCCTGAAGCAGAAGTGTTTATACACTGGCAAAACGAGGATCCTAGCAAGGTTCAGGCTCGATCCCAGAAGCACTGTTGATGTTTTTTAGTTTGTTGTGCCCCATACAAAAGGAAACAGCTCCTGTCCCTTCTGGTCTTTACAAGAGAGACAGTTTCTGGGATGGAAAGGCAGAGCAGTTTTAGAACCATTTGCTCAGGCACAGCAGTTTCAGAACCATTTGCTAGCCCTGGCAAACCAGGAATTTATGGACATTGGGAGCTAAAGGGAGAAAGTCTGGAATTAACTCCATTTAACTCCATTTAAATGATTCTGATCTGGAGGAAGTTTTCAGAGCACATTAACCGCTGCGTCAGCAAAAGGTGGGAGTGTATGTCTTCCAACTTGGAAAAGTGTAATTCATACAAAATACTATTCTACCTTCACGCTGTGAGCTTATTTGGAAATGTAGCTGTTAGGGGAGAACACTGAAGCCAGATTCACTCTGAAGGACTGAGCCTGGACTCTCTGTATGCCATTGGCAACTTCCCTAAGAACAGCTGCACACCTGTGCAAATACCAGGTACGGCCTGGTGAGCCTGCGAGTCTGATGGCCATCAGTGCAGCTCTTCAGTGGAAAAGCTGGAGCAGTGCCCTGGTAAAAGCATGTCAGCAGTCGTCTGGCAAATCTCAGTCTGACTAGAATTTAAGCCTGTTCTCTGGTGACAACAGCATTGCCTGTGTTTAAAAATGCTATCTCCTCACCCCCGCCCTGCCCTGCCATCTGAGTCTTACAATTGCACAGAAAATGCATCTGGAGCACTTCCCAACACTTGGACAGAAAAGTGGCCTTCTTCCAGAGGGTTGTTACAGACAACAAGACTCCAAGATTAACGTACTTCACTTCCCTTTGAAAGCTTCGGCTGGGGACTGTGTGTCCGAATGCTGAGCAGAACTAAAAGGGGAGTGTCCTGTGCATGGATGTGCGCATGCACACGTAGAAGAACATCCGAACACGGACTGGACATGTTATTGTCTAAACCTCTACTACAGTCCCCAATAGTGGCCAACAGCAAATGTCTTCCACAGAATACCCTCCCAGCCTCTAGCAGTCTGTGGTTCAGAGACTCCTTGAGCCAACAGTTGTGTCTTTGAGCCTTTGCATTTAATAGCTCTCACCAGACTTCTCTTCCCCACGCATGTCTGTATTCATGTGTGCTGCCAAACACCTCTTATGACTTAATTTTGTTTCCAGCCCAGATACAACAGACCATCAGCTCTCCACTGATCACTGGTGAAGAAACACCTCTCATTAGCCTTACTGTGGATAACACCCACCTGGAGCACGGGGTGGTATATGAGTACGTCAGCAGCGCAGGAATCAAATCCTTTGTCCTAGAGAAAATTGTGGAACCAAAAGGTTGCTTCAGTCTCACCGCAAAGGTACCTGACCATGTACATAGTCATCTCTGCTCCTAAACAGAACAGGGAAGCTAATAATACAGGCATTTCTCTGGTACTTGGGTTGGCACTTTGGATGAGGCAGCACGTAGTCTCCTCAAACCTGCCTGGAGCTTTCCTCATTAGAGTGCTCCAGCTCCTACTAGCTCGTTTGGTATGGACAAGTTAGCAAATGTTTCCTGGGTTTCAGCTGTTGAGGTAGAGAGAGGGAAGGAAGCCTCTCTGTGGAACTAAAGGCTTTGGAACTCTTGCTGTTTTCTGTCTGGTAATGTACTCTTTGTTGATACTGAAGTTTAATCCTTTCAGGCAAGAATTTCCTTTGCTTCAGAAAAAAAAAATCAAGCAGCTTTTTCCTATCTGATGGACCGGATGGATTGCTAAAGGAAGGAGACAGAAGTGCTGCTGTTGGAAATCAGCAGTGTATAGTATCTTGATCCATTTATATACAATAATAAGATAATAGTAAATGTTTCTGCCACATGCCAGTAACATTATAGTTATGCTCCATGAAAATGAAAGTATGCCTGAGTCAGGTTACTCTGACAGTGCCCAGTGGATATTTTGAGCAATTAGTTGTTCTGAAATTTTCAGAGGTGTTTTATGTGTCTGAGGATTAGACACGAAAATGGTTCTTGGGTGATGATAAAGGCAACTTGTTCTGAAGGCATCTTTACTCAGCCATGAGTAGGCTGCCTACTCCATACAGGATCTACCATTTATTTAGTGGAATTTCCCCTCGCTGTCAAATCTCGTATAATTGACATTCTATCTTTTTTAGATTTTAGAGGCCTTTGCTGCAGAAGACAATCACTTCGTAAGGAATTGCAAAAGGCTTATATCCCTAAGCAGTGCGGTGGCCACCATGCCCCAGTATGAATTCCGGCAGATCTGTGACACTAAGCTGGAAAGCATTAGCAGAAGGCTTGCAAACTACCAAGAGGTACAACCGTACTAGTTATTGGTGAAGTCTCAAGACAATACTCTGATAACTGGATGTGGTATTCTTTATTAGTGAATCCAAATTGCTTTACAGATAGGTGTCCTTGTGGCATGAAAACAGCTCTGTACGTTAATCAAATTGCAAGTTCCTAGGAAAATGGACTTAATCTGTAAACCACTCCTTTCAACTTGTCAGAGCTGTGAGCTGGAAAATATTCTTGCAGGTTTATCTCCACCACATCAGTGTATAAATGTGGCCACAACAGAACGATCAGTGTCTGATTTGTAGAATTAATATGAACATAAGTACAGTGGGTCAAAGTGTGAACAAAGTGTGGTCATTTGTGCACTAGCTACCTGTGCTGTTTGAAAAGAGGGCCCTAGAAAGTGCTGCTAATTATTTTCATTTGCTGTTTAATAGGCATTTTATGGGGAATGTGATATTCCAGCTGCAGCACAAATCATATGATCTGAATAGGAGGCAGGAAGAGAAAGAGATTGTCTGTGTTGCAACCTAATTTTTTGCAAGTGAGTAAGCACATGCTTGCTTTATCTCTCCCAGTTTGCAGATGGATTGAAAACAAAGGTGAGCCCAGCCTTCAAACAAGCCATCATGGAACCACATTCCCTCAACAGCATGGATTTCTGCCCCACCAACTGCCATATTAACCTCATGGAGGTATCATACCCCAAAAACACTACCTCAGCAGGGAGGTCGTTCAGTATTCGCATTGGACGGAAACCCTCTATTATTGGTCTTGATCCAGAACAAGGTGATATTAATTTTCAAATCACACTGATTTTATTTGCATAGAAAGTTGTGTCTTTCCACTGCTCAGCAAAGTCAAAATTAGTTCCAAAGGAACAGTCTCACCAGTATGTTTTTTTTCTTCCCTAAAATATTATAGTAAAATGACAACCTGCTTGTGTAGTAAAATAGTAATGCCTTTATGCATACAAAGGCTTCAGGTCAAATGTTCTACTAGCTAAGCAGTGTGATCACATCATGATAATTAAGTGTCTGGGGATTTAGCAGAACTGACTGAAAAAGTAAATGAGGGCTAATAGTGCTAGAAAAGGTAGTTCCATACTGTGAAGAGAGGCTACATTCAGGTGGAAAATATCAGGTCAATCAGATTGTAATACCATTTCCTTTTGTCATTACTAAATAAATTCCATATATTAGAGCTGGAAGTCTACTCTGTCAAGGGGATCTACTTCTGATAAACAGCTGCTTCATAGCACTTATCCTGCAACCTGAATATTAGCGTTCCAACATTTCCTCATCATGGTCTCTCATAATGTGCTTCTGATTCATTGTCTGACAAGGTCAGAGAGCAGGAATGTTTGGAAGAGACACAGGGAAGTGCAAACTAACCAATCTACTGAAGAAATGGCATTGACTCTATTCAAAATGAGTCAATAAAGAAGCCCTGCTTGCTTGAGGATATTAAAATTCTATAGTATTTTAAATATGACCATACCACAACTGTCAGCATTTTAAAATGAAAAAGTATTTTATTTATATTCTGTAATGACATCATCCTATTTCTTTATATGTGTGTGCGTGTGTATGTAAACGTCTGTAATGCTGGAATATAATACAGACCAACTCCTGAGAGCTTGAATTCATGAACATTTCAACAAATGCTTTTGGATATTCAAATAGACAATGGGGATAGGATAGGGGTGCACACTTGCTGTCATTACTCCCAGAATTTAACTTGTTTCTGGACTCCAGTGAATTCAAAATATCTAGTTGGCATGCCAGGAAAAACAAAAAAGTAAAAAATAATAAAAAATAAAAATAAATGTTTTTGTCATGAAATATAATTATATTAAATAATTATGTGATTTTTTTTCCTATTAAAATTCCATGTACCCTAAACTAGCATTACTATGATGGATTGCAGAAATTCATGAGAGCCATACTAACTAGACCCTTTAATGTTTAGTAGGTACCATAAATCCAGTCTCATATACTCAACATTGCATCACCACTATGGCTGCACCATCCTGGAGATGTCTGACCCCAGAAGATGGAGATCTTGATGGTAGCTTTGGCCAGCAGAATGGAGGAACAAGTCAGGAAGAAAGGGGACTCAGTTTTCTACTCAGACAGGAAGATCGGGAGATACAGGACTCATACTTGCACCTTTTTAACAAACTTGACATTGCAGTGAAGGAAATGAAGCAATATGTCATTCAGATAAATAAGTGAGTAAAGAATCCAGTATGCTCTGCACTACTATCAAGCACTACTATCAAAACGGAGGCATTAACCCCAGAAACCTCATTATGCCTATTGGCCCTGACTGTTCTACTGTTATTATACTTGCTTATTCACATGCCACTTGCATTACAGCTCGCTGCTAGTTATGAAGTGTCAAACCTACCCAACGGAGATCCACCAATGTGTATATATATATGTATATATATAGTATACATATTATTGCTCCTATAACAGCCACTGTTTTGCTTGATATATGTTATATTCTCAGATAAGAGTGTCTTAGTTTCCAACAGTGGTTTTGGAACTCTGAATGGACAGAGTGTCTAGCCTGGAGGTTTTGTCTGTCCTAAGGTAGACTAAACAAAACTCGTGATCTCTAGCAGCTTTCTCTTTGGCACCTATGTTTTCCTTTCCCCTTTTCATCTTTTTCTTTTCCTCATCATGGGTCTTCTGGAAGTAGTAATGAAGGATTTGAGTCTGTGTATTGGGCATAACTGGAAGGGTTTTGCTAGCAGGTGTTGCAGGGGTAATCAATGTGGGATGAGGCCACAGCTCTTTCCAGCCTTCTCACTGACAAAAGAGAAAAAGCCCATTGTGCACCAAAACTTCAACTGACTGGAAAGCATGTGGTGGTGCTTTGGCTCAAACATACTTCAAAAGAACAATAGCTGCTGGGGAGAGTCTGTGAGCTGAGGCAGCGCCCCAGAGGAGAAACCCAGTGCCTGGGATGGGAAAATGTAGACTGTTGAATATGAAATAGAGCCCTTGCCATTGTTAGAATAATTAAATTGTACCTTATGGAGGTACAGTTATCTGCAGAAACTGGAGCTTTTGTGAACTGAGATTAACAGATTTCAACAAACCCCTCTCAGATCTCACACTTTTACATAGCTGTAGTCCAGGTACAAATACTGGCAAGGTTGCCTCTGATTTCACATAGCTGAATTCCAGGATTAGTCATTTGTGAGGCTGTTTACCAGTCCCTGAGAACCAAATGTTTTCCTTCTGCAGACTTTTGTCCACCATAACGGAACCTACAGAAGGTGGTGCCTGTGAGCCACCATCCACTGAGGAGACATCTCCACCTTCCCTGGGAACAGAAGAGAGTGATCCTGATAAAGCTGAACATGGTGGCATCAAGAAGGTCTGTTTCAAAGTTTCAGAGGAGGACCAGGAAGACTCAGGACATGACACAATGAGTTTCAGAGACTCCTACAGGTTAGTCTGAAGAAAGATGTGTCACTTTTACCATGCTAAAATAATGTTTTGAAGTTCTAATCCACGTCTGGATTCAACAAGCAGGAGGGCTGTCTGTGGTTTTCTACCCAAACCAACACACTTGTAACATGAACTCTTGCTAAAGTTATGCTGTACTACTTGCGGTTCTTTTCCTCGTCTCTGTTTGTCTTGTTTTCTCTCAATGTTGGAGTAGTAAATGACAAATTGATAGATCAGGATTATTTTCCTAGAGCGTATTATCCACTGTTTACACCAGCAGGTACATCTTGCATGAATAAAACAGGCAGGTATCAATCTGAAGTTTCCAAAGTGTGGTACACGTGCACGAATGTGGTGCCTTTCTCAATGGTTCTCTAGCAAGACATCGTGTGATCTTAATCTGAACAGTGTGTGCAGGTTACATCTGTGGAAGGGAAGCAACTGAAGAGTACAGGAATCTAAGTCTTGTCTCAAGTGTGCATCCCTTGTTGTGCCATGAGGTTAAACCTCTCTTCAGGGGACTCCGTGATGAGGATTGATGAATTGCCATGTGATTCCTCCTAGCAGAGAGGAGGTCCAGACTTCAGCAAGCTGTATCTTCCTTCCTGTTACAAATATTTTCTCAGAGCTTTCTAGGAATTTTATATTCTTGGAGTTACGTAAACAGAGATGCACATCAAGTAAGAGGCTGCTGCACTTGATTTCTTTAACTACAACATCTAACATTCTCTCTCTGAGCTGAGTTTTGCCTGGTGCTGAAATGCGCTGCTCACGTAAGGCTTGAAATCACAGTGAGCAGCAGAGAGAAAGCACCAAAACCCAGAAGACCTGACATCTTCAGCAGATGCTAGATTTTCGCTGATCTGATGACCCTCAGAACAAGCTTTAATATATCCTGATTGGCTTTTCACAGATCTTGGAACTCTTGGTTGAGGTTTTCCAGACAGACATCCATTGTCATCCCTGGTGCCATCCACACTTCTCCTGAGTGACCACCATATCTTCACCAGATAATCAGACATCCAGCTATGTTAGTCCCTTGAAAATACCACCCTAACCCACTTAAAGATTAGAACTAGTCTTCTGGAGTTTGAATATATGAAATAATGTTAGTTTCCAGTCAGTCAGTAATCCTGTAGTAAAATTTATTTACTTAGCAAAGTATTCACACTTGCTATAGTTATTTCACTACATTTACTACCAAGAGGACATAATACAACAAAAAAACTTTTCTCATGCCAAAATGCCAAATACCATGCCAAACTGCCAAAATACCAACAGTTTTAGAATATTAAATAAAATAAATAGGTCTAATATGACTTTCACTTCTATACCATATAGCTGTGAACTACAGAAACTCAGCAGGGTTTGCAGACTGTTCAGTCTTATAATAGCTGCTATTGTAAGGTGTTTTTTTTTTTCCATTCAATTCTGCAAACAGTTTTCCCAGAAGATTATGCCACTGAGAAACAGAAATGGGCATTCATTTTTTATTTTTATTTTTAATGTGCCTTTGAAACCACAAAGGCAAATGTTTATTCAGGTGTCTCTAAATCTTGTTTTTGAGACATTATTGACTGCTGCTTCTCCTGGAATATTTGCTGCTGAAGAAAATCTCACACGCTCCAAGTCTGTCTTTCGTGGGAGGAAACATTTCAAAACTTAACTTCTCAAGAAATGGAACAAGTTGCAATCATGTCTGACCATTGCGATTTTATATCCCTAATAGGCCATTTTGACATTTATAGTAAGGCCAAAGGCTTTTCCTATACAAAGGAGTAAAGAGACTTTATAGTGAGTTAGGAGGATTAGAATAACCTGAATGAACGATGCACCTTTGAAACTTTCATGCTGCTACAGGCATGACTCTTCACCTGGTGGTGTTTTTTTATACTGCTGCAAATGTTAATATGTTACAGTCATCAGGACTGCAGAAAGGACAGAATCAGAATAGTTTACACTGGAAGGGACATCTGGAGCCCACATGGTCCAGTCTCTCTCTCAGAAAAGGACAAAGATCGGTTGCACAGAGCCTTGTGTAGTTGGATATTGAACATCTCCAAGGACAGCAAACATCCAGTCAGTACAGGACCAGAACCAGCAGTTAAAATGTTGAGATCTGCGCTATCTATTCGTTGTGCTAGATTTAAATCCACACATGTGCTCTGAAGCTGCTTTATTGAAACGTGAAGTATTTCTTTCATTGTTAATAGGAATCCCATTTGTGAACACTGTTTAGTTTAAATGGTTTCTATAATTGCAGCTGATCTATTCTGAGTAACAAAATGGTATCAAAAACAGTGTCTGTGGATCTGTCACTTGCTCCAGAATTTTACACACAAATGTAAGATGAGAAAGATTATTCTGTCTTATCTTTATTAGACAGGCAATTAATCATATATTGCAAGTAATTGTTATTCAAGGGGGAATAAAATGTATTTTAATAGTGTGTAATTTAAGTGGAGGTGGCACAGACTGATATCCATTGCCTTTTTGATCACTTTTAGGAAGTTGTGGTTAGTGTAAACTGAACGTTAAACAGAGAGATTCATGCTACAATTTTCTATGCATGCATCAGCCAACATTGGCAGGAAGACAGCTGAAGTGACTCTTCGGCTTCCTAAAGCAGTTTTAGGATCTGCCATGCCTGATTTTCCAACGGTATAGATCCCTTAAATTTCTGTCCCAACTTCAGTATCTGTGCTACTACAGCTTCAGTTTATGCTGGATCTGGATTCTGTGGTATCCTAAGAACTGGTAACGACTGTTGAGTTCAGTGAACTCATAGTTTAATTACTTCTCCCCTACTCCGTGCTCCTAGAAAAAGTTTAATGATGCAGCCCAAATGAGGTCATGGTGGGAAATGTATTTTCATTATTTATAGGATCCAGACAATATTAAGCATTGAGTGGTCACCGCAAATGGAGAAAGATATCCTTTTACAATGCCAGCCTGTGAGGCCTTGCTTAATGGTTGTTCTCCAAGTACTTAGGCTTTCTTTTGTGTGCACATAAGAAGAGAATTTGTCATGGGGATTATTACAGTGTTAATAGAAACAGAATGATGGTATATCATAGACTGGGTGTAAGGGCAGTTTTTTTTCAATCACCTTTGCTTTTCTTTCCAGTGAATGTAACAGTAACCGTGATTCAGTGTTGTCATACACCAGTGTACGGAGTAATAGCTCTTACCTGGGCAGTGATGAGATGGGATCAGGTGAGTACATGCACAGGTAACATGCCAGACTCCTTAGCAGAGGTGACAAGTTTTTGCTGATTATAAGCACTTGCATGTTTAAATAGCAAATGTGGTTTCTTCAAAACAAATCACAAAAATACGAAAAGAGAGAGATTTGTTCTTTCTCTAAAGAACCAAAGTAAATTTGGAATATGGAAGAGCTATTAAACATTTTTGTTATGTGAAAAATCCTGAGTATTTTGATCTAAGAATAAGAAATAAAGCAGCAATCATTTTTTACCCACTCTAGTATGAAGTTTTGCTTGTGTCACCTGTGGTCTCATCACAGATTATGTTCATAAGACAGTTAAAAGTTTTTCATCTTTCTTTTCTTAGGAGATGAGCTTCCCAGTGATATGAGGATTCCTTTAGACAAACAAGATAAACTTCACGGCTGCCTGGAACACCTTTTTAACCAGGTACATAAAGTATTACACAGCATTGTTTTCTCTTTATCAATGTCAACACAAGAAATTGGAAGT
Source organism: Anser cygnoides (assembly GCF_040182565.1). NCBI lineage: Eukaryota > Metazoa > Chordata > Aves > Anseriformes > Anatidae > Anser > Anser cygnoides. The sequence continues at coordinate 9,439,735 of NC_089888.1, forward strand.
ATCTGATTGAGTAACTGACAAGTAACTGACTTGTATGAAGCATTAGATTAAAGAGAAGAAATCTTTGATGGAAAAGGGAAAAGATGAGCAAAATTCTAATACTTTGCATGAATCATGTTTACAGATCTCAGGAGAGCCCTCAAAGCTTAGCCAACAGATATCTTTATAGATGTATAGCACCAGAGGAACTTTTTGTATTGTTTTTATCTCATCAGCATGTAGATCATTGTCTGTGCAGAATGTTACGTTCAGTGTGGGGCTCTTGAGGTTCATGGTTATAGAGCCTTAATGCTATTTGTTAATGAAGGGGAAATTACTCCAAAATACAAATAGTGTAATGACTTTAGCATTTTTCCAGAAGAGTTCTGTTCAGATTTTCTTCCACAAGCCATTCTAACACTGACTGAAAATATTCCTACTGTAGGTCGATGCAATCAATGCACTTCTAAAAGGACCAGCAATAACTAAGGCCTTTGAAGAAACCAAGCACTTTCCAATGGACCACAGTTTGCAAGGTAAAGAAAAAGGTTGAATATATTTAGTAATACACTTTTCTAAGATTTAAGAGATTAGCATGAATGTACATGCCATATGGCCACACAGAGTTATTAACTGTGAATCTATCCAGTTTTATATTATGAGAAGGACTCAGTGATCCTTGTGGGTCCCTTCCAACTTGGGATATTCTATGACTCTAATGGCAAGTGCCATGTCTGGCCACAGAAATTTTGCATCTTTAAAAGGTCATTTTTACATGAATTCCAGCTAAAACAAACAAAACGCTTTTCTGTTATGTGCTATTGAATCCTTACAGCTCTTTCACAAGTCTCCAGATTGATCCTTTGATGTGAACACAGAGATGTATCTCAAAAGGTACAAGGTAGAGATAGTCAGATACAAGGTAAACTAACACTGAGGAGCTGATGAGGGGCTGTCCTCTATACATCTGAGGCACCAAAAGTTTCTGCCTGAGTTTGCTTAATTCTGCTTTTCTTCAGAGATGGTAGTAAATTCATCCTCGCATGACACTTATTTTGAAAACTGATTCCCATAGAGAGCAAACAAACGATACCCTGTTTTCTTTTCCTCAGGGAGTATGATGAGACTTTTGTCTTAATAGTTTTGAGGCCCACGATGTGGTTTCTTCTCTCACTGAAATACACAAGGCTTTATATTCTGAACATTTGCTGCATTTCCTTTCCCACTTGAAACGTGAACTGCTTCCTACTATTCTAATATACTTCAGGTGCTGTAGTCATGGGCTTCCCAACCTTTCACAAACTCTGTTTTTAAGTTACAGTGGCAAACTCGAGCAGAGTTTCTTTATTCTTCTTTTTCTTCTTAGTTTCTATGAAGTTGTTTTACATGAACTCATCTTTACAAACACATTCACACTTACATTGATTATCTGTTAGACTTTCCATGTGCTGTTGGAATAAAGTGAGGAAATAACAGACACTCTGTGTTCACTTCCTTCATTTTATTTTGCTTAAATGGAGTTTCATTTATGACAACTAGATTAATTGCACTGGGAGAGTCTTTAAGTTAACTCAAGTTAACTGATGATTGCGCGTTCATCACACTAAGGAACAGACAAACCCTGCTTACGTCTGGAATCCCCAGACCAAAGTGTCTCTTCAATAGCTACCGTAGATGCCTTTCAGTGACAAATGTAGATTTGAATGCTGTTCCAGTTCTGTTCATGAGCAGTTATTTGGCACTGTTTTTCTGTCTGCTTATACATTTTATTGCCAACAATGGGCTTCTTGGCTTAGCTACGTAGCGAAGTCATGACAAATAGATCCTCTGTTCTGTAATTAAATAATTAGCTGACATCAGGTGAAAGGAAGCAGAATATTTCATAACTTCTCATTAGTATTATGGGATGTGAATGTTGCAGCCAAAAAGCTGATCTGATTCTGCACAGCCCCAAACTTTAGATATGATACGCAGGCCAGTATATCAAATATGAGTCACAGAAAACAGAAGGTAATTCTGTGCTGTGCGAGTAGTACAGAGCTCCCTTCAGCATGCACATCGCTCAGGTACATACGTTTTAGTTCACAGTCCTGAAAACAATGCTGGGAGACTGCTGATGATTAGATTATAGGAATAGTCTTTATTTTTCCCCTTTCTGCATTAAATCTATTTAAGAACCTCTTTCATTCACGGTTATTGCTATTGATACTGTCTGCATCTCTGCTTGCATCTGTATGCACATTATAAATCAAAAGCCACTCTCAGCTATATAGCATTTCCTCAATGCCCAACAAACTGCATTTTTTTTTCTAGAATTTAAACAGAAGGAAGAAACCACAGTGAGGTGCAGGAATAACATTCAAGCCAGCATTCAAGAAGATCCGTGGAACCTTCCATTGCGCATCAAGAACCTTGTTGAAATCATACAAAAACATGTGGAAGGTCAGTAAATGGGGAAAAGTTTGTTATCAAATAGCCCTGATCTAATCGAGTCTAGCAGTTCAATTTATCATTTTATATCAATTTGTAACAACGCTGTACTGGGCTCTAAAGAAGAACAGGGAAAAGAGTCCTAAACCTGGTTGAACTGGAAGAGGGTAGCTGAATCCAATGTTTACACTCAGTGCAAAGCACTGGGCAGCAGTCACCTCCTTTGGGATTCATCCACACATGCAATTTGTTTCCAATAATTCCTGGTAGTTAATGGAGCATTTAGCTTGTAAAATTCTTTGATTTACACCTTACTTGTTTTTCTGTCATTAAAATGTCTGTGTAAGGACTACTATAGTATGTAGATATAGCCATGCAGGGGATGAGGACACTGTTAATCGAATAAAATCAAATCTACTTTGGCATCGTGTTAACTTGCGCCTTCCTTTCCTTCACTGTTTTAGATGGGAAGAATCAGCTGCTTTTGGCCTTGTTAAAATGCACAGGTAAGGGGTATCACTTTGTTGCAATACACTGTATATACATCGTCCCACCAGAACTTTTTGTGAATGCCTGTGCATACATCTAAGCGGTATTTCCTTTGCATTTAGCTTTAGTCCTGGCATTTTATGCTAACATTTCTTGTGTTCTGCATCTATGGCGGCCTTTTCATGCATCTGACATCTGTTCTTCAATTTACATTGCTTCAATTACAGTGTAGGTTGCTGTGTCACCTGGCTGGCCATTGATTTCGCACAAGCACTGTTTTTCTGTCTTCCTTTTTTCTTTTGTACAACCCGCATTCCCAGATGGCTTTTACTGTTTCCTTCTGTGGTGAGAACATGCAGCAAAAATGAGACCTATTGCACAACTGTCTGTGAGACCATGGACACTGACATCTTTCTAAACAGAGCAGGCACGTTAGGGATTTGGGACTGTGTATACTGAAATTACAGCCAGGAGGATACTAAGAACCTAAATGTGCAGGCAGCTCCTAAAACCACTGTGGCTAGACACCATTAATCTGTTACCATGCACAAAATGTTGTACTCACAGATCAAGTGACAGGCTGTTCCCAGGAGTGAATGTGCTGTCTTTTTATAATTGAAATATCTGTGTGGTGTATTTTTGTTTGAAAATGAGGTAATAAATAACTGCAATAGGCTGTCATTATTTCACTGTGCCGGCTTGATTCTCATGTTTTCATAGAATGAAGATGTTGGATTAGCATGGCTCTAAATCACCTCCGTGCTCCTGCCAGGCCTGGTCCGTGGGTCTGTCAAAACCAGCCTGCAGTGTCAGTCTAGTGTCCATAAAGGCTGCTTTTAATGACAACAGCTATACGGAGTCCATAAGTGTTTACCTATGCCCCATCCCCTCAGCAATTTCACCAGTATCCTCTGGAAAGAATGGAGGAGCAGGTGGCACTGAACTGGCTATGCCAGCTTTATGGCAGCAGGGATTCGCTAGCTTTGAGGGCAGTTCTAAGCTCTCTTTACCTTACTTTAGCAGTTCAGTTCGTACTGCTGGAAGGCGTGGTTGCCCTTCAGTTGAAGATAGGGCCCAGGGCCTAGACTTTATTGGTCAGTCTATTGTGGTCAGTGCTCCATAAAAATAATCCAGATCTTCAAAGCCTCTGAATGATGTCTTCAGCTTCTTTCTCTTGGGAACACTGCAGTGCCTATTGGAGGAGCCTGGGAAGTAGCTCTTCACTTATTCATGTTCCTCTTTGGCCTACAATCCCCTTAAGTATGACAAGGTTGCTTAGACCAGCATGTGGCTGCCTGGCAGCCTGACTGGAAGCAAAGTTAACATGGGAAATTCTCCCAGGAAACATAAACCAGTTGGTACCCTACTGGCAGGCCCAGTTAATGCATTAAGCATATGGGAAGCCCATGAAATACAGATGGATGAGGGGCAAATGAATCTCTAATAGCCCAGGAGAGAAGTAATGGCAGAGATCCTCTTTCATGAATTCTCTTGCTTCTGTAAACATAAAAAGAAGGGAATCAGTCCAGATTATGGCAATAAGGAGTTACAGCTCTTCCCAGTCAGAAGAATGAGCATGCAGATGGCAGAGGTAAAATAAAGAGTCAAGTGGCCTGGAAAATTTTCAGCAAAATTTTCCCATTGATGCTATCTTTATCTCTACAGCCAGGGCACGCAGCAAGAAGAGGTTATCTGTTATGTCTGTGCAAAGCTACAGCAGAAGTCAAATGTCATGCACACAGATACTACAATAGCAGTGAGTATTCTCATGACTACTTTATGCCTCTCTCCTCTTCTCTTGCAGATACTGAGCTACAGCTGAGGCGTGATTCCATCTTCTGCCAATCTCTTGTGGCTGCTATTTGCACCTTCTCGGAGCAGTTACTGGCTGCTCTCAACTATCGATACAACAACAATGGGGAATATGAAGAGAGCAGCAGAGATGCCAGCAGAAAATGGCTGGAACAGATAGCAGCCACTGGTGTTTTACTAAATTACCAGTCTCTGCTCTCCCCCACTGTGGTAAGATGAAGAGTTGCTGACACTCTTGGGTCTGTTCACATTTGTATGTGTGCTGCTCTGCCACTCACAATCCAGCCAGAGCCCTTTGTTCTAGCAGCATGTTGAGGCTCTCACTGCAGCAACCTCAGGAGACTCCCAATGCTGACAGCCATGCCCCAGTATTCCATATCCCATTACTTCCATCTCCTCACAAATACTGGATGGCTGTCACACTAGAGCACTGTCAGAATCAAACTGCTTTTATATTTGGAGTGATGTTGCTGCGTTTAGTTGCTCGGCTGTTGGTGAAGCATGTGTGGCCTGCCCTCTTCTGGTGAAATCACACATTTCAACGAGTGGATAAAAGTTCTGAGTATTCAGAGTTCCAAACATGAAAATCTAGACTTTTGTTCATACAGCGACTGTTTTTATAGAATAGATGGACTGAAGTGTATTTCTCACACAATGCCGTGGTGCAGTGATTTGAGCCTAAGCTAAAGGCACCATGTCAAAGGAGGAGAAGGTCTTGCATAGTTCACCTGCACCTAATGAGTAGATAATCCTCAGTAGATAAGCTACAGTAAAAATGTTAAGAGAAAAGCGTAAAAAAGGCAAATAGCTCTGACAGTATAGAGAAGTGACTTTTTTGGACTTTTTAAACATCATATATTGAATGTGTGCAATGATTATTCCTTCACATTGCACGGAATGTAAGGACATTTATTTCACAGTAACTGATAGGCTTTTCACATTTGTAGATATGGGGTAAAGTTTGGAAAAAGAGACACCTTCAAAATTATTCAGTGCTTCAACCTCTCTACTCTCTGTGAATCGCATCAAGCGACAGCCAAGCGAAGGGTAGCTAAGCTTGTATCACAAAGTTAACGAGCCATTAGTAGTTACCTTGGGGGTGTGGAGTTAGTGGAAAGCTTTGTATTCTGCTTTAGGTCTCCTGAAGCAAAGCACACCAGTAACAACTATCCTGTCCTGCTATTGATTTCCTTCTGGCAGATGATGACCTATTTGTATCTGGTTCTTTGCCCCACAGAAGGAGGAGCGTACCATGCTGGAAGACATCCAGGTCACACTGACTGAACTGGACAAAGTTGCCTTCTATTTCAAGCAGATGGATGAAAGTCTTGTAGCAAGTGAGTATTCTCAGTTTCTTTGGAGGTCTTTTTTCGTGTTTGTTTTATAGGTTACATTTTCCATGATTATAAATCTAACAGACCACATCAAACCTGGAGAGTACCCAGCAACCTCTCTGAAGGACTGTTGCATTCCCTCAGCTTCCTCTGCAAGCACACAACATAAAAGCAAGGATTTTGATATCCTGGGATGTCAGTGGCATGTTCTGTGATTTAGGTCTGTGCCAGTGTACCTGACTTGTGTGATTTCACATGTAGGAAGATAAGACAGATGATGAACAGTTCCTGACAGATATTTGTAATTAACCACTCTACCAAAGGAAGAAGGACTGTCCCTCTACAGCTCTTCTGTGTCCTCTGTCCCACCTTGCCACATCTCTCCCCATGTTTTCTATGAGATGCCATGAAATAAGATGGGATTTTAATTGTTAATCACATTTACTGTATTAGCATCAAACATCATGCTAGCTGCATCTTTTAAGGATAAACTTTCAGAACCTGTTTTCTCTCAGTAAAGGTTCTCCCATATTCATCTAATGGCAGAGATGTGAAATGTCATTAGATTATCTAACAAACTCAGGCAGCAATGGTTTCAGATTTGGCCTTCTGTGGTAATACAGCAACTGTTTTATCTTTATTTCTGCAGATACTCATGTCTTCTACCACATCGAAGGAAGTCGTCAGTCCTTGAAGGTTATCTTTTATCTTGACAGCTACTACTTCTCCAAACTGCCTTCTCGGTTTCAGAATGGGGGAAGCTTGAAACTACACACGGTGCTATTTACAAAAGGTATCTATAAAAAGCTTTCTTGAGAAAAATAAGCTAATAGATGAGATTAAAAGATTCAAAATAAAGAATGACCATGAAACTCTTAACATAATGCAGCTGAAAAATAGACATATTTAAGAAGCAGATAGTTGTATTCTGGGAAGATCTGGGGATTGGTGGAGATTAGAATAAAACACAGTCATGAGAACAAGATATGCCTGCCTGGGGCTTTTTTATGCCTTCCTGCAAAGCTTCAAGTCACAAAGACATATTGGGCTATATGGACAGTCTTATCTAGTATGGTATCAAGAGATGTTCCCTGGGTACAAACAAGTATTTTTAAAAGCACACACCATGACAGAATTATCTGAGCTGGAAACAAAGGAATATTGACTAGATAGGAAACATTCATACCAAAATATCCATCAAGGGTCTATGAATGGGCAGTAATTATTGTTAGACAGAACTGCTTTCTGTGAAGCTCACCTTTATACCACTGCATTCTCACACTGGGAAATTCATTAAATTTATGCTGTAACAAATTAACCTTGACATGATCTAACAGTCATGTGCAGAGCAGTGAGATGATGTAGAGATAAATAAATTAATTAAAAGAAAACTAATAACATTCTACATTTGCATTTACCATAATAATGTCTTAGCTAAATGTTTTCTTTTTCAGCTCTGGAGAGTATGGAGGGGCAATTACAACCAGCTGGTTCACCACTGGAAGAACTTCCCCAGCAAATTAATGGTCTCTCTCTTGAAAAAGTGCAGCAATACTACCGTAAACTCAGGTATTTCATACTTCTCTTTTCCTTTAAAAGACATTGAAAAGAGTGCTCCTTGCTAACTACATTAAAACTCATGAAAAAGAGATTCCACTCTTGATGATTTCCTGTACAAATAGGATTCTTGTACAAATGAGGAGATCCTCATTTTGTGAGAAACCTGTTAATTTTCTTCCCACAGTTAAGCTTGTTCTGAAGTAGTGCACTGTACAGAATGAAATTCCCATCTAATTTGACTTCAGAATTTTGCACAGGGCTAACATTATGTAAGAAAGGATTTTTGGAGTATTTCAGTACAGACTATATAAATTTCTGCAATCAAAATGCTTCAATAAGAAGGCAGATCTTGAAGTACAAGACTTCTATCATAGTCTTCTCAGACGTTTTGTACAAGACAGTACACATATGTGCTTGAAATGAGAATCACTAACGTAGTCCTTGCTGGCATTTTTGCAGGACATTTTATCTAGAGAGATCAAACTTGCCCACCGATTCCAATACTACCGCAGTGAAGATTGATCAGGTATTGTTATTTGTTTTATTTCTTCATGAGCCAGTCTCTAAAACCCCAGTCATGGGACACCCATATGGTACACCTGTACAAACCCAAACATAATTTTAAAAAAGTTCTCTGCTCTAAAGAAGTGATGTGAATTTCTCTGGAGCTTAGCTACAGCTTTTTTTTGTTTGAAGAAAATGCGGGTACCTAGAGTAAACATAATCCTTAGCTTACGCACTCGTAAGACTCCATATCATGCTGATTGCCTCTGCTAAATAACGTTAGATGTTAGACAGAATGAATTAATTCTTCTCTCCCACAGATGTATAAAAATGAACAAACATTCAGATTACAAGTTAGGTTTTGTTCACAATTATAGAATAAAACAACAGGACAATAGTGCTTCCCAGCATCTCATCCAAAGGCAGGCTAACTGGGGCAGGTGACATGAATATTTGCCTGTAAGGCAGTAAGTAATACTGCAGTGAAGACAAATCAGAAAATTTGTAATTGTAATATGCATTGTAAACAAGCTATGTGATTCATGGTAATGGCAAAAAATTGCCCCAAACATAAGCCACCATTTGTATTTTTCTACTTCTAAAGTTCATGTATGTTCTAAATAGTTACTACTGCACAGCAGTTACCCTTGTGTAGATTTAAGGTCCTGTGCTGAGACACAGGATAAAGAATTGTAAATGTCTTTATAACTGAAGGAGTAAACGTGCCACTGATGTGTTGTTGTTTTCTTGCTTTGTTTAGCTTATTCGTCCCATTAATGCAATGGATGAGCTTTGCAGGTTGATGAAATCTTTCATTAATACAAAACCCACCCAGTCAGGATATTCAAACAGTAACATATCAGGAGCTGGCCTGCTACCTATATCCTCCGAGCTCTGCTACCGACTTGGAGCCTGTCAGATTACTATGTGTGGCACTGGAATGCAGAGGTGAGATTAAAAAAGCCGAAATGTTACTGCTGTGATTAAAGTTTTTGTCTTTTATAGAGATTTGAGCAATATATATGATTCTGTTCAAATCAGTACAAAGGTAGATGCTAAGTGAATATAATAAGGATCTAAACCTACTGCCATCTTTATTTTAGGGTAGGTTATGAGTTTTAATACTTCCGTTAATAGCTAGTTTTGACACACAAACTTTGTTTCAGTGCATCAACCGATGCAATTCACTAAGTGAGCTCATTGCATATAACTTTCAGTCAATATCACCTTCAATACACACTGAAAATGTGGGAAGTTGCTCAGAAATAGCTGTATAATTTTGGTGTGTGCAAACATTGGTTCTAAACACACCACTGTTCTTCAAGTGAGTAAAGAAAAGATTTGTTTGTGAATATGCTTACATGACGTCATGCAGAAGAGCAATGTAACATTGGCTTGTGGTAATGATGCTGCAGACTAAAACAATTGCAGAATCTAAGTGTAAAGAGACTGCAAATGCAGGACTAAGCTTACATTATAGTTTAGTAACTAAAGAAGCTTAGTTTTAAATATAAAAAAGATAGCTAATAGAATACATACGTTAACAGGTAAGTGTCCTATACATACCTATATGTACATTTTAAAATATAATCTTTGATTTTCTCTCTCCTGTTCCCATGTTCAGAAGTACACTGAGTGTGTCCCTGGAGCAAGCAGCCATACTGGCTCGAAGTCATGGACTTCTGCCCAAGTGTATCATGCAAGCTACAGACATCATGCGAAAGCAAGTAAGTATTTGGATGTGTGTATCTGTGGCAAGCCACCAGTTTAATTCCTGTAATATCACAGTACAAACACCAATTTATTTCCCTACGGCACTGTATTTTGTGCAGTACAAACTCATATAGCCAAACTTCTATTAATGTCTGAACAGCTTTATATCTCTGACACAACAAAGTAACTTTTGCATGTACAGCCATTACAGCAATTAAAATATATGCCTTAGTGCACATTAGTTAAAGTGTGTGCCTTGTTGATTAAATATACTTGATAGTCTCTACTTTTTAAGACAATTTCTGTAAATACAAAAAGCAAAAGTCTCAATCAGTGTTAAACTGTAGAAACTCCCTAGTGATAGACAGCAGTGCTTGTAAAGTGCTTTGGGATTAATTTCATCTTTTAAGTAAACGCAGATGACTAATGTATGTACCCAGTGGATTCCAGATCTTCTAGAGGTAGTTAATGGATTCTCAAATAGAAAACATAGTCCCATTATAATATTTTCCCCTAAGGACAAGATGCTTTATCAATATTGTCAGTACCATAAATTCTGTTTCTTTAGGGACCAAGGGTTGAAATCTCTGCCAAGAATCTGAAAGTGATGGACCAAATGCCACCATGTGCGCCCCGGTAAGTTATTATATATTATGCATGTTATCTGAGTGCTTGTTTTATGTTCCTGTATCAGTTGTGGAGTTCCTATTCTAACCAAAGATCTCCTTAGTAGCAATAGCAGAAAAAAGAAAAAAAAAGTTCTCCTTTCTCACTGTACTAAACTGTGCTCTGTAGCTTAATAAGCTTTGCCTGTTATAACTGGCAGATCATTAACTTCACAGGTTTCTGCATTTTCTAAATAAAGTATCACTGAACAGAGAAAAGGGTCTTTATTGGACCATTGCTATGAGTTGGAAAAGCTAGCGATTGACAGCCATCTGTGGAATGCTCAGAAAAAAATCCTGAATGGCAAATCTGACTGTAGATATGCAAAGATAATTCATAAGCTAGTACTTTGGCTGCAGTCCTATTGTGTGCTTAGAATATCTTGACTGTATTTACGGCAGAGAATCATCTAGGTTGGAAAAGACCTTCAGGATCATCACAAGTCCAACCTGACCTACTGAGTCCCATCACTAAAACCACATCCCTTAATGCCATGTCCAGATGTCTCTTAAAGACTTCCAGGGATGGGGACTCCAGCACTTCCCTGGGTAGCCAACCATACAGTAATGCAGCTCTAAGAAAGACCCTGGTTGCCCAGGGTTATGTATGCTGTTTTTGTCTAGAACACGATTTTGGAAAGCACTGTACGTTTGTAATCCTACTGCACCTAACAGGAGCTAGAGATGTTCAGCACCTCTCTTTACAGGATACTTTCTAAGAGCATCTTTATTTTTAAGAGAAGTATCTTTTTGGCCTATTTACTCCAAATGCATTATGTCGGAGAGAAGAGAATAATCTTTAATAAAGTACACCACAGCATTTTCACACAATGGTCATAACAAATCCCCATGATTTAGATGAATATTTGCACAGAATCAGTTTGTACAAATAATTTCTGCCTCTACTCTTGTTAATGGCATTGTTTACACGAAGCAAGCAAAACAGTTCCAGCATGCAGGAATTGGCATCAGAAAAGATCTAGTAAAGTCTTTGCCATCCCTTCAGACAGAGCTATCTGCCCCTCGAAATGTTTATAGGAAATTACTTTAAATTTTAGAGACTGTCACAGTGCTTACCGTAGCAGTCTGCCTTTGGTTTATTTTTTTCAGAGACCTTAAAGGGAAAAATATTGGGCATTTATAACCACAACCTTATCCTTCTGTTAGGTTGTAATTGTTATTTCAAAAAGGAATAAAACAATAGTCTGGGTTGGCTCCTCTACCATGTTCCCAGTGTCACACATCAGCATTCTATCAGCATGCTTATTTTGCCTTGTTAATGACCTACATTATTTAGGTTCCATTATTATGACTGTAACAACATGCTATGTTTAAAAATGAACAGCTTTACAAACAAAAATGAGACATTTCTCTGTTTTGGCATACATGCTAGATTACCATGACAAATTCCAGGACTATTTGCTTGGATTATTTCAGGGTAATAAAGCTCAAATACGTATGTTCCTACTGGGTTCTATCATCATAATTTGAAATAAAACTGAGCAAAATTAAAGGAAGATCCGGTGAATTAACTTCAGTTCTCAGTATCATCTTTCAAGATTTGTCAAACTCTAGAGTAGCAGTCTTGAAAGGTTACCTTGATTTTATTCAAATATAATGTAGAAAAGACTACCACAAACAATCACATGAGTCAAGATGCACTTAGGTTTAACCATCGTCCCCCATTAAACCCCAACTGGTTTAAAAGAAAAGAAATAGAAAAAGAAAGGGATTGCTGAAGACCTGAATTGGGCCAAAGTTAAAAAGGAGTGACGGAATGTCTCAAATAGTATTTAAACAATGATGGTAAATAATGTAGTTAATAAATCACTAGTAACACTTTTATATTTGCAATTATGAAAAATAAGGCTAGTGGCATTCTTGATATTGGATTACTTATAAAGCTTGTGGAATGGTAAGGAAGAAGCTAACTCTTGTATACTATGCCAGTAACTTCGTGTTATCATTCCTGTGACATTTAATAACGTACTCTTAATCTGCCTTAAAGACTCTACAGGTTGTGCCAGCCACCTACAGATGGGGATTTATAAAAGTGAGAGCGGCACCTGCGTTGTGGCATCATTCAAATATTCAACAACATGCAGCCCTGTCTGAGGACCCACGCTAACTAACGCTGACAGCGCTGAAACAAGAGGAAGAGATGGTGCTCTGAAGTAGTCAGAGGTGAACGTGCTAGATCCAGGCACCAAGAATCTGCCTTTGAACTCCTGCAGTACACACAGGGATTCTTGTATCGCTTTGACTTCTCGAAGAAATTCTTGAAACAAAGATCACAGAACTAAAAGGGATGTTATTGCCATTTGCTAGATGCCTGGAAAAATGACAATTATGCATCAAGAAAGCGCAGTTTTACTGATGACTTGTTTGTGCTGCCACCTAAAAGTTGTGGACTTAAAGGTATGGATTGGTTAAGAAAATCCAGAAAGACGCCTCTCTCTCTCCCTGTACTGTATCTGGCATCCATTTAATTGCCAGCATCATTTTGGTCAGTGGCCTTGAGCAGTAGCTTCACAAACACCACTTTTTAATGTACTGACCTGCACTTTGGAACAACAAATAGCACAATCTATGGTTTATTGAGATACGAACAGAAAGAATTTCTTCTGGAGTCATTTTCCACTTCAGCCCAGTGAGAACCAATCTATGCTGCAGAGTATACATTCCATAATACTTCTCACATTTACTTCATGTTACTTACTGTAGCTTTCAGGTTTTGGATTAACTCTTTTTACTAATGCCCTATTATGTGCTCTGGAAATACAGTGGTATATAAGGGGAGAGATTGGAGTGAAAGATTTTAAAGGAAACTTTACAAAGGAAAAATACAGTCTTATAATCTGATTATTTGAACAGATGTAGTTTTTAAAACCAGTCAGAAGAACTATACTTATTTATGTGGAGTGGAATACGTGTTTTGGATCATGTTATTATATATACAAGATTTAAATAAAAATTATATTGTTTAAAATGGGACCAATATGCTGGCAATTACACAGCTACTCCCAGTTTACTGAAAAGAAATCTACATTATTTAAAATCTTTCAATATTTAAGTAGTCTTTAATACAGTTATTAAGATGTATTAGGGATGCTTTAAGTTAAAAGAAAAAAAAGGAATCATGTATATAATGTACTTTATTTTTTCTTGTTTAAAAAATTGTTCTCCATTCTGTCAGTATTATCCTAAGCACAGTAATTTTTTTCCAAATTACTGGCTGAAACTAATTGAAACATGTCAGCAGTCTCAGGACAGAAATAGCGTTCTCTTGGAGTGAGTGCCTTAACATGACCACCCATCCCTAACAAATTTCAATTGTAGGCAGGTGTTAGTGGGCAGGTGTATAGGATATTTACCATTCCTCTGTTCCTCCACAGTCTCATTTAAAACAGTTCATTATTAGGAGATCCAGAAGCGCTTTGCAGTGATGTGTATTCTAGAAGATGAAAGGTGGTTTTTGTTTTTTTTTTTAATATTATTATTTCTGAGGTTGTTTGTGTTTTAGCTGGGTTAGTTTTATTTTATTAACATCCCAGCCAATTCAAATCTTAAATTAAAATCAGACCCTTTCAATTTGGCTATGAAGGTCTTTTAATTTTTTAATTTACACATCAGCACAAAACAGCTTATGACAAGTTTGGGGATGCAGCTTGTTCTGAACCTTGTTTCTGATTCTTTAAAGTATTTTCTTCGTGACTCACAGACTGAAATCATTTTGGGGAAGGAACGTCTTTTGTTTGATCTCTTAATTATTTCCTCTGACTTAGAGTAACCTGTTGCAAGGAACTAGGGCAACCCATCATTAGCCAGCTGTCAGATACAGGGGTTTGTTACTAGAGTAACCATTTTTTACTGCAGTAAGATGAGCAAAGCATCATTTCAATGCACTTTCTCATTTTTTGGTCAATTTTGCAAGAGTTATTCTTGGCCTTTGCTGTTTGAAGAAAAAATGGATGTTTCTCTACTGAATTCTCAACTTAAAATCTACTTAATATTATCAAAATAAGGACTGTAGGAAAACCTAAAAGCAAAAAGAACACACATGCCAAGATCCTCGCTTTGTCTACATCAGCTCTGTTCAGTGTAACTGCAGCAATCTGTACAGCCTGGTGAGGATCCTTGCCCACATTTATGCAGTCATTGTAGACGTTAAAGATGCATAGAAGAGCATCTAAGGGCATTTACACTGTGCACTGTTTTACATTGAAATGTACATGTTATTCTCATTGAAAACATGATAGAAGTATTTTTATTATTAAAAGTTGATTTATATTATAAGGAAAGAAGATATGATTTTATTTTTCTGTTACACCCTTGATTTCCTTAGTGTTTAAGTTCTATTTAACATTTTAAGTTCTATCTGATATTTGTATGGAGCGGTGAGAAGTTCAAGCTGTAAGGGAAAAGTAGTTTTCGATACCAGCTCAAGCTGGCAGCACAGTGCTAAACACTTCCTGTTTGTGCAGTGCAGCTACAGATGTGGTTTTACTGCAGACTTCATATTAAAGTAGAAAAACTGTTTTGATGCGGTAAAATTGCAATGTTGGAATCCAGGGCTGGAAAAGACAGATTGAAATAGGAAAAAGACAAAAAACAGGCAATGCACAAATGAACCTGCAAGTTAAAAGAGCGGATTAAGTCTGCAGAATTTCCACAGGTAAAAGCAAAATAAGAATCAGGCCTGCCACAACTGAGCAAGTGGGGATTTCATAGAGCTGAAGCATCTGATACATTGCCATGTGGAAAACTTAGTTGAGATGGAGAAAATGGAAACTAGCAGCATGATTATGAGGTGTGTGAGCAGCTGGCTAAAGGAGAGAAGGAAACACTGAAAAGAAAGTGGGGGTTGGATGGGGGTTGCAAGTGGAATTTCTTACATTTCAGTTTTGTAACTGAATAGATTTAACATTTTCATTAATCACTGAAGCACACATGCTACCAGACTGGGGTTGATTTGGCACTAATCTAGAGAAGGTTTAGGACACACACAAAGATAGCCCTGGAAGACAAGTAATTGACTGGGATGAAATTATATAGTACAGATGCTAGCACATGCAGTCGAAGATTAAACAAAGTATTTTGCTATATTTCATGTTAACTGAAAATAAAAGGACCTTGGTTATAGAGATTGCCAGATGACTTAGATTCAATACAATTATCATAAAAGCTCAGCCTGCACCAGGAGACAGATTTCCAGTTGAGAAGTATTCAAGCCACTGTGCAAAGGCCTGGTGGGCTCCTAGCTGGACAGCCACGTACAGTTATAGTCACCAAATAATTAAGTGAGACTATAGTGGCTAGATGTTGAGAAAAGACACTAAAATGGTATCAGTAAAGTGGGTACAAGTCTGCAATGAAGAGTAGAAGAACTTGAGTTCTTCAGCCTGAGGTACAGTATATCTGATGTCTTTATAAGAAGGTAATTGTAAGAAAAGCAAAGGCAAGTCAGTCTAAACCTAAATACAGCCACACAGAGAAAAAGGAATACAAACAATTGGGGATAAATACTAGCTGAGAACTGTTTTGAACCTTAGAAAACTTTTCCAATCAGAATCTGAAAAAAAAAAAGGCAAACAAAAAGCTAACAACAACAAAACAAAACCCCAGCACTTTTACAAAGATGCTTACAATGCTTATAAAAAAAAAAAAAAAAACCTGTAAGCAGTGGTGCTTAGAGTAACAGGAGAGCCTCTCTGGGTGGGTCAGGAAAGGCTGTGTGCTCTGTATGTGTCTGTGACAGAAGCCGGAAACAGGCCCAGCTCTGCCCTGTTTTGTCCATGGCATTTGCAAAGCAGAAAGCTTCAAGTCCAGGCCTAGCAGTCTTTTAGCATTAGACATTTTCAAATGCCAGTACTTATTTGCAGACTGAACTAGTAGGATTTTTAGATGAGAAGCCACAGATTCAGACAGATGTCTCAACAGGTCCTTTCAGAATAAAAAATATTGAAAAGACAAATTCACCTGGGCTCTGGCAGATCTTTTTGCTTCCATCATATTTTCTTATCAGTAAGTGGTGCTAAAAGCTCACTGCTCTGCTATTTGGGAATATTTTCAGTGCTAATTATTTCATGGGTCTGAAGTGATTTAGGATATAAAACACTAAGTGAAAACAACAAGAATTTCAATGTAAAAATAATTTGAAACACTCCTGGCTCCCTAACAGTGCACATAGTACAATCTGTCATACTGCTTGGCATTACAGGTGTCTAGCACAGCTGCTAAGCACCTGGTCATTGGTCAATGGCAAAAGGGGAAAAAAAGAACAGCACAAACTTAAACAGCTCATGAAGCTATCATTCACAAACGCATAGTGCATAGACTTGCTGATAAGGTATCAGCGATTAATCAAATTATCCAGTACAATTTGTATATAAAACTAGTAAGTATAGTGTAGACCTACAGAGTTAGAATACAAGGGTCCAAGTAAGACAAACCTGCAGTAGTTATTTATCTTAACAAGGAAGTAACAGCACTCTTTTTCTGCTCTGTATGTAGCGTGAGAGCCCTGGCTTTGATTAGCACTGAGAAACCATTGTCGTGCCACTGGGCTCTGAGCCATCCCTGTACGCAGAAATCCTTTCTGTTTTCTATTTAATACTATGGTGTAACAGCAGGTTTGATGGTACTGTCGCAGCATCACTACTCTTCATCACTAAAGGGGTCTTTCTACTTAAAATAAACAGAATACCTTCTAGTGCCCTTAAACCATGGCTTTCTGAGGTCTCTGTCTCACTGTTCCCAACAAACCTCCTTTGCTGTAATGAGCAATTCACTTTTCCTTCCTGCTTCAGTTTGGGGAGGGAACTGGGGAACTATTTTCTTACCACTGTACTGTGAAGAGTCAAAGGAGAAAAACTGTAACCCGTTTTCAAAACTGGGAATTGTAAGCTGTTTTGAAAACAGGGAGTGCTTTACATACATAATATAATATAGTTCTAGTGACTTTAAAAACAGGAAGATGGATAGAAAAATGGGATAAACATCACAAAGACACAAAGAAACCTCTGCATTTAATTCCCATAGGTATATTATTTGACAGCACTTGGTTGGTTAGAGGAAAGACAACTGAGTATATTTTTCATGCAGTCATTCTGCTCCATTTCAGGAATCAGAAGTACCATATATTTATACACACCATCAGGGAACCTACTTTAACATACCTGTTTTCCTTTAGGACAAAAAAAACATTTATGTATGAAGTTTCTTCAGGCTCCTTATCAGCAGCTGTCACTATCTTTGATTTGATCAATATCAGAATTCAGAACATAAGTGAATGTATGTTAAATCAATAATCTTTTTAAAAAAATGGTCTTGGCAATAGGCTATTCATTTTGGATTTCCAAATAGTCCCTGTTAAGCCTGTTTCTTCTATTGCACAGTTTGGCATGCATATAATATGGTTTATTTCAGGTCCTACTAACTGTCAGTGTTTCTATATACTGTGAGAATCAGGCTCTGATTCACTGTTGCAATCAATCAAGCGTACCAGAAGAAAAATTTGTTACTACCTGTACCCCCATCAGTTGACTGGGTTACTCGTTTTTACTCTCAAGGCTACCCTGGCTTTAGAGCTGATTTAAAGACAAAGGACCCAATTATCTTAGAATAACTGGTTTGGTTTTCATAGTTAACCTTTCACAGCTGTGTCTAGATGAGATAAGCCCGCAAGATGAAAATCACTGCACTAGTACAGCAAGTATAGAATACGTAACTCATTGCAGAGGACAGAGGACTTTTGAAAGGCTTTATTTTTAGTCTTGTTACTAAGGGTAGCAATGGCCACACTAATCTGACAATAGGTTAGACCAAATTTAAAAGGCTTTTGAAAGATAACTGATGATCAACTACAGGAACAAGACTGATACAAAGTTATTGCATTTACAGCTCATTTTGCACCTAAGATCAATTACCTCATCTGGGCAGGGGGGAAATGCTGAAGTGACACAAGTTGTACAGTATGTTTTTGCATAAAACAGACCTTTACGTGGTTTTAGGAAAATGTTCTGAGATGATATTTTTATATCGGTTCATTGGACTGGCATTTTCAAATGTTTTGTAAAAAGAAAAAAATGTACAGAATATTTGAGAGGTTTTTTCCAGTTATGTTCGAGGGATTCTAGTATACTAATAGAGTGTTATATTTTTCTTCATGTTCTGTATTTTTAACTAAGCATGTGTATCCTGCATTAAGATAAAAGTCTTAATATAATTTGTTCAACTTTTTGTGTTGTATTGTCTAATCCATGTTGTCATTTTGGTATTACTCCTGTGTGTGTGTTTGGTATACTGTATGCTCTGTGTCTGTCAGAGTTGAAATCAAGTCACTCAGAAAACACTGCCCAGATGGTCATAATGATGGGTCTTCTATCAGACAGGATTCAGAGCACTCCTCTTGGGTTTGGATGGTTGAAAGATACCTGAATGAGGAACATTTCTGTTGGGTTTTTAAAATTACTTGGGCTATTGCTTGTTTAAGCAGAGACATTTGGACTTCATGAAGAGTAAGAAAGTAAATGGAAAACTGTATTAGAGGTCAAGTCCATTTTGTTTTGTGGGACAATTAAAAGAGCTCTTTCCTGCTGTCTGCAAACTGTATTCTGTCTTCATAGGTCATAGACTAAGGAACTAGATCTCTTTCCCTTCCTCTGCAAAAAGAAGGACAAAAACTGGAACCAGGACAATGCATTGCTGCCTTTTATTCCCACAACTGAGCATCTAAAACTTTCTTTGACCCTGAAACCAAGAACGATCCTGAGTCTTCCCTCAGAGCACTAAACTCAGAATTACATGTTCTGACACTTACTCAGAATATCAAAATGGGTGACAACATTTATTATTTTCCATTGTGTATGTACTGCATCAAATGCCTGGCAATCCAGCAGTTTGCACGAGGAAGTTCTGGACAGCCAGCCAGCCTGCCTCACCACACCAGCTTATTCTACTCCTAAATGCCTCTGATACACTCAGCTTGCAGTGCTCTCAGCTATCTCTGACATGGGAACTCTTGCCATTTTCCTGTCTATCTAGGGGCTTGCATTTAGGCAGAGATTCTGTTCTCTGAAAGAACTTACTGCAGACAAAAACTCTGCACACCTGAAAGCATTCAATAGGTTTCCAAGAAAGAAGAGAGTAACATAAGAGTTAATCCTTTCAGTGGTGCCTCTGATCAAGATACAGTGACTTGGGCTTCCTTCTCTTTGTAGTAATAAAAAGAAACATTGTCAAAGCCAGATTCAAGAACAGTTTTGTTTGGGGCTTCCTTTGCCCTAAAAAAGAACATCTGTTTCGTCCCATTATTGCATGGTGAGCTAGGTTAGGTTTTTGGTTCTTATACAAAATTACACTGGTGAATTCTCTACATCCTCCAAGTCTAGAAGCCTGAATATTACAAAGCAAGCACAAGCTTCTAGTTTTCACAATGGTTTGACTTCCATTGCACTTGCAAGAAAATTAAAGGTGTGCTGCTGGTTCAGCAACTCCTGACCTAGAGACACATTTCAGCCTTAAAACGGTTGAATATATGACACTGGGACAGAAACCAAAGAAAAACGAACTAAGTCAACGTGCCATAGATAGAAGCAATAAATAATAAGCTACTGTCCAAGCAGTATTTTATACTACAGAAAATGACAGCTGTCAAAGAATGAGGAAGTTGGTGCACGTCTGTCCTCTGTCACTAACAAGTTATGCAGTGTGGTCACTCAAGTTTTGAGAGATATTATTCTGTTTCAGAGGCTATTTTTATAGAAAGAGCCTACATAGTAAGAAAAGGAAAACTAAGGTAAATGGGCATTAGGAATTGAAATTAAGGAACAGAGAACTCAACTAGTAAACTTTCCTTCTGAGAGTAATACAGATCATGAAAGGTACACTGAAGTAATCTTAGAGATCTGCATTAAGATTCCTAGTCCAATGTTCATCAATCTAAGAGCCCTCTCCCTCTTCAACTACATTTCCTACTTAATCAGCATCAGTTTTTATAAAGTTCCTTTTCTTTTCCCTGGTGAATGTGACCAGCTTGCTTTCCAGCTTGCTTTCTCATTTGATCCCAGTCACCTGGGCAATCAGCTGGTCACTGGCAAAGGAATTAGCTGCTTGCTTGCAGGAGATGAACTAAAATGTCTGAGTTTTTTCATGTTACAGTTCAGAAGTGAGGGGCAGAGACTGTGACTGTGCCAGTTCTTTGCCTTGGAATCCTAATAGCATTTCACTATCCTGAATTCATAAGATGTCTTGAACAAAGAACAAATACCACCAGGGAAGCTTAAAAATGAGAGCTTGTACTAGTAGTACCTTTTATTAGTAGTACCAGTACTAGCCACACCTATGACTTGCACAGAAGTGATGTAAAGAAGTCTGCCTTATTAGATCAACAGGACAAAAGAGTAAATAATCCCAGTTCAGAGCAATCAGAACAATTTCTAGAAGGTTTCTGACAACCCTTTTTCCTTGTACAGCTACCGGTAACAGCAGTTCATGCAGGGGCATGCTGCTGCTGCTGTTGAGTGTGCCAAAGGAACAGTGCTGAAGGCCTGCTGAGAAGCTATGCTGTACTTGCTTGTCTGCCCCAGCTCCGCAGCTGCTGTGACAGCAGCAGGGAGGCATCTGCAGCCCACCCAGATCAGGAGCAGGGCACCCCCGAGACCATTTGCTTCCAAACTTCCACAGTAGGCAGAACCAGGTTTTACACCTGCCAGGGGCTGCCCACCTCCTGGGGGCACAAGTATACAGGAGGAAATTTTGGAAGGAAGACACAATACTTGTCTGTGCCCAGTCTCCACCTATGCACTATATTATGCTAGGCAATTTTTTGCTACAGATGACATATGGCCTTAATCTTCAGTGTTTTTCTTTTTTTTTTTTTTTTTAATTGTTGTCCTGTGCTCATTAATAGGCTGGGAGTTTTCTTCAGTGACTTAATCGTTTTCATCTTACAAATAGTTTTCTGTTAAAATAAATGCCTGTCTGTCTTGTATAGGCTCATCCACCGATCACTACACATTCAATAAAATTGTTTTTTTTTTCTATTCAGGTCATTACACATATGCAGAGAAAGATGATGTGTGGACAATGGGTTTGCTGCATTGAGTATCTCAGGTTCTATTTGCAGTTATGTTCTCCTTATCCTGTGGTCTGGTGAATGGCTGACAGCATTTTAAGTCAGTACAAAATAATACCCTTTATATAGAACAAAAAGAGCAAAAAATTACCTTTTTGCTGGTTTTCATTCAGAGTTGAAATGATTACTTGTCAAAACTGTAGTCCTGTTGATTTTCAATAGCAGAAGCTGTGTCCAGTTCTTTGATTAAGATGAGTTCTCTGAGAAGAAAAAGCATGAGAAGGATGAAATTGCTAAGTGTAAAAAATGTAAGCTGAACATCAGGAAACATTCTCAAAAGTAAGGTCGATGAAATGTTGGTCAAATCCCTTATGAGGAGTTCTGATCATTTGGGACTTACTCAGCATATAATTTGAGTGAGCAAAAATGAGCTACTGAATTAGCTGTAGAAATGAGCAGTGAAACCTATAGGTTGTACTGTTCAGTGCATTACACAACAATTACACTAATCCCAATGGCGCTTAAAATCTACTATAAGATAAATTACTGCCATATTAATGTAATTTTTCTTAATTTATCACATAGGATCACATAGCCATTAGGCTAAACTATTTACATTTACATATCAAAAAGGTAATCCTTTCCCAAAGGAATTTGTAATCCAAAAGTTTATCCAGCAATTCTTTTGAAGGGTGTTGTAGGCACTTCCTAACAGAGGAGGTTAGGTAGACAAACAGAAAACCCCACCACGACTAACAAAAAAGGCAGTCCTACAGAAGCAAGGCTACACCTTCTAGGACCAAGTCCTGAATGAACTGCTCAGATTATATATCCATTTCCAACTTGAATGGAAGTGAAGTTTTATTAAACTCCTGATTTTTACGCTTCTAAACTGACTTAAACTGTCTCCTACCTTATACCAGTTGATCTTGATAAAGCTGTTAAAGCTTTAGGCCAGTTTATCTCCTGCTTGCTCCCCTGCTGCCCGTAATGAAAGGTAGTTAGGAGCTCCCTGACTAACGTGACCAGCTGAGTTACAACTCCTTCTCCAGTCACAACCTGGAGGAAGAGCACTGCTGCTAAATAGGGCTGCTTTTTCTAAGAAGTCAAAGCTCCCTTGGAGCTCTTTCACAATCCCTTCTGGTAGTCATGATTCACCATTTGAAAAATAATTCGCCGTGCCAAAATAATGACTCATTTTGCAAAATGTCAATTAATGCCCTGCAGAGTCTGCAAAAAATAGGTCTGTTTTTAATGAATTAGAATTAAAATTAGTAATTAATGCTTGAATCAAGTGATTATTTTCTTGATCCTGCTTAAAATTAAATTTGGTTATAAGCACTTTGAAGGCAATGAGCAAGGAATCATTATTATTTAATCAGGTTTAAATTACTTACATAATTACTTACATGAGTGACGTATTTTTATCTCGAGATAATTAAAAATAATTAGTATGGCTGTATCACATTTTTAATGTGCAAAAATCTAATTCACATTATTAGCAGTGCTTGAATACTTGCTTCTTTTTTGGATGGAATTTATCTGCAAATTATTGTGCCAAAGTTAATGAAGCTATCATATGAATACATTGCTTGGAAAGAGTGATTTGGAAAGGATGCATCATTTATCTGTGATCCCATATGAACTCAGCTCTACTTTATTTTTCAGGGGTTTTTTTATTAAAGTTGTGTGAAATAATAAGCAGTTTTATAGCCAGTACAACAGCTAAGGTGTCTTGCTGAAAGGAATAACAAACCTTGGGCCTTATTTCTATTGCCTATTTGGTGCAAATCAAGTGTAGTTTCCATAAATTCCACAGAATCACAATGCTAAACAGCACATATAACCCAAGCACAGCAGCACTGATTTGCATTTACTAAAGTAATAGTTTTCAATTTTTTTAACAGTGTGGACCAAACAATCCCCAACAGACAGTCTACTTTTTGCCTATCTATACGGAACAGAACCTCACAAATGATCACGCACTCTCTTACTAATAGCACAACATCGATTCAGCTATCTAAAAGACTTGTTTACATGGGAAGGAGAGATATGAAAGTATCTGAAGTATTTTTTACCTTTTAAAGCATTCTAACTTTAAAGGACGATTTAATTGCCTTTTAAAGCAGTTTAACAGATGGAGATAAATAGGAGGAGCCAGGATAATGTCATTAGCCAGAAGTGCTTTATGGATCGCATTTATTAAAATTTCTCATTAGAGAATTACACTTGGGTTCTGAGATGCAGCCTAGACCACGGCTGTGGTTAGCCTGCTTTTATAAAGCGGAGCTAATTACAAAGTTCAGAACAGAAGTTTCCCAACTGTTCATTCAGTATCTTTGGGGTTTTCACACCTGCTTCTTGTACTAACCAATCCTTATTCACCAACAGATCTCTAGCTTTAGCAGTCAGTGTGTGCCTTGGCTCAAACTCACAGTGGAATAAACATTTTCCTTCCTTGCCCACTATGGCTGCACCTCTAGCCCTGGGCCTAGAGGGGTCCAGCTCCTCGTCTGATGGGCTGTTGGCTCTGGGTTGCCAGTGAGCACTCATCACATCTGGCCCCCCTCTGACAGTAGTTTCTGACTAGTTTGCAATAATCTTCAAATATATTTATCTCCACAGCATCCCTATGAAGTATTGGTACTGTTTACCCACTGTATGGACAGAAAATGAGAACAAAATCTCTGAGATATAACTCCAACCGCATGAAAATCTGTTGAAAGACAAGAACCAAACGGCAGTTTTCACACAGGATGAGGATTACCAGCAATATGCTCGGATTTGTGTTGGTATCTGCCAGGACTTGTTCACCAATGATTTTAAAAATAAAGGGGTAAAGAGTCTTGTGAGAAAAATGCAAACGACAAAATGTTATTTAGGGTAACAAAATCCAAAGGTAGTTGAAAAGAGCTGCAGAAAATGTTTATAGGAGTGAGTGGCTGAAGTGATTAAATGGGAACTAAAATTCAACGTCAGTAAGTGTCATGTATTGGTCACTGAAAAAAAGAATTAGGTATTGGATGTACTGTCAGGCTTTAAATTTGATATCCAAGCTCTGGAAAATCTCTTTGAGTTTTTGTGCCCCACTCCCTGGAATCATTAGTTCTGTGCTCTGAGGCAATCATAAGGAAACCAGAACAACAGAATTGTTAGGAAAAGATGAGAAAACATAGCAGAAAACCTTATTAATTCCATGACACACCTGAGAATACTACAGGAATTATTCTTCTGGTTTAGGCTGCCAAATGCTTCTGAAGAACCTTGAGGCTGCTCGCAAGCGACAGGCCCAGTGCCGTGTGCAAAGTTTCTGCGCAGCACCGAAGGAAATCCCCGGCACAGGAGCCAGCCTCCCCCTGACCACCAAACCAGCCTCCCTTTCAAATTCTACTGACTGTCCCTCCTGCCCTTCCTCTCTCCACAGAAAGCTTCTTGTTAAGAAGCTCTGGGCTTCTTCTTCTGTCAAGTGAGTTTCCTTTAATTATTTTTTCCCCCACTAAAAAAAGTCAGAATCACTGTTCAGAAACTGCCTCGGCTATCAAAATCTGGTCTCAGAGCGATGAAGAAAAAGCCATAGGAGACTACATATCTTTAGCTTCATTCCTCATTACTAGGTAGCTTTTATTCATAGCTACTCATAAAATTGTAAAACACATTAAATCTCATGGAAATACCAGTATTTAGCAGCAGTAAGTAAAAATCCTGCTGGTTTCAAGTGAAATAACAGGCTTTTTCAGACATAGAAGTATGCAGGTGGAAAGAATTTATGACAAGTAGCCACAATACCACTTAGTATGTCTCTTTGACAAAGGTTCCAAGAAACCTCCCAAATTTCCAAGTAGTAGTGGAATTAAAGCTACAATTTCAGCATAGCTCTGTGTCAGCAACTACAGAGGCTTTACATGTACTGCCTGGTAAATAGTTTTATCTATCTCTGCATGTGGAGAAATGAAATACAGAGAAAGTAAATGACATGTCCATGTCAATATAGGAAAGGGGGGAGCAAGATTCATCTCCCCAGACTGAAACCTTTTCTGCTGGGCCAAGCCACCTTGCTCAAGGCATGCAGGAAGTCCCTGGTGGTCAGCATGCAGGCCATGAAGGCTTTTTCTCCTCCCAGAACAGCCAAATACTAGCTGGCAGTTAAAACTGTGCAAGTTTTTATTGCAGTTGAGAATGTACTTCTGGATTCATGTTCAAGGAAAGTCGTAAAAGGGCACATGCATTCTTCCAAATTAATTCTGTATTAGATATGAATCTGAAATTTGCATCATCAGAGTTTGCAAGAAGGCAGGGGGTGAGGAATTAAAACTAAAAAAAGCTATTAAGCAAAGATATATCAAATATCTCTTTACAATTATGCTGTCTATATATAAAGCTGAAAGGAACACACATTAAGAATTCTAGGCTATGTTTTCAGAGCTGCCTGGGGTAGTTGGATCCCCTAAATAGAGAAAAGAGTAAATATTCAGTTTCCTCCTCTGGGGAAAATTGGCTGATTTTGTCAGTAGGACATTGAATCTAGTCCATCGTATTCACAGGAATAATCTATATAGCCATTGACACAAACACACAAAATAATGAACTTTCCAAAACAAATATACAAAAGGAACATGGCTTTTCTGTGTAGCGAGGGTGGAAGGAGGTTCGCCAGACCCTGTAATGACAAAACAGGTAAGGTAGTTGTAACTGCCTTAAACTGGTCCTCCCAGCGACGTTATTTACTGCACTTGAGAGACACTCAAACAGATGTGAAATTGTTTCTTACCTCTGAAAGCCAGAGGAAATGAAGGGACTCTCTCCCAGTCTCCTCCCCCAAATGAATTTTTCCACTTATTAATATGAGAAAGAAGCAAACATGCCAGCAGTCACAGGAAATTGTTTTTAGAAAGCTATTTCTGATCGATACAACTGAACGATCACTATTAAGGGCGATTATTAAAAATGAATTTCAACGTTCATATCTTTTTGCACATGATGCCATTCACATGATTTGTTGCATAATATCCCTTCAGTAATATTACTTTTTTTTCCCCACTTGCTCATCTGGAGAAACCACAGATGATGGACTGCTAGAGAGAGCCCCCATAACTAGCTTCAAACATGTTCAGGCTCATTAGTTTTAGACATACCAGCCCATAAAAATCTTAAAACATACTGAGAGGTTCCACGTGTGTCCCAAAACCAATATACACAGCAAACTGCAATCTGTGTAGAACTACAAAATCCCTCAAAATAGATTTAAAAGACAGCACAAGCCTCTACTCCCACTCCTTTCACATTATTACAGCAGGACGACTTGAACGCATTCAGAGTGGTATCACCAATAACGGAGGCTGATGCTAGTAGGTGCTGAAATGTAATGTCTTCTCCATACACTCCAATTACATTAAAGTGACAAAGGTTTGAGATAGTCAAACTATTCAGTTATTGATTGGCCTTTAGATAGAGAGCATTTGTTTCCAGTTTCTCCCTTTAACCCTGTGTTCCATTAAACTCGCTACAGTTACCAGTCAGAATAAATTGCATTTTGGAAGATTAACTAAGTCAGACGGTAGGGCTAAGTGCACAATCTATTCTCTCTCGTACCAATCACTTACAGTTCATCAGCTCTTGTAATAAAAAATGAGAATGTTAAAAGTCTCAGAAAAAGCAGGGCTAAACGGGTATGTTATGTTTTAATCACCTGTTTTTTTTCCCCCTTTCTACAAAACAGTGAAGAGCATGGGACTGTCAAAGAGCAGACAGAAACATTCTTTCATTTCCTGATTGAAAAATACCGTGAGAGATGATTGCTTCAAAAACCCTCCCAGGATGCATTTTTTCCTGTTTAACTCAGCCTTCTTGCAGGGAGAATGATCATTTGATATAAAAATTAAAATCGCTGGTGAAGAATCAATACAGATGAGTCCAATCAACAGTATTTTAGACTAAAAATCTTTTGACTAACTCTTTTTAAAATGCCCTTCCACTGAAAGCAGGGAAAGTATAGTCAGTACAAGGGAAAATATCATCACTTTCTACATATGACAGAAGACAGAGGTTGGCATCCACCCACATGATTGGCATATCCTGCAACAGGCTGTACCACTGAAAGCCTTAGCTCTTGTTTAGTATTTCCCTAAACAAAACTTCTACAGAAACCAACAGATGCTGTTCATTTCACTTAGTTCCCTGAAAACCCTTTAATTTGATTCTAGATGCTGCTTGGCAAAGCATTTAATGTATGCTGAAATGTAAGGTCAAATGGGCTGGTTGCCTGACTAAGAGCACGGGTACATGGTGTATGTACAGAGCGAGAGGCTGCTGCAGCCAACAAGGAGAGGTCCAGCTGCACAGCTCTTGCCCTGTCCTGTGCCAGTTTGGGCACTCATCAGACTTTTCTGTGAGCTTATTCAACTTGCTAACTCAGTAGAAAGCCGTTTATTCTTTCAGTGTTGTGTTTCCTGCTCAGCGCGCTGAATCAGCTCACAGCAAGGTTCACTGCATCAGTACAAGGAGAAAGAGGAAAGCAGGGAGCGAGGAGCGGGGGAAGCAGGCTGTCCTTTCAGCAGCAATGAGCTGCTGTACTGGCTTCTCCATCTTGTGCAACTTCATTCAGAGGCACTTCAGTAAAATCTGGTAGTCAGCTTTCTGGCATTCTGGACCCAGATGCTGTACCAAAGAGAAGAGTTTGCTGGTGGCCAGCTGATGGATGCAGTCAGAGGCACTTTAGTTACTGTGAAGAAGGCTGCTGGCAGTGAAAGACTTCGCCATTGCCAGGGGCTTACTACTGCCCCTCTGCTGCAGCTCAGGGCCCACATCTAACAAACAGTTCCAGAATGCATTTCTCATCTGCACCAGAGTGAAGCTGGAGAGCCCACTTCATCCCACCGCTGAAGGGTGGAATATGTGCTGTTGGGTAACTGTGGGCTGACTTTGTGACAAGAAGCACAAGCACACAGCTAACCTACCCCGCCAGCTCAGCTCATGGAGAGAGGAGCCGTCACCAAAGGCAGGGTGAAAACTCTCTGGTAATACCCACCGTCTTTTGGACAGAGATATGGCCTTCAATTTTATAGCTCAGGAATGGGAGGGGAAAGTTGAAGGGAGAGAAGGGGTGAGGAGGGAGAAGGAGATGAGAGGGGATGAGGGGAAAGAAGTTCAGCTAGGTGAAGAACCCTGTGAAAAGATTATAATAATGACTCTCCAGTAGAAAGGAACACTGTGGAGTATACTGTATGTGATGGACCCATAATGTTTGGAGTCTTAGAAAAGTAAAGTCTTAACAGTAAACTTAAAGGATGAAAACGATTAGGATGAAAACCTTTGCTGTCTTCACTGGTTTCAACCTTTGGCCAACAGAAAAGCAGGGCGCTGTGGAACAGAACACGAAAACAAGTATAATCTTCCACTGACTCCCAGCTCAGCAAGGTTGGCTAGGGTTTTTTTTTGAAGTGAGTTTAAAGATCAATTACTAGGTTAGAAGTGAAATCTTTTGCAAAGTCTATAATTGATGAGTTCCAGAGAGAGTTCCTTTGTTAGCTGCACCACATCAGATCAGAACATATCTTTAGATGCTGTCAGTGAACCAGAAAGCAGCAAGAGGATTTCACAGGGGGAAAAGAATAATCTTACGAGTCTCTGAAATGAGTGCCCTGCTGGTCTGATGAATGTGGGTGAAATCCATGATTAAATCTGCTACCATTCCTGCTTTGCTGTCTGCTGTTGTCAGGCTTTATATTAAAGACAGGTCAAAACCTTAATCTGCATTCATCTTGCATGTCTATTGAAGATAATAATGAAAAAAACATCAAACTTACCAGGGTCAGGTTTGATTTCTTCTAAATGAATTTCCTGGTGATAGGCTCTTTAAAATCATCTGTTCTGCTGCATTTGTTTTCACATATTCTTATTTTTTTCCTGCATTATGGAACATTTGGCTAATACGTATGATATAAACATGTGCTTCTTCAGGGCATAACAAAATGCTCGGAGATCATTTATTTACTAGAAATAGTTAATGGGATGAGCAGAGGCCTGCTGAGTATGTAAAAGAATGCCCATAAATTACTCTGTGCTTTTTAAGAAGTAAGAACATGAAAACCATTAAACACAAAGCCCTTTATCCTGGAAGTCCCACAGATTACATGATGAAGAGGAAAAGACTATTGCACTTCATTGTAAATATAAATGGAAATTATGAATAAATATAAATAAGATTAAATGTTGCTCCTAATCTTTTTCTTGAGAAGGTGTCAACTTATGGAAAAACATATTCTTGCATGCAGATGTGGAATTAGAGTGCAGAAAGAATGTGAACAAGCACAATGGATTTACATGTTACATAAAATGCTGTGCACGGCTGCAGGCCTCTGGTCTAATTCTTTAAGGATTCTCTTAGAAAATGTAGCCAAACTCTCAAAATGCTTAAGTCATACTTTCTACATTTGCCTCCTTACCTGTTAGTCTGTTCCAGACACTACAATATATAATGCAAGCAAGCATTTAGGAGATCAATCTCTATATTTTATGAGCTGGCAAATTCACTCCAAAGGTGGCTGTACTAGCATGCTTCTTTCAATTACTTCTGTCTGTGAACTCTGAGGTCACAATGAAAGCAATGTATTGGAGGACAAAAAATAAGAGATGATAATTCCAAACAAATATTTAAGCTGGTTTACATAGACACCAGAATTTTTCTGGTGAAGACTGTAGATGCTATCACACCAAAGATTAGATTTTGAGGAAAACCAGAATGCCTTATAGAAATGATCCTGATAAATCCCGATAAATCAAAGGCAATCACTTTATCCCCTCTCACATGAAGTAGCAGGAGTATTATTTAAGCAGTACAAAAGCATAAGGCATTTACTGGCAATATATGACTAGTTGAGAGGAGCCGACGACCTTCAGCTTTGTCTTTAGCTCTTCACCCGAACTGATTTTTAAGCTCATGAATAACATATTCTGAAAAGGTGACTGAAGGAAGCAAAAATAAATGTACAGATTTTACAGAAAGGGATAACACAGTTTATGTTTATCTGTAACACAAAGATAGTATTGTTGACCTGTAACACAAGGCGTATTGTTGAAGAAGTCTCAGATACTGTCTAATGAAAGAATGCATAAATTGTCCTCCTTTACAGAACAGATAATTGACTTGTCTCCTCTCACATATGAAGCCAATGATGGAACCATGTACAAATCTCAGACTAGCCTGGACCCCTAGGACCAGGCTTCCAACGTACGATGAGTTAAGCATCCCCTTTTTCTCTGAATAGTCAGATAAATGGCCTGCAGGGAACACACGGGGACCCCATGGGAACTCCCTGCTGGCAGGGGCCAGGTGAACGCCCAGCCCTGGGGAGGTGTTTTGGGACTTCGGTCTCACTGGACCAGAAGATGGCAGTAACTGACTTTGAGACTCAGAAATGCACACAAGGCAGTTAGGGGCGGGGGAAGAAATACAGAAAATAGACTGTGAGAGCTAAGTAAATAAAATTACACCGCAGATCATGGAAGAAATATAGATAAGCTCTTTTTCTTGTTTCTGTGGCTATTTTCACTATTTCTTTGGTGTCTAAAAGAAAGACAAATTATTGAAAAAATATACAGCTCACAGAGCTTTCAGCTAGGTATTATTTTTAGCACTAATCACATCTGCATATTACAAAAAGAACACTGCACATTTCTAGCTGGCATTCAGCAGCTGTATGCTAATGTTATTTGTGGAAACAGGCTCAAAGCTTGTACACAAGAAAGAAATGAAGCACACAGAAGCAACCACCTTTCCCCAGGCACCTCCACAACAAAATGTGCAATATTCTTGAACCAGAGCTTTGACTCTAGACATGTAGCTTAGTGACACTCCTCTCTGCCCCTTTGTGTCGTATTCTTCCTCTCCCACTGTAATTTTACAGATAGATCCCATCAATTATTGTGTTGTCCTTACAGTATGTCCTGGGTGTCTTCTGTAAGTCCTCTTCTGCCTCAGTTTTGGCCAATGCTTCACCCTCCTCACATCTTTCCTGGAGCTGCCATTTGCTGCAAACTCCTATTCTCTGGCCTGAAAACTGCATATGCACACAAAAGAGATCTTTGGAAAATGTGTTAATTTCCCTCATTTTACTCAGGATCTATAAATATTCTACAGAGGGAACATCCACACAGGACTGCTGAAAGATATAGTGAATCTAGTGTAGTTATTAAAAGGTATTAATGATAACGACATTCCAAAACCGTATTTATTCTGGAAACGTAAGAGTTATAAATTAGTTAAATTACCATGACAGATCCCTGTGTGGTATAATTAATGCTGCCCCATTAATCTCAATCCAAAAGATATATGCTGATTTTTTCCAACAGAGAATCTGGCAGAATGAGTGGACGAACATCACATTCCCCCCTTGTCCCGTCGAAAGAGTTAACGTTTCAGAAGTACTGATGAACATTCCTGGCAAACAGCTCACATAAGCTCTCATGAGAAATATTTTTTACATCAAATATTCATTACATCATTACAAATAATACACCACAAGTTAGTCAACAATGGTGTGTCAATGAAAGAAAAGGCAAAGGTCTTTCTGTAAATTACGTCTTGCGGATTTTAAAAGACTTCTGCAGGATAGATTACGTAAGTCGGGACTGTCAGAATAGGACCTTCTTTGCATCTTTGCCACTTTAATTTCTACTGGTATGTGCAATTATTTCAGTGGTCTGGCTGAGCTCTCAGCATGATTCTGCTGTCATCTGATTCTCGTAGAAAGAGTATCTATCCCTGCCTTGTCAGTCTGAACTCCTACTGACACCACCCCAGACAAACCAGCTCCTCGTGTTGTCTTTTTTCAGACTGGCTTTACATCTAAATTTCAGTCCCTTCAAGGTTATAGCATCTACGGTTGAAGCCCCATAGACAGTACACACCTGGATATGTCATCCAGTTCCTCACAGATTAACAGCTCCAATAGCACAGTAGAACACAGAGTTTCCCACATCTCAAAATCAGAATCATGCTCAATCTCAACATCAATTTCCTTCCCTTCTATCTTTCAGCTAATATTATTCCAACCTGAGCACTGGCATCAGCAAACGTGTCCCTTCACTTAACTACTGCAACTTTTTCCAGATGGCTTCTAACCTTGTTGGTTATCAAGATGCAGGATTAAAATAAAATAAATAAATAAATAAATCTGTCAATAAACATAGATTCAGCTTCCTAAGTCGCTCCATAATTCTCATTCCAGTTAATGTCAGAGTAATTGCAGTTTTATATGATCAGTGTCCTAGCCCAAGTACAGCCCTCCCATCTGCATAAATATTTCCCGATCTGTCTTCTCACCTAGCCCTAGGAGATCAGTAATTGTTTTCTATTATAATTGTTTTACCATTTGGGTCTTTAGCCTCAAGTTCAAGGTGTTTCTAAGTTGTCATCCATGTGAATGTTATTCTGTTTTCAGCATAACGTCCCTCCTCATTTATTCTGTCATATCTCCTTCTCCTTTCTCATTGAGGATTGCCTGTCCTTATACTCTGTATCTGGGTAATGTGATATTACAGCCCATTTCCTGAACTGGCCACATTTCAGTTACTCCAATTACACCAGATTTGTCTTTAAGCAGCAGATGTCCTTGCTCCTCCAGTCTTGTTTGCTGTTTCCTTCCCTGCCTCTTCATGCCCTCCAGCACACAAAGTATTCACCTGCTAAACAGTAAACAGAAGCTGCTCTGCCTTATTTAAGTGTTTTTCAGACCTGTCTAAATGGGGGTTGTTGTGCAGTTATTATCTCTGTGTCTTATATCAAATGGGAGATTTCTGCACTAGGAGGTGCTCAGTACAACCTTCTTAGGGAGACAAGGCAAAACGGCATTACGTAAGAGCTTTCTCATTTTTGTTGCTCACGTAAACTCCTGGACAGTCAACTGTAACTTTTCCTGACTACAGGGAGGGCAACACAACAGTTGTACAAGAGCATCTGTAGCAGTCTCTGGACATCAGCTGCTAGAAGCTGAAATGAGCCTCAGCGTACCTGTGAAAAGAGAGCTCCAAAACTTGTAGCTTATCTGGGGAGATTTTTGCTTCACCTGAGTGGTTTCTGGGTCTCAAAGCCAGGCTGTCTGACATACAGCTAACATGGTAGGCTTTGTCATTTATTTCCACAGATACGTCTGCATTAGCAAAAAGACCATATTACGTTCTTCCTTCATCCTTAGACTGGAACAATTGCAGTCCATCTGTCACTCTGCCTTTTATAACCAAGGGGATAGAGATGTAGACTTCTCATTTCTGGTTTATGTCTCCAGGTACCCTGGCTGTGCTAGTGCCACAGCTCTGAACACCAGAGGCCTCTCCTCCTGCTCTAGGGAAATACAGCTTTACACCCAAGCTCATCAACTTTGGTCATAAAAATGGCATAAGGTTTTCCAGCTCACACAGTCATTGCACATTTTATTTCATTTTTATTTTGCTTGAATACACTTACTGCATATGCATTACGCAGGCTATGCCAGAAGCATCACTCCAGAAACATATTTAACTCGACAGCCTGCTCAAGTGGAACAGCAGTGTTACTCACTACACATCGGGCTAAAAGTCCTACCCAGCACAGCCTTCCAGCGGAAGCTTTCCTTCCTCATTCTGACCTACCCAGAGCAGAGGAATTGCTGTTCTCTCTGCCTCAGTTCTGAGCAACACATCCCTAGGTTGGATTCAAAGGGGATGTAGTCAGGATATGCCAACCCAGACAAAGGACAAATTTGTTTCTCAGAATATGCATAGAGGAATAAAATTATAACTCGTTGCCTGCAGCTTTAATAAAATCAAAGCAAACCATCTGATTTATATCATCCCCGTGTTAGGAAAATCTCTCGGAAACAGTACTCTATGTAGAACAGTAAAAGGCCCATCTGAAACAAGTGAAGGTCACTGCTTATTTTTATTTACTCCACAGGTGCTAAGAGCCACTTGAGGAAGACCACTGGACTGCATCCAGCACCACCCTGAGTCCACAAGAAACTTGCCCTGTCCTCCTAGCTCACCAACCTGTGCAGGGCAGTGGAGGTCCCAGCAGCTTCCCTGAAGGTCATGCACAATACGAGGTCATTTTGCATCACTTACATCCGCTGTGCACTCTCAGATAGCAACCACAGCAAAAAGTCTTGAAAGAAAAAGTTAGCCTGCCGTTATGAATTGTAATGAATATTCTCAGTCCTAACTGACCAGTAAAGGAATGGCAAGTGTCGCTTTTACCTCAAGCTCACAAATATTTTCTGTTGCTAGAAAGATATGATTTCCCCCCTGAGAATAGGTTTCCTTGGTTTCCTGGCAAGAAATGCATAAATTTATAATACTAAGACTCTTAGTCAAGTATATGTTGCCAAACATTCACGTCCTAGAAATACTGCTGTTTCCGATTAGTTATTACACCAACTATGTATAATGCCATATGGCCTTAATAACATGCCTGTCACTTTCAGAGAGTAATTACTTCAATTTTGGCAGCATTAATCTGCAATATTTGCTGTCTCTTTGGATGACATTGTAATGGTGCAATGCAAAAGTGATCAACATCTCCCAGGCTGTGAGAAAGGCAGTGTCTGAACAGATTATGATTTAAACAAGGCAAAGATATTTTTCCAGAGATACAATAAATTATTTTCACTAATGCTATTTTTTGGAACATTTGGAAGCAGAGGAAGGGACCATACTACTTGGTACAGAATCTCTAAAATCTGCCAAGATTCAAAATTTGAATAAAAAAAAACAGAAAAAAAAATTACTGCCTGTTTCCGTATCACTCCACAAAGTGAAAACTGCAACAGCTAAATTAGAAAAAAATAATTCACAATTATATCCTGTCATCAGCAAACCAGCTAAGAACACCACTTATAACTGTAGATAGAATGCAGATTTTAAATCATTGTACCAATCTAATTCTGGAGGATTCTAATTTTAAATTCTGGATAGGAGAGATGCTGTGGTTTTGTAACTGCTTAGAGACCCGGTACAAGAGTCACTGAGCCGGATATGTCTGCCCTGCAGGTATTGCAAAACTGCTTCATAAATTTGTAAAGCAGTAGTTCACACGTGACTAATCATATATATCAGTGTAGTCTCAAATGACTTATGACCTGAATTGGTCTCATTACCCATGTAGTGAAGTGATGTCTGCCACTATTTTAATTGCTTGCAAGCCTGGGAAGTGGAAACAGGAGTCAGAATTTGTTAGCATTCACAAACACCAAGTAAAATTAACATGTCGAAGGCCTGGACTTATGTTCACATCATCCTGTGTATACATGGACTAATATCCTGTCAAGACATACACATCTTTTTAGCTTTGTTACCATTAGCATTCCTCCTGATTTTAATGGAAGCAAAGTTAGCATGCGAGTCTGTGACCAGAACTAGAAGCAGATTGAGATTACCACAAGGGAAGACAAAAAGCTCAGAGACAGTACCAGGGCTGTACCTTATCTTCCTTGTCAAATCAGTCATAAGAAACCTGTGGAAAACCTATTACATCAATCATAGCTTTGATATATGATCATACTTAAAATGATCATCATATGATTATACTTAAAATATCTGTGTGTAGATCATTTCTGGGCAAAAAGAAAGCCACCTGCTGTAAAAGATCAGTAAAGTCTTCGTGTGTCAAACTGCTGTCTTCACATGCTCAATCCTGACCATAAGCACAACACCTCAACGCACCTGAGCACTGGTAGAAACAACATGCACTGAATAGCCTGAACACGTACATACTCACAAAGTCAATATCCATGCATGTATGTCCATCCAACATATTCTGTATCCTTGTCAGTGTATGGACCTATTCCAGATTTTATTTTTTTTTTGTTGGATAAATACTTTTACAGTTACAGTTCTACATTAAATTTGCATAGATCCATGACAGATACACCACATTGATGTTAAAATCAGCTATAAAGATAGCAATACAAATCATTCCCATTCCACTGGAAAGGAAACTTATTAA
Organism: Anser cygnoides; assembly: GCF_040182565.1. Taxonomy (NCBI): domain Eukaryota; kingdom Metazoa; phylum Chordata; class Aves; order Anseriformes; family Anatidae; genus Anser; species Anser cygnoides. The sequence goes on from NC_089888.1 coordinate 9,476,272, forward strand.
CATTACACCCTATGCTAATCTGTCAGCTGTACATATACGGAGAGGAAATTTCAAACATGGACACGATTATTGCATTTGCACGGGATACAAGTCACTGCTTGTCTTTACCAGAATACTGGTCATCACTCAACACAGAACATCATCCTGCACTGAAATGCAGGGAACTCAGCATGATTCTGGTGTTCCCAGTGACAGAAGTCACTTCTGATTTTCAAAGATTCCATACAAACGGCGTGGTCTCTCTCCCTACAGAATGAGAAATAGACTGTCAACAGAGTTTGAAAAGAATGATATCACAGCCTTTGTCTGATTATGGAGAAGACTTGGGCTTATTTCTAGGCCTGGCAGTTGATCGTTATATATGTCAATTATCATTTACTATGCACAAGAACAGGGTGATACAGTTTCACCTCCCACCATATATTTCATTGTAATCAAGGAATAAAGAAATTCCTTCAGTGTGGTCTACTTTTCACAGGCTGCCACTCTTATTTCTGACACTATCATTACAGGTGACTTTTTTGTGTAGGACAGAATGGTTAATCATTTTTGTGAAACTGCGCAAGTTGATAAATGAAAGGCAGAAGGCACTTTGGCTTAAAAATCCCAAGCCCAGGTGGGAGCAAGCCTGCAAAATAAAACAGCACAGAAGACTCTGAAAGCAGTTTATCTGTTACCATGGCCAGCTCCAATAATAAAAATAAGTATAGTTTTTATAGGTTGTGCTGTAAAGTATAGAGAGAGTCTTTGTTTCGTAGTGTTTGGTATCAAATTCAATGTCAAAATTCCTATTTATTTCATGGGATGAGTCCAAACCAAAGCAGAATGCTTACGCTGCATACACTGCTCTGCTGCTTCTTTGCTCTCCTCTGAGCTCTCCTAAGCACTCAAGGACACTGACCTGCTTTTCATGTCCTCAGATACAGTCAGGCAATTCCTTAACAGCATTTCTATGCTGTGTGATTTAATCCTGTGTAAAGATGTTAGGTACCTTTGAGCACTAAACCCTGCACAGCAGAAGTCACACAATCGTATTAGTGTAGCTCTCCACACAGGCTAAATAGCCTTGTTGAGAAGGGCTGTGCTGAGCAGGACTTCCCAAGGCAAGTTTAGCAGCTCCCTGGTGGTAATGCAGCTATCTGCACCATGCTGTGCAGGCACCACTTTGGTTTCCTTTGCATAAGATCCGGATCACCCTCAGCTTGACTTGCGCCGTTTCTTTCCCCAGCCTGGCTGGTTCCACATCCTCTTACCACATATTAAGAAATGGACTCCTGGTTATACATGTGGTTGCTGTCAAGACTACAAAATAATACTAAAAACTCCTTCATTTCACTATGAAGAACTGCTGCATGGCTAAAAAACTGAACAGGTGTTATCTAACACCTATGCAAGAAGGGATTGTGCTGTTTTAGTAGAAGATGGCAGAATTTGTGGCCATCCTCATGAGAACTTTAACATAAAGAAATGAAGTAATATATGTGTCCATCACTGTTCAAGGGGATGCCTGAAATCCTCCACTAACAGAGCTTCTTCTGTCCCTTTGATCACTGAAGTTTGGTCTGCTTCAGAGGCAGCAACATTTCTGGTAATTACAGATTCACTACAAAAGAATTGGTAAAATATCTCAGTCTGGTTCCCTGCTCTTACATGCGCTGGAGTATACCATACCCTAGAAAGATGCTGCTGGGATCAAGCCCGAACTACCTGTGGGAAACAAGAAAGGGCAATCCAAAAGAACAGTGGATCAGTCTTCTATATGCAACACACTGCATAAAAAGGTCTTCACTTTGAAAGGTCACAAGAGTACATAGGCACAAAATGAAATGGCAGAAAGGATCTGGGGTAGCTGCAGCTGCGTCCCTGGGTGACCAGGCATCAGCAGCCTCAGCAGCCTCTGCTGGCTCTCCTTCACTAGCAGTAAGGATTCAGGACACCTCTCAAACCTTATTCCAAGAGCACAGCTCATCAGGTAACCCAGCCCAAAAGGGAAAATGTATATGAAATGCTCAGTAGCTGCTTATGATTGCCTTGACCATTCTTATGGCAGTATTTTATACTTCTAAGCCTTACAGGCAATCTGTGACTTATATAAATTACATAGGACAAGCATCCTTCTGCATTTACAGAACATCCTGAATGAGTCGGCTGCACTGCTGGGGATCTGACACTGTCCAAAGTTTAGTTCTAAAGAGAGTGTTTTGAGTCAAATGAATCTAATTTGTTTGAGTTGTTGGGAATGAACAGTTTCTTCCCGCGACAGGTTTTGCTAAAAATTTATTGTATGAAAAACATTAGAGGTGTCACCAACAAAACAGCTCCTCCGGCTGAACTGCTTGCCTAGAGCTTATTGCAGAGGGGTGGAAAGTCATCATGTGCCGAGAAAGTAAGCACCACGACATTTCATTTCCTCATTTCCTCCCTGCTCCTTGCAAATGAAAATGGCAGCGAGAGTTTGCTGACGTAGAGATCCCAACAAACGAAGCTCTTCGTAAGAACTTAGTGAAATGGGGAGTGATGGATGCATATCACGTTCTCAGCCCTGTTCCTATAGTTACTGGTCTTCTGAATCTGAAAACTCTCCCTCAATCTCCAGTGTAGGAATCAATGTAACCCTGGTGGATGGAGGGGGGCGCAGGGATTGGAAAACTATTTCCTACAGAACTAAACTAAATACAGAAAAACAAAGCTAAATATTCAGAATATTTCAAGGACATAGTTTTTGTTACTGAGGAAATTCAATGGCATCCCCATAGATTTTGCAAGCCTTGTCATAAAGACAAAGTCATTCTGATTGAATCAAGCCTCTCCAGGATTGTAGGAGATAAAACACCTCTCAGGACTCTGTTATAGGATCAATTTTCTGTGATTTAAGTGTTCACTATGCATCAAATAGTTGTACACGAAGTTATCAAATGCATACTCTTAGCCAATAGCAAAGGTGATGTAAACCTTAGTTAGAGTAAACCTTGGCAATATTTAAGTTAATTCTTTTGAGTCCGTATTCGGAGCAGGCTGAAAGAACGCATAGAGTTTTACTGTTATTCAGTTGTGGTCATTCACTAAGCCACAGTAACTCAATTGTGTATCAGATCTTTAGCGGCTCATCTAATTATGTAAACATGGCTAAATGCATAATTATCACTTCTTGCATAGTGCAACTGCACGCTTACCTTTTAAATTAACAGTCCCCATAACTTTCTAAACATCCAAATGATACAATAGTTATAGCACATTTATGTGAGAGGCTGGATTATACCAGAATTTTTCTCATACTTCTCCTGTCAAAATAAAATTATTTAAATGAGAATTATACAACTAAGTAAAAACAAAACAAAACAAAAAACCAAGCCTGTCCCTAAATACCCTTGTATCCGCAAGGTACAACTTGGGTACAAACTGTACCCAGGTTACTTGCTGCTTTGAGCACTACTGCACAGCTTTCCTGAAGATGGATGCAAGCACAGTGACTGTTTGTTTCAAGGCTGCCATTAAGAAGGAACAAGATCAATGGTGTAGGTCGACCCAGGAACTAGTAGAGAAATGCAGCACCTGGATGCAGGGTGCAGCTAGTAATATTTACGCCTACCAGGCTATCTATTTTGTACAGCCTGCAGTGTATATAATTTCTCAGGACAGATCTGCCATTACACACATCACGCAGCAGGTGTAAACAGAAAGATTTATCAGCACATTAACAAATGACTTGATGAAGAACAAACAAATATTTCCCCTAGTAAAATTAAAATTAAATGTCAGTGGCATGGCTGCCAAATGTTCAGCTGCACTCACATTAGTTTGTACCGAGAGCAAGGAGCAGATACTTTTTCAACAATTCTAAGTCTCCCGAGGGTCAAGCTGTGGAAAGGGGACCCACAGATGGATGGGAGAGTAAGCAGACAAGACAACAAAGAGGCAAATGGAGAAAATAAATAAGAGGTTACTGGCATTAGCAGAAATCCATTTGTTCCGCAAAAGATTGTAAGGTATCAACTCGGCTTGTGTAATTATCGATCTAAATAAGCGCCAGTGATGTTCAGCACTGCCACTGTTGTGAATACCAAAGAAATATGCTTAGTCATGTGGGATCGTCAAAACTTCTTTCAAATACTATAGGAAACTATGGCTAAAATCATAGACTCAGAGACAGACTGACACAGTGGCATGGAGTCTGGTGTAAGCCCAGCCTAACCACTTCAGACACATGAACACCTTTTTTACAAGATCTTTCTGCAAGCTTGTTCTTATGTACATGAAAAACAAGTTAAAACTTTCATCCTTCCCAAGCTTGCATTATAACTAGAAAAAAAGAAGTAGTAGTTGTTCTTATCACTCTGTACACAATACATTCACAATAAATAACCCTATAGATCCAACATAAAGGGACTGTGTCCCTCCAGTTTCCCCGTGTGAAATCTAGCTAGTAGCTTCTTCTGCTGGAAAAATGATTTTCTTCTAAAACAGCTGCAAAGTGAAATGGTTGTTCCAAATGCAGAAATGCACCATGGGTGCAATTTAACTTCCAAAATCCCAACTCTCTTCATGGGCATCTATAAATCTCTGCCCTTTAGACCAGAACTATCATGCATCCCAGCTTGCTAAGCCCTTTTAATTTAATGCCACACATTTATTTGGAAATACTGTAGCAGAAAAGCTTCAAAAGCATTACTTTGGCGTTATTACACTGTGAGAAATGAAGGTGGTTTGGGGTCTTCTGGCCTAATTAGAATCCATTTTGTTCAGTCATCCTCAAATGAAACTCCTGTTTTCAAAGGATTTTGTGAACAAGGTGCTAATGAAATAGAATTTATAGTATTTATGGGGCAACAGTATAAATGGAATTTAATAGCCAAGTGCCAGCAGGGAACCGTCTAATCTTTATCGAATGCTGATTAGCAACCAAGGATTTCTGGTGAGATAATGAGCCCTGGACTGGCTTCTATCCAGTTTTTGACACTGGCACCAATGTACATCTGCTAATTGATAGAGGAATATATATAATAACTGAACTTCAACTAATTAGTAGAGATTTAACCAAGTCATTGAAGTTTATACCTTTGAAATTTACAAAAACATTAAAAGTCAGATAATCACCACAGGCACTTAACATACACCTTAGTTTATCCTATGCAAATAAATTAAGAGAGAAATTTTCTGAACTGGGGCATCCTCATGAAACTTAGCACTGCAATAAGAATGCATTACAATAACTTCCATCAGTCCAAACCTAGAAACAAAAAATGAATCCATGCCAACCTGAGTGAACCCTGCACATTTAGAGTGATTTCAGATCCTCATAACTGGATCTGCCTGTGAACTTTATCGTCAGGTCCTGAAAGTTCAAGTGATCAGAGCAAAATAAATGAATTCTGAGAACTTTAACAGCTGGATCCACCTCTGTCTTCACTGAGAAGGTCACTACACTGAAACATGAGAGCTGATGTCAGCCACTCACTAGTACAGCCAAGCACAAAAATATATGCATTTTCAGAAACAAGACCTCAAGCTTTTGTGTTTTGTGTTGTAATGGAATTTTGTCTCCATTAAGAAATCCCCAAAACATTTCATTTTTCCAAGTGCTAATACACATTTAAAAATCTCTGACTCTGCTTACATAATTGCAAAAGTTTTCACTACAAATCTCAAGGTCTGTAAAAATGAAATTCAGATCTCTTGACCTGATTCAAGATGGCCAATAAAACAGCCTGTACAAAATGTCAGTCCTGAGCAGAGAGGAGACACAGAAGGTACAAGAGAACAGTGACCTTAGCACGACATTACTGTGAACTGACTGGGCAGGAACTGACAGTGTTTGAATTACTCTGTAGTATTTGTCCATATGGAAGTTTTCACACCATGTTCATTGCAAAGTACTTTGAAGATTAAACTACAGTGAATTCACTACGGAATGGTGATAAATAAGCACATGCATAGGGAAAACTACTGGAGGTTGGCTAATGCCCTGCAGCTTTTTCTTACTTGTCTTTCCTTTTGCTTACCTATTGCTAAACCATAAACAGGTGAGAAATGGACTGCTTAACCTTATGAAGAAGATGGGCAAATACAGATAGCATATTAGAGTTTTCTGGAAAAATTTCTCTAAAATCCTTTTGGAGCCTCAAGAGCTTCTCCAAAATCTGTAGTAATGGCACGATCTTCTACCGGAATCTCCTGTAAAGAATCTTTCAAGATCTGTCTCCTTGAAGTACTTCCAAAAAAAAAAAAAAACGGTGTTAACCTGTCTCCAAAACCTAAATGAAATGTTAGTGCCATGATGACCTTCTGCATAACTCAGAAAAATTTTGCTTCTGTATCTATAGAGTGTAGCCTGCAGCTAACCTGATTTTGCTAATTAACTTGGTTCTCATAAGGCCTACAGTGACTACTACAGTGACTAGCAGGTGGTTCTCCACCTTCTTCCAGCAGCAAGATAATGAATATGAGATGTCTGTGAGCTGTGCTACTCTTCCGGACACCATAGAACGACTGAATATCAGGGAGATCTGTGCTCTCTTAATGCTGTGATCAATAGGGTTTTTCTTGTGTTCTCAGGAGAAAAGTGCGCTTGTCAGTGACTGTATCCTGCTTTCCCTCAGGTTTCTCCTAAGCGGAGATTTTAAAAGTACAGTAGTCACGTTCATTGCATGTCAGGAATGTGGGGCTTGAAAGCCTTCAGGAAAGAAAACTTTTTATCCTTTGTACTTTCAGTAGCTCAGTTTTTCACTAAGAAAAACAAAACAAGACAAAACAACAAACATAAGCTTGTACAAAGCCAAGTACTCAGTTGTTTTACACCAAGCAGATATACCAGTGTCGTGTATCACTTGCCAGTTGCTCTGCAGAGTGCTGCCCTGGGACTCCTGCAATTGGCTGGACTGTCAGCTGCTATGTCTTGAAATAAGTGTTTCCTTGGACCACATTGACATTGCTCTCTTACGTGCAGATCCCCTGAAATTTTTCTCGTGGTTAGAGGGTTTGGATGAATTTCACATTATTTCCTTCCTCTTTATAATTGAGAACAAGATTTTGACTGTGCATGAATATTCACTGGTAACACAGAACAACTTCTGAAAAGCAATTTTAATTTATCAAGCAGCGTATGGATCTAACTGGAGACAGTAAATGGCAAAAGGTTCGCAGCAATGAGTAGCTTCATGGGGTTTCTAGCTCTTTTGAACTTTTGACCAGTGAGAAATATCTCTGGTGTAAAAGTGAAGGATATGCATATAAGACACTGTTTCATAGTCTTTTATCTTTGTACAAAAGCAGAAAGCCAGAACGTGTCTTGAGTGTGTGAAGAACAGGTATGGTCCCATTACTGATCACCATTCCTATTTATACCCTGCTGGATACGTGCTTAACAAGTCGGAGCTAGCAGGTTTAAAAACTACTGTAATGGAGGGAGGGAGTGTGCAAGTAATGCCAGGGATGTAACATATGACTATCAAAGTATTCATTTACTGAATTTCAGAATAAAATGCATTTCACTCAGTAACAATACATAAAGACTATATTATGAACTTGTAGTGAATCAAAGGGCACAGGAAAGATATAAGCCCTTTACACTTGTAAGAGGGCTTTTCTAATTTAGGTTCAGAACTTCAGGGAGAAATAAGAATTCTCACCCCCCAGTCTGTCTCATTCTATCCATATCTGGGGTTTCATTTAAGTCCTTTACAAAATTGAACCTTTCTCTACAGTTTTTAGATTAATTTTCCTGTAGAACCTTTCCAAATCACTTCCTCTTACACCTACTAGTGAGATCCAAGAGGTCTTCGTTCCTATAAAAAGTTAAATGACAGGAAGCTACAGAAGAGCATTCTTTTTTGCATACAACTGTTTCAGTTTATTTTCCATGCATGTGCCTTTGAATAAAGAGGTTGTCTCTGACTTCAGATTTTGTAAATAATAACAGTGAGAAAAGAGCACGTGACCATATAATAAAATGGGTAAGAGCTACCAAAGGCAACTGTTTAGTAAAATAATCCTAGTATAGAAAACTCAAGACAGATGAAAAGCATATATAGCATTAGAGATCTTTGCATGCAAAGTGATTTAAAGAAAGTAGATCCCAGTCATTCAGTCACTACAGTCTTATTTCATTTGGCCTTGCTTAGTAAGAAAGTACATTATATTTTTAAATTGCATGATGAACAGCCTCATTACAAATGTGGCTATTTGACCTACAATGAAATATACTTTTTGTCACCCAACTTGGGCATCAGAAGTTGTTGGCCATAGCCTGAATATGTTTTACTCTGAAAGCAGGTGACAGCTGTTGCTCATTTGAATTACATATTTGGAAATTCCTTTACAGGTAATCAAGACAATTTGGAACGTACATGATATGAATGTTTTTTATCAACAGCATGTGCTATATGTGTGCTACTAAGTTAGGAAAATGTTGGCGATATACCGGACAAATGTTGCAGAATCTAAGCAGTGAACCTTTCCAACACAGCTGTGATCTATATGTAAAACTACACTGTATTTTCAAGAGCAGCACTTCTAGACATTTGCTATTGGTTTTGTATTCTTCTAAGTTAAGAATGCAAAACTCAAAGAGAAAGAGAGAGAGAGGTTGTACATGCTGAACATCAGTTCTGCTGCAATCATATAAGGTCATAAAACCTTCTTGAGAAATTCGGAATGTTTGTATCTTACATCATTTCTTGCTAATTGAATCTGGGTACTGTTGGAGATTATATTCTGGATTAGATTAGTTTCCAATTTCATTCAGCCTGAAAACTCCTGTAATTCCTATGCCTGATATTGCAGTAAGAGCTACTTCAGCAGGTCAAAGAGAAAACAACAAAGGAAAAAGTGGGACGCACAGAGTGTTAAGAAACTTGCTGGAAGAGGTGGAGTTTTACAGCTGCAGCTTTTGTTAAATTCATTATTTCACATTCATATTTTATGACTTTTTAAACATTCTCTCTCTGCTGTACACTGCAGAAGAAAGGCACAATCTTAAATCACTAGTAACGGCCTGTTTTGGCTTTGAAGGACTGGATTGTTTCTGTTTTGTTTTTGGGATCTTTTTTTTTTTTTTGGGGGGGGGGGGTGGTGGTGGTGGTGGAATATCAACATGTCCAATGACTTTTCTTTCATTCTATCAACAACCTTTAGTGAAAGAAATGACATTAAAATCTGACATCAACGTTCTTGTAATATATTTTGCTATATTTACTGAATCTTTTTTCATCAAAATAGAGTGACTGTCAGAACAATGGATGTCTGCTGTACTTTCTGTTCCTGCTAGAATCAGTTGTATAACAATATGCTATCTTGTGACTATATAATCACTGATATTTCCTTGCTCCCGTGGCATATTATTTTGACAAGTGCAGAAAAAATAGCATCAACAACATTCTATCTCCTTGGCACACTGAAAAATACAGAACAGAAATTGAACGAAATGAACACAGACTACTGAGAATTGGCTATCATACTACTGGGTTTTCATCATCCTCTAGTGACTACACAGACTTCTCTCCTGCCATATGTTCCACCTGTTATGGCTAGCTGGATAAACATTTTTTTTTCAAAGCAGAACAAAAAATTTACTATCTATGTGTTGCACAACCTTTAGGCTGCAATTATTAATTTTCAGGTCTCCCCATCATATTCCTTCATAGGAACAATATATTTCAAGAAAGGCAAGCTAAGGTAAGAAAGAATTACCAAAATACTCCAAAAGGACAGGTCTCAACATCTCATGACAGCTGCCTGAATGCTCGCTGTCACTACTAGGTCTCCTCCACATTCATTGAAAAAGTAGTTTTTAAAAAATCAAACTGCTTTGAAGCTTATTTATATTATGGAAGGAGCACTGGCGGAAGCGGGAGACTTGCCCTTATTCTCTAAACAGAACAGAAGAATGTTTGCTAGACTGCTTCCTTCCTGGCTTCCCATTCTTGCAAGCCTTCTCTGCCCTTAAAAAGGATTTTGGATTTTTTGAAAACATAGAGCTATATTCATTTACTGTAATTGAATAGAGAAATAGAATATTGATTTGCACAGACTAATTAGACACAGCCCATCCATTTACATGAATATATGTCTTAACAGGCACAGAAAATTACAGCGACTACGCTTGAATATTGGGCACTCAATTTCATTCAGCCAGGCTTCTGAAGTGATGAAAACCAAGGCCTTGGATTTAAAATTTAAGTTTCTCTGAAATCTTTTCTGCCTTGGTTTATTACCATTGACAAACCATCTTTGCTTTGTTTATAATGTTCACTGAGTAATACAAAGGCCTGATACATATTATACTTGAGGTAGGCAAGTTACATGATAAATGGAGTTCATTTTTCTCATGTTGTTAATTTAAAGACTAGTAATGTATTGCTATACCAAATAAGCTGCTGTGTTCTCTGAGTCTTCGACCATATATCCTTAGTACAGAGGTTATTTTTTATTTCTATTGCACCACTGTGTACATAGCTTCTTACAATTACTGGTTATATGACAGGAGAAAGATTTCAGTCAATCACGGCCAAGAAGAAAAATGTTATTGTCCCACCTTTGCTGATAGTTTTATTAGCATTGGGCTAAATTCATTCCTAGGTAATGTCATTGATTCCAATGGCACTACAGCAGCAATGAATTATGTGCTCACATCCCATTTATTTATCTGTCCTTTCAGAGTTAGCCACTGCAGCTTATCTCTTCTATGTCCTGAAGATGGACAGTCCAATTTTTAGGGTGCCTTATTTAAGGAGTGGAAGAATTCAGCTCTTTTCACTTTGTACTAAATTAACTCAGCTAAGTTTCTTAGACATCAGCCTCATTACCAGTAAGCTAAAAAGCACTTCAACTCTGCATTCACTGCATATTTTGGTTATTTCCATCAGATGGAATAGTCTTAAAAGGATGCCCTTACTCCCTGAGTACCCAAAAACCTGCTAACTGGGCCTTCTGCCCTACAGATGTGGATTCAAGGCCCTGCAAATTAGGAAGGGTCTCTCACATTATAGAAGAGTGAATGCTCTACAGCAGGGGCTTGGGATGATGAGGGACAAATGCACATCAGTCAGCTCTGCCAAGTGTTACACCCAGCTGCTTTCTCTGCTAAGCTCCAAGACACAGCCCTGCAAACAGCTATCAGATTGACCAACAGACAGAAGAGACAGACTGCTTTGAAAATCCCGTGGGGACTTCGATGGAAATTATTTCTTTAGGAAGGTTGGCAGTTTCAGCAGTTACAAGATACATGTTTCCTTTCAAGCATCTAAGCTCCAAGAGGTTTTTACTGCCAAGAAGTATGCGTTTAGGGATCCCAGCAGTGCTTCGGTGTTCTTCCCAGACCTGAAAGGGATAGTTAGATGCTTTCACAGAAATCCAGAGACTTCACTGAAGTATAAAAGGATAGTGTTTGGAGATTGGAGTCGTGGCTTTATTTTGACAACTTACTACAAAAGCTCTTAGTTTCCCATCCTCAAGTGACAAGCAAATCTTAAATAACAAAGATATCTAGGAGGCAATGTTGCTGCTTCTTTGATCTGGTCAGAAGAGTGAAGGTCCCTTCCTCTTCTTTAAGTCTAACACCTGTCATTTTGTAGTGATTTCAGGTTAACTGCTACTTATATTTGGAATTCATTACCTACTAAATTTGACTGGTTGATGAACTGCTTATGGCAAGCTAAGAAATGTGGAACTGGGTCAGTGAGAGCAAAAGTTGGTGCTCTTTATAGACGCTTTTAGAAGATGGAGCATTAAATCTAGTTCAGTGAGTGTTGTGTTTCTAAAGGTTTGTTGTCCATTTAGCTTTTTTAGCAAGAGACATCCAGCATCTTTTCTTGAACAGGGAAGCACATCACTATCTTTCTTACTTTATTTGATTAATGTAAATGATTTGCCTGCAGCAATCAGACTGTTTGCCAGGATAGTCATTATACAGTGACAGAGATTAGTGAGGTACTTAATCAAAGACAGCAGTGATTGATACTCCGTCAGTTTTGGTCTTTAATCAGTGAAGCTTTCATCCAATCATCAGCCATTAAAGAGTCTCATTTGTCTGATTACTTTTGGAGTATTGGACTTAAAAAAGAAATACATAAAAGTAGGCTATAGCCTTCCTGTCACAGTACCCAGATATATGACTGTGGTTACTTTTTCATCTTAGTGCAGGGAGGGAAAATAACACATATCAACAATTATTTATACAGGGTGGTTGGGTGAGATGGTTGGGAACAGGACAGGGAATTTTTCAGTTCAGCTATAGAGCACTAGTAGAACTTAGCCTCAGGTCAACAATGACCAAAACTCATTTTCGTTTGATAGCTCTTTGGAGGCCTCCTGGAAATGAGTTGGTGGTCTCAGTCCAGTTCCTAGAAAGCTGTAAAGTTGCCAATAAATTTGTCACTTTTCATTTTATCTCATAATGGCCAACCTAGATTATAGGATGAACAAACTGACCAAAATAACTCAACTTTCTTTCAGAAGGTTTATATAATTTGTGACATCGTGTTGAGTGAGCGGTGCCTGGACATAATTTACTCTCAGCTTTCTATGCACACTAGCAACATGTCCAATCACTACAAAATGGAAGATGTGTCTCACAGTGTGTACCATGAAACTACATAAATCCCAAGCAATTCTTCAAGAGCTTTAAGAATCTCCCAGGTTTGATGAATTATGGTATAAACAAAGCCCAAATTGGACTGTCAGGTAGTGTAGAGTTATTACAGAGAAAGAACGCTCAATTTTGATGCATAGAGAACTGCAGAAACAGCTGGTGATAATTGCACGGTGGAGGTAGATCCACTAAGAGGTGGAAATGTAAATAAAATGAAACTACAAGAGCTCTGAGATTCCACTTCCTCCCAACAGTCACATTTGAATGGAATGGGAAGACAAAAAACATCAATTAAATAGCTGTAAGTATAAAAGGTTCTAAAAAGATAAGATATAGACTGACTGAACCCAACCAAAGAGTTAGGAAAAACATTCTTGTTCCACTTTCTCAGAATTGTTCATTTTTAAAAGGGGTGTCAGTGTCTGAAATTAGCACAATGGTAGGTGTACTCATAGTATCTCCAAGCTATATTGATACTCATTAGCATGCACATTTTTCATAAGCAGAAGGACATGGATGGTTCTGAAAATCTGGGCCTTTAGCCAGAATAATTCGTACCTAAAAATATGCCCTTATGCATATGATTGGTTATAACTGTACAAGAGTAAGTGAATTTACACAGGTAGAAAATCAGAGTATTCTGGAAATCCTGGACATTTGTGTTAAATAGCACTCAATTCTTACTAAATTAGGAAGACTGGAGGCAGATGGGGTTCCCCGAAATTGAATCAGAGGATGGTGCCAGTTACAATTTAACTATGTGAAGAGGTAAGACTGGAATGAGGCTTCGAGCTAAGGTCAGAGATGCCCATTATTTCAGCAGTGAAAGAAATATGGGTCTTGCCAGTGTAGATGAAGGTAGACACACTTTCCTTACTAATGTTGTCAGCAAAACCAAATCTTCACAGAATTCTGCAAAGCAGCTGGTTCAGCTATATCCCCAGGTCCCACAGTCATTTGGCTCAGAGAACTGTCCATTAAAGAGATATCATACTCTTACTCTTGAGTCTGTGTTAATGTAGAGGAGATGCATGGGTATGAAAGTTTGGTGCTTGAAAAAGGAAAAAATGATTTATGTGTGGCACATAAACCTGGTGCTTTGGAGTTGATCACACTGACTATTGATATCCTGCAAATCATTAAGTTTATTCACGCTATCTATATTTTCACTGCTGGAATGAAAAATGATTATGTTTAGGAATGAAAGCATGATTTCTCTATCACTACAATCCTTCAAAACAATATAAATTACTATCAAAACCCCGAAGTTTTTATTTCAGTTTTAAGTTAAACTTTAAAAAGGGTATATTGACTGTGTATATTCCTGACATCTGCAATTAAAAACAGGCATTGTGACAAGTGAAAGACTGTAGCAAACTGCAGTGGAACAGTAAATCCACACAGTACTACTATGTCGGGTTGAATTTTAACCAAGATGACAAAACAAGTAGTGACTGAACATTATTTTGTCCATAGACTTAGGAAGCAAAATTGACAGAACTTGTCTCCTTCCCAAACTTGAGAGCTCTGATTCACACCACGGCAAGCCAAGAGAAACTCCGCGAAAGTTGGCAACAGTTTTGCTATAAGAAAACTAGAAATCAGATTATCTGGGGACTTGATTATCAGAAGTAAAATGCTGAAGTCAATGAAGTTAGACTGATTCACACAAGCTATGGACCTGTTCTAAAACTTACTCATCCAACTGAAGACAAACTCACTGCTTTGTACTGGTAGGTGGCAGAAGGCTATAAAGCCTTTCTGGTTTTCTGCCTTCCCCAGCTATGCTGCAACCACCTGAGACAGTTTTGTAGGCAGTACATAAGGAGTTTCCAGCTGCCAGCCTTATTCTTCCCAAGTAAACCTCTAATTTCCTGTATTGTCAGATGCAGTATTCTGTAAACAACCATACCTCCCTCAGCAGACTCATTTAGTAACTCGCTAATGGTCTGTGCTATTACTCATCAATGCTGCATTTTCTTGCCAAGGCTCAAATGAGACACACAAAGTGACAGAGACTCATAATGAAACACAACATTTTCATGCATATAGCAAACTGAAAAGTGGGGGGATACACCTTTCTTTCATGTAAGAAATCTTTTGTATAATCTAAGTCTTATGGTCCTTTCTTTCTCAGACTTCTTAACAATACATAGCAGTTGTACACAACTTTTCATCAGTAGATCTCAAATTGCTTTACAGCGGAGGTCAGCATCATTACAGCACTGGTCAAAGCTGAGTCTCAGGGGAATACACCAATTTCACCAGGCTGCTGGTTCAGAATCATTTGATGTCGGAACAATGCATTTGATGTTTTCAGTTCAAAGGAACTTTCCTTGCTGTCCCACCCCCCTACCCCCACCCCACCCCCGCCTACCCATTATAAACTTTCTGTATTTTCCCCTTTCTCCTTCAGATAAGAGGAGTAGTACCCTCTTGGTCAACACCCTGGGTAGCTGAACTCCACGAGGCGATTCACCTTGATTCACCTTAGGCTGTCCTTAAACGTTAATTGTTCTCCCTAGCCTGTCAAGTTAGCCACCTTCCTCTGGCTATTTTGAGTACAGCTAGAGGTACGCAAAACCCAGCACTAGATTCCTAGAATATAGAAATATATCCTCGTTTTTCCTCACATGTTATTTACATTGCAAAAGCATGCGAAGATCACAATGTAACAGCCCTTAACATTTGATTTCATTGCACAGACGACTTAGCCAAAGAATTTTCTACTTTGTTTAAACTATAGCACGGTTTATGACCATTATTTCTTATACTGTTGCTTAAAGGATTGCTTACCATATCGTCGCTACATATGCATATAAGGAACACATACAGGGAAAAATTCTCCAGCATTCCAATATATGACACTCAACTCCTGAAGGAAATAAAACTTTGAACAGGTTTCCTGACCCAGCAAAAGAACACTTAAGTGTCATCAGATGTTATAACACACATGGTCAAATATAGGGTTGGCCTATTGACCCTCAGCTTTCGAAATACACTGGCAACTATTGTTATTGGCACGGCACTTTGGGATATTTTCTTTATGACTGTCATTAGCATTTATGTATTTTCATCAGAATGATTCTGTAAGAGTAAAAGATTCGTAAGATTCAAATAACTGGTCACGGACATATAGGCTGCATGAATCATCTGCACCTGGGCCTCCTCTCAGTTAATCTGCTACAGCATTATAAATAGTAGCAATAATCATAACAAAATATATCCACTGCAACAAATAATTTAACTGTACACTCAAATCCCTTTTACTGAGAAACTGTACAAATAGTACTGAGGCCTTAAAGTTTGTATTAAAATTGGTGGCCAAATTTCCATAGGTTTCCAAAATTAGATTAGTTTGGGCTGTTTTTGAAAATCACATTCTTATACATACCCTTAAATACAGTTTTATTAGAGACTTGAAGTTAAGTGTGTGCTAAAGCATCCTGCTGAATGAACAAGATGGTGTGACAGCACTGCATACAGCTGTGGGTCCCTGACAGTCTTGGGTTTGTATCTGTTGAGGACAAGGTAGCACCACAGCTAAATAAATCCTATCTGCTTGCTTGTGAGACACTAACTTCAGCTTGCCTTGCTGCATTCAGAACATGCTGAATTTTGGGAAGAAGGAACCAAAGAGAGTCAGACTTTTTGATGTCACAAAATGTCAGGGGAGATCAACATTTCTCTTCACATTTGTTTTTGTTCAAATGTACCACATGCCCGTAACATCCTTGCAAATGGTCACATACAATGTGCAGTGCTTCAACAACATTACTTCCACAGCCAAGGGTGATAACAAATAACTACATTGCTGCCCCAAAAGAAAGACGCGTACAACTTTCAGGTAAGAGTATCAGTGGAAAAAGAAACTCAGTGATTCTAGCACTTGATGTACAAATGTGATAGTACAGGGTCTCAGGAACTCTCCCTGCTAAAACGGTGGGAGAAATTTAACCAGCTATGAAGAGTTTAGATCTTCACTGAGTTTCACAATGAAACTTTACTGAATGAAATTGGGTTCGAACTAACTTCAGAATTTGCAGCTATGTGCTCAAAAATCAGAGAAAGGTTTTAAAAAATATTTTTATAAACAAATTAGTTTCATGCCTTCAAAAAACATTTAAAAGGAAATAAGAGTATATTAATCCATGCGTTCTAAGGTTTATTCTCCGTTACATTCTGTATAATTAACTGTCAAATTGTTACCCACCAGCTAAACAAAATCCATAGATTTTATACAATACGTAATTAGGCAAAAGAAGCCAACTTACATCATGAATTCCTCCGCATCTCCTCCTGATTCAGAAGGTATCTTTCAGTCTTTACACCTTATTTAAAAAAGGATCAGTCCCAGCCTAATTTGCCAGATATTAAATACACACCCAGTGGCAGAGCAAATTTTCTGGAATTTCTGAGATTTCTGAGGAGAGTATAGATTTTAATCAATTGGCATATCCCTCAGGATATGATCACAAGTGTTCTTTTAAGTGGAAGAGAGAAAATATAACACCCACAAAGCTTCTTTAGACTGGGTTTCTAACTTCCATGGGTCTGGTAGAAAAGAAATGAAAAAAATCTGAAATGAATGCATACAACACGTGTTCAAATGCCAGCAACTCATGGGCATCATGGACAATGCAGTATTAAATTCTGATCTCCTAAGGGGGGTGGGGGTATTGTGCCCCATACCCTAACGGATTCCCAATAAAAGAAAGGGGAAAGACTTTTTAATCGTTCCACATGAATTTACAGTATGTTAGTAATCCTCAAAATTATTGTTTTCCCATTCATAAATATGTGACATTTTTTTTTTTTGAATTTGCTCAATCCATAAAAATAGCAGGCGTATAGCTACCCTGAATCTGAGTTAAGATTTTCAGTGTTAACAAAGGATTTTGTTAAAAATGAAAAATAAAAAGGTGGCACAAACTGCAGTCTCTGATCACCACAAAATATAGTTGTATGTTACTGCCACTATAAAGCATTAGTTTCACTGAGGAAATAATGTAAGTCGCTGCACAGCTGGAATTTTACTCCTATTGATTGTTCCTCTAGATGTATTTTAAATGCAAATGAGATTTTATTTCAGTGTAAAACTTACTGTGGAAAACATCTCAAGATAATATATGTGGAACTTCTAAAATATGTACATAAAAGAATGATTCTTTATGGTTTCGTAGTTATTGTCATACCTATATGTTTTTTTAATTTAGTCATTATAAATAGATACCTGCCAGAATACAAAATGTGGTCATTATGCAAAGAAGTTTCAGCTTGATTTCAAAAGCAAATTTTGGAGGAAAAAAATGGCTAGACTGAGAAGAAGTAGTATTAAACTATGATCAAAAAATTAAAACACTACAGAAGTTTCAGGATACTGCTGACATTAAAAGTCCTTAATGAATAACACAACTCGTACAAACAGTTTAAAATCTCAGGGATGCAGAGACCAAATGAGCCATATCATTTATTTCATACACACTGCAGAAGAAGAAGAATTTCTACACTGAGATGATTAACTAAAAATCTCATGAAGCTGAACAACAAAACCCTAGAAACAGGAAGATTTTGACATGATGCAATCCAAGATTTCCAGGGTCAAATATTAATATTTATCAGCAGCCGATTAAGACACCAGATGAAATATTAACGCAAATTTCCTTTATATTGCCAGACCCCTGTAAAGATGAGTTAGTGTAAACGAGAATCATTAAATCAAATGAACAACTCACCAAGCAAAATAACTTTGACCACCTCTCAGTGAAATGTATCTGAGCACATTAACTGCAGACTTCTTTTTGAATATTAATACTCAGTTAGAGAAAAGTCAGGACTATAGGAAAAGTGCCGCAAGTGTCAGAAAGCAATTTTCCTCCCAAAAGTCATTTTTACTATGACATGGGAAATAATTAAATGAAACAAAGCAGGAAAAGTGGGGGGAAAAATGAAGGGAAATTAATGACTTCTCTAGGCTTGCATTTCGCAACCAAAAATAAATACAGAAAAGGGTCAACATTTATGAATAACAATTTGCAAAGACTAGCCAAGCTTATGAAATAAGATTTGGGAAGGAATAAAATATCCAACAGTGAGAAGTCTGAAGTGACAATAAAATGAAGAGGAGACATACCCATGGTAGGAAAGGCTAAGGTAGAAAATAAAGGAATAACTAGACACTGTTGAGAAAACTAGTACAAAATTCTTCTGGCGTATAAAGAATGACATATCAGTAGAAGAGAAGACCGACTCTTTAGAGACAGTCTGAGTAATTTACTGAGTCTACATGATGATTCTGCTAAAAAAATTACTTTATCATTTTTATCTACATTTGCAAAAATGATTTGTTGAAAACTGCCACATAGACATCTCTCCCAAAGAAACAAAATTGAATTATAAAGGAGATTGTCAAGAAAGACATATCCCAATACTCACATTTGACTGTAATACACTGCTGTGGGAATTGATGGTAGTCCCCTCCATGTAAAATAGCATGGCATCCGGGCAACAGTGTTTACAACACCCTACAGGAGAAGTTGAGAAGTCATTGTGACAACATTGTCAGAGTATAGTATGCTCTATCTGCATCTCTTCCCTCTTTCTACTTTCTTGACAGATAAAATTGGTGCAGTTGATTCCTATCATTCCTTCTTATCTCATTTGCTATTTCTCCATGCCAATGGAATTACCAGAGGCCAGAAGAAGAAACTTCAGGCAGCTTCATCAGATTCAAGTTGCCAGTTTGTGAAATTATGAAAATTGTGGGTCCAAGTTCTAATTCTGAAGGAAGTTACATGGGGAGGTAGTATTGATTTTCACAGTTTCATATATTGATCTTTCTTCTTTGAAGGAGAGAAAGTAACAGTGTGGGGAATGAAAAGCACTTCTTTAGTGATATACTGGTGCATACTGGTTGCATAACCATTTTGAGAGCCATCCAACCAAGATAATGCAAATTTCCCGGTATCTGTAATGACATAATCACATGCATATCACAAAGTATCTTCCCATTTTGGTCTAAATTTGTCATATAGCCAAGTAAATTGTTATAGGCAGAAATGATGACATCATTTTCTACATTTTTTTTCCATTCACAAAGTGTATTTGGTTATCCATTTTAACTGTGTATTTAATTGGAAATTATTTCATGGATTTCTCTGCAGTTTTCCTGTCTTCCTTCCCTACCTTTCCAAACAACTAACCTCGGTGCTTGCTTCTCTGTGTGAAATATCCAAATTTTAAGCATTGACATTTGCTTGTTAATTTTTATTTGTGTTATATACATACAATTTCCGTCACCTATCTGGTTTTTACAAACACAATTACATACCAACAATACGCAGTTATACTTAGAGACAGCACCAGCCACCTTTGTATTAAAAGACTGAATAACAATAATTTGGAGCAGAGTCAAAGGAAAATACAGGCGCTTTTTGATTTCCACAACATGCAGAACAATATCCAGTTACTACACTGTATACCCGCATTTCTAATGGTAGTGACTTTTTTTTATTTACTGTGGGCCAGAATTACCTATATTTGCAAGGCATTTTTGTAAAGAGAATGTAATACCCATCATGAATGCTGAGTTCTGCTGTTATTGCTGTATTTGAATCTTATGACACAAACAAGATTCATGATTGGGGAATTTTTTTATCTTTTAAGTGTGAGCAGTGATAAATCACAAATTACCTTCTTTTAATTGCCTAAAATATGTATATGCAAGGAAAGTATCAAGATCTGTGCATCAGTTCTGCTACAGTTCTTACACCTGACCTACCATTTTATTTATGCCACTAGTATACAAGCCATGCCCCCTAAATATTTAATTAAAAGTACAGTCGTTCAATCGTTCAATAATGATCTCCTTCCTTCCAGTTTAAATGACTCTAGTCTTGGATAAGACATAACCCTGGAAAAATACATGATTATAGCTTTAGATCAGGTGCAATGTACCTTAACCCCTTCCAGAAATGAAGAACTGAACCAGTCTGTAAATCTGCCATGTCTTCAGGCTATAAGGAGGAACTGAAAAAGATAGGGTAGCAATATAAACAAATCTCAATTATTTAACACTTACTGAAATGCTTTTTAGTTATAAAGAAGAATAATACATAACAACTTTGGCAAGAAGGAGATTATTGGTCATCTCAAAAACCCCCAGGAGGCAACATGGACCATCATTTATTTAAGCTGAATGTGGGTAGAGGAAGATGTCACCCACAGCAAGGTTAGAACACTTTCTCCTCCTTCAGCAAAAGGAAGTTTCCTATGGGTTTTTCCAGACCCAACTACATACAGATCACACAAGTCTAGCCTCATCACAGCATTAAGGACTGGGATAGAAGTGGACCAGAGTGTACACCAGTGTATTCCCACACCAAGATCGCTAACCACAAGGAGCATACTGAAGACACTGATTTCAGCAGAATTACCATCACTGTAAATTAGAAGTGCATCAACTCAAACAAGTCAGGCCACCAGGTGGCAGATCATTAATAGTTTAAAACCTGTCTTGGGGTCTGGTCATTATTTGACGTTACGATATTTTGTGAATATTAAGAGGTAGGGCTTCATTTAATAAAACAGCATTGGCTTTATAGAAGAATCAACTGTTTTGGACAGAAAACATTGAATTTCTGAAATAATTCTAAATGAAAAAAGCCTTCTGGCTGTAATGTTTCCTATGCAAAATCTTTCAAGTATATACAGTTTTATATCTACCTGTAACTGCTGTTCATTAGCTGGTATTTAGGCATGCTAACTATAATCAATTTGAGAAGAGACTGAGAAACAGAACATAATCAAAAAGCCTTGTTAAGACTTCCTAGTGAAGAATTAGACCGAGAAATACACAATGAAGAAATGCACATTATTTTGAACACAGTATTTGGTACAGAGTAGATACAATGAAGGTGTATCCTCTCTGCTGTTTGTCATTAACAGATGCACAACTAGTTATATTTAATGTGCTATGACTCCTACATTTCTTTACCACCTAGCCACTTTATTATTGCTGCTCAAGATATTTGGCATGTGTATGTTGGAGTGACTTGATTTAGTTTTATGGAGCTATACCAACAGATTCAGGCCAGGGTTCCAGCTGTTATTTGTCAAATAGATTAGGAGCTTTCTTTTCTATAGTGTAGTGTGGGAGACCTCAAGTAAAATTCTTCCCCATGGCAGCTAAACAAACTAGTGTACTGGGCAGTGTATCATCATTACTACTATGTGAACAAATGGACTTTGGATCTTCTAATCAAACCTCATCTCTCAAAAGCAAGAAAGCCCCTAGGACCCTTGAAGCTCCTCAAGCTTAATTTGTGTCAGCAGGAAATCTTCCCTAGTCTATAGGTAAATAGTATGTTTTATTATTCTAGTTTCACAAATTCCAATAATCATATTTAGATTTTGGACTTTTTAACATCTCAAAGAGGGCTTAAGCATGGCAGAAAAACGGAAAATGATGTGGTTGCACCCATATCTTACCTTTACTTCCTTTCACAGAGGCATGTCATGCCAAAACTTGAGATCTAAGGTTTTCTTCTCAGCACTTTTTCCAAGCAAAACAGAGCTGCTCTTCCATAAACTCTAAACTACCGCCATCAGTCTCAGTGAGCCACTACTCTGCTGAAACTGAGGCAGCAGCAAGACTTACCCGCAGACCCATAAGCAGTATGGTTACGGGGGCTTATTCTCAGAGCAGCCTTTCCTCTGTTGTTAGAAGCATAGGCATAAGTACTAAAATACTGTAAATACCTGTCACTTTCACCAACACACTCTTTTACTTTGAATTCTGTAGTTACTATTTCTGAGTTGTAGACCTACCTCTGTCATCAGCATGCCATATAACCATGGACAGCATTTCTTCCCTTTCTGTTTCAGTTTCTCTACCTGTAACACAACGATAATGCTTATTTACTCACTCAGTACTTGTGAAGTGCCAGCAGCCAGTATTTTAAAGCATGCCAAAATTCCTAAGTGAAAGGTATTAATATAATTCAAAGATTGCAATGCAACATAGTAGTATATTAATTTGAGTTGCCTTGCATCGATAGCTGCAGGCATAAATCTGTTTCTCTCTAAAGTGAAGCACAGCTTTTTTCAAGCTCTACAAAACCTAGATGGTCATTTTAGTTAAAACGATGCAGGAAGATCAGGGGCAAAACCAATACTATTTCACAAGCTTGTCTGAGTTTTAGTTCAAAATATTCATTGCTTATGGAAGCAAAAGAGGACTTGCACTATAGAAAATAAACATGAAAGTAGTTGCTAGGATTAGTACTGAACAGTTAGACCACTCTCGTAGGTGTAACTATGCATTGAAGCTGACACTGTTCTACCATGAAGTGGTTAATTAGTTTCTTCTTGAGCGAAAACTATGCTTACAATGGTGCGTAAGAACAGTAGTGAGGGTTTTGTTCAAAAGCTCAAACTAAAAAGACCACGAAGCAACCTTTCACTGACACAGAATTTATTTTTTCCAGAAAGCCTTTAAAACTTCTCCTACATAACTGAATCATACCAAATATTAGTTAATAAATACACTGTAAAGTTTTGTTTTGTTAGCTGTTGAGTTCATATAAATACACATGGTATGTTATAAGTACCTTCTACAGATTTGCCCTTGTGGTGACATATTTTAAGCCTAGAGATCAGAGTTCAGGAAAAGCATGCAATAAATTAATGAAGCAAAATGAAAAAAAAATCTCTTTTTGGCTAGATCCTTCTTTGCACTGTAATAAGAGTAATTTACTAGACCCAGCTGAATCTTAGAATATGGTTTTTATGCACTGACATATACACCCTACACAGCACTGCAGACGAGGTTTTAAAGTCTTGCTCTTCCACTGAATTTTAACACCAGGACAGAAATAGCAGCAGTAGAGGATTACAAAATCCTCACATGCCAGGCAATGAAGTAACTCTTCTCCTTGCTCCTTGGGGAAATCCAGTGTGATTAAAAGAAAAATAATTGTCCATGTTCTTATTAGGCTGGCAAGCATGAATCTCTGGAATGGGATCAGACATTGGCTGTCAAGGCTTTTGTGAAATTGTATAGTGCTCCAAAACTATACAGCCGTCTCCAGGAAGGAGAATGCAATAGGAAACTGTTTTTCAAAGAAAAAAAAACCCTCAATTTAAAATTAGGGTTTGACATAAATCCAACAGGCTGCTGTTGGGTGTTACATGAGGGATAAAACTGGTCCTGTTGCATTAGCAGTAAATGGATTGCTTACTCTGAAACAACTGTCATAATTTGGAGTGAAGAACACGTTTCATAGTTGATAAATTCTAACATAGTTAATGTTGTGCCATTCATGTTAAAATTAAAAGCTTGATTTGACTAATGTTTTCAGTTATGTCATTAAGTATCACCCATTTAAAAATGGAAAAAGTTTTCAAAAAAAGCCATCTATCTTCATACAAATCTAAGCTGAACTTACTATTGCACAGGTTTTTAATTGTAACCAGTTTTATCCGCATTCCTAGTTACAAAGGAACAAGCAGCTCCCATGCCCTCAGTAGTGTCTTGCAATTCACCAAAACACAGAGGAAGCTTGTTAGCATTGCGATATAACATATTCATTGTATGCCAGCTGACGTATTGCAAAGTTTGCATCTGTTGGCATGAAGATAGATTGATATTAGATAGATAGGATTCGTTCCGATTTGACACCATTCTAGCCTTCATTGTCCCTGCTTTCAAGCTAAGTAAAGAGCTATTTCCACAACAACTATGGAACAATTCATTTGTATCCTTTCAGAATACACAAGATCATTACTTCTGTGGCAAAACAGCCTTGTGATGGAAGGCCCTTCTAAATGATAAATTGCGCTTTTAAGAAATGTTGTTTAGAAGGCTACAATCCCAGAACTACTCTCTCTTGTATTCCTAACCTGTGTGCGTTGATAAGCTGGTGAGAGTTTTGATTTTAGTAACTATATTTCACTACTGTAAGTACATGTTTGTTATGCAAATATTTTCAGACACTGCGTACATTCAGTTGCAATCCACTAACCAGGTACGTTTGCATTCCCATATTTAGCTGCACCGCAGTCATGGGAAATGTACATACACCTTAAAAGCATACTTCTCTGCATGTATTTGCCAATTTTTAAAAAAATGTAGCCCAAATCTTGGCACATTCAAGATTATTTGTAGGATATTTAAAATAATAATAATAATAATAATAATAACAACAATAACAATAGTAATAATAAAGATTTGCAAATGCTTTAAGCAATCCATGAGTGAAGTTGTACTAAGAAAAAATTTAAGGCAAATGTATTGCAAAGTCTAAGTATGCATAGTCAGTTTCCCCGGGCAGCCAGTTCAACTGTACTTCAACAATGACCTTAAGCCACTGTCCCCTTTTGATTTTCCCTAAATTTCTGTAATCCAATAGGAGTTCTGCTCTAAATAGACAGTTTCCTTATGAAGAAGATAAAAACAAAAAAGTAGTGATTTTAGAAGAATTCTGAAGCACTACAACCACCCAGTCATAGAGAATACCATTTGTACTCAAATTGCTATTGCAAATGAGTTACACCCTCATTCATACTTTGGCAAGAAGTCACGTAACTCCACATTTACAGAATCTATAGTAAGATTTAATGTGTTGCCTGGTAACAGTGGTATTAACAGTTTTAATGCACATCTAATTTTTGATGTTTATGGAGATGTTCTTCCATACTACGACACCTGAGCACACACTCCATTAAAGCTTAAATAACTTAATACTATTAATAGCACTGTCATCCAACATACTACATTCTTCTGTACCAGCAAATGACAAATAGATCAGACGAGCTTTTATACAATGCAGTTTCCTTCTCTGTGCAGATGCAGGAGATAAGGACACATACCACACAGTACAGATATCCTAAGAATTTAAAAACAAAGGCATATGCCATCTAAGCTAAGTAATCTGGTGTACAGATGTCTTCCTTCAGCATAAATGCCACCTAGCCTTGATCTGACTGTACCCAGTAAACCTACCTTCTCCAGTGAAATATGCTGGCTTGACCTTAAATGCAAACATGACTTCTGCAGATTTATTGCAAATTTAATCCCATTTCTTAGGTCTGAATGCAAGGATTTATGCTCAAATTCACCCCTGATGTAAGCTATGCAAACATATCAATAACAATCTTTAATACCTAAGTATTTCAAACAGAACATAAACACTACAAATACCCTTTATGTAATATCTAGTTAAAAACATATCTTAAAAATATATGCCTCTTGGTATTTCTTGTGAACACAT
Organism: Anser cygnoides; assembly: GCF_040182565.1. Lineage (NCBI taxonomy): Eukaryota > Metazoa > Chordata > Aves > Anseriformes > Anatidae > Anser > Anser cygnoides. The sequence continues at coordinate 9,502,126 of NC_089888.1, forward strand.
CTCTGTTTTGTGCATACATTTTTAGATGTTAATGCTAAGGTATTTCTGAACTCTACACTAAAGCAAGTACCCGAGGAAGTTTGACTTTTAATCTTAAATTTCTAAATAGACATCAAAAAAAAAACAAAACTGTTTGCTCTTCCATGTTACTCATGTCACAGGTTAAATATTTTCTAATACATAATATGCTCTATTGGGTGTCCAGCTCGATGGCATTCAGTAAGGCTGATTCTTTTACATGTTTAATTTAAATCCAAATTCTTGCTAATTTGTGTCTGGATTGCTGATGAATATCAGCCAGAATTCACTCTGCTCTCTTTATGAAGTCCACACAGAGGAAAGTACAAAGTTTCTTGGCTTCTGGAAAGAACCAAATCTCTGACATTGTATCCACTTACATTGTACATTAAAGGGGGATTTGAGCCCTGGGCTGTAGGCTGGGGATCCCCCCTCATGTCCGGAGTGAGACCTGGGGCTCAGCTGGGAGCTGGCAGCTAGCAGCACTGCTGTCCACCTGAGACTGCTGCCACACTCCAGTTCTTTTTCTTCTCCCTGTGTTTAGGAGCCAGAGTAGTGCTTGTTACAAAACGGTGCAATTAGCTTATAACAAATTATAATTACAGTACATCATAATTTAATACATAGAAATTCCTTTAGGCAACAGAAAAAAAACCACACCAGAATTTCCCAAGAGCAGCACTGTCCTGCTGATGCAGAAGCCCCACCAGCAATGCCACATGGTCAGAGAAGAGCAGCTCCAGTGTCAGAGAAGTCCAACTGCACATAAGCCCCTTGCTCCTCAGCAGCTCCTCCTGGAAGGGTCTCTGAATGTTTGCAGGGCAGAGCTCCGAGCTCCTACGCAGCTCCTGCGGACGGGAGCCCTTCTCGTAGACAGTCTCTCTTTGTTGCTGCCAGACCACACAGATCTCCTTACTTCTCTAGGCAAGTTTACATCCATATGATGATCTAAGCCACTACACTGAAGTCATCCTTTGGAGAAGAAAAGGAATTCCCGGGGAATTCCAGTTTCCTAATGCTCCTTTGACCATGGTAAGGGGCTGCAGGACACAGACAAAAAGGCAACACTGCCACTGCAGCTGCTCGCTGAGAGCACCCCTATGCCACTGGTTTGGCAGGTGGCAGGATTCAGATTAGTGTGGTTTCAATGCTTCAGCTTAAATCGATGCCATTTTTAAGACACGGCACTTACACTTACTTCAGTGCCTCAAATCATTCAACCCAGCATAACCTAGAAACTTGGGTAACCATACACACAGCCATCAAGAGACTTTAAAACTACACAGTCACTTCTGAACAGCAATTACTGCAGTTACAGGTTTGTGGACTGCATGCTGCACATGTAACTGAAGCTGGAGCATTTGATTAGCTATGCTCTTTCAGGTTTCAGATTTCCTCCAAGATGAATTATCTAAATCTAATAAAAAAAAAATCAAAAAACCAACCCCAATTATTTAAGCCTCTCTATAGAGTAACTAATGGTGATAAAACAGAGGTTCATCAACATTTCCATCAGGAATTAAATTGTTCAAATATCTAAAAGTAATTAAATCCATAAAAACTCCTTTAGTTATTTATTTGCATTTTTACTAGTCTCTAATAGAAGGAACACCATTTAATACCCCAGATGCCCTTGGCAGTCTTTTGAAGAAAGTAATAAAAGATAATAAAAATACCTAGCTCTTACACGGTACTTTCACTAGTAGACCTTAAAGTGCTTTACAAAGTAATTAAGTCTCTTTATAGGCTTTAGTTGCAGCAAGTGAAAATCATGTCTATACATGTGTATCCATGTTTTGCACATAATAGTGGTGTACAAGCAATATATTTTAAAATTATCTTAGAGACAGCTCAGTGTAAAAAAACACACATGTACTCTAATTTATCACACTCTTTAGAATTTGTTTTCCTGAAGGCTGGAAGAAATGGTGAAAACCATTTGAATATTTCAAGGCTGTCAAGAGTAACATATGATGCATTCAATTCCTGTAGGCTTATGAAAGTTAGTTAACATTCGGATGTCCATCCCCAGATCGTCATTCCTTGGTGCCAGAGAAGAAAACAATATGAGCCTCTCTTGCCTAAAGTATACAAATAATAAACCTCTTCAATGGATGCACTGTTGCAAAATTGCAACACTTTTATAGTTCATCATTCTGATTTCTCTACTCAGAGACCCTGTGGGTGAGATTTATGCATTAAACAAGAACTGTGATCACGACAAAGTAGCATCTTTTGAAACATAACCAAGCTAGCTTCCTGGAAGTGAAAAAAAATGCTTCAAAGAGGACAAGACGCTCAGTAGTTGTCAAGTTGCATTTCAGTTTTAAAGAGAAAAAGCAAATGCACTTTCAGTTCTAGTTTCTTTTTATTAATCTGTGTTTTTGCTTTGTATCATTCAGATGTACAAAGCTAAATCTCCATCTGTTGAGAAGTGTGGGATGTTGAAAACTCTGCTTTCATGATGACTTTCATGATCTAATTTAGATCTCAGCTAAAGATCATTATTCAGGAAACTCGAAGTTTCTAAAGCCACATGTTAGGCTTTGACTGACCTACTCTCTTTTCGGAGAGGATAGTCAGTCATGAAATCTCCCTAGTCTCAGATCAGGCTGATTACGGTGTATCAACTATATCACTTCATCTCATAAACATCTGGAATTTCCTCCACAACAACTTTTATAGTAAAAGATCCCTTCTTTCACACACCAAACTATTACTTAGTAGAAAGCAAACATATCTCATAGTGAAACATTGGACAGCCTGAGCTTTCCCCTTATTCTCTCCTGTACCGACATACTGGGATAACCACCTCCCTCTGCAACTTCCACAGGCTTTCTTCCAGAAGTGCCCCCTGCAGGTGATGCTCACGACACCTCATGTTTGACAACTGTATTTCTTCTTAAGAAGACTTCAATTATTTAGCGCATCCTTAGAACTTCTTGTCTCCTGGAAAAAAAAAGTCCTCAAAAAGCACACACGTACGTGACTGCCACGTCTGGCAAGGCATTTTTATCTCCCAGGTTTTCTTCTGCATGAATGCCATGTAAGTTTTAAAGCAGGGATATTCCACTCATGAATTTCCAGCACAGGCCTGGCTCCATACTTCTCCTGTGGCTGCTGTCAAGCACCTCATGCTCCCTACTTCCCCTGCATTTTCAGGAAACTTTCCACCTCTGCCATTTCTCAATTCTCTCCCACGTTCCCTTCCCTCCTCTCACACAAGGCCTCCCTCTTCTCTTGTCTCCAGACAGTCCCAATGGATCCCGAAATGTCCTACCACCCACTCCTACTCCTCCTGTCACCCTTGAAAATAGCAAAGACTGAGCTTTTATGTTCTCTCTCTCTTTTGCAAGACCTCCCTGTCAAACCCTTACCACCTGCCTCCTCTCTTCAGTTGCCTTTTGCTGCTCAGTGTTCCGAAACACAGCAAAAGACCAAACACACACACAGGATGACTGATCGCACTTTGACAAGCACAGCTCACCTTAAGAGGCAGTGCGTGCTGTTTGGCTCGTTCGGAGCCTGTCATTTACATCAGGCAGCCGGGCTGTTAGGGCAGCTGTAAGTCAGGCCACCCGGCCAAGCAGCATGAATTTACATCCTGCTTCATCAGCCGTTGGCTTGTGGGACTGGGCGTCAGTCCTCGGGTGCAGGAGGAATGCAGGCTGCCTCTTAACTGTCGCTGTGCCACACAAATCATCCTGCAAAGTACATGCCACGCAAGTCTGTCACTGAATCTCCCTCAATAGCTAGGTGACATATCAATATTTCTAGATTTTTACACAGCACATTTACACAGCATGTGTCGTTTGTACCATTATTACATTTAGCTCCCCTTCTGTCTCAATCTTATGTGACATACTATGTTTTACTTCAAAATATGCACATGCCCTAACTTTACTTGGGAATGATAAATAGGATCTTCAGAAAACTATGGAGCATATGTTTGCTTCTACTAATTGATATAAACTGTTGTCCTTTTTAGGGAACTCTGTTCAAAATAATTCTACACTTATTGGATTTAAACCAGAATACAGACTGTTTCAAGGTGGATGGCTGATGACAGTGTGCTGCCTGATAAGCTGACTGCAAAGAAGGGATCCAAAGCAACTCGTGTCTAGTGAGGGCAGCTGTTACTCCATCAAGATATGACTATTACAGCATGATGCTTGGTTTCCCTGCCTGCACAAATGGTAATAGTATATGTTTACCTGCTCTGAAGTCCTGTCATCTGATTCTAGCACTTTTGTATAGGTGACAAAGATTATGATAAGCCCACATTCAGATGGTTAAAAAAATTGTGTGTACCAACATGAGTAAGTTTATGCTATGAAGAAATGTTACTGCTTACAAAAAGATGGATGAAAAATGACTTGTACAAACTGATCTGCTAATATAAATAAAACATGCTTTACAGAAAGTTAAATAAAACTGCCTGGCATAATTAGATAGTACAATTCCTTGTAAAAAAAGGCCACCAACACAGCAATACTGAAAGAATAACTATCTAGAAGAACTGAACAAAGGACTGGTAAATTATTTAAAAATATATACTAAAATATCCATTTGAAACAGACTACCATTTCTTGTACACGATGAGTCATTGTAAACTTACTGAATGAATTGTTCAGCTCATGCCTTCAGCTCCATCCCATCTTCCAAGGTGAGAGTCACACTGGGAGGTGCAGTGGAACTGGATGGAATGGGAAGGACCGCGCACCCCTGTGCCTCGGTTCCCAGCGTTGGCAGCCATCCGAACGGACTTGTGTCTGTCCTTTCCCTGTTCCCTTGCCCTACTGCTGCCATACAGAACAAAACCTCAGAGGAATGCAAGGATATGTAAGACATATCAGGCTTGTATCATCAGCAGGTATCATTAGGCTTGTAATGGTGGAAGACTTTTCAACCTGTTTTAAATGTGTGAGCTTGCTGATTTCAGTCTGTACTTCTTGAGCAGCTTTGATCTCAGAATTGGCCTCATGTTTAATTTGGTTTCCTTCTTGCTGTGGAATAGTAAATTTGAACTTGCCTTTCTATCTAAATGTTATGACTGAGCAATCAATTAAACATTCAGTGGTGCAGCGCAACAAGATCTTTGCACAGACCATGTTATTTTCGGAGTCATTCTTTTGCAGTTCTGGTCCTACTTGTAAACATTTAACCCACACTGAGAGTCTCAGATGAATGCATAAAGGAACTAAGATGAAAAGTGAAAGAGCATTCCCATGAGTCAGCTGTACTTTGAAACTAGTTTTGATTTCACCCTGTTTACAGCCCTCCCCTTTAGGGCAGAGTCACACGGAGCCCCACCCTGGGTCGGAGGAAATGGCAAACTCTAACTTTCCTTCTTCACCCAACATAAGGAGCAAAAATTACCCTCAGAATCTATTTTGACACCAGATTGGGAGCAACAGTTGAAAGGCAGACATAAATTGCACCTTCAACATGCCTTTAATATAAGAACGCAAGTGTACGCTCAGTGAAAAACTGTTTAAATACACTGCGAAGCGGGTTTTTTAACCTGGAAATGAGATACAGGAGACCATGTTTTTAAGCAGCTCTAACAGATTTGAGATCTCATGGTATTTAAACCTGGTTCAATCCAATTTTCACTATTTTTTTTTCATAAATTTTCAGCAATTTCACTGAGTCATATTTGACATTCAGACAGATATATCCCAAAACTAAGTAAATTCCTACAAATTTCATGAAATTCAAGAGCTCAGTAAAGGAGATAAAATAAGCCCTAAGGGGTGAGAACATCTCTGCTTGTTTCTCTCCTCCTTAATCCCTGTATTTTGGCTTGTACTTACCCAGTTACCTCGTGTATACCAGCACACATCATTCAGTATTGCTCAGCACATGCTGCCTCTCGCGCTGCGGGACCACTGGCTACGTGCTGAGGAGCAGGGAAATGTGGGATGGACGTGGGGGCACTGTGGGGAGATGGGGGCTGCCACAGCACAGTCACAGTCATTAGGAACTAGGCTTCAATTAACTCCAGTGCTGATGTAAAAAAAACATTTTGCTGTTGTTTTGAAACAACGCAACATAGACATTGCTGCAGAAAACATGAATATGGAACAGCATATTAATAGAGTATTCAAAGTGGATCGCTATCAATGCAAACGCGTCATGTCATTCATCTTATTCATAGCAACCTGCTATCCTTTCTGAAGAGCGGATGGAAAGTGTTTTTAAAGAAGGCTTTTGTCCTATAACTCTACCTTAGAGTAAATACAGAAGGTTGAAAGAATTTGGTTAACCTAGGAGAAGCAGCCTCATCCTAGTATTTTCTCCTTTGAGATGCACATGCACCAACACATGCAGATTCTGTGCGCGTATTCTTCTAGCAGTAACTACACAGGAGATTCAAGTCTACATTGACACAATGGTAGCCCATTTACGGGTTATTTGCTCTTTTGTAAAATCAATTCAAGCAACAAATTGCCAGACAAGTGTGCTAAAAGATAAATATTTAAATATTCAGACATAAGCTTTTCCCCAGATTCATACCACATCCATTGCTATTAAAGCAGCCTAAGAAGCATACTGGCAGATTGTTTTACCTAGAGACGAAAACTAATTTTTGTCCTTCCTCTGCTATGCTTTGCACTGTGGTGGCAGAATGTTATAATGAAACAGCTCTGTAAAATAGAAGAAAAATAAGCGAGAGGAAAACAGCAGTTCACAAGGTGATATTCCTCCATCAGTGTTTTTGCACAGGTCAGAACACACCAAAGCAACTTCGTTTGATACAACTTTTCATAGTACACTATCAAAACTTTATATAATATATCTGGTGGAATTCCTCCCCCTACATGCTCAACTGGCCACCTTAAATTACATGTTGGACTTGGTAGTTAATCATTCTCTGTAACATTTCTACTACTGATTAAAAAAAAAAAATAATGTGTCACATATTCCAGAGACCAGAGGACTTCAACAATCATTATAAAGAAAAAAATAATTAAGGGAGAACAGATAGGTGATGGACATCTTGTCCTTATTTTCAGTATTACAGATACCTGTGATGTTTTTCCAATATTGCTTTATCACAAAACATACTGTGATGCCGATTTCTGATGTTCTGCTACTCAGCACTTACAGACGATACACACCTGTTCTGGATTTGACTTCAGAACAGAACCTCCAGAGCTTTTATTTCACTGGATTTTGTTTCCTGAGTTGAAATTCTGTTTATACATTAGGTGTTTTAGTGGACTTTTCTCAATATATGCATATGTTTGAGGGGGCTTTGTTTTACCACAGCGAGAACACCATTTGCTCTAAAGAAAATACAATACAGATTTCTATGCATGAGATGAAGTACTTTGAAATGCTGAAATTTTGCTTTATCAGACTCAGTCTTATGTAGCATATCAACTAGAGCTCTCCAAAATCAGTGGAAGCTGTGTGATGAGAGTCAAGCACATGTTGAATCTCTGCTGAATCTCTGCATATGTAAATGTCTTACACGACACACATGGATAGCACCTGTGCAACTTCACAAAGTATTTCACTGTGATGAAGTTTCTGCCGTGTTTTTATACAGACACATGAGCTATAAGTTTTAAATGTGATACACAGAAAGAACGTGTGATGCTATAAAAGGTCAAGTCAATGTAAAAATATTCAACAAATATGGAATTTCTTACCTATACCTTGTCCATTATCTTCACCCAGATGAATGCTTACTGAGATGAGAAAAGAAGGGACCTGTGAGGCATGAGCATCATAACACACTTCTTTTATCACTTAAAGTAGAAAGAAAAGAAAGAAATCAGGCATGCTCTGGATAAAATTCAATGAAAATAGCTTGCATTTTAAAGGAAAACTATACTGGAAAAATAAATCTGCTTTCTATTTATCACATAGAAGAGGGAAGACTGTAAAATCTCATCTTTATCATGAAAAAAAAAACATGAACACTTTTGCTTTTTGAAAAGAAAGATTTTCAATGTTTTATTGCCACAGTCTTCACCTCCACCACCACAACCTTGCATTGCAAATACCTCCCAGGGTTTGTACATTCAAAGCCTGTTTTGTTTTGTTTTGTTATTGCTACTATAATATGCCTTACTGGAGTAGCAATATGACAAAACTTCTGGAAAGTGAACTCTCAAATTAACACTGAACTGAGGGAACATGAAAGTAATGTATAAGAAGGGAAAGAGTTACTGGAAAAACTGACTTGGAGCTTACGTATTTCTTTAACTTAAAAAATACATCAGGAGGAATGGAGGAGTTACACGATGAGTCTGGCATGCTGCCACATAATTCTCAATAAATAATTCAAAATACTGCTTTATACTGATGCTGCCACCAGGATAATTTCTGCATAACAAATTACTTTCATATTCAATTGATGGTGAAAAGAGGGAAGTATCATCTGATAAATAAGATTCTTACTTACCTGTTGTGATTTCATTGCAATTCCTGTAAATGAGAGGATGAAGTCATGGTTTTTAAAAACCTGACATATGATTGACAAGATCAGAACTAGCTGTCCTGTAGACAGCAATCCTGACCAACGGGGAAGAAAATTAAGAAAATTCTTTTTTTTTTTTTTTGAGAAAAAATGTGAAAGTCTATTTTGCAAATGGTTTTGCTTCTGGGAATTATTTACTATATTTATTTATAGGACATGAAACAGGATCCTAAATCCAAAGTTAAATTAAAACTGTGTATGCCTATGCATCTATTGACCACATAACTTTTAAGCTAAGTATTTTCATGACATAAATTCTTTTTTTTTAATCTTCTTTATTTATATTAAATCACTGTAAGTTCATATCCAGATTCACCACTACAGCACTAAAAGGTGGCATTCTTAAAGGAGGCAAGGAAAAGCACCCTAAGTGCAGTGTGATTTGGAAATTCCTTGCCAATGACTAAAATCTCACAAATGCACACTGAAACTCACAGTTTTTTAGTATTTCATGTCATTGTCAAAATATAAATATCCTGATTTCATGATGACTGTCAACAAAGAGTTTTAGTAAAACTATATGATGAATAACATAAAACAATACAATAGAATCAAAAATCACATCAGAAAAAAAAAGAACATTGACCAGATTTTCAAAAGCAAGCATACAAAACATTTATGCACACTCATATATGCAAACATCTGAAATGCTGACTCTGAAAAATAAAAATTATATTTTAAAATGGTCTGCAGTTCCATAGATCACAGCATAAATCCAGGGGATATCTTAGATAATGGATCCACAGTCAAGATCCATCCTCCAAGTCAGCCTCTGAAAATTCAGGGATGAGCTTTGGAAACCAACTTTTTAAAACACAGTAGCCTATAGCTATGCACAGAACAAGTGCACAACCTTTTACCCTGGTAAGCAAGCAAAAGTTACAAATACTGTCACTAGAAACTACTTGAGATGTTGCCCTTTTTACGTTAAGGCCAGGTTATTTCATTTATCCTGAAAATGGGCATGATTCACATTAGTAGGCATCCCTTACTGGGACTTCAAAACCTCAAAGCCTGTCAGTCATTTTCATCAGCTGGAGTGGAGAAGATACACCACTGAAAAATAGGTAGCAGAGGCAGTGATAGAAAAAGTAAACATAATGAAAAGTGACAACTGTCAAAGTTAAAAATATATCATTACACACAGTATGCCATCGTACTCCTTGGTACTTCTGAAGGTATTTATCATAAAATGTAACTTCTCTGTAAAACCATTGAGCTAATCAACTGTCAATATCAAGTCTTGCATTTTCTGGGTTTTGTAGATTTATATTTGTGACTAGTATTTTTTTTTCTATTCCTGAAATGGTTGCTTCTGCTCCAAAAATAATCATCTGGAACACTGAAAACACATTTCTGTAGTTCAAGGAGTTTCTTGACTGCTGAGAAACAGCAAACATCTGCTTGCATGCATTGCAAAGTGAGAGCTTCTCAAAAAGCTCTGCCTGTTTGGAAAGTGTTGGGTAACTAAATGCAGCTAGCAGCTTCCTCACTAATACTAGCATAGGGAAATAATCTGTTAGAGTTTAGCTCAGGTTTGCAGCTATGCATGTTTTTATCTTTCTTTGTTCACGTGTTGGGATACACTTACCTGCTGAGTTACACACTTGTACAAAGTGTTTCCAAAAATGTATGCCTTACTCCTCCATGGAGCTCATGCATAAAGAAAATGGGAGGTGTCACCAAGTCTCTACCAACACAATTGTTTTCGAGATGGAACAGAATGAGCTGGATAAGGATAGTCGCACAGGAGATACAGGAATAAGGATTAGTCTCCTACTTTTTGAAGTGTTTTACACGGGTGGAAACGAAGGAAGCGTCTTGTAAGCATAAACCAGTAATTCAAAGACACACAGACTGATACTCAGATCAATAATCCTGTCTACAACTGGAGCATGCTAAATATTTCCCAGAATAAGAACGTTTAAAACATACTATCATCAGTAAGATGCAGTGGCATACTTTTAATATTGGCTTGTAGCTATTTTTGTTGATGGTATTTAAACACCTTAATTGAAAATATGAAAATATTCTGACAAATATCCAAAGGAACAAAAAAACAACATAAATTATTCAAAACTTTCACACCTAAACTGTAAAGCAAACTGCTTGATGATGCTTTCTTAGATAGTCCTTTCAGTGTCATTTACTGGCTTAACCAAATAAATCTAAAAGCAGAAAACCAGACAACATATTTCCACATCTGGAGCCCCAGGGAATTCATGGTAGTTATGACGTGATGTCAGATCATATTATACCTTCAAGGTGATTGATTAGTATAGCAGTAGCTTAATTGTATTGCAAAACTGCACTGGCTATTTACTAGGAGATAAACTGAGGTGCTTTCTGTGATTATGCCAAGTGATAAATTCCTCATCCACCACATTCCATATATAATGTGCACCACTAATACAAACTCCAGCAGGTCCATCTTCAGTTTTTCTCATTTACTACAAGTTGTACTGACATGGTATTCAATTACCTTCCTGGCACAGAAAATCCTTGTACATCATAAAAACAACAGCAGTAAAATCCTGCTCTGGTATATAATTTGGTACTTTTGAAAATAAGGAGAATATGAAAAGACTGAAATAGGCTAGCACCAATGCAGGATAACAGAGTTTTAGACTGACCAAGTGTGCAAACAAGGGGTTGTCTATATAACTGCAGTAGAATACGTTCTCATGTGTCAGTCGCTCAGAGACATTTTACTCCACACATTACGCATCTACCACACTAACACGCCAGGCCAAGAAGCACAAATCTGTGGAAGGAGACACTTCCTGCTGCGTCCTACAGTGCAGGTAAAAGCAACTTAACTACCTGCACAGAGAACAAAAAAGGCTTCTGATTCCTCTTTTGCACTGTTTTATCTTTAGATATTTTACTAGAGGATTGAGCACACTGCAAAGATTCTAGCACTGCCTATATGATTGCTTAATACAGTATCTGAATAAAAACAGTTATCTTAAAACCTAGAGCTCTCTGCATAAGCCTGTGCACATCGTGCAGGTGAGTTTCATGTTGTGTCTGCAAGAGAATCAGACGCATGACACAGCTCAATTCCAGCATAAACATGGTAGGAGAAAACACTGCATTACACGTGCTATGCCTGTGCACATCTATGTTTTTATGAGTGGCTGTAGCAAATCATTAACTACTTGGAAATTAGTTCTACATGCACACACGTACACAAACATCAGCTAATGCTGACTACCCACAAAATGCCAGGTTCTCTGTCGGTTAATCCTAAATAGTGTTTTAATTAATGGACAATATTTACTAATGTTTCTTCATTGCAAACAGGTAGAACTATTATATATATACAGTGATAACAATTTTAATTTGGTAATTTTTGTGTTTGTCATTTTGAGTTTATCTTTGTTGAGTTGGTTTTCTTGTAACAAATTCCACTTTTCCAGAGAGGTTCAATATCTGTAGATGATGGATTTTAGACGTGGCTGGTTCCTTGGTTGGCTCCAAGAGCCTTGGTTGTCTCTTTTTATTTTTTCCTTTCTCAAGGGACACTTTTCTATATAACCACTTGGGTCTCCTCTTGAGTAATGTTTGAGAATCCTTACTGGGATAGAGAATGTGTCTAGCAGTCACATTATTTGCACTGTAATCAGATGGTTGTAGTAGTACCCATCTCTGGCAGTTTACTTGCCTTCTCCTTTCTCAGTGTTTGTCTATGCTCCCAATTTGCATGGCATTTGTCATTCTGGATCCAGCGCTGCTTTATGTTTTGCTAGCTTTCCTTCCTCCCATCCACATTCATTTTAGCACTATACATTTCATACTTTTATGGTGTTTATAACTGAGCTCCCTTCAAAGATATTTTTTCTTGGCATATTTTCCTCTGTCTTTGAGTTATCCAGATGGAATTTGCTGAGAGTTTCTCTCTTTTGGAAGTATTTTTAATTAGGAGAAAAACAACTTATTTTTTTCCTCATCTTATTATTTTGAATTCTTCTTTAATTAGCAGCTAATGTACAAGAAGATGAAATATACTAAAATGAAGACTTACTAACCAGCAGCGTTAACATTGTCATGGTCTGTGGGGTAGGAGGGTGGGAAGAACCTTCTGAGAGAGAAATTTTAAAGCTGCCTTCAGGGGACACATGCATACATACTCGTTGGAATTTAATTAAAAATGTCATTGGAAAGCTGCTGAATAACCTCCATCTTAAACAATTAAGCCTAAACTCCTAGTGACTCAGGCTTCCCTAGATCATTCATTAGAAGAAGCTCTGTGTCTAGGTGCAATAGACTACTGGTGTTAATGTCAGCCTGAAAATGATGTTCAAGGGACTCAGAGATACACAGGTTACGCCATGTATCAGAAGACTACCAAAAAGTTAATTTTGTGGAAGGCACTTTATCTAAAACTGAAATGTAGTTATGTGGCTAGGCTGCCAAGCAGAAATGAAAAAGTAAAGACAAAAAAAAATGAGGTTGAGGATATGTTAACAAAATAGCAATACAGGTGCCTAAACAGATGTGTGCTTCAGTTCCCAGACTATAAACTTGATCTTTTTTGGCTTCAATTTCAGAACTCAGTGCTTCTGACATACATAATTTTCAGAAGACACTAAGTCCATTTAGAAGAGGAATACATTTGGTATTTAATAAAGAAGCCTTTAAAGAAGCACCAGAATCATTCACTGGTGGAGACAGGCTATAAGGGATAGTATCGCCGTAACTGGTTAGCTCTGCCCCAGCGGTGCTGCCCGACGGTCACTTTTCATAAGCACAGACAGTGAGCATCAGCAACGGTGAACTGACTGGCTGCTTTCAAACCATCTAACACTCTACAGTAATTAGAAACTGGGCTTGAGCTCAGTCTTCTACTGGAAACATTTTTATATGCATATTTACATTTCTGTATAGACAACAAAAACTTTTCTCTGAGGTGAAATCTCATCCTAAGGTTTTGAATTTTAACATCACATAAAGGCCATGAGGCCCTGGGCAACCCGAGCAGGGCGGCACCCCAGCCCATGGCAGGGGGTTGGCACTGGGTGATCCTTGAGGTCCCTTCCAACCCAAGCCATTCTGTCATTCTGTGATAAAGTAACATCAACAAGCCTCCTTTTTTCCATGTTTTTCCTGAGATGGATGTAATCACTGACTGGAAGACTGTGTTATAAAGTATTTTCAGGTTAATTTTTTGGGACACTGCCTATTGTTGGAAAGGGTAATATATTGTATTATAAGACTTGTATATAGCACTGAATGATTTAAATTATTCAAATACATTTGTAGGGTAGTTCATAGAGTAACAAGCTCAACAAACCATTTCTTCCTGCATTCCAAACCAATTTCTTCTCAGAAAGCAATTACATTTAAAAACAACTGATGCACACCGAGGAACAGTAAATTAACTTTTACTACTCAGGAGAAAGTCCCATATGTCACTGTGGACAATCCAATGAAAAACTTCTGTTTAGCACAGATAATCCATCAGAAAGATCAGAAGTGTTTAGAAAAGCATTAGGAATGGACTGAGCAATAATCCCAAACCTTATAATGCCTCTGTATCAGTGAGTGGTGTATTCTCATCCGGAGTGCTGTGTTCAGGTATGGTCTCACGACTGAACAGATACAATAAGCAAAACTGGTTTTGAGAAGGGTGAAGTGCTGCCTAAAGGCATAATGAGATTCATGTGTGAGAACAGATGAGATTAGGACCGCTTTGCTAAGAGGATTTTACAAAGAGGGGGAAGGGAGGAATTGCAAAAGCAGTGTGAGAGCGCAGTGCCAACCACCTCCAGAAACCCCAAGGGTCATTGACTTTCCAGCATGTCGGAAGGAGTTGAGAGCACGCAGCTGCTCCAGGAGCGTGGTGTCACTTACCCGTTATTTCTCTGGGCTCCCGAGGTGAGCACAGAAGGTGTTCCCCCGTTGGTTACGTCAGATGCCCTTTCTAGCTCACGTTCCTCTCTCAGCTTGTATATCACTGCTTTTATTTCATTGACTTCAGTGGTTTTTTTTTGTTTGTTTGTTTTTTTGACTTGACTCCACAGTGCTATCCATCTGCTCGGCTTCAACTTTACTGCCTATAACAGGCCAAAAAAAACCACAGCTCTAATAAAATACTCACAGTCTTGGAGCATGTGAATACAATAAATGCATTAAACTGTTCAAATGCAATTTATTTGTGAAAAAAAAATCAAAAAACATATTCCTGAATAGAAAATCCCCTAAAGGTGGTTTTATTTTCAGTCCCTTCATTGGGCCACATTCTAAGATGTCCAAAGTATGTAAATCCAAATCCATTTACTTGGATTTGTATTAATACCCAGCACCAAAATATAGAATCCTGTGCACTGAGAAATGCAATCAGATACAGACAAACTTATGTGTGTATGTCCCACAATCAGATCTACACTCCTAAATGCAACCCCACACCTGTACACATTAAATTCTGTTACACTGGAAGCTAACACATAATTTAGAAACCACAAGTTTTAAAGAAATTCCAAAGGAATTTGCTTTCACAGTGTAGAGTAAGAAACAGTTCTACACGCATCACTTTGTGTCCCGTAATAATTCTGTACATGCACATACTATCACACCTAATTCCAGGGAGGCTCAGAGCACACAGCAATGGCAAACAGCTGTAAGAAAATATTGTTTTCACGAAATGGTCCTCATGTGATTTCCTCCTTATGTTGCCATGAAGAAAGACCGATTTTTGCAATTGTCTCTACAACATTTCTAGAACAGACTAGAATCTAACATCCATTTTATTATTTGTTTTAGGAAATAATTTTTCCTATTTTTAATTTGTTTCTCAAATTATATAGCTATGTAGTAACTCCTCTATTTCTTGCTCTGATATTTTCCTGTGAGGAGAGGCGAGGAGAGATTCAGGGGAATCTTATCAAACGTATCAAATCAATACCTGAAGGGAGGGTGCAAGGAAGCCAGAGCCAGGCTCTTTTTGGTGCCCAGTGCCAGGACAAGAGGCAGTGGGCACAAAGTGGAACATAGGAGGCTCCCTCCAAATAATAGGAAGCACTTCTGTGCTGTGCGGATGACAGCACTGGCACAGGCTGCTCAGAGAAGTTGTGGAGTCTCCTTGGAGATCTTCTCAAGGTGCCTGGACGTGGTGCTGGGCACCCTGCTCTGGGCGTCCCTGCTTCAGCAGGGCTTGGACCAGGTGGACCCAGAGGTCCCTTCCAACCTCAACCTTTCTGTGGTTCTGGAATAATATCAGACAAACAGACCACTCTAAAAAACAGAATGAGAAGACAGTCAGTGGCCAATAGGCATAGTATATGCAATTTGCACAATGTAGTCCTTCAAATATGGTGATCTCTGTAAAAGAAAAAGATATTCCAATAGCTCCACTAGAACATGGTTTCCAGGTCAATTCTTGCCTTCTGACAAATCAATACAGAACACGAAATCCATTGTAAAGAGACTCGGGCTTTCAATCCCTCATTAACCACATTGCAACGCTGATTTTGAGTAAAAAAAAAAAAAAAAAAAGTAATGAAAAAAGATAAATTTTCTGTGCCTATCAGTGTAAGAGAGAGATGGTAAGGATCCATGCAGTTCTGGCTCCAGCTGGGATTCTGCTGCTTCATACTCCGACATAAATTACAATTGACCTAACTCATCTTTATTATTGAAAAGCTATTATGACTGTAGGAGAACTTTCTCCTACAGATGAAGATTGAGGCTCTAGTATGACTTTGGTCATAAGTCCTATCTTCACTTTCTGTATCCAGTTATTCCATTCTCAATGTCACATAATTTTAAGAATGAACTCTTCAGACTTTCTTCCCCCAGAAAACCTGTAAAAATTGGAATTTTGGATGCTATGTTTTTTTTTTTTTGTTTGTTTGTTTTCTATTTTAATTTAAAAACAACAGCCAACCAACCAGTATAAAACTAATGAGAATGGGGTAACAAGTTTTAAGTTGCACTGAAAGAGATTAGTGCTAGTTTTATACATTCCCAGCTCCCACATTAGGAATGTCTGGGTTACCAAGAGAATCAGCTAAGTCCCAGCTTCTTCAGTACAGGAAAACATTGTTGAGTGAAGCGAAGAAATAATACAGAAGATGAGTGAGATGTAAACAAGTGAGCTCAGAAAATGTTGAAAGTGAACTAAAAGCCAAAAGCATCCTTGGTGTTATTTCAGGGAAGTTAATGGATTGACAGCAAGGATAAATTTGAGACTTGGAATCAATGTATAGATGGTTTAAAGGTTCTACCTTAACCAGTAATTGGCTTGTCTGACCTACACCCTAAGAAGTTATGCAACAGGTTTCTGTACTAATGAAAGCTGCCTTCTGCTGGCTTCTGTTTTCATTTGACCCTTTACAGGAGCCATTCAGGGCCTGCCATTGTCAAAGTAAAATGTAATTCTAAGCACAAAGCTTTTGGTATATGAGCAGATGGTCACCTCATCCCTGAATGTCAGTTCACCAGGTCGTATGCAGCAAGCTTTCACAATAAAATTTAATGGAGATGACCATACAGATGTAGAACAAAATGGTTTCAAACAGGCACAAAGCAAACAAGGAATGTGTCTAAACTGTGCAGTTTTGAACAACTGAAAACAAAATAGCTTTTGACTTGTTCTTAATAGTCTTGTTCAATTGTCGGAACTAAAGAAAAATTCCCTCTGGCAGTTTAATATATGTAGCACTAGCAATATCACATTCTCAGTTTATAGAAACATCAATTTTTTCTTATTCACTCTGGCATTCTTCAGATGATAGCATTAAGCTGTGTATTGATACACTCTACAAATTCCAAAGACTAAGAAATTTTCACTCTTTAGCTTCTCAGAATTAAGCTTTGGACAAAACAGTCAATACAAACTTAAAGGAGAAAAATGGCTATCGGATCACAAGGTCTACCAGCTAAAGCAGATAGGAAGTCAGCTAACAAGTGTACCACGGACATTGTGAGATCAGATCAGCACAGGTACAGTCACTCTGTAGAAGAGTTCACCAATACACATAGTTCTTAGGTGGTACATGACTACATAAAATTGATAGCACCCTCTGTGAAATCCTCAGTTTCCAGGAGACAAACTGATATCCTCTATCATATACATCAGAACATGCACACATTTCCTGTAGATGAGTCTTGACAAAAGAGTACACAGAAAATCGATGTGCCTACCTCCTTGCCAATCACCAGTTATAGCAAGGTGGGTATTTCAGGCAAAAGCACTGAACTGTACATGATTAACCACCACCAAGTATGTTCCTGTATTGATCACAGGCAGCACAGACCAGAGAAGAGGATCGTAATTCCAACTCATCTTGGAGAACTGGAGAAATAAACAAGAGACACAATGAAAATGAAAATAGACCATAATCATACAGGACGTGTAGGCCAAATCAACTGCACAGAGATAAGAAAGGGGAAGACAGGTCTGTTTACAAAGGATGTGGGCTTTAAAGTGAATTACCAGCCAACATACATGAACAATGTCACACGTCGGAAGAAAAATGTAATCACAGTATTGGGTTGCTTGAAGGCTAATACTAGTAGCAAGACAGACAAAATAATATAACATTTGGCTTAAAGAGTTGGGCTTCTTACTTTTGTTTCTTGAGTTGGGCTTCTTATTTTTGTTTCTTTAATTAAAATATGATACTCACACAATCTCTACCATGGGCACCAGTAAACATACACAAAGATCCTTTATACCAGTATTTGTCAAAACCTCTACCCAACAGGAGAATAGCTATAGCAGTGCCAAATAACATGATAGCAATAGTGCTGCAGCAAGAAGGTTGTGCTGTATTAATGCAGACTCAAATAAAATGCATAATGTGTGTGTGTAAACAACTCACAGTCTTTGGCAAGCACAAGTCTTTCAGCAAGGTACATCTGACGACTGATAGTGAGATGCATCTATGGGTCCATCCAGAACCACATGGCATTGTCCAGTTTCCCAAACCATCGTTTCTTGACTCAACCAATCCATCAGCAGTCTCTATTTCACAGCTACCTCATATATAAATGCTTCTTTTAGCATTTTGAGATTGTACCTGCACAGAGATTAATAAGGTGCATGGAAAACATGAGAATTGCATACAGTGAGAAAAATATTCAACAGCCACTAACTCATCTCTAGACCTATGGATATAAACTGAAAACTGCCATGGACAAATAATCATGCATTTGGTGGCCACGGCTGGAAGTTTGATCACAACAATTTGAGATAAAATGTAACAGTAGAGTCCTACTTAGGCTTCATGATTCAGTGAGATTTTAATATGTAAAACTCTTTCAAATCTTCTTTGTTTGCTGAAGTTTTTCATAAGCCCATAAATGAGATTTATTTGTTACAACTGAAATAGGTCAGAAAAAGAGAATCAATAGCCTTAGCTTGGGAAAAACCTCTTGATGCTGAAATTCTAAAATAAGAAAGTTCTTTGAAATGCCCTTCTATTAACTACTTTCCTCAGAGAAGTCTAAGGCATATTCATTAGCCTGAAATTAAATTGAGCATGGTATGATTTGCATCATATAACATAATGTGACAGTAGTGAAACCCCAATATGACATAAAAGACACACAAAAAATTCAATTTTAAGAATTTTCAATTAAAAAAGTAGCCTGCAAACCTGCAAAGTCCCATAAGCAAAAAGGATTACAGCTGGCAGTGCTCTCAATGACTTAATTTACATGTGAAAGAGCTCAACTTCTAGTTAATTATACTGCAGACGCAACCCTGAAAATCCAGGGTATGGATATTCATTTCTCATTAGAAAGCTCCTGCTTTTCTCACTCTCTTTCTCTATTATTTTTTTTTTAATTATTCACCTCACCATTGTGCACAGATCTACAGAAAAACAGCCCATTAAAATATACCAATAAAAGTATGACAAATATTGATATCAAAATTGCTTTGGTATAGGTGTTTTATTCATTCCAAGTCTACATAGATGAATACTCTGCTTATCTCTTCTTCTGCTAGATGCTCCCATGATTCCCCTAAGCTTACTAGCTGTTAATAAAAGAACCTTTTAATTCATAATTTACATAGAAATGAATATGAATTTAAGAAATCTACACTTATTTTGGAAAAAAAATCCTTGGTTGTGCACTCCTTTCTTTAAAATTCTTCCGATCTCCTTCTCCCATCTCCGTTATCATTCAGGTTATGAACAAAGGAATTAAGCTGTAACTGAGCTCATATTCTCATACTCCATATCAGCAAGATTCCCTCTGTCACAGCCTCCAGAACAGTTGTGTTTCTCAGTGGTATTATTCTGGAACTGTTCACTAAAGCAAGCAGTTTAAAACAATCTTTCTGCTTGTCTTTCTCCTCCTCTATATCATGTTACACTAGACACATACACACAGTGGCTTTATGGGCTTTTAAAGACCATATTGGGAAATCAAACTTTACAAACCTAGATTTGTGGGAGTGCGTGAGTGTGTCTAATGTGCACAAATCTGGAGAAAAGGGAAGATGTTGCTGCTCTTGGTTGACTAGTAATTCCCCTCATAGCAAAGGTCCCATCAACACATGATGGGTCTGCTGCTGTGCTGGTCCAGCTGCCATCCTTCACAAACCCAACAAATGTGTGAGGCTGGCACTGGATCTCCTTTGGGCTTGTTATAGGAGCTACCTGGCTGCAGTCAATGAAGTCTGTGAGAACCCACAAAATTTTCTGTTCTCTTTCCTTCCCCTAACGAACCTGAAAGATACATCACCAGTCAACAGAAATGTAACATCAGAAAAATCAAGGGGATTGGCATTTTGTTAGATTGTTTAATAGATCTTCCTCAGCATGGTTGCATTTGTCAAGAAATAACCACTAATGCAGAGCTACCAGCGGACAACAGTGTGCAGCTTCAGGGTCCTTCCCACCTTTCTGAAGCACTGCCTAGGTTTCCAACACAACTTGGGCAATGTTAGGAATGCGCACTGCTGGTTGTCTCACGGGCTGCCACAATGATAAAAACCTGCACAGAAAATCTGTACACTCCTACAGAAGCCCAGTTTATTTACAAGGTGCCTCCTGTGAGGGCTTTTGGATGGCAACATCATAACCACCAAATGCTAGTCTCTGCACATACAAATCGCTTTTAGACCAAAACTTGCCTGTTAGAGCTTCATGCAACTTTTTTTTTTTTCCTCTTGTAAAAAGTACAACTGGTCCAGAAAACAGGCTAAGTATTCTCATATGTCTCTACTGACCAGTTTCCCGGTTGATGGCTTTTTGTTTAAACTTGATGTCTATTGTTTAAAAGCAGTTGAACACGGGGTTTTGTTGTTGTTTGTTTTTCAACTTTGTTCTATACATCTTTTCTTTCCTGGATTTCACTTTTACAGGGTTTAAAAACTGAGCTATTAAACAGTCTATATTCAACTAGATGCATCAATTCTAGGCAGATCCACAGCAAACCTCAGCTAAATTTAATAGCTCCATTAAAAATGATAGAACGGAAATAATATTCACTGTTATATTTTTTCCTAAAATTATATATGCATTTTCTGTTTGTTCTCCTAGGCACCCAAATCCATCTGTTCTCCCTGCCAACTTAACAGCTTTTCCTGCTTCAAAATCAACTGAGACACTGATCCAAATTTATTGATCCAGAGCATGAAGTCTGACACTTCATGGCTCCGTTCTAATCGTAGCTGCCGCAGGATGATAGGACACACATATACATGTTTACCCTCAACCTTCCATCTAAAGGGGAAAGAACTCTGGCAGCTGCAAATTACTTGAAGTGCTATTTAACCTTTTCTGGTATTGACATCATTTCCTTTGGGAGTGAAACAGAGCCTGTCATAGGTTATAGCTTTTATTCAGCACAGTAGATCTCATCTAGTTTGGCAAAGGTTCTTCTTTGGCAATTAATTCCATGTTTTATTCATCCCAGAATTCTTTAAAGCTGCAAATCAAAATGCCAGTCTATGCACTGCTAACCACATTATGAAGCACCAGTATTGCTAATAAAGGTGCTTTTTGCATAGCAATCAGATTGCCTCTTTTCAGAGAAAATGAATTTAGCTCTGTATTTATCTCACTAATTGCATTCATAGCATTACAGACAAAATATCACCCACCTCAGATTTACATTATGCAAAACCTAATCTCTTAAGTTACTAAACCAAAAGTAAGCCATACGTTCCCTCCCGAGACGCAGAAAACACATTGTTTGAACTGTCAAACCATATGAATTAGATTTATCAGGAAAAAAAGCTTAGATACCACAAATGATAAGAAAATAATCACTTCAGAGCATGTGCATGCTGTAAATTCACTGCTTAGGAGAAAAGCACAACAGCTGACCAAGCACATGTTGCAGAATTTATGTCTCTCTGGTAATTATGAAAGCAAAGAAGCAATTTCTTACTTGAGTCCAGTTAAATTCGAGAAATAACTTAACATTCAAATGGAAAGCAGCGAGAGCTCTTACAGCTATCCCTCCTCCATGCCCCCAGGGCTCCATTAAGTTTATGGGTAAAGTCAGTCAGTTTTCATTGTCCCACTGCAAGCTTGAAAAATGAAAATCTTCCTTAAAGAGGTATATAAATGTCTGTCCCAACTAGCAGGAAAACTGTGATACACCGAGACTTACAATTCAGGGGCCAGAATCTGCTGCTCTTATTTATGCCCAACTCTCTCTTCATGCTGAAGCTTAGAAAAGGTCTACAGCGTACTTTATTGTAGTTACCTATTGCCACGGGTTTTTAAGTACTGCTTTGTACCGTAATTAGTGTTCCACCTCCTACTCTATTAGCTCCATTATTGTGTACAGCACTCTTCACAAATTTCTACAACAGAACAGATTGAGAGAGTGCATTAGAGACAATGTTTTCATACTACGAATTCTTTCCCATTTTTAATTCTTTGTAAGGGTCCCTGCTCACTGGAATGACTCACAGGGTTGGTGCATTATTATTCCACAGACTTTACTTCAAGACTAGTGCCAGTGATTGAGACTTTTGAGATGAAACTCTGTCACACCAGAAGCAAGGCACATCATTTGTAAAGTCTGATTGCAGCTCCTTATGAAGACCTTTGGATTGACACATGTCTGTCTGGTCATACTCTGCTTCAAATGTGAGAGACTAGAATATTAAGGAGAATCTATTGCTTTGGGTATCTGCCTACGCTGAAGACAAAGCAGTAAAACTAGTCTGTGCTCAGGCACAAAAAGAAGACTATTGATGCTAAGCTTACAAAGCCAAAAGAACCTAAGAACGGCAGCAAAGGTCAGACAAAGGCTCAGCTATCCCAGCACCATGCCTCTGGCTGTGCTCAGCAGCACAGGCTGACTGAAGGTTACTGGGAAACCTTCTCAAAACACCAGTTTACTGTTTTTAGACTTCCTGAGAGCTGCTGTCTTGGTATTTAACAGCTTTCAGTGGATTTTCCTTTCAACATTTTCTCCATTCCTTTTTCAACCTATAGTAATTTTGCCTCCAAGCATCTTGTGGCAAGGAGGACAGATTACTTAAATTTGCATATACAAATGAGATTTTCTTCTATGTAAATACATAAACTTCTTTCACAAAGGTTTAAAAATGTAGCATCCATTATTTATTGCCATTGCAAACGTCATTAGTTTCTGTGGCACTCACCAAAATGGAGAACACTACAAGCACTAATGAATTTACTTTGAAATATCTTGGGTACGTAGAAAATGATATCTTACTTCTATATTACAGCACAAGGAGACTATTTACCTCGATAAGTCAAATGACATAGGTAGTCTGTGGCAAACCCAAGAGCAGAATCTAGGTCATCAGCTTCTCAGCCTGTTCTCTAAAGTACAAGATATGGAAGAAAGAGCACAAGAAACTACACAATAAGAAAAGATCAATACTGAAGAGCTTTTAAAAGCTTAGGAATAAATTCAGATCTGAACTGAGCTAATGAAGCTGAAAAGAGGTGTACTCATTCTCCTATTTTTTTCAGTATTTATACTTGTTGTCGTTCCCCACAGCGTCTAGCTTTGCAGGTGAAATATCTAATAGGGGCAGTGTTCTCTGCTCTTATAAATATCTCTATTTTACTCTGTCCTGATTTCCTTCATAATATGTCTTCCTTTTCAAGTAAACCACATTGCTTTTGCTTCAGTATTAGCTAAATGTATTTTCGGAAGGCTTCTGCATGTGGAATATTCCATCCACGGAGGCCTACTGGTTGGAATGCTTTGCAGATGGTCCTCTGTGGAACAGGAACAAGTCCATGCCTTCTGAAATGCAATAAACAGCTGTAATAACCCCTTACAAACCAATGAGGAAACACCATATAAAATTCAGTTACCTCATCTGCCTTAAAAGCCAAAGGAAAAAAAAAGTTGCAAATATTGGACACTGAATCTGATAAGCTAATTCTTGGAAGTATTTTATATGCATTCCATTCTGCCTCCAGAACTTTGGCTGGGGAGGAGGCCCTTTTTTCCGTGTACCTCCTTTCACAGTAAACCAGGAGTGTGAAAAAAAGGGGATGCTATCCCTCCTAAACCAAATTTGTGATGTCTGTTCTTGCCTCTAGTTTATGACTATTTTCAACAACTCTTCAGTAAGGCTGCACTGTGCCTCACTATAATGGAAGTGCTTTGTGGTCTTATGGATCAGTATGACAGAGCACATATTCCCCATCCCACAGCGTTATGGCACAGAAAGGCAGAAATTGGCATATTCAGAAGAGGGAGGAACTGCCTGAGTATCAGTACTGACGAGAAATGACAGAAGAGCTTTTAGACCAAGGCCAATATTGTCTCAAATGGGCCAAGAATATATAAGATTCACAGTTAAAGCAGAAAAAACTTTTGAGTGGTGGTAAATTCCCTTTCTCTTAAATGTAACATCTCTTTTCTGTGATACGCTGTGATAAAAATTATGCCAGAGGATCTAAACGTAGAAGGGGGAGCTAGCACTCTGTACCATTTCAAGGCAAGCAGCAGTCGGCAGCGTTTTGGAATTTTCTCAAGAATGGCATGTTCATCTGACATTACTAAAAACTGGCCCTGATAAAACTAAATGGCTTATAAAAGGATTAATAACAAGTTGTCCTAATGATTAAGAGTCCACCATCCACCATTTTCTTCAGAGATGAAATGTATGAGTTTAATATGAAGTTAAGAGCTTTAATGACTTCTTCATGAATACTTTATTCGCATTAGTTTACTAACTTTGTAATAGAAATAAAAATGTTTTAAAAACTCCTTAAACTACTCATTTAGCTGTTGTAATGCAGACCACAGAGGCAACTGACTTTATAAAGCTCAATAGGCAAACTATAGTAGAAAAAAAGTAATTTTCTACATGACAGAAGCTGCTGTATGAAACCACTAATTCCAAGGTGATGTTATCACTACAGTTTAATCCTTCTCGTATGAACTACCTAAATATTTTTAATAGCTTATCTACCAAATCCTATGTTTTCCTTTTCAAATTTTTTTCAAAAATCCTTGTAAATAATAAATGAACCTTTCATGTAAATGCAGTTCAGTCTAGCTTTGGGAAAATGAAACGAAAATGCATTTGTCAACATTGTTGCTTTAAAGAATAAAAGCTGCATACGGAAAAGATTTTATTATTCATGTATAAGATCACGCAACAGTTATGAATGTTTACAAATACTCTGAAAACAGCAAAAGCTGTTTAATAAACTTCAAAGCTCAAACAGACTAATTTGCATCTTAGATGACCGATTACAAATTGTGTAGACAAACTCTGTAACCGAAAGATAAAATCCTTTGAAGTAAACTACACAGGAATGAGTCACAAATTCATGATCTGCTTTCAAAAGCAGAAAAAGGGGTAATTTTGTCAGGAAGATGGTTCACTGGAAGAGTTCATACAGCTCCAATTTGCTAACAACTTGCTTGAATCGTTCTGAGCTCTACAGCACTCGCTGCTCTCACGGGCTGACCGGCCTCTGTGGTTATCTACTGGAGTTCCAGTGGTGTGACTAGACAAGTGCAGCTACAACACATGTCAGAAAGCCAGAGCCCACCGACATAACTGTAGATAGTATGTGGGCATTGGTGCCATGACTTGTACTCTTAACTTTTCTGGTACAGCTTCATATAGCCCACTACATGAAACACCACCACGTTCACCAACAGTTTGAAAATAAGAATTGTGTCTTCAGAAACACACAGACAAGTTTTCTTATATACATTCTGAAGTGTGTATTCTGTATTCTCAAGATTGTGTAAATCTTTCTGTGAATGTAAGTGAAAAAGGTCAAACAGGTAGGTGTTCTAGCAATCTGAATCAATATTTTTTCTGGAGAACAAGCTGACAGCACTTGAGAATGCAGTTCCGGTTTCTCATTAATTCCCTTTTCTTTAAATATCGTGTTTGCTAGTGCTATCAACAACTGTGATATGGAATTCTGGTCAATACTGCTGGGCATCCAGCTGCCTTTCAAGAATGTATCAAGTGTAGAAGTCACAACAAACTTTAATAAGGCTTCAAAAGACTATAAAACATAACGTTCAGGCATGAACCTCATTAACATTACCTGCTGTTAGGTTTCAGTGTGTTTGATTCAAATTTTAATGAGTAAGCAAAGCCTCTGGATAATCTTAACTCAAAAGGATACAAATTACAAAGGCTGGCTGTAACAAAATAATCACCAGCTGAAACAAAACTCCCCTCCTTAACATTGTTCACGTGTATTTCATGGGTATAACGCACACACACCAGGTTAAGACTGTACTCAAAAAGTAGGAAATGCCAGCAAAAGTTTCTTTTTAGTTCAATACTATTCCCTTCTGTTCTTCTCCTTTTTTATTTATTTATTTGACAGCCTGATAGCCCCAACTCTTTATTTCTTAATTACACTCCTCATTTATCCTGAGCAATATGAATCAAATTTTCTAGTGATGCCGAGAGGAGATGCACAGACCACGGGTCTGTAAAAGCACTGCAGTTTGCTGCCCGCCTTCATACGAGTCTGTAACTTAGCAAGATCCCTGCTTCACCTGTTCAAATGATGCTGTCCCCCCAAAAGCCCATGTTCTGTGTATAGCTGATACTCTAATCTGATGCTGGGCTAAGAAGGGAGGCTGGAGAATGTTAAGATCTCTCTCTCTTTCCAAGGATACTTCCCACCACCTCCTCTTTCTCTGAACCTAACTTCAGATGATGTCACTTTGGGCAGGCTTCCTCTCCAGCAAAAAAAGAGACGCTACCCTTAGCAAAAAAAAAAAAAAAAAAAAAAAGACAGATTAACTTCAAAACATTGACTGTAACTCTACCTGTTGTCTCATCTGAATAGATTTTGAAACTGAGAAAATATAATCTTTAACAGATATTGCTGGCAACATCAGTGAAAGTTAAACAGTCTTAAACATGTCTGCTCGAGGGTAGATAAAAGGCATATAGCCTCCCACCTCTTCATATTAGTCAACTAAATGTACATTTTGACAGATACCAAAAGGCCTGCTCAGTGACTATCACTTACTTGCAAAAGGAGAAATTTAATATTGCAGCAAAAGCCTGGATCAGAAGCTTATTTTCACATATTACAGATACTACACTACTGAATTAGAAGAGTTAAGTTTCTAGTATTCCTCAACTACTTTCATCTAGAAATACACAGGATAAAGATACTTGCTCCCTTTTCAGTTTAGGATCTTTTGCTTCTTCATATCCCCCCCCCCACACAGGCACGTGACTCACTTTCAACAGCCAGATGCAGAACAAAGCTCCCTCAAATGCATCAGTGCAATGCCAAATGCCTCATCAGTGTTCAGCAAGTAATAAATAAGATACTAATAATTAAAAATGTAATCCGCCTGTAACTTCCTAGTGAATCTTGCTTATAATTTTCTCCCATGAGAGAGAATAATACCGGATACAAAATCAGACGTGTAGATGAAGAGGTGAATTTTGGTGAGAGAGTCTGTACCCAGAGAATTAAACTTGGTATAATAAAATCATTTTGTAGGTTTACTAGGGTTTTAATAGATTTTTACTATGGTTTTACTAGGACAAGTAACATTTACAACATAATCGGTCCAATAGGTGTAAACAATTGGTATTATGCTGTTATTAAAATAAAAAAAATTCAACTATTTTTTCAGTATTCACAAGCTACTTTTAAATTACTTTCATTTTGGATATGGACCCTGCTGGGATAACCACAGTGATTAAAGAATCACTGTAGCACAAGCCTGCCTGAGGGAATTAAGGCCTGTGCGGACACACTAGGTTCAGAGCTCACTCTGTAATGGCATGCATCGGCGTAACAAATACCATGACAAAGAAGAGAGGAAAACCAGATGTGGGCAGAAAACCACAGCCTGCAACTATCCCACCCCCCACACCTGCTGCTGCTCTGTTTTGTCTTTCCTGTCCCCCTTACCAGCAAAATTTGATTTTCTCCTTGCCTCTCCTACCAAGTTCCAGCTCCATTCCCTTGTACAACGCATGGTACCAGAAGCTTGTGTCTGTCCATTGGGCTGAGATTCTTCTGTCCTCAGAAACTGGATAGAGAGACTGAGAACAGGAGGCTGAGCTGCTCATGCTACAACTTGAGAGCCATGACTAAGCCCTCTGCTCTGCAAAACCAGTGCTCTTCTGCACCCAGCTAATGTTAGCTCTGTCACTCAGATGGCAGCCCTGATCAGGGGTTTTCCAGACATAACCCTGCTGGTGATATAGGATGGGATGAGTACCACACACATCTCCCTTTGAACCTTAGGAACATACACACACACACACACAAAGGTACATGGAGACTATTTCCAAAGACATTGATTCTATTGAGACCTGAATTCTGCACCTTCAAGTTTCTGTGTTATGAAAGAGTCTTTAGGCATGACACAACCGATATTCATTCCTCGTGACGTCTGCAATTTAGGGAACAAGCAGCAGAGCCCAGGGACTGTACTGAGACTACACAGATCAAGAATAAACTCGCGTATCTCCATCCACATTGGATTTTCCTTACATGTATGGAGAACTTTGAATTGCAGCCTTAAGACAACTTCCGGAGGTCTTCTTCAGGAACAGAGAAACAAATATTTCCAGGTAACTTAATTGAGACCATGTTACTAGATAATATTAGCTGTATGATATGCAACAGATAAAAAAAATCCCTAAAAAAGTTTGCAACATGCATTATATTTCTGTGCTAGAGCCCTACAAATAATCGCTGAGGAATCCACTGTTTTCACTGCAAAGTATTTCTGCCCAGCTTCTGCTGTGCTTTTGATTCCTGAAAACACTGATACAATGAAAGGAGTGCTGCACCACTTGAGGAGGGGCCATGAGGCTTCAAAGCCTCACACTCTTCATCAGCCACTGCACCTTGCACAGCCTGGGAAAGCTGCATGATGCTAAGGCATTACACGCTGCTCAAAAAGGAAGAAGTCTTACTGGGAAATTTTTGCAGAATGAGGCACAAAGAGCCAGAACTGGCTATTTCATAGTTCCTCCAACTTTTGAAGTCTGAAAAGATATTAATGTTAATTTTATCTAACAAAACATGAGGCGTTACGCATGTTGCTGGGCAAAGAACAGAGATGGTACAGAGCCCCCTGTTTGGAGACAAACACTGCTGGTGTCACAGCAATCTTTGAACTTGCCTGGATGCCAACATGCCTCAACAAGCACAGAGAAAAACAAACTGAACGAATCCAGACTTTTTTTTTGACCTCCTTATTAGGTAAGCTACGCAACTGTAAAACTACTTACATCTCTTCTCTAATATCCTGTCACATAAGGGAAAGGATGATATGCACCAGCAATTCCAGATCAATACAGGGTTTGTTTATCACTGATGGGGTAGAGCTTTTCTCTCCCTAACGTCTAACGACTGTGGTTTATTTTCTAATCAGACATGCATTTTCTTTCTGACTACGTTTCACTAAAGACAATCGTTTGGATGCAGTGAGGCATAACAAATCAGTCATTTTTGCCACGCCATTGTCAATGTTAATGCAGTGACTTTGAATCCAGTGAGTGCCTTGCACAGATGATGCCTATCCCGTTTCATGCAAGTTTTGCATTCTTGCAGTTATAATGCAGAACCAGATGGTTCAATCAATAAGCACCTGCCAGGTGGATCCTGTGCACAGAGCTGGGGAGAATGCCAGCATTCTTGACAGCATGGCTGTTGTACCATCTCCATCTCTAGGCCTGAAATTTATCAGAGGTGAGAATGATCAGAACTACACGTGAAGTCTGCACGCAAGCATTTTTGGCATTGCACAACCACTACAGGAAAAACAGCCAGGCTGAAAGCTTGAATTATGATCTTGCTCTTTCTCCTCCTGCCTCCCATTGCCAACTTTTTCTTCATATCCTTTCAAAAACCTGGCATCATAACAGAATGTAAAAAAGTGGAAAGAATGATGTTCAGATTCCCTTGGATGTAATTCTTTGATTGACCCAGTCCACTGTGAGGCAGCAGCCAACAAGTTTGCCCTTGGGGTTAACAAACAGAGAAATAGCCTCACATTGCCTTATTATCTTTTCTTTCTTCCTCTGTTCTTTTTAATAAATTAAAGTTTGATTTATCTTTCCTTTAGGTGTTTGTAGGGATTTGGATTATGAGAAACCCAAATTAGTGGAGCTTTATTTGCTGATCCAATTCAACTTGTGCCCTTCCATTTCAACACAGGGGAGCATCATGAATGCAAAGTTAAAAATATCCAATTTGAAAGTTCTGGCCCACATATGGAAAAAAAAGTAGTCACTGGCAGATTGTCCTCTAGAATACAGAGCTAGAAGGTATGTCAAGAGATTACTAGTTCACTACCCTGTAATTATTGCTATTGAACAGGATCTAGATTGTTTTCTTCCATTGCTGAAATAAGCTAGACCTAAGACAGACCATAGCAACACAAAAGTCAGACGCTAACTTGGGCTGACCTCTACACCACTCTCCTGCTCCCCTGGGTCGGCAGGCAATGTGCTGGCCCTCAAAATAACCTAATAAATTTTACCAGCTGTTCTAATTTCTGGCAGCTGGAGGTTCAGTCTACCCTTCAGGCCCGTGAAGTATCTCCTGCAGTGGGAAGAGAAAAAGGACTAGTGAGAGGTCAGCTTAGCTCACTTTGTAACAGCTGAGAAACACGTCACTTCTCAGAAGTCTTGGTAGGTTGTTTTGGTTTGCTGTAGTTTTGCCGTTTTAATGCATGGTTGCATGGCTCCAGCTGTACAAACAGATCTGGGAAACACAAGGTAAGGCTGAAAACTATACTATTTCAACAGACTGTTCTCAACAAGGTTTTTGATAAGGAACTCAACTTCTCCACGGCCTAGTCTATGCACAGATGCTCTTATTTGGTCACAATGTGAGCTATCAATAACGGTAACACTGGTGACAAGCTCAGCAGAACCTCCCCTATAGCATCCTTCTACTGCTTAGGTGAAGTACTTAGGACCCAGATGAAAAAGAGTTTGAAAATGTTTGTATATAAGCTACACTGTAATGAATATTACTGAGGCATTATGATGTATTTATCACTTGGTCAGAAATCAATTTTTTTTTTCTTCTTCCTTCAGCCTACCTCAAGAAGCAGCTACAGTACCTAAAAGCTGCTTCTGTTAAAGCTGAAGTTAGGCATGATTCATTAGTCATCCTGACATGGCAGGAACAACACAATTCATCTCAAGCACCTCAAATCCTCTAGAAGACAAAAGGCAAGTAATGGATACTGCACTGATAATAAATTTGAGATTTTCAAGCGGAGCCAGTAAAAGTGATGAGACCAGAGTTCTGCATTTCTTAGGTTTCCCCACCATTTAACAGCATCCACAACTGGTTCAAATTAGGTACCCAGTTTAGATACTCAAGTATGAGTAGAAGCTGGTCTTTCTGGGATCACTCTTCACAATCAGTGAAGAAAAAAACGGCTTATTAAAATTCAGAGGACAAATTTCTGCATACTTTGGGGACCTGCCAAAATAAGCTGAGCACAATCCAAAATTTCAGTGTAGTTTGCTTCTCATAGATATTTCTCTATAAAGAAGAACCTACCTCCTCAGAGAGGGGTTCTTGGAAAAACCTCTGCTAAATAGCTCCACAGAAACAGTTCTACAGCTGGGAAAGGCTTCCCTACAATCAGCCTGCTCTCCTTCAGAGGGTTTATTTTTTGCTGGAAAATATGGTCCGCTACAGTAAACCTCCTCACTCTCTTACACACACAAGCAAAGAACATAGAGTAAATCTCACAATTAGATAAGCTTTTCATTATCTGTAATAAGCTATGGATGGCATGACTAAAACATTTGTTTGTAATTTCATGCAGGCAGACTTTGGTATTTATGAAGTTGTTGGTAATACATAGCTTTATTCATAAATATATTACAGCCTGGCAGGGTTTGAAAAACTATTGCTTTTTAATTGATTTTGTCTATTTGGCTCTTTGTGAAACTGCCAGTGAGTTATATGGTCAGTTATTGCAAGCTGTAAAAAAGTCTCCAGCCTCTTTTTCTTAACTCTCTCTCTATATGCAGCTTGCCAAGGAACTGGGATAAACAACCACACGTATGCTTGAAGGCACAATCAAAAATAAAAAGTAAAATCTGAGCACAGTTGAACTGAGTGCATTTAAATAAATATCCATGAATACAGCTTTATAGTATCTACCCAGCTTCACATTTTTGCTAGTTTTTTTTTTTTTCCCCACAGACTAATGAGAGGCCCATGTTCCTGCAGTGTAACACAAGAGACACCAGTTCTGCTCTCAGTTAGAAACTGTATCTTCCTCCTATGAACCTAACAAATAACAATCTCAGATACTATGACCCCAGACTTCTCCCTATAGCTCTAAAAGCAGAACGAAAGTAAGAAGCACAAAGCCTTCTACCTGCAATAAATTTAAGTGCAAGCTGTGCACGAATGCTGCTTGTGCCAGGCCTCCCAAACCAAACTAGCCAGCCAACACCGGTCATTTTGTTTCCACCAATAGGCCATATGCACGAACACATCAGGATGTTCCACCCAAAAATATGCTTTTGGCTGGAGCTGTCCCTTCAGTACAAACATATTAGCTTCCTAATGTTTATGTATGTGCTTGACAACTCTCGAGGTATGAGGTTGGCATTCTGCCAACCAAAATTTTCTGTTTCGCCCATAACACAAACAGTTGCTTTGAAGTACTCCAGGTTTATTGAATGGACAAATAACTTGTTTATGTAAAATATTCTGGGAAAATTTCCACGACCTTTTACTATATAATTGCAGCTTGCCTTCAGATTCATACAGTACATCATCAGGTCTGGTTTTATATGCACAGAAGCTCTCCTGTATGGCGCAACCTTAGAACAATGTTCATTCTCAAATATAAAACTGAGTGAGTAGGAGAAGTTAAGGAAAATAAAGCAAGCTGTCTTAAACCAAAATGTTAAAATCTAAATACCTGACTTTAAACACTTAAATTTTTGCATACTAGATACATAAATATTATTTTTAGAAGTAACTAGGCTTTTAGAGGCATCAAGGACCCTCTGTTAATACTGAATAATCTCAGTTTTCCAATCAGCGGGGCTTGGAAGTAAAAAACAACTTGGATTTTATCTGAATGCCTCCCTGTGAGGTTAACCTCCTAACTCTGAGGGTGTCAGTACTTCAAAAAAGAGATCAAACTTCTTGGAAATTTCGGGGAAGCTAGTCTTTTGTTCAGTCACGGTTCACCACCTTTTCAGGCCAGGTATTCTGCTGAAACAATACTAAATGTCCTTCCCCAACTTCTGTGAAAGCAAAACTCCCACCTAAGCGTAGTAATGGTCCTGGGTCCTCAGACAAGGAGTAGATGAAACACAGGCTTCCTGTTTGTCTTCTTCAATGACATGGCTTTCCTGGCAAATGTCATACTGGTAAATCAGTTTATCTTGCAGTATGTAACATTGATTCTTAATAAGTAAGCAATAAGAATGGAGTAAATACCATGCTGGAATATCCATAGATCTATTTCCTGTTTTGAATCAGACATGGTTAATGTACAGTCAGGGTATCAAATACAGTCCATTGAGACAACCAATTTCACCTGACTCTCCCTTGGGGCTGCTTTTTTCAGGATTACTCCTCAGCTGCAGGCTGAAGAAATCTTTCGGCTGCAGACACCTGCATCTGGCAGCTCTCTACTGTGGATATTATTTGCACCTTGTGCAACTGTGCTGCACAGTGCCTATCAGGTTGTCCCAGAAAACAAGAAACCAATTGTATGCTGTATTCAGTAGGTGCATTCATATGAGTGGGGTAGGGAGGGTATGAAGCATGGTGAAAATCCTACTCACAGCTGGAGAAAATGTGCCTCTGAATGTGCCTCTGGTCTAGACTTAAATATCCACCAGCAATGGCTTTAATCTAAGGAGTACATTGTTCCCATTGATATTCATACCCTCCTTTTTGATTTAGTAACTTTACTTCTTAATGTACCGTGTTTTTTTTCACAAATTGCAAGTCAGGTTCCATTTATCCTCTGCTGATTAAGATAATCTCCTTTGATGGGCAAGCAGCAGAAGTATATAAATGCACTATAAATGCTTCTGAAAGTTATTTTGGTTTCTTTAGCTTCTACAAAATTCCTTCATCTGGTGGAACACATGCTGAAATCGAAGAAGTCAAACTTATTCTGTTTTAAAAGACTCTTTCAGTATTTTTAGATTAATCATGTGAAACTGCATTCTTAACCTGTGCATGCTTCAAAACCATTTTAAAATTCAAATACTAAAAGACTGAATAAAGTTTTTGGTGAGCTAAGTCAGCTGCCATTGAAGTCTTAAATCCAGAGGCATTCCCATATCAGCCTCACCTTCAAAGGCCACCACCAGTTCACCACCTTCTGTTGCCACGCATCTCACGGAAGGATGACTGGAAAATGTATTTCACTTCTGCCAGAAAAGCCAGGTTCCTGCCAAACCTGGAGTCTCTCCAAAACCTGGGAAAGAAGCCAAGAGGGAGTGCCAAAATAGGTTCCTTCAAAAGATCAGCACTTGTAAAACTCCACTACATAGGAATTTTATCTTTGAGGACATTTCTTTGGTGCTATACACATGTAGTGGTTTACACTTCTCTACTAGAAAGTAGTTTCTAGCACTTGGAATACCAACCACAGGACAAGACTGTCCTACTGTCCTATAAAGCTTCTATTTTAGAACCCTTTCTAACAAATTTCCATCCACATTCTCATACAGCTTTGTTGTGAGTACATTTACAGACGACCACTATGCTCTATGCTACAGTAAATACACGTATCTCATTTACCACCAATAGGCTCATGCTCATCCACATTACACAAAGAATAACCTCAACCATGTTAGAATCATGAATCTGAGTTAGGTTAGGCTCTTGTTCTGTGTCCTTGCTGGACAAAATAGTGGAGGAACTCTCAGTTTCTGCTGACTATATAGGAATCAATGGGAGACTAGGTTTGTAACTCAGATGCCTACAGCTAAGCAGTGTGAGAACAACCATCTTACATGTCCATTTTCACCCTTACTAAATTAACTGGCTAAGAATTCTGCTTGGGATGTCCTGTCACTTTCACAAATCAATAGCAAGGCTCAGACCTGCTGTCATATATTACCCACTAGTCTGTTTGCTGAGCATCTGGGCACTTCATTATTTAGCCAGATGATGGATACAATGACACTCGCTGCCATCACGATGCCATTCATTCAAACACTTCAGGTGAGTTTGAAACAAGTGTTGAACAATGTCACGACCAACAGATCCCTGCACAGTCATGGGAGATGACGATCAGGAAACCAGCATTCTGGTTCAGGGCGTACTGACAGACTCCCTTACCCAACTCAGTACCTCAACCTAGGAGAGGAGAACAGTAACTGATTATTATTTTTTTTTCCCCCGCTTTGTTTGTCTTCTATTAAAATATCAGGAACTGGGCAAAACTAGAGAGAGAATGTCGCTCTAGATGGATCAGTGATCCAATGTGCTACAGCAAGTTCAGAAATCCCAGGATCGTGTTTGTTACAACATTACTAAATAATGGAAAGTGGTTGGAATACATATATGTGAGCAGCTGACTTTTTATTTCATCACTGATCTGGAAAACAATTATTAAAGAAATTAGATGTACACTAAGTCCTTAAAGTCTTTCCTTTTTTTTTTTTTTTTTTAAATCCAGTAAGATAATGTTTTTTGGTGACTTCAGACATTAAAATTTTCAATTTGATGAAAGAAAACATGACTGATGATTGGGGCACTTACATTTTTTTTATTACTATTACTTTAAAAAATTGAAATGCTTTGTTTTCAGAAGGACCACACAAACAATTCAGCAAGAAGTCACAGAATTATTTGGTCTATCTTAATCTACGTTTTACTGGGGGAGATTTTGACCCACTAACTTGCACAGCTCCAGTTTGGATAGATTTTCTCTCTTAGGAATAGGTCGTTCTCCTTTCCTGTACCATCAAGGAGAAACACTGATTCTCAAGTTTTCCTGTTCACTCTCTGTTAATCACATAGATATCACAGCATCCTCCATCTTTTTCTTTCCTTCCCTTCTAGATGTTTTCTCTTTTTCATGCATTCTTAATTTTTATTGTTATTCCTCCTCTTTTCTCTTTTCTTTCAACCAGTGATCCTACTGTTTATTTGCCAGCCTTGATACCATCCTAAAAGCCTTCACAAGTAAGCTGCTCCGGTGGTCAGCTGTAAAAGAAGCATCAGCAGGAGGAGGAAGTTATGCAGGTCTGGGATCTGTTCATTTCTATATTGACCAACACAAGGCAGGAGATTCCATTAGGACCCCTGCCCTCATTTACTCCCTCTCTCAGTCCTTCAATCACTGCTACCTTTCAGCTTTGGAAAAATTGGATTCACCTGCACAGTGGAAATGCTCTCCCACACCCCCGGCATCTCACTAGCTCAGATGCTCCCATCGTCTCCCTAACCTCAGAACAGGAATCGTAGCTCTGCGAACGCGTTGCTGTAACTCTCTGCTCAGTTCATTTCTCTTCTTGTTCTTCGTGACAGAATCACAGCCTATCTGAAGTGTAGACTCTGAGCTCCCAAGGACCTTCCTTGCTTTCTGAAAAATGCCCAGACAGATATCTGAGTCCCCAGCATACATCAATGACAAGAAATCTGGGTAAATGCTGGCATCTTTTAATAACCAGAGGATGTGTCAGAGTGAAGATTAAGTACGTACTCAACACTGAGTGGCTGCTCAGCCAATGTCAAAGCAAGTGAGTTCCACTTCGGCTGGCAAAGATGTACAAAGATACCGCACATACAAAGTCCAGCAGAAAGGTCTTTCTGCTCTTTGTCAAGCCCATAAAATAAAAGCGCTGCATAACATAAATCAAAAGGAATTCAAAACGTCTCTGTCTCAAGCTGCTAATAAAAGCTCCAATTCAGTTCAGCATTCTGTGCCAGCGCCAAACATGGCAAACCACCAATAAGAAAGGAGATGAAATCTGCCCTCCTTCAAAACCTTTTACACTTGGGTCATTTTATTTGATTCTTATTCTATAGCCTCATCACCGTATTCCCTCAACTGGCCTTATTTTGTCTGCATAACTGAAAGGTAGGCAGTAAGTTCCCATTCCTCAGAAAGACTTAACTTCATTTCTGCTAAGCTCTGTGCTGAGTTCATCTCCCCCCTCCTAACTGCAGTGCTGACTTCAGTTGAACATGGTGAACTCAGCTTAGTTTTTTTGATACAACCCCCCCCCCCCCCCCCCATCAACCATGAAATTTTCTCACTGACTTTAACTTGCTTTGGCTGGGCTATAAACAAATTATTCAAATCATTTGAAAAGCCACTATCATAAAAGCTTTTCCATTCATCATTCTAAACTGATCTGTTTGGACATAATTGAACCATTATGTCTTTATGCAAGGGAAGCGTTGCTTGGGTCTTCCTATGTGCAATTTCTTCCTCAGAATATTTGCCCTTAAATGGGTTAATTGTTTTCCTCTGCCCACATTGAGCCTGTCAGGAAGGTAAATGCACGGCTAACCTTAACACACATTTCCCAGGAAAGAGAGTAATTTATCATTGCACGAACTATAGCAGATCTAGGAGACATTAATAGTTTGCCAGCCAAGTGACCTACATATGGCAGGGTAAAGCTACAATCAGCACAAGAAATCTTATATACACAAAAGAAGCATGACTCCATCTGGTTCGAGTTGCCATCTTGCTTTTATCTCCTTTTGCTGATAGTTTTGACTGTTGCTTTGACTGAGCATCTCTTTATGTCAGCTCCTAACAAGTGAGCGATTGTGTGCAGCACCACAGCGTTCTCACACTGTTATGATTATGTGCTGCTGGGAAGGTTGGAAAACCACTAAGGGTGTGTAAACAGCAATAAATTAGTTCCACCTTCCTTAAGTGGTAAGTGTAAAAGGTATAGTGCAAGTGTGCACCATTGTGCCACCCTACTCTTAAAAAAATAGTACAGACTTAAAGGTCTTTTTGCACAACCAGCATGCCAATAACCAACGTTCTTGTCATGTATTGACTCAACTATCACACAAAACTACAGGCTTCTTTATTTGCACAAGGCACAGTAACACTTCAAACTGCATTTACCTCTAATGTGCTGGTTTGGACCTCTCTTGTCCCTGAGAAGCACTCTCGGTGTCAGCCCTCACCAGGTGGCACCATTGCCCCTTCTTCAAAGCATTTTTCCCAGTGTGTGAGCAAATGTTCCCTCTCTGGAAGACATGTTGACAGTACAAGTGCTGATTATATTTTTGTTAGATAAAGTTCTGTCGTGTTAAAGGCAGGAAAGTTTGCTCTCTGCTTTGCTCTTTGATGGATATCAGTCCTTTCACAAGAACTTACTCCCTGGCAGTGGTGTTCTGTAGAAGGGGTCACCAATCTGCTATCTGTGACTGCTTCTGTTCCAGCACCGATGCACATAACAAGTCGCATTTAGAATACGTTCACTCTGTGGCTCTGACTTCTCCTCCACTGGGAATTCAACCCACAAAGTTGCATAGATGTCTACTACCATTCAACAAAAGAAAAACACTATTCTGAGTTAAGAGTAAGATTTAACTAGTCTGAAATTTCAGCTAGACAAATATGACTTGGATGTAACCTGCACAACTGTGTCCACATCAAAAACCATACAAAACTTAACAAATTAGACACACAAAACTCACTTGGAGGTTCCAAGTTCATTTTTCTTAGTTCAACATGGGGACAGCGAGAATTGACGCTAGGTTTGTGTACACGCCATTCACTGTACTTCAGTGATCACTGCAGGTTGCTCAAAACCATGTTGTTAGAGACCCCTCCACTGGCAAGGCAAGGAAACACTACTGCTTTTGAAGAAGACAAATTAACTTTATAGGGTGTGTTTGTTTTAAAGATATCCTGTTCTATGATTCTGTCTCAAATAACACTAATGTGGCGATGCCCCTGTAAGCTGTGCAACAGCTATCAACAACTACTACACGATTGCCTTGTCCATGCAAGGAAGAAAAGAATTTATATAACACAAGTCCAGATAATTCCCTGGAATTGCAGAGCTGAACTAATAAACCTTACTAGCTCCTCCTATTTAAGAAGCATAGGATGCACAACAGTCACCACTGGAGAGCAAGAATCTCCCGTCAGGTCTGTCAGAGAAGCGAGCTGCCAGATTATTTCTGTTTTTTAAGAAATGTTTACTACGCTGTGTCTGCTGGCAACCATTGACTTTAACTTTTGAAACAGCAAGTGGGATCGACTTCCACTTTCCAACACCCATGGAAAAGGATCAAGGCACTTTTTAAAAATTGGGTGCATGGATAGCTGCAGTAGTCATGTTCTCACGCATTTGGTCAGATAGAAGCCTGAATTTCTATGCAAAAACATACACACAACAGTCTTGCGTACCGTGACCCTTGGATTTCCCTGAAGGTAAACACTGTGTAAAAGAGAACTACCTTCAGTAGTTTATACATCAGGCAATCACTATTCAACGCCTATCAAACGCTTCAAGCTGAATGCTGGAAAGAGACCCAAGACTGTTGTCCTAACAGCAAAGCATATAGCTACCTCCTATGATTTTTTTTCTGCTGCCTTCCCTACTTCTCCATCCACCACCTTTGCACCTCCTGCCTATTCATCAGTGAACAGTGCATAAAAATGCAGACATCTAACACTGTTAAGCACTGAGCATTGCACAGTTTCCTGGCATTTTCTGATTACCATAAGAGTATCAATAAGCAGGCCAACTGTTAATGAAGCCGCTTGTCTTTGTGAATCAGAAATTTTAAAAAATCACAGTAGTGACTTAGAAAATAAATAATCCTACTCATTTATTGCAACATAGACTAGCTTGTACTTGTATACAAAACTTCCAAAGCAACCTTAAGTTCTGCAGGACATATGCTCACACTCACACATTTCCTTCTCTGAAAAGCTACTCTGAAGTGGGGATCCTAGTGGCCAATGGCATGAACTGGAAGATGGTCTGCTAGCTAACTTTTGAACCAAGTGCATTAAATATGCAGACTATATTCATCCTCACCAGCAGCAGTTACCCATCAGGGACTCATTTGGTTCATTATGTGTTGTGACCTTCCACTAATCTGATTTTGTCAATTGTTTCTGAATACAAACTATGTAACTATCATAGAGCAGCTGATGGTCAGAGTACATAGAAAGGCTGATTACGCCACTGCTTCTTTCCTTTTCTTGTTTTGATAATAATATTGATGCACTACTTTAGCTTTACACTTCATTTTCAAGCAAAATTTAGAGTTTGTACTACTTGCTGAGATGCAATAAAATTAGCTATTATATAGCATACCCTGCAATAGTATTCTATTACACAGAACTGAACGTTATTGGAACAATGACTGTTTCTAGCCTGTTATCCCAAATGTGAGCGAGCATGCGAAAGCAAATATTTGGCACTCACAAAACATGCAAAGCCAACACTCTCCCTTTAGTGTAAGAGGCATAATACAGGCAGCCTGAGGCTTAAACATTCCCTGACCTTTACCAGCTTGCCCCATGCCTGACCTAGAGGTGGGTAGTTCAACCTGCAGGTTCCCTTCAGTCCTTGACCTCTACGCTGAGACTACCGGTGCAGGTGCCAATTAGCAGCGAAGCAGTCATGCTGGGGATCTCACCTGGGCTGGAAGGGCTCCACTTCCCATTACTGCTTCCTGCACAAGCCTCCTCCTTTTTTTCCCTCACTCCCAACTACTGCTGCTCAGACGTGCTGGGGAGATTTAATTACCTTAACTGGCCCGTGTTTGTGCAGCAAAGCGATGGTTCTTCACCACGCCACTGACCTGTTCATTTCTCTACAGATCTAAAAACCCTTAACTTCAGCCCTATCGAAAAAGATATCACCCGACTTTTGGAGAGGCTTTTAAAGAGTTATTCTCAGAAATATTCAACCTGGGCCTCACACCAATTCGACCCTGAGCTCTGGACTCATATGATGACTTGAAGCCATTAATGATTTTAAGATTACAATTGCAGCAACTGTTGCTGCATTTAGGGGAGGTTCAGACTTAGAGGTGTTCGGTCATAAAAGCCCAGATGGCAGCCTTGCCTCAGTGGTAATCAATTATTTTCCATGAGGTCCACTACCTCTATTCTGTGAGGCCATACTTTTCCTCTAAGAGAATATATGGGAAACAGGCAGTGCTGAAAATACCTACACATACTTTTGTCTAATAAATCATCTTTTGCATTTTGCAGTGATCATATCCACATTACTGATACACGCAGAAGCGCCTTATAAAGGCCTGGAATGCTCCGAGGACTCTGAGGAAGTCAGGAAACTCCCTCTTCTGGTAAGGGTTCAACCCCAGCCTAGGTTATTCTTGCACAAAGGCTGTTAACAGTGAATAGCTTTAGACTAGCCTCTTGCCTTGGCAATCGCCACCACTGCTGACTGGCCCACAGCCCATCTGTATTCATATTGTATCATCTCAGCAAAGCAAAGGCATTCTGAAAGGTCCTGAGGGCTGCAGCCTTCCAGATCAGTAACCAGGCTATCGGGTCTTAACTGAATACAGATTATAGCTCTGTAGGAGCAATAAGCACTCCCTAGTTTCCTGCAATTGTTAAAAATACGAGATTTATGACTAAAAATACACAGTAAAGTTGGTAATAGTATTATAGCACAAAACACCATACATATAAATGTTAAGGTTGACTTCACCCCCAAATGCTACAAGTTGCACGAGGATTCCCTTGATTGCTTGCAGTCACAGTACATGAAAGGGTTTCAATGACAGGG
The DNA here is from genome assembly GCF_040182565.1 of Anser cygnoides. NCBI lineage: Eukaryota > Metazoa > Chordata > Aves > Anseriformes > Anatidae > Anser > Anser cygnoides. Next base: position 9,543,789 of record NC_089888.1, read on the forward strand.
GAACTGCAGGCCTGCTTTTATCACATGCAGAAGTCAAAGGGGTTTGTTTGTCCTGCAGGGATAGTAATTCCCATGCAAGATGCTGAACTGACAGCTAAAGCCAAGAAATTCTTCATCCAGGAGAATCACTTCCATTAATAAGTGCTTTCTTTTACGCGTCCAGCTGCCCAGAGCACTGCAGAACACGCCTCGTATCTATCCATAACCTGAGTGCTTTCACAGACAAGAGATAGGTTAGCAGCAGAGCTCAGCACTCACACAGCCACCAGGAACCCTGGCCAATTCCCATCTATAAAACCCTTCTGCCTTCGTTACTGGGTTTGAGCTATTCAGCTCATCTTCCTAGTTTAACGAGAAGACCAGCTGAACGGGGGGATGAGAGGGTCACGGCACTGTGAAACACTACTTGAGTCCAGCAGAAAGATCTGAAAACCGGCACAGAGTGATTGAATAAGGAACTGATACGTTACAGTGTGCTGGGAATCAGCTTGCAGCTGTTATCCAACTGTACAGCTAGCCGCACTGCTGGAAACAATCCAGCTCCAGGTCATGCTCCGTAACAGCACAGTTTGAGTCTAAAGCAGTATGCAACACAAGTAAGAAAGTTTTTATGCTAGTGGGAGTCAGAAAGGGGTAACACCTGAGTTCAGCATTGCTGCACTAAGGCCTCAGCACAGTCTGAAGACTTGCTATCCTATCCTATCTGCCAACTCCAAAACCCACCACCAGCAAAAACTTATTTGGTGACTGTTTCTTATTTCTGTAACCATACTATAGTTAGAAATTTTGAAAGTGACATTTATAGGGCAGTATAAGTACTTACAGTTTATTTCAAAAGGCCCGCCTTCAGTATTGAATTCATAATAATTTTATTTTTCTGTATTCTACTGTTAAATTATTTTCTATAAAAAACCAACATCTTGTAGCCATATATCATTTTACAAGTTTGTAAAAATATTCACAAGTACCCTAAAAGCCTACGGAGAGTTTGCAGTAGACTGTATAAAGGGCAGGAATAATCATATTTAGAGCTTGTACATCCTCCTAAATAATTCCTTGGAAGTTGAAAGGAACAGAATTATTTCTATGAATGGTGCACAGTCCAAAACATCTCTCTCACCCCACGAATCTGCCATGTGCAGCTGAATGCCAATGCACGGCTGCATCGCTCTAAATTCTGCCTTATGGACAGTGTCCAGGTTTGTGACATCTTGAATATGAGACTATCAGGCCAAGCTTTCCATTTCTTATAATGATGCCAAGTGGAAATTATCCCATCAGAGAGAGCCCAAAGAATGCCTTAGGCATCATTAAGCCCTGAAACAGGGATTTAAAGTAGATCGAGATCAACGTGTGGGTCCTCTGTTTTGGAGAATTACATTTCCATGCACAGGCTCTCTTCTGTTTGTTTCATTATCAGCAAAGCAATGTGTTAGTGAATGGAATAATGTATGACGGTTAAAAATAAAACCTGAAGTCTATTTTAATAATGACTTTTACTGCAAATCCAAGGATTTCAATATTGCCAGATTCAGTTTTGAATTGGGGTATGGAAGAGATTTCCTTGATGTATTTTGAAAAAGAATTGCAGAATATGTCTTTGTGCGTGGATTTGGCTTTTGGATTTCAAATAGTTCTGATTTTGCAGTGCAGACTCATATTTTGTGCATATATGTGTCTGTGTGTATATACATACATATATATATATGTATGTGCATGTCTGTGTGCGCTGATCAAGAGTGGTCAGATGTCTCTGGTAAACAAGCAGTGAAAACATTCTGGATATTCCTGATTTATGCAACCTGCTTACAAGAAAATCCTTGTGACAGTCTGTCTGTCTTGGGCTATGCTTACCACTGAACACTGAATTTAATTTCATTGCTTCTACAGGGGGAAAAGAAAAACAGCAGAAAGAAAAAAAAAAGTTATATTGCAGCCTAAGCTTGAATTACACCATAAAAGTAGAGCAAAACTACTTGTTTGGTGTTTCAATTCAAACTGCAACAATTTTGACAACTGAAAAAAACAAAAGACATTCTAAATGATAAGAACTAAGCATCACAAAAGGACTGAAGTATTTGTGCGGTTTGACAGAATATTAACAATTAATAGATTTTTTTTTTTTTTTTTTTACTCAAAGTCTCCAGCACATTCATCAAAAGACAACAGGTTACCGGAAAATAACAAAGGTCAGGAGACAAAGGGAATTAATTGTAGCTTGGATCTTAAATTAGTTTTATTTTAATTTCAATGTGATGAGAGCGTTTCTTGACATTAGTAGATATTAATCAGAATCACATGCTTCCTCTAATCTCATTGATTAGGGTCTCTGTTTTCGTACTTAACAGAGTGTTTTTTACAGACATTAAAAAGTTCACACTAGCTGACACAGCTCACTAGCTGAACTAGTGAGAGAAAAATCTGAGATCAATCTTATTCAGTATAGCTCTGGCTCCTTTTTCACACAGTGGGGAAAATTCTTTGGAGAATTATCACTAGAGAAAGCAGAATAATTATTGCCTAGAAAATATTCCCACTTAGGTATCCTTATATTTGTCTCTGTGATAAACACACTGACACGTACTCAGAAATTTGGTTAATTAACTAAATAAAGAGAACCATTGTATTGAAGATCAATATGGAGTACTGCACTTCTTTTTTAACTCAGGCAAATGTTATCTCAGCACAGATTTGTCTCTACAGACTTAAAACCAGATTTTGGTGCAGACAGGGCACATCTACACCCTGCAGGTTTCATTACACATGCTGCACCTACATTTAGGTAATGCAAGCAGCTCAGCTGCTACAAATGTTGTAGCAATTGCTGCACAGCCAGCAAAAGTCTTATGAGATGATGAGTAAATTCTTAACAATCATTGTACATAATCAATACTCTTACCTACTCTCTTGAAAATTGGATTAATGAGGCCCCTGAAAGCTGTGTTTAAGTTTTGGTTGCTGCATAGGCATAGCTTTACCCATACTATCAGTATCTTACCCTGGAAGTAGTCCTAAGTAAAAGAAAGAGACCATTTGTGGAGTAAAATGTGGCATGCATAGTGGCACTTAATTACAGGAGAATAACAAGAACTAGTGTAATAGCAGTACAAAATACATGCTTTAAAATTAAATTTTGGGAGATCTGGAAAATCAACGAACCATGAAAGCTTACAGGAATCCCAAAGAAGCTCCTTACACAAAATGTATGAAAGTATAGAATAAAAAAGTACAGCCGATAGGAAGTGTAAAAGGGAATTACAGATGTGTCTATGGAATGACATGAAGAAAACCTATTGAGAAAGGAAAAGCAAAGCAGCAAATTTGGAATTAGACCTAAAAGCAATCCTCCTTTTCCCTCCCTCCCATAAATAATATTTTTAAAGTAGTAAATTTTAAACATTGTAGGTTGAAAGGCAAGCTTCAACTAACGGCAGATTAAGCGATCTCTAGAATAAAACAGAACATGGATAACTTCTTAGGTTTCAATGTTCTGGATAAAAATCTGTAGCTGCTCATCTTCATAAATAGCATGGAACCTTACTGCCTACGCACGGTTTGATCCAAACACAGTGAATTATGTTCTTGGTTAAAAGCTTCCTCATTACTGTTAAATTAGATTACACTGAGATTCTGAAGAGTTTTTGTTATTTCTCTTTTAGAAGTACATTTTCTGATTTTACTGTGCAAACATCAGAACAAAAGATATCAACATGGTATATTTAATAAACTGTATCTCTGAGAACATACTGTTAATTAGAGTACCAGCTGCATCCAGCTTCATCCTTTGAGTGTAATGAGCAAATCAGTTAGGCATTTAAAAATCTATTTAAACTTGATTTAAATGTTTTGATGGAGACAAGTGAAGTGTGAATTCCAGAATGTTAATTTTGTTAAACAATTGGATAAAGCTTGAAGAGAATCATAGACCATTGTGTAACGACAAACAAATATCATACTGTGTTAGCAGGAGAAATAGCCAAATTCAAGGGAACAGTAGGTGGCAAGAGAAGTTAATGGCGACAAGGCGAGTTTCACCATACGTCAGTTTGGATTTATGTATTCATTTCTAAAAGAACTACTCTCCTGAAATCAGCAGAAATAATATATATGGCTTCTGTTTACTCTTGTTTAACCTTGAGACCTGGTCCCACGGTTGTCTTGGAACTGAGATGCCATAGATTGCTAGAACCAATAAAGTGTGATCTGTGTTTTCTTTGGGTCTTTGTAGCCATGAAAATAAGACAAGCTGAGAGTGTCTGCAGAAGTAATGGCCTCTCTGTAGGTCAGTTGTTCAAAATACATGTTTATCATTTGCTTCCTGGGAAGAGCGAAAATAAACCAAACAGTGGCTGGTGAATTTCAAAGGCCATTGTTTAGTTGACTGAACTGGCTAGAAGAATTACTTTCTCTTTGTGTTTAAATTGCAGCTGATTCTGTCCTTCTCTATTTCCAGATAACCTGTTCCATATTAAATAACAAAACCCTTGGAAGCTTGCTAAGTACTCTATTTCAGATATGCCCTAGTCCCCTGCAAAAGTCAACTTCTGACAGCAGACAGTGGTAACCTCATTAGTAAATGGTCAGAAGGAAAACCAAAAGGAGCAGCTAATGTACTAAGAAGCCTGCCATTAACTGCAGTTATGCCCATTTCTGTCATTGTGGAAGTAATAAGCCACAGGTCTTGGATTTATAATCTCAGAGTTCTACTAGAAAACTAAGTGCTGTAAGGCGGGTGGTGAATGGAGCTGCACAAAGTTTCATTTGACGTCATACAGGTAATGGCCTATTTTCCTCTCCCAAGGTAAGGTAAGATCTCCATCTCCTTCAATAATTAAAGTACAGCTAGTTTAAAATGCCTTTTTTTTTTTTTAGTAGAACACCGTACTTTCACACAACCTATTAGCTGAGATTCCCCGCTTGAAAAAACAACAAACAAACCAGACCAAAACCAAACTCCAGTCTGAAAGAGGGGAGTTCCTAACCACTGCAAGAATTGCACCTGACTTCAAGTCTATCGTCAATAATTCTTTCAGTTTGTCCTCATTGATTGAACAGTTTCTAGTGGATTGAATAGTCACCTGGTATCTTGCCACAATGGAATTAAAAATAATCTGGGGAAAGGAGGACTGCATAAACCGTAACAACACAGGTTATATTGTTAAAGAGTCCCAGAAGTTTTGCAGCATTTTAATAACCACTTAGACTTAAAATTCTTGTTGGCAAGTTGCAAAACCTGAGTCCATTAGAGAGGAGTTATAAATTCCAAATAGTGATTCATTTGGGATGGTAAAGGAGAAGGAAGTTAGATGGCTGGAATCACACTTGTGATAACTTGTTAACAGGTTATAGAGAAAGAGATGGTTCCTACTTAAGTAAAAATATCATACAGGATGAAACACTTTTTAGGGATTAACATGTAAGAAAACCATTTAAGTCCCTTCTGCCAAGTTTTCCACTTACTGGGTGTCCCTATGAGATATGTATTAACATAAACCCGTCTATTCTTACCTTCCAGTCTTAGCCATAAAACTATACCCATCAGCAGCCTCCTTCACTCTATCAATTCAGCATGATTTCACCCATCTGTCTGCAAACGGCAGTGTAGTAAACAGAGACACAGCAGCCTAACTTAGCTATGAATATAGAACAAAGGAAATCACCCATATCAGTTTAAGTTGAATTGTTATGGCTGGCAACAAAAAATGACATTTATTAAGCAACTGCTGGTTTGACTTGAACAACTGATCTTCCGTAGCAGCATGAAAGCAATGTATGTCAGTCCCTGGAGTTCCAGCCCTAACAGCACGACATCCAGAGTGATCTTCTTGGGAACAGGTACAGATTACACGAACTGTGTCCTCAGCTATGCAACAGGTGCTGGCACTTTGGAAAACACTATTCTCAGTAACATCTGATTTCAGCTCTAAGTAACTTATATTAAAAGGAAGCTAAAAAGGAACCCAATACAGCCTTCTGGCCTGAGTGTGGGCTGGGTATGGCATGCAATAGGGTTGACTAAGGCTTCCGTATCTTACACTGTCTAGTGCCTAGGTAACCCCAATAACTCACAAAGCCATCTTGGTGATAAGATGGAATTGCCAACCACACCGTCTCCTTTGGATAGACTCAGGATGGTTTTCAGAACCTCATTCACAATGAGAGATTTCCCTCATGTTCAGAAAGAGCATCAAAGTCCTGAATCAGGAGCACGTAGAACCTTCTCTCAGGCATCTCTTATTAACTAGAATTGTTTTTTATTAATTGTGATGCTAGGCAGATGCTTAAGGTAGCTTAGCTAAATGTATGTCTGTAAAGCCTTCTGCAGACACAAGTGAGCAAATCCTACTCGCACTAGAGACCAACTAAACATGAACTGGCTCTGAAAAAGAAGCTATGCAGACATAACTGAAAGGGGTCGAGCTTATTAATTAAAGCACCATGTTGCAAGACTGTGCAGCTCACAGTTAGAGCTAATTCCAGCCTGGACAGCTTACATCACAGACAGAGCCAGGCAAATGGACATCCAAATGTTGCTGCAAAGCTTGGAGTTTTAGCACCCAATGTCCTTTTGTGATTTATCCTTGGTTTCCTCCTCTCCTGTGTGTCCCTCTGTTCAAATATGAAGATAATATTTACCTCCTATAGACACGGCTTTTAGGCTCACCGCATTCAAATTTGCAAAGCATTTCAGAAGTTTTGTTTGCATTTCTCTCCATTTCCCCTCTCTCTATTCAATTAACACTGTGCCTTTCTTTGTAAAACTTCCCACTATGTTTGCTCTGCTTTTCTCTCTACTCATTTTTTTCCAAAAACACTGAAGTCAGAAGCAGAACTTTCCAATCCACAGTTTTTGGAATGGTTGATAATTAGGCAAAATGTGCTCACTGACGCCTCTAGCAATTGCTCATTATGAAGAAACTGAGAAAATAAATGAAGGAAAAAGAATTAGGGAGGTCACTGACTACTTAGCCATTTGAGACTTACAGGCATAATGAATAGCCTTCTGGAACGAGAAAACTCCGGCCACACAGACTGCCTTCTTTGGTGAACAGTTTAGACAGTTTATTTCTGTCATTTCTCTTGACCAAACCCAGGTAAACTAATGGCATTCAAAAGCTGGAAATATTTTACATGTTTCAGTTAAAATGACTATTTATACATGAAATGGGTGGCCTGGGCAGGCTGTCGAGATGGGCACAGTAAGGATTTACCTCTTGTAAACTTTCCTCTGACATGTTTCTACTTAAGGACGTAGCCTTTCATGTGGATTGTGTGGTTTGTTTTTTTAAAGGCAGAGCCAAACTTTGGAGAGCAGAAAAATTTCAAATCCTGTTGTTAGGGAATCCTTTTGAGAGAGCAACACATGGCTTTCATTGGCTTCACATTTTCATAAAGAAAGCACAGTGAGTCTAAGCAGAGGAGAATGGAGTGGAAAAACAGAATGCAGCACCAGATTATAGCTACAGCAAACCCCATAAAAGTTTACATACTGACAATAAGCAAAATCTTGCATCAGAGCCAACTTACAATAAAGCAATGCAAAATGAAATGACTGAAAGAAACACTTTCCAGCATGTAGCAATTAATATCAGTATTTTACAAGGTGGGGTGTGGGTGAGGTGGGAGGAGAGTAGAAGTATCTTCATATTCTATCTTATTCTTTCCAAGAATAAAAAAAATATAGAAAAGCTTTGTTTATTTCCTGTATTCTGTCAGGGGTCAGTGCTCCAGAACGCTGAGCAACCTCAGCTCTCAGAAAGTGCAGGACTTTTGAGGGCTTTCAGCACCTTGCAGAACAAGCATGCGCTATATTGCATTGCATTTATAAACACAAACACTTGCTTTTCAAATCAATGAATGAACACAGGGAATGTCTGGGCGAGGTGTGAAATGTGCAGCCTGTGGAAGCTGAATCTGATCCAAAGTCAAAGGAACAATTCCTATCAGTTTCCCTGGGATTTAGATCAGGCCCTTACATGTTTTGAAAGATGCCGGATTGACAGCCCTGGAGACCTAAGTTCTGTTTATCCACATAACAAGCCCAGCACAGGCAGGAGCATGTGATCTTAACCCACACTGAGTCCCTTGACAGTGGGCCTCAGTTGCTCACTGGAAGAATGGCTTTTTCAGGTGAAAAGGGAATGTGCTCTGGCTAGCCCATTTAGCCCTTTGCCTTTCTGCTGAAGCTGCCAATTACAGTCAAATGTTGGCAGCTTATTTCTCCTTCCCAAACCTATTGTCACCTCTGGTGGTGCAGATTTAATTGAAACCCTTCTGCAGCAGGTTGAAAAGAGGATTTGTAACTTACTCCAGCCACAGCTGCAGCTAACTAGACCACTCTGGCTTTGCAGAATTATTTACGATGTTACCTTATGAAATCAACCAGAAGTGTCAACAAACTTGAGAAAGCCCTGACCTGTAAGAGAACATAGTGCCCACTCCTTAAGTTTGCATTCAGTTGTATGAACAGCACGATAGTGAGAGCAGTCATCACTGGCATCTCTGACAAGGTGACCAGCTCTCGTGCAAAGGGCCAGCACAGGCACCAACAAATTCCTCAGAAAAGGGGTACCTCACAGCCCTGCTCAGTCTGCTACTCATGGGTAAATTTCACCCATGTTAAATTTATCTTCTTAAAGGAAATGCAAAAAATAAGGCATTTCAAACATCAACATAAAAATAATCCTTGCTAATCTGGTGTGTTTTTCCATTTAGAAATCATTTCACTTCTGATGCATGTATATTTTCCATCCTGTGAATTTCAGGCAAGACTTCCATTATAAAAGCAGGCTTTACTGAAAGTTTACAGCTATATAGATGTAACTCCAACAATCTGCAGAAATTTAATTTGGAATGAAAGCATTCTGCATCAACATGTTTTTTTTTTAAAGAAGAAAACTTTACTATATTGAACTCTCCACAATAGTAGTATGGTTTAATTCAATTCTACACCATTTCCTAAAAGGGCACCAAAACTCGTGTAACTTTCTTTCAGTTCTTTCATCATCTAAGGAAGTGTTTCAAATAAAACCATTCCTGCTGAAGAACAAGTCCCTTTCATTTCCTCATTTATCCACCCCCACCTTCAGCCAGCTCCCACCTGCCCTGTCCCACAGGCTGCAAAGCACCATCTCAGAGGCGAGGAATGTGGGCCCTGGCTATGTAACCCACAATGGAGCTGACAGAGCTCACGTGAGCTGTATGAGAGTCGTGTTCCCCAGCTCTGAAAGGGGTTTTTGGGTAACTGACATGAAAATCAGCCCTGCATAAGGGTGTAAGTGGTTTCAAGAGAGGGTCTCTGGTACTTTTCAGAATGTCAGCTAGCTCTCTAAACACTTACCTCATGCTATCCAGCCTTTTACCACCTAGTCTTGACACAATGCACACACACACAGAGCAAACTTTGCAGCTCAAGAAACTCTTCAGCACATACAGATGATGTCAGTCTAAACAGTTTTCCCCCTTCCTGACTCTATACTGGGACCAAATTGTTCCCTCCTTTAAGAAAGCTACAGAAGGAAGAAGTGCCCATTTGAAAAGTAAGGAAAATACAAAAAAGTTTCAGTCTACCTTCCCCTCAGATTACAGTCATGTCAAGCTCTTGAGAATAAGAGCCAGGAGAATTTCACAGCATGCGAGGGTCTGGTTCAGATCAGGAGCCCTGCAGAAGTTTCCCCTGATGACGGTGCTCCACCTTCAGCAGCACTGCCACTTAGCGCTTCGATTCCTTCTTTCCACACTGGCTCACAGCAAAGGAGGCAGAAGAGAACTTAATTTTGTCTAAAGCAGACTTGACACCTGAGCATAGTACTGTTGGCAAAATTGTCAGATTACAGTGCTAAAATTTTTGATATTGAAAAGGTCATAGTCATCACTGTGGGCTTTAGATGAGCATGATCCCTTTTACGGCAGCACACGAAATCCTAACAGCCTTCAGTATGTTTCTCCCCAACGCCTCTGCATGGCAGGACAGTGCTTCCACCCCGCTGTTACAGAAAGGAAGCAGAACACAGAGCTTTGTGCTCGGCCCAGACAAAACTGCTCATGTGCCTCATGCTGCCTGACTCCAGCTGAAATCAGAGGCATGTGAATCAGGGGCACCGAACATCTAGGTCTAAAGTTACTTGCATTAACTCTCACGGGAGGTCTGCAGCAGACTCGTAACAGCTTTCATTCTCTTCCATTCCTTGCTTCAGCCACCACTTGCCTGTCCCTTGCTTTAGCAACTCTTTTACAACCTGGGCCAGAATCATCTGTGTGGTTCTGAAAGCAATGACACCATTAAAAAAAAAAAAACATTTCCTACCTCTTTCACTTCTTTCCACTCCCCACATCTGCTTTTGTTGCCTTCCTCTGAGAGACAAAGCTTTGCCTCAGTCATCTCTATGGAAAATGCATCATATTAATATAGCCTTTTTATTATCATTAACTTTTAAAATGTGGAATGAATTTCCAAGCTAGCAAAAACTAGGTCTGCAAATACTTGCTGCAATCCAAACCTAGTTTTCTTTGCTTGTCTGCACTGCTGTGAAATTGGAATTACCATGCCACGGGAGCGCCCAACTGAAATCCAAATAGATTCCCACTCTCCTTTCAGGATACTCAAATTTTCCAGTATCCTGACTAATTTAAGGATTAACAGATCTTTGGGATTGTGGCCTAGTATATGGAGGGGGCCCAACAGCTAAGCCAGGCACAGCAGGCAGCTGTGAGTCAGAATCCAGAGCACAGCCAAGGTGCTGGCTGGCATACCTCAGAGCCAATAGCTGCTGGCTGGCTACAGGTCTGATGTTAAGGAACTGTAATTAGGACTCGAGGGAGGAGATTTATACCGCCATCCCACAGTCTGCTTCACTTTGACCCGAGGGAAAGGCAGAGGCTGAAAATCATCCCACTTGAGGGATGCTAGCTGGCTGGCTATACAGGAGAAGAGCCAAAGAAACAGAGCCAAACCCAGCACCTTTGTGCTCCCAGTGCCGAGTCACGCACAGCCTGTAAGAGACTGAAAGCATTAAGCTGGGACATCCAGGTGAGCAGCACATGCCTGTCACCAGGCTGCAAACCCGTACCTCTGCAGTCTCGTGTACAAGCATGCAGACCAGCCGTAAATTCTTCAATGCCACTATATTCTCATAAAAACCAGGGGTACTGCAAGAAGGCTCAAGCCCTTCTGAGGAAGAGTGGGTTCATTCTAATAAGGCCGGCCTTCAATGCAAGCACATTATCAGCAGCAGACAGTGAAAGAAGAAATATTCCTACTTGCATTTCACCCCGCTTGGTAACTGCTAGTGGAGGAAAGAAAGGTGTCCCTCTGGCTGGAATGAATAGACTGGCCAGGCCCATCTCGATGTGGTGAACACACACAGGTTGCCACTGAATGAATGGCATTTGGCATGATTACAGAACTCAGTGATTTTTATGGGTTTCTATAATCTTTGTTCTATGTTCCTGGAGTCCCATAATAAAATGTCCTGTTCTCACATCAACTCCTTTCTATATATAATGGCCTTCTAACCCCAACACTACTCCAAATTTGGTCTATTTTGTCTGATGTAATTTAGCTTAAAGTCTTGAGGTGACTTGTCTTGGTTTCCAATGCAAAAGCAAACATTTGCAAACTCCCTCCAAAACAAGTGCACCTGTACAAACTGGAACAGCCACAGTCAGTCCTCAGTCTCTTGCTTTTCTAACGAGTCCGAACACAACCACAGCAAACCTTCAGACAGACCGTGATTTTCATCCTTCAGCTGGATGTCGCTCAATCACTTTGTCTCCAATGGGAAACACCCTGCCACAGCATAGATGCACACAACATGTCCTGCAGTAAACTACAGCACAGGACAGAAGATATGACACATAAATAACCTTTTGGTTCAGTGAAATCCCATTAAGCTCGGTCAGCAGCGAGGATTCAGACAAACATGCAGAAGCCTTCCATCCAATAGAGACCTACAAATGCAAGCACAAGTCAAAACATAGCAATAACATGGCTGCCTTGGCACAACAGTGAATTCCAAGTATTTCTGCATTGCTTCAGAACACAGCTCCATTAATACTCTGTCACCATCTCTCTGTTTGTTTGGCAACTGATTTTTTTACTGCTTCACATGTTCTTAAAGCTGCAGTGAGTCCCAGTGCATACACCTAGTCGTTCCCTCAAAACAGGGGAAATCACAAAAGTTGAGGTATGCCTTTCGTAACAGAAAGAGTATTTGGATTGCACTTTAACCTCGGACCACTGGACTAAACAACAGTCTTTACGTATGTTAGTTATCATGAGCAAAGACAAAATAAATTTAAAAAAACAAACTCTTTTCATCAGGGAATAAATTATACAGGGTTCTAGATTTGGTCTGACCCTTGGTTTTGAACCCTGGTTTTCATCTCTCTCCCCAGAATCACTGTCACTGAAATCAGTGTCAAATATAGCAGAATAGCTCTCCAGATGCCAATGGTATCTTAATTATCTGAAATCTCCATCATTCACTCAATGCAAAGACAGAATGTGTGAGCTTAGCACAGCAAATCCTCATGATTCAGGATACCTGTTCTGAAGTGACCCACTAGCATGGGCTGTATTGTTCTCTTTCCTGGCACAGTCTCTGCCCTTCAGGACAACACAGGACACCGCGTTCTAAACACTTGGTCTGTGGATCCTCAGAATGGCCCTGGCTCAGGATTCTCTCTCGCTGTCATTGTCTCCTTGCTTTATGCAAGCCTGAGAAACTTCTGCAACAGCACTTCCCAAGTGGTACTCTACAGGAAACTGCATTGCTCTCTTCCTCGTTTCCTCAGAAGACGCAGGAAAGAAAGAAGATACACCAGCTTCTCTCTTACAACATAACAAGATGAAATGAAGCAGCTGGAAGCTTCCCCTAGAGGTTAAGCAACAAATGAAAGTAAATCCAATAAGGATCTACTTGAGGCCTGAAGCTGCCAGCCATAAATATGAAGCAACAACCATCAAGTGAAGAAAGAAACATGACAGCCAACTGGCCAATCACCAGGGCAGAGAGAATAAAGTGAAATAAATGGAGGACAAACAAACTCACACAATTTATTTCCTCACTTCAGAGGTTTGACTGTAGAGAAACAAAATTATGACCCTCCACAATAGCTGGAGGCACATTCCCAATGAAAGGTAAGGTGGTGTCCACATGGCATATAAGAACGGCTCCTCCAGAAATCACTGGGCTGAGCTTTAGAACAAAGGTTGAAGAAAAGAGATAAGTAAAATTACAGGGATTACAGGAATGAGAAAATACAACATGGATTTACCAACAGCAGATCATGCCAGACTGATGCAGTACCTTTTTCCTAATGTAGCAGATGTTCTAAGGCAATACAGCAGAAAAATACAACAGCCTTCATTTAGCAAAACTTTAAGAGACCACTTTGTAAAATGCCATATCAGAAATTACTATTACTAAGGACAGTGAAGGTAGGGATTAATTAAACTGGTGAGGAGCTTCCTAAAAAGCTTGATTTGTGTTCACAGAAGCTCCAGTTTTGGACTGGCCATTTAATATTTTCACTAACATTCACAGCACAAGGGTGAGGAATGAAACTATGGAACCTGCTGATGAGAAAAATTTGAGATGCCTCATTAATAAGATAACTGGGCTATCGTACAGGAAGAAGCGGGTAAATTGTGACTGGAATGACAGAAATAGGATGTAAGGTATCATGAATTTGTTATTTATTAAATCTGCCATGAGTTTTCATATAAACAAGTTTCAAGTGGTAGATCTAAAAGAATGAAAAATGACAAGGATAGTTTTTTTCTTTTGCAGTTTTCCTGTCAGCTCAGTGCAGACCCGGTGAATAAAAACACCTAAAGCCTTAGTTTAGATATTGTGATGCAACACACAAAATGTTTGCAGAGATTCAGCATATATGATAGCACGAGATCACAAACTTCATTTTACACCAGAGTATAAAGAACAAGGCTTTGCACTTTCCTCTGCACAACATAAATGTAGCCATCCTGAAGCTCTGCACAGCAAAACTAAACTCCAATAGGCATGTGTTGCCCCTGCACATGCTAGACTCACGTTAGACCTGAAGTCTGCAGAATTGCCTTGAAAACGAAGCTAGTATGAGCAGAAACCAGCTTGTGAAACATCTACGTTTAGGCAACAGATCCACTCTGGCTTCTACCCTCGAGGCACAACTGTAAAACCCAAAATGCAGCAAAATAAGCTTGCGATAGCTTTAGAAGACTTTCAAAGCATGGGGTAGGATGGGGGAGAAGTGACAGTGAAGACAGACAGAGACACAAATCCAAGCATTGTCAGTAATGAAGCCATGGGTAGGTCTTACTTCTTTAAGAGGTGGCTTTGAGTTTCACCTTTTTTGTGTCTGTGGAAACATCACAGGAATTGGCAGAAGAAATCATACCACCCACACAGCATTTCCATTTTTACCAGGTGCAGAAGTGCCAAGATGCCTTTCAGGATTTTAATATCAACTCCAGTAAGATATTCTTTAGTCTAGCAATGAGATTAAAAATAACTCTTCCACTACGAAACTTCAGTTTGATTTTCAATATAAAAAAAATCTTGCTATTTTAAATGCAAGATACTGTACTATAGAACCGATAAGGAACATTTCCTGTCACCACCAACAAGGTGAAAATGAAAAAATGTTCTATAAAACTGTTCTTCAAAATGCTATACTTCAAGACTTACACAATAAAAACAATCTCCATATGGCCTCACTATACTCGATGGGCCTGACCTTGTTCCAGACTCTGTGTACTATATTGCATCTGTCATCTCTCTGATTGAGCTTGCGTGTGTATCACGGGAAGCCCAGGAAATCACATCCCATAGGAAACTAAGTCCAGTTGTAGTTCTCTCGTTCACCGAGGTGACCCAAACATTTAAAATCAAAATTAGAATTTGTGGAAGAAACCCAGTGAAAATTGAAAACAGCTGGTGATCTTTGGCAAAAAAGCCACAAGTATAAGGAAAAGGTCGATGCTCTGATCAGTCAGAAAAACAATTTCCTAGCAAACAGCTGATGGCAAATTTTTCAGTAAAGAAGCCTTCTTAATTCTGGGTTTAGAGACTGCTTATGAATATTTTTTCTGAGTATTCCTCAAAGAGAAGACTTAATGTATATGCTGTTTAAGGCCTTGATTCTGTAAACAATTATGCACAAGATAAATGTTATGCATACAAACAGCAGCCTCTTGTTAAATGGGATATTCACTTGCATGAAGCTACTTATTTAGCGCTCACATATCGCAACTGAAGCTAACCTAAACCTACAATGAGATCTGGAGGAACTATGTGTATTTAACACCTTGAGCATGTTATCCTTTTTTCTTTAAAAAATTATTCATTCACATCATGTTCTATGCAGAATTCTCTGAAATACACTTTTTGTTGAACTCACACCTGCTTCTGGATTCTTCCCCCACCATCTGCTCCATTTGCTGCCATTCCCTTTCACTATAAGATTGCTCATCCAAGTCAGTGTTTTTGCTGTTTAATTGAATGATTGGTGCTTAAAAACAAGAAAAAATATTTTTTAAAAAAGCTTTATTAAATGATTTTTTTCCCCAGAAAAATGAATTTGAAGATATCACAGAACTGTTTCTCTCTTAAGGTTTAATTTTAATTTACTTTTAAATGCAACTACATGTAAATGTGGTTTAAATGTAAACAAAGCTCTTTGTCTATTAGGTGACAGTTTTTGAAACTAGCTTTAGTTTAGGGAATATTTCCTAACTGATAGCTTGGATGGACACATAGGAGCTGTAAATACTTCTCTGGCAACTGAATAAGCTGATCCTGAATATCTGTGCAAGCTCACACTTTGCTCTTTGTTTCTCATTATTTATTTTTAAAACTGCATCATTTTATAAGGACATATATATTTAGTTCTGAGTCACTTGCAAACAAATCACGGTCTCCAGAGAAAGAGCAGAAAAGGGAAGTTTCTCCCTTTCCTAGTTGCTATCAGCCTCAAAACATTCATGCTGAACTCTGTCGTATGCATGGGATGGCCAAACTGCAGTTGCTCTGAGAAACAGTGGTAGATTGTGGATTCATAAAAACAGGCAAGTGCAAACAGATAAAAAATATGTCAGAAAAATATTTTCCAATTAATATCTAAGGAAAGCTAGTCAGTGATCCTCCAGTGAAGGACAGAAGGAATGTCATATGGATCCATTCCACCTCCTGAATGTTCCCAACCACACGTGCTCACTGAAAAAACTGAAATGACTGCTATATTGGAGACAACAAATGAAGTATTTGTAGAGAATTACCTGTTTGTCATTGCTTAAAACGTTAGTAAAAATCAGAATGTTTTAAACTCTTACTGAGTTTGTATTAAAACAACCAACATCTGTCACAGCTTTCAGGAATCTTCGCTGAATGATCCCACAAAGAATCCTTTGCTGAAAAGACAAGGGGGAAAAAGTCTCTAGAGAATTGTGTCTTGTTTGCTGCAAATATTCTCCCCCTAATTCTCCATCTCTGGAGGACAAAGGAGGGGGAATCTTCTCCCTGATGCTAGTGTGAATTTAGCCTGTGTCTTTGTGTCTCCATGGAGACAATGTCAACACATCTGTTTTCTTTTTGCACTTGTGATGGAAGCACTCTACGCAGAACTCATAGTTGTGGGGAACAAAAACAGTATCTCAGGGCAGAACCGGGGAGAATTCTTTACCACAATGACCAAAGCTGTCCTGGTTCAGTTCATTTCCACCAGTGATATGTGCCACCAGAAGAAAAGACCGGTGAGTGTAAAGTCATAGCCTAAAGCTCAGAACTTGTATCTCTTGATACTTTACTCTTTAATTAAAGAAAGAATAATAAATATTAAGTGTTTGCAAGAGAAGAAAAAGAAATATAGATCCAAGATATTCGAGGCCATCAGGTGAATTACAACTTTCTAGACTTCTGCAATGTTAACATGATATTATAATGTGCCCACAGCTGTTAGATATTTTTGCCCCTTTGTATAGGCACTACAAATGAATACCTCCCAAGACCTCACTGCAGAGCTCCATTGTATATACATTATTTGTAACTTTATCTCCCATTTCCCCCAACATTTATTCATTGTCAGCTAATGGAAGAGGAAAATGCATTGCAATGCAACTGTGTCCAAGTTATTTGTTTATCTCACTAAATATATTTCAGCTCCAGAACTGGCAAAGGAAAGCAAAAGTTGAAACCAGCATTGTTTCAGTAGCTGCACATTCATTCAGTGCCTGGAGCGTGTTAAACTGGGTTTTACCAGTCATAAGAAAGTCCCACGTTCCTATTCATTAACTTATGAATAGGAGTAGGTCACTCTCAAGCTTCACTGTCTGCAAAAGGAAATACAAAATTGAGATATCCTACCAGAATTTAGTATTTTTAACAAAACTAAACCACTGATTTTAGAACATTTACCACAACCACAGTACATTTAATATGCATTCCTGGTATTCCATCATTTTTATTTATCATTCCTGCTTGTGAAACCTTTGGCCTTCAATATGACAATGATCCACTAGTGAGTTTTTGGCTGGGACTACAAACCTAGAAATAAAGAGAAGGTCTTTACTCTGTAAAGTGCCTTCTCTCAAGCAGAATTGATTACTCTTTGCCACACAAAGTCCTCACAATAGCAAAGAAACAGAAATGCTGTTTTAAAGATATACTAGAAACCACAAATAACAAACCTGTCTGGTATGGACTAGTTAAGTACTAGCTGTTTGCTTTAAAAAACATCCACTGTATATGCTTTGTAAGGGGAAAGTATTGAGAACATTTACAATATGGAAAGCAACTACTTTGTATATTTAAAAGCTTATCATTTTAACAGCCCTTTAAAGGTCTGTGCAATAACCAGTCTAATGTTATTCTTCTAACACTCATGATCCAGTACTCAGAGCTTCAGGTTCTGACAGCTACAGAGCACCTGGAGCTTCTACAAAACACGTAGTGAAGATAGGACTTTTCATATCTTTTTCTATTTACTACTAAGCTTGTTACATGCTTCATTCAATGAACTGGATAGCCAGTTCCCTAAAAAAAACCAAACACATATCTTTTCTTCTTTATCAGATCAATTTAAATCCATAAAGGTGACATCTCAAAAGTAAAGAGAGAATTATAGATACGAGACCAAACTTAGGTTTTGTCCCTTTCAATCTCCATGCTTCAAATTGACCAGAAACTCACTCAAATTGTCTGGAGTTTGGACACAACAGACATTTCCCTGACCTTCATGCACAGCTAGTACTGAGGAGGTGTGCATTTTGGGGAAGGATTATGCCTTCCTTGCACAACTGCCGACTTTGTTTGGGAGAGTTAAAGTAATCATATGCAAGAAAAGAAGCCTAAGCATAAACTTACTTTACAGTAATAATAAAAATAGTAATACTTACAGCTGTCTGCAAAACACCAAGTCAGTTTATAACACATGGTTTGAAACCACTTTGGTGACAGGCACAAATGATGAGAAGGCATGAGGCAGGAAACTGAAGTGCGGTGTCCTTACATGCAGACAGAAACATCCTTTTATAGTTTTCTGGTTGTAGCAAAAATCCCTCATTACTTCTGCCCTAGCCACAAACCAGATGCACCTAAGTCTCATTTTCTTTCATGAGTCACAGGTAGAACACACTCAAGGTGAAACTACTCATATCATGCGAATTTAGGTTTCTAATGAACGGAACTTTGTTTTTTCAGTTTTACGCAAAATTCATTGCAACTAACAAGAAAAGTTCTTTGGCATCACTGGACTTTGAATCAGCCTTCAGACTCTAAGCCCAGCATGGAAGTGATGCGGCAGCAGAATAAAGACCTTAAAATCAGAGGCAAGCAACCAGAAAATCAAATGTCTAGAATTAGACAACACTGAGGCTAATGAGGATTACCCGTCTGTTCAGGTAAGAAAGCAGCACCAGATTCAATGTTTGCTATTTTGCTGATATTCAGACAGGTTCCTAAAAACAAGCTGTTGCTTCGATTTGCTTTCAATTTCCTTAAGAGAAAAACTTCAAAGCATATTCCCAAGGTTTGGAAATGAGCTTATGTGAGCAGCTGTTCAGAGCATCCAGCTTCTTTCTAATTAGCTTGGGGAAAAAACTGGAAAGTGAGATTTTGCTAGTCCAACCTTACAATATAAAAGGCAGGACAACAAAAGGCATGTGGTGAAGAGCTCATATTTCTGTTTCAGCGTGGGGCTTATCCATTCAAATATTTCACTTTTAATAACTTTGCTGCTGCCATTTTTATGCTAGTTGAACATCTCAACTCAGTATTTTAGAAAGGAATAGGAACCTCCAGGTTCTACAATAAGAACCTCTGAGGCAGGAAGGGACATTAGTATTCAAATGCTGTAATTGGAACTGTTAAACTGCTAACTGGATATGCATGATGTCCCCTAAACTGCCAGAGACATGTCACAGAAAGACACACAGCGAGCCATGTTCTCTTAAAGGACAGGGCAGATGATGAAAGCTGAAGCCATTAGTCATTTCACAGCTTGTTTGGGTTGGCCTTGGGTTTTTATGCCTTTCAGAATACTTAGCTAAGGAATTTCATGACATGGCAATACTTAAAGTGAAAAGGGCACAGTAATTAGTTCAAGGCATGAAAGGAATTTGATTTTATAATGTAGACTTTTTGAATGCATAGCGCATATTAAAAAGAGCCTGTAACTTTTAGATTGGCAAAAACTCAAAATTATCCTTGGAGATAGTATGAAGTTTCTCCCAACTTTTTGCAGAGTAAGACAGAAGTCAAAATGAGCTACTTTTAATAAAACAAACGTTTTTCATTCTCAAAGATAAGGCCTTGGGTTCTTATCCCAGGGCAGGAGTCATCAGTCAGTATTTACTGATTGAGATTTTTTTCCTCAGCTCTGGCTGACCAGCCAGGGTGTGACAAAGCCCGGCTCTGGGCACACACCCAGCTGGCATTCTTGGATCGCAGGAGCTCTTGTCCCTTTTTCAACTTTGCTGGCAAAGCGTCAGCACAGATCCTAGGGATGAATTAATCTACTGTATAAATATATACTGTGGAATCTTCCCTTGGGAAAAGGATCCAAGTTCACAGAGAACTGCCAGTCTAATTGAATGTTTCATTGACACTGGAAGTGGTATTTTGTTACATTTTAAGACATTTATCTGGATTTATTCCATATCTTTTGCAGAAGGAAGTTTCATAGAAATGACTTCCTAATATTAATAAAAGCACTGAATATGTTTTGAATATTTCAAGAAAAAATACATTTCAGTATTTCTATATTTCATTCTTTCAAAAGATCAAAATAATATTAATTTGCAGGAAATCCTAGAATTTTTTTTTTTTAAAAAAAGGAAAAATGATCAGGAAAACTTTGGGGCAGTTTAATTTCTTCCCTTTTACCTTCACTCCCTGGTTTTCAAATGGAAACAAAACTAATAAGATATTTTCTATTCACAGATTTTTAAAATGCTGAACAAGCAAGCCAAAACACAGAAAGACTTTCCTCTCCTTCTCCCTATCCAGACAACTTTAATATTCCAAGTAGAAGTACCTTTTCATTTATAAATAGGGAAATAGAGACAGAAAATGGAAATAGAGTAAGTCTAGAAAAGAAACTGAGAATTCTTAACCATTGTAGCTCAAAACTGGTAGACTAAGTGGGACCACTGCTCATTGTTTTCAGGCACAAAGAATGGAAAATTTTAGATTGGGCAATGAAAGTTCATCTTACTTATAAGATGGCTGCTCATTATTTTCAGGCACAAAGACTGGAAAAATTCACATTGGGCAATGGAAGTTCATCTTCTTTGTAAGATGAGTTCTTTTTGTTGGGCAGCACCATGCAATTACTTATGACATTGTTACCAAGCTGAAGAGTCTGTTTGTGTACTATGTAATAATTCTGACTGGTGTTGTGAACTGTTTCTTTTTTTTTAATCAGTGAAAAATGATCAAACACATGTGACATGTGAAATCCATGATTTCCTAACAGATTAGTCACAACTGCTGTTCTTCCAGTCAGAAATACCGAATAGCCACATATTTTTCATCTCCCTCCTGCAAATGGGAGCTCTCTAAAACAACAGGATGGACTTTCTTGGGAAGCTTGATTTCTCTTGACTCACCACAGACAACAGGAGCAGAACACAAAAAACATTTTGTCGGAGATAAAACTAGCCAAGTATTAATGCTAGGTATCCAAAGCCACAGAACAGAAGTGCTCTGAGACACAATCAGGGAAAGGAAGCTCAGTGACAGAGCCCCGAGCACATCCTCCCCACGCCTGCAGGTTTGGCTGCCTGGGCTGAGGGCCAAAGCAGAGATAGTGCAGCCAAGGGCTGCTTGTGGCTCTGAAAATGCATGCCATAAATTCAACACTCGGCGCTGGAGATTCAGTTGTACATAGGACTTTTCAACCCATGAAACTGGTTTCCTTGAAGCAAGATCAGATGTTCTCAATTGAAGTGGTATGCTGGAGAGGGTGGGATCAGAGTAATTCACAAAACTCTGCTGAGATTCAAGAGTGAAAAAACTGTAAGTTTTAGACAGAACTGGTGGGATCCTGCCATGGATGATTTTTATCAGATCCATGTCACAGCATTTTTGTCTATTTCAAAATATCTTGTCACTGCAGTAAAAGGTTGTGCATCAAATCCTAAGGCCAGTAAGTCAAGTGAAATACCAAAGTTTTTCCTATATGGTATGTGTTATGGATTTTCAGAAAACAAAGAGCTACCTTATTTAAGATGGTTTCTGTCACCTTGTAATGCTGACAGAAATATATCATATCTTTTGTTACTTAGACTATAGTGATACTTAAAATGCCCCGTCCTCTCCAAAGAGGCCTTGCCTCTGCCCCCCAAGTCCACATGCTCTAATTAAACATCATACAGGAATCTGTTGCAGAGCAAGACTGTTGTGTTTTAAAAGAAAGACTTGCTCTTTCTTCCAAATAACTTCTGCATAAAATCAGGATGAACATAACCTAAGACATTTGAGTTTAAGCACTCAAATGCAATACACAATTCCTGTGAACAAATAACCAATGTTAATTCAGATATTTAGTTGCATATGCAAACATATTTTATATCCATTTAGCTTACTATGCAATAAAAGCCTATCCATCATACAATTAACTAAGCACTTCAGAAGTGTAAGAATGATATACAGCTCTTACACAGCACTTGTCTGAACCTCCAGCTTTCAGAAATCATGAACAGCTGCCTTTTAGGAAAAAAAACCAACAAACTTTAGAATGGCTTTTTTAAATCTGTTGATCAATTTTAGATTCTTTATTTCTTGAAATTTAGAGCCTTTAGGATTCACATTCATTGTTTTTTACCCCCCCACGCCCTAACCAACAGTCATAATATTTAAAACATTTTTCTAGGGAGGCTCACGATTCTGTGTAAACAACTGTTTCCAACAGCTAAGAGCAAAAGTGAAACTCCATGTGTCCCAAGAGCAAGCCAGGAAAGGATATATGTAATCACATAAAAAGGAGAGCTTACCACTAGGAAATGTCAGCTACAACAGGCAAAGGGGATATCAATATATAGTTACTGTTATCAACACTGCAGGCCACTGTTTACACTCTACATTATTCGCATCTAAGTGAACTAATAACACAGAATGTAACAGAACTAGTAGTTACTATAAAGCCCTGCTGAACTTATTTCCAAAAGAAACTTTATAAGAAGCAGGATATCATTACTGACGTGAGAGCATACGCATAAAATCAACTACTGCTGCATTTTTTTTAGATCATTTTCTTGGTCGTTAAGTCTCATCATAATATCTGGAGTTCTGTATACTCTATAAGGAGCCCTACCTCCTCAATATGCATCATGATCACAATGTAAAATTTTAGGCTATCCAATTTTTCAGATTTTCACAAATCATGGTGGTTTGGTTTTGGGTGGTTTACCCTTTTTTTTTTTTTTTTTTGAAGGGGAAGAGAAGTGGATAGCATGCTGCATTTCATCTCCTCTGCCATATCCCTGTGCAACATCGTTTTTGCAGCTGTTAACCTCGTCCACCCCTCTTTTTAAATGACTATTGAATTTCTTAAAGGAAATTGGGAAGCCCTAATGATTTTGAGGTACACCAAAACTGTCCCACAGACTCAGTTAGATCCTGTTCATCTAATTTATGATCTTTTGTCTCAAGCATATATACCAATCAGGTATGTGCAAATGCAACTAGTTAAATGCTGAAATACAAACCTGATTAATATCTACAGCCAGAATTAACTGCTGATGTAACCTGAACAACAAGCAATTTATAGAGAAAAGAGCCCCCCTTCTCAGAGTCTGTATTCAACATGCCCAGATTGTCTTGCTCTTTAAGGAAGTTTTTAATGTAGTCACAGAAGCAGTAGAGAGTGAGGGGAGAAATGACAATCAAGCTATACAAATATCTCAGAATTCAGGCTTCAACCTTAAGCGAATGATATCAGAACTGCTAAACTCTGGCAGAAGTGCCAGTATGGAAAATAAACTAAAGAAACAGATGGGTCTACTCACTAATAGAGTAAGCTTTCCAAAGGGAAACCAGTTGCAACACACGTAATGTGAGCCATGATCCCGCGTCTGTGCTTCATCCTACTGGGAGAACCAAAGTGGAGGTGGGAAACAAAGGATACTGATTCTGACATACCACACAGATTTCTCTCTATCCATATTAACACTGACCAAAACATGCTCCTGCTCAGTAGAGACTGCACCGTGCTAAGGACAAATTTCTTCTACCCCAGTAACCTGATGCACTGTGAACTAGACTGAGAAGCGATGACCTTGCTGTAAATGACAGAAGTAGCTCAGGGGATTGGACAAATACAGCGCTAGTGAAAAAGCCACACACTCATATACAAGAATTTGGTCCTCCAAATGGTTCTGCAACAGAGTGATTAATCATTGACAAGGAATTAATCCCTTGCCTTCAGTACAGAATAGTGTAGGACTAGTGTAGGACAAAGCCATCCTGTAGAAATCTGGGATTTAATTTTCTTTTTAACTTCAAAAGGGAAAAAAGAAAAGCAGACAAACACCAAAGAGCCCAAAGTTTAAGACTGGCCCCCTACCAACTCTTGAGACACAGACAGTTTGGAGACATTCATGCAGAGCTAAGTCAAGCGATCAGCAGTGAAGCCATTCTGACACATGAACTGTTGAGAAATTCACATTGCTGGGTAAGTAAGACAAGTAGGTTACTGAAACCAACATCAGCAGGCTCACCAGGAAACAAGCTGCAATGCTAAAACAAAAAATGAGAAACCTCTGTGATCTTCTTCCTATAAACTCCGCTTCTGTTAAAGCTTATAAGTGATGAGATCCAAAGTTCTGTGGCTCTGCGCTACACATAAACTTGGTAGCTGGTCCTCAGTCAGAAACTGTAGTCCACCCTCAGGAAGATCATCAATTTAATTCAGTTTATGGATAAGCAAGATGCCAACCCAGCAGAGCCAGAAACTGAACCTAGGCCTCTCACACCCTGAAGAATGAGTAGGAAGAACCCTACCCACCGGGCTTTACGCCTCCTGCACTTTAATCAACGACAAATTGGATTCAAAGTCTTTCTTCAAGTTGAGAGAAAAAATAAGCAGCTGGGAACTGTAACAAGAAAAACTCTTCATCTGTAAAGGCCAAAGGCTAGAAATCAAGCAAGAATTCCCTAATTTTTAGTTTTGTTTCATCCTGTGAAATTGGAGTCCATAACTTTCCTTGGGGCTGTTTTCTAAGCCTTACATGTTGCTTGTGTTTAGTAAATCTGGGTATTGAACACTGTTGTGCACCTACAATTCCTCCACAATGCACGTTTATATATTATTACCCTCTACACGTTTGCTATGAAGAGCAAAGGATAAGAGCCAGGAACCTGGTTGCTTTCCTAATGCAGGAACAGACTGCTGAAACTGCAACCACAGGAACTGACTGGGTGATGTGTTCTCACCTCTACTACCAATACCTTGGATTATCTTCATCACTTGAAAGAACATACAGTTATAGCGCACACCTTAAGAAAATTAGCATAAATAGCATAAGCAGTGAGGAAAAGACGTTCTACCAATTCACGTGAAGAGTATGTCTGCTGTGTAACCCGAGAGTTTCTAGTTAATCAGTATTTTTGCTGAAATGGATAATTTTCCACAGTCTCAGAATGACAGCTTATGGTACAACATTCTGCTTTACAAGCACAGTGAAAAGCAAAACCAGGAATTAAATGGATGAGATTAATAAAGCCTTTATTGTCTGGGGGAGTTTGAGGGATGTGCCTGGTACTGCATGGCACATCTGTGGCACAGAGTGAGGCGATCCAAAACCACCTATGGACTAAACCTTGCTTGACTCTGAAGTGCTGTTTTATTAGGAGACAAGCGTTAAAAGTCTTCGATGAAAATCAAAAAAGCAGGATATATATAACCTGTTGAGAAATGTTCCTCTGTCAAACAGTAGAAATATTTGAAATGAGATCCTCTGGGTAGCATTGTTGTAAACTTCTTTTTTTTTTTTTTTTTAATATTTTCTATATCAATTTGAATAGTAAGAATAGAGGACAGTTAAAAAATCTGTCTATGACACCTACTTTGGGGTCACTGCAAGGATTTCAGATGACAAGCTGAGAATTAAGAATGATCTTGACAGGCTGGAGAGAATCTAAATTCAACAAGGTTGAATTGAGTACAGGTAAGGGCAAAATGGTCTGTACTTCAGAAGGGCAAATGAACTGCACAAAAGTAAAATGGAGACCATCTGGTGAGGCAGCAGTTCAGCAGAAAAAACATCTAAAGCTTATGGTGAATCAACATGATGCTGATATTAAAAAGGCTAATCTCATTCTGGGAAGCATTGTTACAAGAGTCATATGTAAGACACACAGGCAATCTATTCCACTCCATTTGAGAAATGAAGACAGCATTTCCACTTTTTGGGAATCAGATAAGAAAAAAGTAGAAGAATTGGAGAAACTCTGGAAGAGCAGGGACAGAAAGAGGCATGGACACAACTGGCAGAGAAAATAAATATGGGACTGTCTGAATATCCTGTAACACAGAGAGTCAAGAGGTACATCAAAAGATGTCCCTGCAAAAGAAAAGATTTCACAACAGAAATTAATTTTATTTAAGGATAGTCAGGAGATCTTTATCCAAACTGGCAGAGGAAAAGATAGCTATAGATATAAAAGGTTAGCAAATTCAACTCAACACAAAACTTAAGTGAACTTCAAGACAGCACAGCCAGTGTTTCACCTGGTAAAAAGTATAAAATTAAAACTGTCCTTAAAGAAGGAACAATCCCTACACTTTGCAAAGCCTTTGGTATGCACTGCAGTATTTTTAGAGGGCAGGCTATTTAATAGAAGAGAATGAGGCACCCCTAAACTCCCAGCGCTCAAAAAGAACAGGACTGTTGTTTGTGGTGAATCCAAGGTTACCACTACCCAACACTATCAGACTTGTTCTTTCCTTTTTTCAGACTTCAAGAATGGCTTTGCCCTTGCTGTGGTTAATTTTCCTTCAGTCTCAGTCAAATCAGCCTGTAACTTAGACTCTTTGGCTTTCAAACAGGAAAGGTAAGCAAACAAATGGAGGCACTGTGAATATTGGACAGAGTGCTGCAATTCACATCACAGACGAAGTGCCTGCTCCATTAGAGAATGCTAATGAAAGAGCTATAAGGTCCCTATACCTCCTGGTTAAGTTTGTGCCTAATTATGAAGAAATAGCAAAGACACAGCAGGATCCATCTAAACCTTTTTGCTAAATAAACACAAAATGAGAGGCTTAGATCCATACACTTACTGTTATGCTGGAAAGCTACTTAAACACAAAGATAACATTTAAAACCTTGCAAGCCATATGCAAGTATTCTGGCCAGTTATACTACCATCAATTGGTCAGTCTAATCATTAATTTTTGGAAATGTAGATAAACCAGTCTCTTTCCACAAAAAGAAAAAAAACAAAAAACAAAAAAAAACAACAACCAACCAACCAAACAAAAAAACAGTTATATTAACCGGTATTAAGCATTAATCTGTCTTTTCATTTTATTCCTGCTTTGATCATCTTAGGCAAATAGCATCCATTGACCCACTGAAGAGAAACAGAGCATAATATTCCACTGAAACTTTTCCTCAATTTATAATGATGTCCAGCACTGAAATCAAAGCTCTTTCTGATTAGCAGGGGAGACCTGGGGATAAAAGAGAATTGTATATGCTGATAAGCATTTTTTGATAGCAGAAGAATAAATTATTGTGGTTGTACTGCAAGTGGATTATTAATCTTCCTGTGAATTTACAATACTCAAACAATGACCACCGAAATACTGTAGATATTTATGAGCAAATAACTCCAGGGAAAAATGTGCCCTATTTCATTGCTTGGACCCAGAATTCGCAATGATTTAGTATTAGAAAGCAGTTCCTATATCTTCCTTTTACGCATGCACACTTTCCCAAATTTGGATTTTAATTTTCCAATGTCTTCTAGTGCATTTGTGATACTGATGATACAGCAGAAATATAGTACTCATAGTATCATGTGTATGAGGCAAAAATCTCTCTCCTCTCACACCACCAGTGATTGACTGTGCTGCTACTACATATACTATAATGGGAAAACACAATGATTAAGGATCAGTCAAAACCTCACTGGACCCTTTTCACCTTCCAGCCACTTGCTTCTCATTCTGCCCACTGGAAATAACAATAATAAATTAAAAAACAAAAACAAACAAAGAAAAACTACTAAAAGCTGAAGGGATTCTCTCAGGCAATAGGGATGGATTTCATATTAGCTCCTCTAGACTGCTTCAACAATGACAGAGAAGTTTGAAATTAACTTTAGTATTTACAAATATTATTGGTGTGATTCTCCCAGGAGGAGCACGTACAACATCCCTGAAAACCGCACTCCCAAATTTCAAAATTTAATTCGAAGCACACTGCCTACCTCAGGACAAAATGCCTGACTGCTAAAAGCTTTAGCATCCTCTCTGCTCTGCTGCTGAAGGATTGCTATTTCTAGAAGAACTCAGCTCTGTAAGACAAAGTGTTAATACATTTTTCTGTAGGTCTCTATGGCCTGAAGTTTGAATTTAATGTGAACTGAATAAAATCATTTGCTTTTTATCAGCATGGTCCATGAACCATGGTTTGAGGCCAAGACGTGACTCTAAGGAAAATGAGTTTAGCTGCAACTCCCTAATCCCTGGATAACATCATAAAATCACCACACTTCACTCAGTACTGTTTAGCAAGGAATGACTGCCTCCATAGTAATAATAATAATAATAATAAATGAATTAGAGTCACTAGCTCCTTTAAGATGATGGCCTTTGCAGGTTCAGGTGAGGTACCTGGCTGTGCATGGAGAGGATGCAGCGTAGCCAAGACAGAACAATAATGTCCATTTCACTTTTATGTTTTATTTCTGGAAATCAGCTCAGAAATCTACTTTCAAAAGAGAGGAAACATCCTCTTGCACATTCTTTCTCTCTTAACACATGCATAAGATGTCCTTTTATGTCTAACAATTCTGGGTTAAACCCATGCTTTGCTGCAGTTATAATTCCAGAATAAACATAGGAGTAACTCCTGATACAGACTGTTGTAATAACCCATGAAAATATGGAAACTCAAATGTAGAGACAGTTGCAGAAGCAATTATTGTTTTCCATAAAATCCATAGAATTACATACGCTAAGAAGGAAAAGAGCTAAATTCATATGAACTGACCGTTGTTTTAAATATTGGTTCCACCTCTCTTGATTAGATGCAAAGGAATTTCACTAACGTAAAGACGTATGCCTACACTTAGCTCTGTAGCACACACAGATACTGACCATTCCCTGGCAGAAACTTGATGATACATGTGTGCTGGATGGGAGCAGAAACAAACCAACACAACCAATCGCAACTAAGCCTCCCATTGAATAGGTGAAGCGTAACTAAATGAAACACTTCTGACAATTTGATGGAATAATCTTGCATGACGAATACTCCTGAGAGAAAATGCAGAGGGAAAACACTCTGAGAACATTATTTCTTACAATTTCTTCTCAGAAGCCTGTGAGCTCCCTTAAGGTTCTCCACACAGTAAGTATGAACTTAATAGAACATGCTCGATTTCTTTCTCTGAAAGAATCTTAAATATTTTTTATTCCATCACATAATCATTTAAAGACCTTTTTCTTTGATCTTAATAGACTGTGCACCAAACCATAGTTAATAGGGTGATAAGAGTTTAAAAAACAGCAAATAAAAAGACATAAGCCAAAAAATTGATCGACCCCACCATGGCTCAGATTTTATTTTGTAGAATTCAAGCAACTACAATCACGCTAATTCTACCCTGTTCTAAAGTGCAACTCCTAAATTCTGCAGAACCATTCCAGTATTTAGACACCAGCAGAATAACTCCAGATGTGGCACAAGCAGAGAAGAATTTATTTTGTTTGTTTACATACAGTTATACAAGCTTAATTGAAGATTCAGTTTAGCACTGGTGTTTTTCAAACAAGGGGGCAGGACTCGTTAGTTTGACCACAGTCCAATGTTATTCTGCACAAACAACAAACGAGGTTGGAGCGTGAACAGAGCTATCACACAGCTATCCACATCAGCCGTGTATATCTAATGCAGTTATTTAGAAAAATAGTTAACGTAAGCATATTAATCAATGAAACCTGAAATAAGAGTAGCTATAAGAACAGCCGTACTGTTTAAACTAAACTAGTACAAGTATGCATAGATTGGCTCTAGCAGTTTCTGCAGTTCCCATTTCCACTCTAATGCAATGAATTATCTGACTCTACCTCTCATTTAAAAAAAAAGTTCTCATTTGGCACAGAATTTTTAGCTAAGGGTGCCAGGTCCTGATAAGGATATGCTGGGGCCATCTGTACATGCGTATGTTTCTTAAACAGTACTAAATAAAATATCCATCTTTCTTTTTAAAAAAAAAAAAAAAGGTGTTCAATAAGGAACTTCAGAGTTAGCCAGTGGTATTTTGTAGAATATATTATTTTACACCCTGGATTAAACTGAATAACTCATCTGAAAGATATCCATGCCTAATAATTCATTAATAAGCACATGATATTATCATATAATTAAAATTTATTATTTGGTGTAGATATGCTGCAGGATTTTCTTCCTGAAGGGTTCACATAGGGTCCAATCCAGTTTTTCAATGTTCTTTTTTCCAGTTCCCTTCTGACAAACAAGAACATGATTGTCACTGCCTTACACTTTGTTTCAAGCCAAATCTCTTGACTCAGTTTCCATTCTCCTACTTGATCACCCCAAATTCCTTTTTCAACCTCTTTCTCGATAACTGTTGGGAAGTTGGATAACTTCTTTCTGGATAACTTTTTTGGGAAGGGAAAGGGATTTTTTTTTACATAGCAAAGCTAACTTAATCTTGGCTAAAACGTCTGCCCTACTGAAATTGTGCCCGAGAGATATTTGGATCCCAAAGATATCAAGTCTTAAGCAACAAGAAATAACTCCACAGCATTCATTGCAAACATAGCAACAACTCAGAGGAATAAGGAATATTTTCTTTCAAATGCAAATCTACCTGCAGTAGGTAGAGTTCTGTCATCTGATGATAGACCTGTCCTTTCAGTCAGTGCACATTTCCAGTAGTAAATAGGTAATTTTCCTGCATTGCCTTTTGGGACGTTTTGAGTTTATTTTCATAAGGATAAGCAGAGAATATACCTTTACTGACTAGCAAGAGTGGAAATAGCATCAAAGCAACCATTAACTCGCAGCTGTTTTAAATGGCACCCAAACAATAACAGACAAAGTGTTCCATTTGACAGCCTTTCTATCTATGGAAAGTAGTGATCCGTGGAGCACAGTGATATTCCTGCCCTGATAAATCTGCGCTGGTACACAGGCAAAGCACAGTCTGGGAGAAAGGACTCAAAGCAACAGGAATGAGAATCATTGACAAAAACTACCAAGTGGGAGTCTTGGACTGTTATTACAATACCTTAAAAAAAAATGTCTTGATGGTGAAGTTAGAACAACAAAATATTTTAACTGCATGCAAGAAATATGGCTCTCTGCTCTGATTTTCACGGACTGAAATGATTCTTTACAGGTACATGTCGAGAGGTGGACTTTTCAGCTTCTACACAACAGACATGCAAGGAGGTGATTATATACTGAAGAAATGTAAAATCCTATAGGTTTTTACTGTAACTGATAAAATGGGTTTCAAGGATAACAGCCGGGTTTGAGGTACATACAGCCAAATCCTTTGAAAATCCATGCATAATATGCTTGACATTAAGACGTATTTCAGTGACAGCCTGGAGCATATATAAAGAGAGTCCTTCAGCACAGAAGACAAGGACAAAATGTAGGGAACACTGAAGAAGAACTAAAAAATACTCTCCCCAGCAAAAGGTTTTAGCACATTATGACTGCAGATTTACAAGAAGAGTTTAAATTATTAGTAGGAATGAGAGTAGAGAGAAGTCATTGGAGAGTTATGAAGAGAGCAGAATGATCCATCTGATATTCTCTGCTTCTGCCAGTAACGATTTGAAGCAACAAGGAAAAACTGCAAGTTCTCTCTCTTGATTAGGGTTAGGAGCTTACCTAATTATGAACAGTTGTGCCTCAGATCAGACATCACAAACAATGATCAAAGTTAAGATATTCAATACAAATGGCCTCTGTGGATGTCCTATTTGATTTGCATATTTTCAAATTTAAAAAAGCTCAACTCTGCTGGCATTTGTTCCTAAGCCCTTGAGTTTAACAAGGTTGCCCTCTAAAGCCTTTGAAGTATTCCTGCCTATAAGAAACAAACACGTGACTGCATCACAGAAAGGAAAGAAAACACATAAATGTTTCCTGAGCCAGTTAGAAATCAGGAACTATGGACTCAATCCCATCAATAAGGGGATACATCTCAAGCTCATCTCTAACTGAATTGAAATGAAGCCCTCATAAACCTTGGCAGTCTCTTATTAAATGCCTCTTACAAAACATACATCAACCTATGAGCTGGAAGACATGACTGAACTGAAGGTAAATTTTTCAGTGCCCAGAGGCAGCTCTTTCCTTTTTTTCCCCATATTACCGATCCTGTTACTGCCTGATAAGCAAATTAATTTTCTCACAATTGCTACGTAAAACATGTAATTAGCATTCCAGTACACAAAATTGCTACCAGCCCACTACACTGGTTTGAGAGCTAGGAATACTCAACAAAAAAATCATGCTTTTGATACAGTCTTTACACCATCCATACAGTGAAGTTGCTACTTAGCTATTTCACAGCGATGGTACAAAAGCTGGGTCATCATTTGCAACCCTACTAAACTACAGCTGTGATGGGAAATACGTGTGAAAGATGACTTACCCCTAACTTGGCCAGTGACTCTGTCATAAATGAGGAACAGCAAAAGAAAACCTGTGAAGTCAGAGAGCTGAAATGTCGCTGATTCTTTTTTCTTAATGGTGGGTCAGTTTGATAAAATTGCACTGTGTTTTGACTAGCCAAAACAGTTTCATTTTCCTATAGGGAATATCAGTGTGAGGTTAAATAAATAAATTGGTAATAGTTTGATATTGCAGTGCTGCATGTTAATGAAGCTCTGGTAATCAAAAGAATTACTCTGAGTTTATGTATATCACATGTAAAACAAGTAGTACCCATGGATTACATTAATACATACAATTAATGAATGGGTGCTAAACTTTCAGAGACATTTTCTAACGTCACCTTACAATGCCTGCTGCTCATTGTTTCAAAGAGGATGAGGTGAGAGTAGAAGAACTCAAGTTTTGCTATAACTAACCGAATCTTCCAGTAACGACTCTGTGAATGTTCAGATTTACATCCAACAAGATAAGGCGACCATGCCAAGAAACGTAAGCGTTACAGACAAAAAGAAAGGGTTAGATCAATCTGGCCAATCAGATGTTACTCTCTTTACTAACATGCACTAAAGAAAATGAGTCTGTCCTAAAGTTTGACAAGAGATTTAGCGGTCAATGCATTAGCAGTTACATTTTTGGCATTCCATTCAATCCCTACTACATCAGTTTAATAATTATTAACAATTCCCATTCTCACATAAGGGAAAACGATTTACTTATTCTTGTTAAGATCAAGGTGTAATCAAAAACAATTTGTTACCCTTTATTGTGAGGAACAAAAAGATTCAAATAACAAACACACAGATTGCCATTAAAAAGAAAGAAAGATTACCTTCTTTTAATTGCATATACTTTCTTTAAATTGGTAAAAACATTTTCTTTGAAAATGGATGAAATACTGGATACAGCCATGCTAATGGTGGAACAAGTTGGTCTTAGTTAAATTGGCTAAGATCCCATCAGACATTTTGAAAAGTATTGCAAGAATACTTTAAAACACTGAAGAGTTCAGAAAAATACCATATACCCTATCAGTTCTAGTCTTTGGACACACCAGCGCTTGTTAATTGGACAATTAAAACTAGCACTTTAATGCTACGGGAGCTAGTGAATGCTAATGGATTTATTAGCTCCCTCTATTTTAGCAGCTCTTTGGGCCTCTAGCTGCTTCCATGAAGGAAACCATCCTTTATTATATGTTTACAAATAGGACTGAAAGACATCAATCATATTATAAAGGGAATGAAGGAGGAGTCTGATGAAATGATTTTTCCAATTATTCAGAAAATTTAAGGGCTAGCTAGAAGGAAAAAATGTTATTTAGGACATGCATGAAAAAGCCCACTTGTTTAATGAAATTCAGACTAAGATAAATGGATTAAGTACACCAGTTACTCAATAATGAGCAGGCAACACATAAATGTGTAGAAAGAGAAGTAATTTGTTTAGCCTATGGTGAATACATGATGAATACTGTGTAAAGGCATTAAGATTCCAAGCCTGAATAAAGATGCCAAGTGTACTTATTTGTATTGCTCTGGCTGTTTCTCTAATGGATGGAAACTAAAAGGTAAATATTTTCTATCATGTCTTAAAATTCCTTAAGAAACAGTTAGACGAGTAGGAACTATAAAACCTCATCCAAGCCACAATTTTGTTTTCTTAATATAATTTGTTCTAGGTTAGCATCCTGAATGTCTTTTGCTCACTGTATTCCTAGCACTGTTTGATCCATATACAGATGTTTTTACACAGACATCTGCCACAGATTTTGCCAGTTTTCTGGAGGGTGACATCTAGAACTAACATGGAAGATGCTTCCCCAAAGAGAAGTTAAAAGTTAGGAAGCACTTTGCAGAAACAATTGGTTTTACGAACACAACAATGAGTGGGGGTGCAACGTATTTGGCACATCAAAGTTACCTGTTGTTTCAAGGAAGGTAGTAACCAGAGAAACCGATCAGAAAACCTCTGGGCATAGATTTCTGATGCGTGTCCAGTGAAGTTTACTAAATGCAACAAGGCTAACAGAGAAGAATATACAGTGCAAACAAGCAGTATTGCATGGTTACTAAAGATTTACAGCTTCAGCACGGTTGACCTAACTGCCCACGCACCATTCCAAATCCCTATTTTATTTCCACTAAGTCTTTGTCACACAAAATTTTTCCTTTTTTTTTTTTTTAGTTAGATAGCTTTTATGAATTAATGAAGTTCAGAGAATTGAGCTGAAAAGGTTACATTTAAGACACACAGTCCATTACTGAACTTATGAAACAACAGAATCCAAACAGATAGAGATTGATTGACTCCAAAAAAACATGCATTAACCCCATTTTTATGAAAGACGAGAACTAGCAATATTTACATGCCTGGAAGCACATATAAAAATGGGTAACAGATAAAGCGATTGCTGTAGTTAATGTTGTATATAACAAAAGAAAATGTGATTTTTTTTTTTTAATATTTTAAAATAGATTTACAGTGGCAAGATTATTCCAGTTCTCTGAGATTAGAGGCAAGGATAGTTATTTATAGTTTTTCTCTCAAGGAAGGGACTCTTGACTCTAAAGGATTTTTGTGAAATAAGGATGGGCTTTCGGTTTATTAGGCAGAAGCATGTTTAACTATAACTTTGATGAGAAAGGTGATTTACATGTGAAATGGATATTGTCTTGTTTCACTAATTAATGTATGGGGTTCGAAGGTAGGTAATGTCCCACATTAGAGTTCTGAAAGTTTGTTAACTCGGCAACAGCATGGTGTGAATGTACAGACAGCTCAGTCTGATGCTGTGCCTGAGCTGGAATATCTTCACAGAAACCAGACCCTGTGGAAACACAATGGTGAGATGCCCACATACCTTTACATGTCAACACAGAGCTAAGATGAAGGACTCAAAGTGGTTCTGTGCTGTGCAGTACATTTACCTTGCATTCCCCCAGATGTCCTGTAGCAACTGCACTACCCAGACTTGTCCATAACTGGAGGAATCATGTTCTCCTAATACTCAGCAGTTAAGAAGTTAATTGTGTACAGAATAGAGAGGATCTAAGTGTCAAACCTAAATGCATTCAGTTACAGACTGATCCAAAGGCTTCTGAGCCTCTCTTCTTACTTTACATTAGTAGCATCCAATGTTTCTTGGACAAAATGTAGGTGACACTTTCAAAATTACCTCCAACATAGATAGGGCAAAAACAGCTTGGTAACTGCAACATATGCTATGAGTTTGATGGCCTAGGCCCCTGCTGCTCCATAACAATATGTTAAAAGCAAATTACCAGACGTACCACAGTGACAAACGTCTGCTCATTAGCAAAGGTTACTGTTTTGCCAGGGAAGACAACTACTCACTTAGAAAGAAGCATACTTCATGCTGGAAGACTGAGAACCACAGCAGCATTGCGCTTTTTCAGATCTTCAAATTAGTACACATTTTTGTTATGTCAGGGCTCTACATCTGTTTAAATATTGTGAACATTTATGAATATTAATTATCATTTGTTCCAGAAAGCTGTAAATCAGTTAATTAGGAACCTGTCATCGTGTTTATATTGTCTAAAGGAAAATCCAAACCGGAACAGAATAAGAAATTAAGCTAAGATTTAGTCTACAATTACCATTTTATAAACACACAACTTGATGCACTCACATTAGAGCCTTCACAAAACATGATGTGAGCTACAATTTTTTTTCTGCTGGTCATATTTTGGTCTAACAAATAAATACAAGAGTTGAAAATTAAATTGTGATGACATTCCATTAACAAATTCCATTAGGTAAAGCACAGATCAAATGGGCCAGTTTTAGATGCTCAGCTCAAAGAGGCCAGCAACTTTGGGAGGTGCTGAATACAAAAACCTGAGAAATGAGCAATGAAAGTTACTTACCCATAAATAAATGATGTAATGACAAATAATGAAGGCTTAACTGGCAAATATTTAACATTGGATCTTTCCTTCCTATATGTCCTCTTCCAATACTTATTAAGCTAATCACTTAGTGTTTTATGAATGTGAATTGCTTTTCCTCCATACTCAGTTATTCTTCTCTCTTAAACAACAAAGCCTCTTCACTGATTCACATCACTTATGCTCTGGATCATTTATATACTCTTATATCGAGAGTAAATAAATACTCCAGCAATAGAGCCAGCAATACTTACGATTTACATTCTTTCTCACAATTTTGGAAAACTATAACATATGTCATATATATATTGGTAGCATGAGTGTAACAAAGAGCCCTTTGAGCTATCTGCCTGGCTTTGACCCTTCTGTATGCAGCACATATTATAAAGAAATTCTGCAGAAAGGTTTAGCTATAACCAAACGTTGTTTTCATTAATGTTCTAAGATCCAGAATGTCTAACTATGCACCGGATTCTTCCTAGGTTTTAAGATTTCTCACTGAAGAAAGCACACAATTTTAATCTGTTAATCAATGTGTATGAGAAATTAACAGTGCCTTTAGTGAATAACAGACTCAGACTGTTAACACAGACAGAGTAAAGTTATTTCAGTGCACCAAAGAAAATGACTTGTATGAGGGATGTACTTGTATCTGTCTAACATTTCAAAGTAAACCTCTCTAATATGGAGCAGTTAAGGAGGCAAAGTAAGCAACCAAGAAGAATATTTCCCTACACAATCTTCCTGGTGTGCATGGCCCTTTGACTTCAAACGACTTTTGACGGATTATCATTCATTCCATTTCTATAAATTCGCAATTAAAACTTACATGCTTTCAATTTCAACATTATCAAAAATGCCTGAAAACACTTCCAAAGCTTCCATACAGCTGACAGCTAATGCTGAAACGCCTAAAATTTTAGGCATTTCTGAGAAGTATCTGCATATAAATTTTACATCATTTTTCCACTTCTGTGTAAACGAAATAAAGTAGGGCATACAAGTAAAAATATGCTGTTATGCTCGTATGTTACGACTTTTATGACTATCGTGACTCATGTACAACAGAAGGCAACGTACAGGGTGTTTCCCCGTGAGTTAAAGACCCATTGAAGTTAATGACTGCTATCTCTTTTTTTGGGCCATTAAGTCTGCTCACTGGTCATCAATCCCCAGGAAATGCCTGGTTCCTGAAATGTTTATTGCCTAATTGAAAGGATAGCAACCAACACAGTAGAAAACATACAGCCTTCTACTGGGAATGTACAAACTACAGGCTCACATTGAGAAACTCCTTTCTTCCATACCCTCAGAGCAGGGGCTGAGAACAACCTGGGAGGGGAAATAAATCTGAGGATACAAAGAGCTTCAGCAACAAACCAGCAGGTTATAAATAAAATCCCCCCACAAACGCCAAACGTTTTTGTTTTTCTTTTTCTTTCTCTCTCTTTTTTTTTTTTAATCATTACTCACCCTGACATGAATCCTAATTAAAATTTTACACAGTGTGTCTTTTAATTAGCCATGGCTGGAGTGGTGAAAGCTATCAATATTTAGCAGGATAATTGTATGAAATGACTTTTCAAAAATGAACAGCAGGCATGAATCCACTCAACAGCAGGGGGTTATTCAGACACACACTGTGCAAGATGGGGTGCCTCAGATAATGTGTGAGAGATAATAATGCACATAGGGAGTGACACATGCTGCCATATTTTGTGCTTCATTGGTTTTCTGCAAACAGCATTTGGCTCTTGTTGCACTCAGGACATCAGGGTTCACACAAGCTACAAGCTGGTGATTTTTATCTTTATGTTGTTGATTTATTTTGTCTTAAATAGAAGGATGTGTTTAATAACAACTCACACAAACAAAAGACTGAGACACAGCTCCATGTATGACCTAGTTTGATTGTACCTAGCAGAGGCTAGCAACAAACAGATCAAAAACAGAGTCTTTCTTTCTTCCTCTTTCTTATCAAAAAGAAAACAAAAAAGCTTTGCCCGTCCAGGCAGAATGTGAAGCAGTCAATTGATTTCTGTTTTGTGAATGCATGTAGTAAATATATTCAGCTTTATTTTTAATAGCATTGTAGCAGTTCACTTCCCACATGATTTTTCTCTCCTTTCTTTCATAAAAGAACTAGGCCAGACAAGTTGCTATGGCACAGTAAAAAAAAAAAAAAAAAAAAAACGTAAACACCTGCAAATGTTTCCCACTTGCACTAAGGAAATGTCAAGTGCCACCAAGTAAAACGGGGTTCCAAGGCTGTTGCTCACAGTGTGAGCAGTTTGTGTGACCAAGTCCTCGAGGAACGAGGTATTCCAGAGTAAGAACACAAATCCCAACACAAATTCCCACCACAGAGAGCCAGATGTAGAGCCCAAATGAGAACAGCAGCGTGGACATTCTGGTTAAATGTATGCAAAAACAAGTATCTGACTCAGCTGTTTCGATGTAGAAGATGTGAATGAGCGTATTTCTACCTGCTGTCTGCAGAAAGTCTCTTGCTTTCCCATCATGGTAAAGAAGACTCCTGCAGCTCCAGGACATTCTCTGCAAGTAGGTAGGTGGAGGAGAACACCAGTGCATGTCCAAGGCTCTTAATGACACTAGAATTAAACGCAATGGGCCAAACGGGTACAGATATATCTGCTCATCAGTAAGGCAGCAGACTGATGACTGAAACCTGCATGGAATCTGTACAAAATGGTAGTACACACCTGTAGGATTTTCAGCACAACTCAACAGTGGGACTGCCCCCTGAAATGCACAAAAATTCAGAATACCTTGGCCTCTTTTTTTTTTTTCCTTTCTTTCATAGTATGAGATGACTGGAAATAGCCTGAGCCCACAATGCAATATTTCAGCAGAAATATTAACTCTCTCTTTGCTATGGCATATAATGCAGCATCAACTGCACCCAAATCTTTCCCATAATCCTTTATA
Source organism: Anser cygnoides (assembly GCF_040182565.1). NCBI lineage: Eukaryota > Metazoa > Chordata > Aves > Anseriformes > Anatidae > Anser > Anser cygnoides. Next base: position 9,583,041 of record NC_089888.1, read on the forward strand.
GCCAAATTAGCTATAAAACTGAGAGACCAAGACATACAGCTACATTGTATATCATCTCAGTGCACTGCATACCACCAACATAACAATTATAAAGCAGCTAATGCAATTAGATTGGCAGAAACATGAGAGATTTATAACACAAGACCAGTAGGAAAGACTTTTTTTCACGACTTAATGGAGGTGTAAAGCGCTAGGGTTTACAACATAACAGGCAGTTGCAGTACTATACCACTGATGAATTACCCCTTCACAGGCTCTGATCTAAAACCCTGTGAAGCCAGAGGAGCCCCTCCACTGAGTTCAATGACTACTGCAATGGGCTCCCAAATTAAGTTTGTATGTAAGCCTGGGAACCCAAGATCTTGTTCTTAATGCTGCAAGAGATTTGTTGAGTGACTTTAGCCAGTTCATTTCACCCTTTCGTGCCTCAGTTTCAATTTAAACTGAGAATCACAGCAGTTTTTACAACCTCCATTGAGTAACAGTTATAAATCTCTCTAAAATTCCTAGGAGGTGATATGCTGGTGCTAAGTATTTTTAACACTAAACACATTACCATGTACAAAGTTGGCACTTAACAGTTAAGAAAACAGCTAAGGAAAGAAAAGAGGCACAGAAACCCCAGAGACGTAAAAGCAACACATCAAAGTATCCTGAAGTTAAAAATAGTAATGATAAATAAAATAAATAAAAAAATAAAGCTAAAAACCAAGACAACTGATTAACTAACTACTTTAAAACAGTTTTATATAAAATACCACAATTTACCTTTTTCCAAACACTTTCTCCAACATATGATTATGTTGGATCATAATCAGAATTTGTTTTGTCAAAAAAGAGGAAGACTAAATGTGAACTTTGGAATTTCAGTTAATTTTCCAAGGTATGTTATATAGCAAAGTATTTCAATGAAAGAATCATAGAATGGTTTGGGTTGGAAGGGACAGTAAAAACCAATTAATTGCAACCCCCTGCCATGGGCAGGGACACCTCCCACTAGTCCAGGTTGCTCAAAGCCCCATCCAGCCTGGCCTTGAACACTTCCAGGGGTGGGGCAGCCACAGCCTCTCTGGACTACCTGTTCCACTGCCTCACCGCCCTCTGAGTGAAGAATTTCTGTCTTATATCCAACCTAAATTTACACCCTTTTAGTTTAAAACTGTTTTGCATTGTCCTATCACCACAGCCCTTGATAGAATCCCTCCTCATCCTTCCTGTAGCCCCCTTTACCCCTTTAGGCACTGAAAGGCCACCGTAAGGTCTCCCTGGAGCCTTCTCTTCTCCAGGCTGAACACCCCCAGCTCTCTCAGCCTGTCTTCACAGCAGAGCTGCTCCAGCCCCCTGACCATCCTTGCGGCCTTGTTGTTCCAGTGGAACATCAGTTTATATGCACTCAATCTTACTGTAAGACATAATGAAATGTAACTGACAGAAGTATAGTAACAAGACGGTCAAAAAGTCCAGGAAGATTGACTGAGTGGTACATCAGCTATAACAGCACCAGCTGAATGGTTATATACAGCATCAGACCAAGGTTACTATCATCGGTAGGCTGATGTTTCTCACGTGTTTTAAAACTGTGAGGTGCTGGCTGAGAACTGGAGCTGGGGCACAGGTATGAGAAACTTGTTCCTTCTGTAAATGTATATCAGCAAAGGAATGAAGTTCTCTGCCAGTGTCCGTTACATCCCTTGAGAGGCACAGCCTAGGCTCCAGCACTGGTTGCAAACTCTTGTCCCCCTGGAGCTCGCACAAGCCATCACCCTGACTCTCCCATCTCCCACAAAAATAAATTAGAAAAATAATTACATGCAATAATCTATCTAGAGCCAGCAGCAGCTGGATTGGGTGAGTAACCCCAGAGATACTGTTACACATTCACATAATTCACAATACATTAATCTTGCTGCCAGTAAAAGTAATTGCTTAAGAATTAACTTGGGTATTTATGAAGGCACCTTACCCTTCATATAAATGAAAGCTCTGTCATTTAGCCAGTCTTACAAAAGATACAGTAACTGAAGGGACATTCGAATTAAACATGAAAATACTGTTGCACCCTAAGGGAATGGAACCTGCCATAAGTAAAAAAAGATCTAAACACAAAGTAGTATGGCAATTTACAAACTGAGTGGCTGTCTCTCTACAATGTTAATAGGCACTGAACACCCAAACCTCTCAGATGTTTGAAAAAAACACCCTAGATTTCAGACAGATTTGTAATCCATGCCTGGAACAGAGGGTTCATTAGTTAGATATACCTCAATAGTAAAATAGTGGACCCTGTTTTTCTGCGGACTACACATTGGTAAAATGCTGCAATAAAAAAGTCATTTAGTTGGTTGGAACATCTGTCTGAAACACTGGCAAATTTGCTGTTCCTTGTATAATGGAGGACTTTATATTTAGCTTTGCTTCCATCCAAAGCTGGTGAATGGTGTTGATGTTATAAATGAACTGAACACAGATTTCTTTTTTTTTTTTACTACCAGCATGTGTCATCATCCCTGTCAGTCACCAATGTTTTGTGTTATATGTACCCTTGATTTTTTAATAAGAAGCAAATGTGTCACAAATATTCCAAGCACAATTTACAGACCTTTAGCCTAGGAAGCAAGAAAGAGAAGGAAAGGGAAGGGAATGAACATCTGTGTCAGTTCTGCTTCCTACCTGTTTGTATAATTGCTCAGAAGCAACTGCAGGCCAGATTTCAAGGGAAAAGACAGCTGGACAGGCAGGCAGTTGCCTGTTAAAAGCAAACATTAGAGAGTGAGGGGAAAACCATCCACAGGGAATAGAAAGGAGATGGAATCACTGGTGTGTAAGTAATCTAGGGCACCTGTTGGGGAACCTGGAACCACCATGGGCTGAAAACTATTAAGCACTGAAGAAAACAAATGTCCACCAACAAAATGGATGAGAAGCTTAGAAAGCTTGGAAAACTTGGAAAAGAAAACCAGCTTGCCCTGGAGTTTTTGTTGTATCTAGAACAAGTTCATAAGCCGCTTTCATTGCATTGATGCAGCCATTTCAGATTCTTATGAAGAAAGCAGCTAGAGGAAGTGGTAGCACCTGGCCCTTACCAGTCTAGAGAACAAAAGGCATTATTAAAGCCCATTAGCAACAGTGCAGCTGCCAGTTAAGGACAACACACAGGACTTATGGATTTGAAAACCACAACTGTGGAGAAAGAACAGCTGGATGTACAGAAACACAGACAACCTCTTTGCCGCCAGCAGGAAAAAAAACGTCTATATTAAAATACATCAGACCTTTTATATCTTTGAAATCTAGAATCTGACTTTATTGCAAGCTCTGGGCCTTGACCCCAGACTGAATCACTGCTCACCAAGAAGGAATTTAAGGACAGACTGAGGATTATTACCAGCTGGATGTGACAAACTCAAAAAGTTCTGATAACATTAACTTTTTAATTTGTGCAATATTCAGTTTTGGACCATATCAGTTTTCGTCATAATCAGTTATTATAGCAGACTTCAAAACACAGTAATCCCCTTGGGAATCCTTCCATCAAACGGATCAGGCGAAGGTGCAGGAACAATTCGTGGAACTATTAGATAAACTAAGCAATTATCAAGAAACAGCCTGGCTTTAGTTTTAGAATATTCCAAAATCTCTACAACATTACAAGTGAAGCCAACACAGCTGCATTGAAACACAGAGAGATAAGTGATGAATAATCCAGAAAATGTAACTAATGAACTTCATTGGAGATATTCCTAAACAAACGTTGATTTTCCAGACCTAAATAGAGAAATCAAAGCTGGATTTTAGTTTTCAAAAACTACCTGTGAGACGTTCATCCATTATTTGGAATTCTAACACTCCGCAGCAATAAGCTATCTTTAAAGTCAAGGCACGTAGTATGAAATTAAAACACTACCAACAGTGATTGCAAAATCCTTTTTACCAGTATGTGTGCTAACTATTCCAGTCAAATCATGTGTGTAGATGTATGGGAAGTATACAACTGTGTGCATGTACTCAGAAAACAAAACAAAACAAGAACTGGTGAAGACAAAAAGGAAAAGGGAGATATTCAGCTGAATTTGTTTCAGTGAAAGATTTTATCATAGGTTTTGTCTTTGTGATTGTATGGTTGTTTGTTTGTTTGTTTATCATAAAAAATCCTTACTTTCAGGGTCAAAGACAGTACAAAGTAAAAAATCAGAGGATACTATTAAGCAGGCTCTGGATATTTGATGCAGATAGCTTTCAATTTCAAAACAAACCAACAATTCAAGCCAAATTTGACAGAAATCAGTTTCTGGTTTGTAAATCTATCTAATAAGCCTGCTTCTACGTGAAATAAATCCGGTTTTATTTACATCTATCAAAATGATCTAAACTACAAATTTCATTTTACTGCAGAGTAAGTTAAAGCTCAGTGGCTTACCTAGAATTTCATTCTGCAAAATGGATATTCAAAGCAGAAAGTAAAACTTAAAATTGTAAGAATCAAAGGCAAAAAAAGTGGAAGTGCTCCAAATTTCAGAGTTCTGAAAACCACCCCAGGAGCTGGACTTTGCTGTGGCAATATTCCATTTGGAAGCAAGGAGAAGAGGTAGATCATTTTGTGTAAATTTATTGTAAAAAGACAAATCTGTAATATACAGCAAAGAAAAATTAGGAGCTAAGAAAGCATTAGCAAGTACTCTCCATAGGAAGTGGGAAGCATTCACAGCAAATGAACTGGATTATAAATATTTGACTGATGTTTCTATCAATAGGAATAAGCAATACTATCACTGGACAGATACAAATTTAAATTTTGTGGGAAAAGAGCACCATTCTTTTCCTCTGACATACCCATCTGGAGAGCAAAAATATGATCTCTGCTAATTGGGCACGAATACTGCAGATGCTTGAGTAAGAGCAAACGATATTTCTTTATGATTTACCTACAGAAATCCAAAATGGCAATAAAAGTTACAATGCAGCGTGTGACCCGCTGATTCCTATCCCGTTAATACTCCACAGTCATTATCAGGCATCTTTATTCACTTGCCAAATGATGCTATCTATTCTGTCTCACATAGCTCATTTTTGTTTGGGTGCACCCATTAACACACTCACTGTGATATGGACAGAGCCCCTCCCATATTTCACACACATTTCACTTTGCTTCATTTCAATCGTTACCAGGCCAAGCTTTTTGTGTTTGTAATTTCAACACTACACAGCAATCGTCTATGTCAATAACCTCACCTATAGTGACTCAGACACAAAATAATACTATGGTGGTACACGTTGCCATGCATTTGCAGAGCTGCAGTAATGACCCTATACACGCTTTTAACCCAGAACAAATGCAGGGCAATTTAGACTTGGTTTAGCATGAAATGAAAGAGAATTAAGGTAACCTGTGTGACCTTGAGGATGCTGTCGACAGGCTGAGAGAATGCAAGTGGACAGTCACAGCAACTCAGCTGATGCTATAGAGCTGCATCTTGCTCCTGTGTTTTAAGCCTCAGCCAAACCACTTCTATCTTCAATATCGCACAATCATAGCACTATATGCTATTTCTAGCCCAGCCAAATCATCTTTCTGAAGCTCTCAAATTGCTGTCAAATTATCAAAGACACAAATTATAATGTAAACTTGACAGAGAAGGGGTGTCTGTGTGTGCACGTGTTTAAAGAGAGGGGGAAAAAAACACAGAAGAAAAAAGGCAGTGAAAAAAGCTCCTGCTGATAGCTGTGCAGTGTGCCAGTGTGACCCACCAGCTTTTGCTGAGTCTCAGCCAGGTTTCAATTATCATCACGTACCTGTTTCTGTGAAACAGTTTGTTAAGACAAACCAGCTCATTCTAATAGCTACTGGATTTTCTAGCAAAGTATGAGCAGTGTGTTAGGAGACACTGAGAACAAAATCCTGAAAATGGACATCACACATGTACAGATCAATAAAATCTTTCAACTCAAACTCCATCAACAGTTTCTATGTCAAACATAGACAAAGAGAGCATGTGCAGAAGAGCACAGAAGGTGCTTCTTGCAACAAACTCCACAAATTCAAGACGCTCTCAGGACAAGCCTCCTGACAGCTGTGAACAGTCCAACCTGCAGGCAGGAGACATGCTCCGTCTTTGCCAGATTCCTGTAGGAGGCATGCTGTCCGCTCCAGTTAGGTCTTAGAGGATAGACAGTCTTTGACCTTTCGCTGAATGAGGCTGGTAGTGTTAATTCCACAAGCCATGCAGTGACTGCACAGCCCACTCACTGCCAGATGCTGTTTAAATTGCATATTATCAAATGGTACGTTACCCAAATTAATTCTGTAAATCAAAGAAGCTTGTGATTTTTTTTCTAGAAAATCCTTAAATGTAGAAGACGGGTTTGTTTGCTTTTGCTGTGGTTTGTTCTTCTGAATATGTCAAGGGCATAAAAACTTCCCCTGAAACACAAATATGCCCCAGGTCTCTTCTCCTGAATTAACCTGTACCTTTAAAATGTTTTTTTTTCTGAAGGTGTTTCAGTTTGCATTACAGCTGTGTATTAACAGCTGGACTACATTTTCTTTTTCTTTTTACAACACGCTCAAACCACATGCTCTTTCAAGCTCTCTACTCATTTCTTCTCTCCAACTTTAAAAAAATAAGTGGAAACAGAGCAGTCCCAGTCACCTGAAGCACTAAACAAACGCATCAATCTTACTGTGCTCAGCAGAGAATTTAGCATGTGGACCAAGAGCCAACTAGCTCAGGCAGCATTAAGCTCAGATGCCACTATACAGGTGTAACATGCAAACACAAGTTGCAACAAAGGAAATTTCAGTTAGATACTGAAAAAAAAATAAACAAAAACAAAAATTCACAATGAGGGTAGCTGAACGCTGGAAAAGGGACCAAGAGAGTGCACAGAATGTCTGTTCCTGGAGATACTGAAGAGTCAGATAATAATGGCGTGCAGTATCTGAACGTATCACAGCACGTTCTGAATAAAATTTACAATAGAGACAAGCATAGATGAGAATGAGCAGTAGCACGGCAAGTCATGGCTCATGGTCAGCACATTCTGCAAGCACACTCACAGATGCTCCTGTCCAGCCACTTCAGGTGCAACTGCCTTATTTGTTGACGTACCTAATGCTTGGCATGCAAACTGTTGAAAATGCTGCTTGCTAACTACAACCAAACATAGAACTCCACTTTTTTTCTAAAAATTAAAACTTATGGAAAAATGTTTTACAACATAATCCCCCTCAAAATCTTCAAAAGAATCAATGAGGATCATTATTACTGTCATTTGTAGCTTGACACTTGAGAAATTTCAAGAACAGCTATTTTACTCTTAGATTAACTAAAGCACCGAGAAGCAGTTAATATGAAATCAAAGTAAGTTGATGGAGGACTCCTAAGTGACTTCTCAATGACCTAAGGGCTGTGACAAGCCATTAGTCCTCATTCCCTTCCCAGCAGTAAATGATTCCTCAAAGGGTAAAAAGTTAACTTTAAGCTATGGTGTCCCTGAGAAGGGTACAATCCTTTATGTAACCTCTTCAATTTGCCTCTCTGTAACAAAAGTGCTGCATGCATTGCTGAAGCCTTTAAAGAGCAGGAATCCACAAAAGGTCAAGACCTAAATGACATATATTTCCCTTTAGCCTGCAGATAAGTGAGAGCAAGTTTTCTCAACACAGGCTTAACAGTAAGCCCTTTAACATTTATCCTTCATACCAAAACCAATAACAATTTATAGCTGGGACACAAAGATTAAAGCAAATCAAAAAATGTTTCAAGCATCTCCAGAAAATAAGTTCTTCTTTGAAAGTGATTGCTTTATCAAACAACTGCTATCAAAACATAAAGTCATGGAGGAAAAACATGAAATTATTGTAAGGATAAGTTTTTTTTTTTTTTTTTTTTTAAAAAAAAGATTACAAAAGAAGTGCAATATTTGACCAGGTGTTTAACACCTTAATCTGAGCTTCAACCACTTTCTAAGGATAGCACAGAATAAACCTTATGAAAAATGTACCTTAAACTGAGCAAGTAGTGACAACTTGAATTTACAATGTATTTTAATACCTCCAGAATTATTTTTATTTGTACACCGATTCTGGATTTCCATGCCAGAAGTCCTGAGAAAACAGAAGTTTTGTGCTTTCATAGATGTTTTCACTTTTAAAAAACATCTCTGCACTTATAAACAATGTGAAGAATGTTTTCTTTATAATAATTTTCATTATAATGTTACTAGATACTCTGATTTAGAGGAGCTCCAAATCTTAACAAACATGAGCATTTCATGATTTAAAGTTAAAAATAGCTTTTTTGTTTGTTTGTTTGCTTCCAAATTAATATTTGAGCTTTAAGCAGAACTGCAATAACTTCTTTTTATTTGAAAGCTTTGCCATGGTTTAACCAAGAACAGGATCAAAACTACAGTCCGTGCTCAAATAATTTTATATGTATTAACACTAGGCTGTCTGTTTAGCACAGTTAGTTAGAAGGACTACATAAAAATTATACTATTTCAGTCATATCAGATGAAACTCACTCAAGAAGACTTGAACGATACCAGCCCTCTAGGCAAAGGTGACTTTTACCAGCTTACAAAGTCCCAGATAATTATCAGCACTGTAGGTTTCATTTTTTATGTAGTGCTAGACACCTTCTAGGTGATTTCTTAAAGCTACCTGCTTTATGAGCCAAGAGTTCATGAAAGGTAGCTGAGGAACATCTTGCAAGCCCACTCAGCAAAATGTGTGTATTGATTCCAATGATTTCACTGGAGTTAAGCATGTGTTCCTGTACTTATGTTAAACAGGTACGGAAAGTAGACATTGGGTAGAGTTGGCATCAAGAGAAGAACACAAAGGGTGTATTCTCCTCTTTCTTCTTTGCAGAGAGCCTAAAATTTGACCACGTTAATATTACAGGTAAGTCGATATATTTTTTCTCTCCTTATGTTTACCAGCAAACATATAGAACATGGAACAATAGAACAATACAGAACTGGCATTGTACCAAACAGCAGAGAGCAAACCTGTCACATATAATGTGTGCTGTTACCATGTGTTGCTGTCAAATGGTGTCACTTTTAACATTGCAGTATCATTACATTTAAAATAAATGTAATATCAAGATACAAGTGTTGGTCCCAGATGGAAAAATCACTGAAACTGAGAAGTCAGAGATCAATTTCCAGAACACACTTTTTATACAGTCTAATTTTCTTTTCTACTATGTATCAGAAAAATAGCAAACTGAGGTGATAACAACTTTGGACCAACTACCAGTGCAAAACTGCTGCATCCGCTGAAGCTAGTGGTAATTTTGCTTTGGATTTAAGAGAAACAGAACTTATACCAGGCATACTTGTCAGAAGGAAATGAAGAAAATGTTCAAAACAAATTGATAGAACAATAAACAATCTCTGAAAGCCCCAAATGAATCTTTTTTCCAACGTGTTAAGATTCTTCCACATCCCTCTCATCACTTTTATCCTAAAATTTCTTATATTTCCTTCAGTTATACTTTTCAATAACAAATAGTGATATAAATCACTTAGGGGGTTGACATAAGAGAATTCTTTTTTCTTTTGAAACCGGAGATAAAACAGAGAAAATGAGAGACTGTTCCTAATGATAGGAATTGCAGGAGAGAAGCTCTCTGGGAAGAGAACCATACTGAATTTAAGTGCAAGGTGTACTTCCTTTCAGTTGATGTTAGCATCTCTCCCTCTTTGACAGTCAGCTCTACTAGCTTCGTTGCCACCTACTATGGCTACTAAACAAAGGAGTTTATTTCTTTACCCAGCAGAAAAAAGGCTCAATGCTTTTGGTGCATTGCTATCACATTTTCTGGCAAGAGGCAGAGGAGAAAGCTAATAATCAAGACAAAGTTGAAAAACAATGTAACGTGACCCTCTGGCAAAGAGAAATCCTATCACCCCCAATCTATGAAATAGGTATTGTTGATTCCAACACTGAATATAATCTCCCTTTGACTCATACACTTTTTTTTTTTTTACTGCAGATACCTTTATAATCTTGCCGAATTACATTAGAAGGCACACATACATTTATGCAGTAGCACACTTTGTTGTACCACAGCAGTACTTAATCAAACAATCAGGAAATAAAACCCCACAGGTCAAAAAGCAAATGATAATATTCCAACTGACAGAATTCTTGTAAAGATTTAACTCATCCATGTTTCACTTCTATTGTTTTACGCACCACATGTTTGCTGTTAAATGAGATATCTGAATTAATTTCAATTCTTTCCCAAAATGAATGAAAAAAGAGACAATAGTTATCCATCTATGAAGAACAAAATCAAAAAAGGAAAAATGCCTGTCAGGCTTTAAAGAGGGTATAGAAAAAAATACCAACCATATAAAGAGTGGAAAAAACACTATAAAATGCCTTTGGAAAAAAAAAAAAAAGTCTTCAAACTCATTTTTTCTTAAGTAAAAGCTTATTCAGCACATTACCCCTGTAAACAATACAACTGTCATGGCATTGTACTTATTTCCCTCTGTGATGTTCCTTTCAATGTGATTTGCCAGAACTCTTAAAATGTGTTTGACTGTTTTACTGTCAAATTGTCCTTTGTTGTCAATTGTTCTCTTTGCAATGGCTCACATATTCAGCAGTCTTAAGATTTATTTTGCCAGTGAGAGAAAACAGCAGCAGAACTCTGCCCGTTGAGCAAAAAGAACTACTTGATCCCCTAATACTTGGGCTTATGTACAGGAAGAGTAAGCCTAGATATTCTGGATCTATAGTTGAAATGAAGTAAACCCATTGGTATTGAAAGGCCATTACAGGGGATCTGATTTGGGGTAAGGCCCTGCAGCTAATGAGATGTGGCAGATGAATTCTGAAACAGAACCAAAGGTCCAAATCTCCAAATCAATGTGAAATGAATGCTCTCAACATCTGTCAGGAGTACTCAGTGCACCACAGAGCAGGCTGGTGCAATCTGAAAAGCTAAAAATAAAGTAACTTGAAAACTTCAAGTCACCTTCTAAAGAGATACCACAGCCGATGATTTGTGAGCTATCTGGTAAATAAATGAATCTACTTACAACCTCTGCATTCTGGAAAATGAGAGAAATGGCATTCCCATCGTGTTTTTTTCACTTCAGTTGTGAGGTAGTTTTGGAGGTCATCTCCAGAACCATTATACTTGACACTATGCAAAGGCTGTGCGAAGTGCATGCTCATGAAAGCAGTATCTACCAGGATAAGAAAGCCTCAAACAAAACAGCACAAGAAATTTTCAAATCAGTACATTTGCCTTATACAGTGCTCCTTGCAATTATTTTAAGTACAAACAATACATCTTACCCTTCACCTGGTGCCAGTTTTGGGGGTTATACACCACTCAGGGTTTGACTGAGTAAATCAATTTCCCAGTTTTATATTACGAGAATTTTTCCAATGACTTTTGTACATTTTAAATTAGCCCTTTTAAAATGGAATATACAGTTGGAATAAAAGAAGCAGTGGATTAGACTAGCTGCTATGCCTTGAAATTATTATTCTTTTGATGATAGGCAAAGGTTCTCATAATGAAACTTTTTTTTTTTTTTTTTAAGACATTGACAATTTGCAGTTGGAAAGCTTTGATGATAACACCTAATTGGGAGTAGAGAACACACCTGTAACCTAGTCAAGAATTTGGGACTTCATTGGCAAGCTTTTCCTGCAAACACAGTAAACACTATGGATGCATATGTCACTAACAAACAGCATCGATTAGTGCTTTTGAAGTTAACAGATCAGCATTGTTGAGATCTGTACTACTAATATATACAATTTGCATAAAGGAAAAAGAAGCAGCAGAGGCAGGAGCTCCTTTGTAACATAGAAAGTATCAAGGAGTCTTTCAAAGTCCCTTCCAACATTAAATATTTTCTGCTACTGTTTTTCATGGGGACCACTTATTGTGCGAGTTATATCCAGCCATTTACACAAGCTGCCATAATAAAAAATGAAAACAAAGATAAACAAACAAACAGGCATTTCTAAATCTATGTTGGCAGCAGAAACTTAAAAGACAGGAAACATTTGTTCTCTCTAAGGCTGATGAGTTTTAGTGCTGCTAACTTACATTCCCAGCCTCCGGCTTGAGGTGGTCAGCCCACAACCTGCTATTCCAGAATACGGTGTTTAGCCTTGGGCAAAATAAAAAGCAAATGTGGAATTCATCATGGACATAATAAAACAGCAGGGAATCTCAATCCTCTGCTTCTGAAGGCTCTTGGCATACTTGAGAACTACCCAAAGAGAGTGTAGATCCCTCTCCAAGAATATCTTCTGAGAATCTGGAACCTGGATGAATTCCTAAGCCAAATGTCATTAATGAAAATAGCACGAATCCTCACTAACTTAAGCTAACCCTTTCTTGCTCTCCTCTGCATGGGCAATAGTTGTGGCAGACAAAGCTTCAATGTAACTGCTAAAGCAGTGAGCCCAAGCTGAAGTTCTCCTCTAGTGCCCTCACACCTCCAGCGGTTTCACTACCGAACACCGACTAACTGACCATGACAACAGTGTAAATGCACTGTCAGTGGCAAACTTTGCCACTAACTTTCTCAAAACGCCATAGGATTTTACTAAGGAGTCATATCTTCTGCCATTTGCTTGAGTTATTCATTATAAGTTAATGTGTGCTCTGATTTTTCAAACAGTTGAAACGTGCTGAAGGCAATTTTGCTTTAAAGTGCTAGTTACAACCTACCCAAAAAGCATTAAGGGCTGGTCATTGCTTTTTATTTCAGTGTAAATGTTCACTTAAGCAAGAAACAAGGCAGGAGCAAAAGGGGGAAGCGAAGACAGTAGCTAGGGACTGTCCATTTCAGAATTACGAAAAGAGGCTGATCACAGACTAACAAGGGATCTGAACTAAATCAGACTGGTTTTACCATCTGTGCATAAGTACGGATGAACTGTCATTCTAACTGATGGAGATTTTATTTCCTAAATTAGCTTCTCAAATGGAAACACTTAAAACCCACTTTGAATGCACAGCTGAGTCATGAATGTGTTTATTCTTATTATTTCTGTCATAATGAATCTTAAATTTGAAAAATGCTTGTTGAACTATTTTTACTTGGATAGAAATAAAGAAACTGCATTAAATTTGTTGTTCTTCCTATACCCTCTGGCGATCACCGCATCCCACTTTTGCCTAGAAACCCCTTCTGCTATTTTATCAGCATTGTTTCTTCCTAAATGAAACTTGCTACTCATCTTCCTGGGAGCAATTAATTTTTTTTTCCTTGTTTCATTTGTGTTTAAATAAGCTATTGATTTTATTTTCAAGGTAATTTAAGGTGGGAATACAGTCCTTATTTGATAACTACCAGCCTAAAGTGCTTTGAGTAAACAAATTTTATGGTTTCAATTTGTTGTTTTTGTCATCAAAATCAACCAAGCAGCAACTACAACTCATGTGGTTGGATTTGTGGACTAAATGTCGTGTGAAGCAAGAAGTAACATTAATAATTCAGTAAAGTGCTACCCGCGGCTAAATGATTACAAGAGATGGGGCACAACACTCTATACTGGTACAAAAAGCTTGTCATTAAAATATACCCTAAAGGGGGTGACAATAGGGTAGCTGCATAAACAAAATTAAAGACCTTTCATTTTTAGAGGCCATAATTTTATTACATGAGACTCATTTCTGCCTCAGGTGCTGTCTGCGGTAGTCCACCTGAATGACGTTGTAACATTGCCATCAGCTGCTGGGCTGTTCAGAAACCAAAAATAGTTTGTCCAGGCTGTCCTATCAGCTACTGAGGTTAGTCATACCCAAAGAAATGGTAGATGCAGACAGAGGTTAACTATCACTGTGCACATTTTTTACTTCTATCTTTTCTACAAGATTGGACATCTAAAATGTTGATATTTTCCTAATATCCATGCCTGTCTGTAAAGCACATTTTAAAAATATATTACCAGTTCTCGGATAGGTCTCTTAAACTGTCTGAAGCTTTTACATGTCATTGAATGAAAATTAATCTCCCACCTCCAACCCAGACTTTCATTTTGAAAAAAAGTAATAGCTCTTCATCTTTAACAACACGTTACTCAGCTTACAAAGTCTATTCCTGTATTTCTTGCCACTAAAGCCTGGACTAAAACAAATCTAGTAAGTATTTTCAAATGCTATACTCATATTTTAAATATCATCTAATAAAAATATTCTGAATATTAATAGCTTAAAATTTAAGCATCCATGGTAATGATATATATTTCATAATATTGTTTATATTTTTTTCATTATAAAATGTTGAAAGGCCTATGAAGAGCTAGTAAATAATAAATAACTGACTACAAAGGGTTGGGCATATGGTTAAGACAGAGAACCAGTTTCATGGTTAAGAAGCAGACAGAGGCTTAACTTTCAGAAAGTCTTGACAGGTTTCAATAGGAAATATCAATAGGAAAAATGTATCTTTGACAAAAAGAAATACAAAAAAATTGTGGCCAGAACCATCTATTAACAGCAATAATGAATTAGGATTTGACAGGCATACTACCACGTTTCCCTTTAAGATCAACATGTCACTGCATATCCCTTTAAGCCAATTGTTTTAATAATCTATTTTACAAAACAGAAAAGGTCCCTGAGAACAGGAATATTTAAGACCTATGCAAAATCAACTGGATCTTGAAAATAATATTGCAATGCACGAATACTACGTGATTCCCTTCCTGTTATGAAGTACACAATCAACCACCTGCATTTGTCTAAATGTAAAAACAAAAACTACCCAGGGACTGACAGCAAAGGAGAGGAAGAGCTAAGGCTTGTTTTCCATGCTGAATGCAGTTGAGTTTCTATTGCTAAAAAGAAGGAAATTTGGCAGATACGACTGTGGGGAGGAAAGGTAAACAGATCAATCTGCCCACAGGGTTTGTTTTTTTTAAGACTGCAGTGAAAATATTGGTCAGTTGGCTAAATTATAAACATTTTAACTGTACAGGACCTAGCAAGACATAACTGTCCTCGAGTCTGATTTTTGTAGCTCATACTAACAAAACATCAATTAATTTGACCAGATTTAAACACAATAATAGTTCGAGAGCCACCATAGACTCTGGAAAAATGGAGCCTACCAGTTATTGCTCTCATATTTTCAAGCCGGTCCTCAAGCTCTGTAAGCAACTAAAAGCCTGCACGGTATTGCTTAGCTAACAGCTATTGCATTGAAAGCCTGGAAGGAAAGGTTGTACGAACAGCTCCCGTTTCCTTCTCCTCATGCCTTTAAATGACGTTACCAACACAGGTTAGATTCCTGAGCCCAGCTCCTGTATCTTCTTCCACAGTGCTGTCTGCTCATTACAACATAGCAGCATGCTTCTGAGTTTCTCCATTCTTAGATTCATGTAATTACTGAAAGACTCATGCTTTTAAAATTTTTGCTTCCTATAGAGTTTAAATATATATACACATACAAAAAGCATAAGGAGGGAGATCCAGATAAGTCACAGAAGCTGGCAGCAGGGACAAGCTGAGAGACATCAACTACTGCATTTATGGAAATGTTGTGCTTCAATATAGGAAGAACAAGCTGCACTTCAGACAGAGTATGCGGCATTTATTAAATATGCAAAAAAAGAAAAAAAGAAAAGTCTAAACTAGTTGTTCATTGTGTTGTCCTTTGGTTAAAAAAAATAAAAAGAGATGGCAAAATCTTTGCTATTGTGGTGATTGATCTTGTCATCTTCATATTGCTACCTGATAGTTGTCTGGAAGAGTAAAATGCCTGAAACATAAATAAGTCTGTATTCAAGGTGCCTTCTTCCAGGAAAAAATTCTCCCTCCCAATATTTCTCCTTGTATTTGGTAACAAAAAAGCAGTAGAATTTTATAATCATACATTAAAATTTTAGAACCATTTCAATAGCTATCTCTGCATTAAAAAAAAATAAAAGAAACCTTCAGTAGGGTCACTGACATTTAATGAATTATGAAGTGGTTCTTTCAGAGCATCCCAATCCGGTTATCTTGCTAGCCTCATTAAGATTTTTCTATCTAGAATACCAACCCTTTGATAATATCTACTTAGTCTTGTTTTCCGTCTGACAGCTGTCGCAGAGGAATGAATGGAATATTTTAAGATTTTTACTGAAGAGATTTTCTTCGCATCATTTTGGTGACATTACACAACATGTTGGCTAAATCCTATGCTCACAAGGTTCTTTAAGAAATACCCTCACCGATGTAGTCATGGTGAGTATGCCATGACTAAGCTAATGTAAACACTCTGCAGTGTTTTTGAAGACCAGACCTTTTGTCTAACACCGTATACTGCGTGCTGTTCATCACAAAGCAGGAAACTGGAATAGCTCTTCTGTGTACTAAGTTGCCAGAAGACTGTAGGTAGTCACCCAGAGCATCTAATTTATTGAGTTTGACTTATTCATTGTCTTAATATGTAAGTAGAATATAAAGGTTAGATTATGAATGGTAGCTGACCTTGCAGTACATGCAAAGGATATTGGAAGATCCTCCTTACAAAGACCTCTACAGCCATCAAATCAGAGTTTGCTATGATCTACCACTCCATCCCCATCAGTTCTAGCCATAGAGATCTATGCAACAGTGTTTCAAGAAAATTTACTGCAACTTTACTAAAAGCATGACCATCAGAAATCACACTAACATCTTCTGTAAAAGTCTTGACTCCAAATGTTTGCAATAACCTTGTAAATTCCATCAATATTAAAGGATTTGTCTTAGTACACATACATACCTACAGGCATTACATACTTTCACACATCCCAAACTCACACTTTCTAGCTAAAGTGCAGCTATCCTATTTGAAAACTCTAAGTCCAAATCAGTTTGCAAAATCAAGACAGTTGTAGATAGTGGTTTGCTTCCAGCACACAGGTTTCAACGGCAGAAAAGGGCTTGTTAGAGAATTCAGTTTGCTGGGAATTTTGCTTAAATAAGAAGCAACATAGGGTGAAGTCTGTCTATCATGGAACTGGTAAACACTGCATGGAATCAGAAATCCAGTTCCTTCAAATAATTTCAAAGAATTAATTACTAACGAGAGAATGTTGCAAGGCACTTCTTTTAAAAAGTTATACTTTGAAAGGAAGACTCTCAAAATTGTTCAGCACTGGCCTACCACTGATTTTATAAAGTATCAGTTCAGTTCAGATGAAATAAAGCTAACTGACCACTTCTGAACATTTCAGACTGCATTTCTTAGAACAGAGGTTTCTTCTGTTAATTGTCAAAGAGAGTTCATATACTTCTAACATTAATAGTATATTCTTCAATGATTTTCTGGAATTTTATGTGCATGCTTTTGAGGGTTCTCTGATATGCAAGTGCATATTCTTTCATTTATTATTTGTAGAGATTCTGAACAATCACAGAACAAGAGGTTTGGAAGGACCACAACCTATAGCTGAATATTTTAGCAAGGAATGTGCTGGTTGTGGAATACCCCATATAAAATTACAATTATACCGTGAATGAGGCAGTCTTGAAAAGGTTGTTCAGACAGTAGCCATTCTTAGCCAGGAGACTTGCAAGCATATTTATTAAAGTCACTGCAAAGACAACTAACAGCATCAGCAAGTTCTGCCTCTGTCTGTATTAATCACCTACAATGCTTTAGTAGAGAGGAGGTGTAAGCAAAGGACAAAGAGCAAACTAACTGTAGAAAGTCTAGCTAGGCATATTTCTTCAGTTATCCAAAACCGTAAGCTCCCTCTACTGGTACAGCTGAATTACTAGATACTGATGATGGTCCCTGATCATGTAGTTTTAGCCCTAACACATGACACTATTGCTTCTGTATTGTCACAGACACCATTGACTTCCCATTTCTACAGTATTTGTTTAATCCTACCAATAAAAAAGTAGATGCAAGGTCATACAAATTTTAAGTTTATTTCGTAAAAAGACCCATAAATCTTCAACATTTGGGCTAGCTACCAGGTTTGGTTTTTTTCCACATTTTCAAAAGCATTTCTGACTTATCTTTTACTCCATAAAATGGAGGTTCAATGGCTATAGGACAGCTGATCCTTAACATTAGGTCAGAAGTGTTTTGGGAATTAGCATGAAGGATCCTAGAAACAAGAAATATCCGTGCTCATTTGATCTGTCCAGAAGACAGAAATAAATGTCTTGGATCAGCAAGAAATCACGTGAAAAAGCAAGAACAGCCATCCTAAAAGTAGCTATTGAAATTCAATTTCAAAATACTAACAATGTCAACAAGACAAATTCCAGATGGCAGCCCAGACCACAGCCTCTGGAAGTGCGTACAACACGCATTTTCTGTTGCAGCAGTCTGAAGGAAATACGCAGAGTGACACAATCCATGTCTGTAGAGCCAACAGACTCATCTTAATAAAACAGTGTTTAAGATGTAGAACCTCAACCGAAATAGGTCCATGGGGTAATAATGACACAGTAGGAAAGTGACTGATAGCACCCGCAGGAGTTCACAATTTAGTGTAGACACTAACAGGACACAGAACATACAAATGTTAGCCCTCCAATTTTAAAATACAACATTTGTGGGTTTTTTTCCTGCAAAAAAGAGAATTTACAAATAGAATGAAATCAGTTCCATCCGTTAGATCAGTCCCACACCTAAGACTTTCCTAAGAATGTTTCCACACTTCTGTGCCTGTCATAGCTCTTGGCCTGTCACAGTTCCTGATTATGAGTAGTTTTACCTTCAAGGCTGTCTACAACTATAACAAAAATCTCAACCAAAAAAAACATCCTTTGTTTACTAAAAGGGCTGTTTCACTCAAAACCCAGGAGCAACTAACACTGCAGTTTTAACAGTAATATCTTCAGACAGAAACATGCTGGAGAAGTTGCTCATTTTTCCCTTCTTTTTGTAGACATGGATCAGTGTCTTGGGTTTGTGGTTGTTGTTTTTTTTTTTTATTATTATTTTTTCCTATTTTTTGACATGCCAAAGCTGTGTCCATTCTGAGTAGATTTCATTTCTACAAACCCTCAGGCAATGTCATTTTGACTTCACTGTGATCTCTGCACAGCTCCTGTCCGGGAGCCCATTAAATGGAGAGGAGTTCAATAATCCATTCTCAAACTAGCAAAAGCACAATTAAGTGTTTAACCTCAGGATGTGAAAGGCAAGGCTCCTACCTAGTAGTGTGTGCTCAGTGATGAAATGCAAGTCTGGAAACACCAGAAGATATTTACTGAGATCCAAATAGGATCGTTTTAACAGGCTTCATTCAAGTGAAATTTGCTGGCGGGAGTTTTTCCAAGCAATGCAATTTTATCTGTTCATCTTGCCCTTTGGGTATCCCTTGTACAGCACAGACCCACCACATGAGTGTCAGGAGTACTGCAGCACAGGAACTGGGAAGAACATTGCCATTATATATCAATGCAAAGATCTGACCATACTACCTGAAAAGCACTACTCAGAGACGAAACATGAACAAGAAAGGAATTAAGCTTCTGTGTAATCGGAGGCAAGTGAAAAAACAGAAGAAATGACAAAGTTTTTGGCACCAAATGAAGTATTTACAGCTCTTTCAAACCTCTCCTAAGCAGCACACCTGACATCTAAAGACCCTTCTTAACAACACAACAGAAAAAACAAAAACCAAAAACAAGCAACAACAACAAAACCCCACAAACCAACAACAGGAAAAGTAGGAGACAACAACAACTTTAGGTGGAGGGTTTTGTAGTCACTCCAAATACAGCAGGACAGGACTTGCTATCTGTGCTCAGAAAACGTTCCACAGACCACGAACAAGGAAAAACTAAAATAAAGCAAAGCATTCTCTAGGAAAGCATAAAGGAAGCATCCAGGTCCTGCAGCACGCACACACATACTGCTTCCCGTGGCTTTATCACGCAACCTGGTTAGAGAACCTTGGCAAAGCACAGTTCCTTGCACCAGTGTTGTTCTCTGCAGAGGTGGGTTTCATCCAAAGTGAGTAATTTCCAGTGATGACATAAACCTTCAGTATGAAACAGCTGCTGGTACCCATCAGAATCTCTTGGCATCCTCCTTATCTCACTGCATTGGTGTTGTTGCCTTGGAACAAATCACTTCTCACTGGCAACAGAAGACTTTCAACAAATTAGGGGGGAAAAGGTCTGCCTGTGTGCAACTCCTTTACATCATTTAAGATGGACCTCAGGAAAACAAAAGAGTGCAGCATTGAACATCATTTTCCTATCTTTCAACCTTGCTCACTTGAGTTCCCCCAGCTCAGCAGTCTCTAGAGATGCCTGTAAATACCTGTAACACACACCTCTCTAAGTAAATGTTGATCAAGAACCTGAGACCAGACACGCCATGCAGCTACAACAAACTGCACCATTTACCTTTAAAGTCCCATGCCACGGCCATTTCATAATGCCTTATACTCAAGCATATACCCACTTATACCCAAACAAATCAAAACGTCTCCTTAATAAGAGGCAGGCTTTGTTTCTCCTGTCAACATGTGACATGTTGAAACTTTAGAAAATTGAAACGTGGAACAACAAAGCCAGTATTCAGTTCTAGTCTCTAACAAAGATGTGATCTGTTGCTGGCCAACTCACTTGAATTACATGATATATTATTTCATGTATCCTCATTTTCATTGGCTTCATTTACTGAGATAACACAATAATTTGGGTAGGACCTTCCCCAACCATCTGTCTGCACACAGTCAAGCACAACAAAGCCACAGCATTCTGAGGTTCCACCTACTATTATACTGTTTGGATTTTGTATTAAAAGTTACCTCATAATGCTTTTCCTCTGTGGAAGACCATAAATGCTACTACACAGACTGACTAGTTTAAAGCTAATATGTGCAACTCAACAAGCCATTCAGGCTTTTATGCACCGTGACTACTATATTTTCTAGTCACTTCGATACCCTGCAGGTACCTTTTTAATTTCCTTTCTCTTTTTTTCTTGTTATGATTAGGCAGAACTTATAGGCTCAGCTGGATATAGCAAGTATATCTGATCACTTCCCCTGTAGAAAAGTGTGTTTTGGTGAAAAATGCAAATCTTCCTAAACTACAGTAGCAGTCACCTTTTCTTACTCTCTAAAGCATAGATCAAAGCACCACCCCAAGTAAATGGGGTGGCTTTCTAGACACCACAGCTAGAGCAAGCCCTTAGAGCCAACAGATAGGTTTGCTCAGCCGTTAATTAAGGATATGTGGCTCAATGACATAATTAATTTTAAAATTCAGACTGCGTATCTGAAACTGGCTTTGACACACAATAATTGCAAGACTTTCTATAGTTTCTCTGTTCCTCACAAACACTAAAAATGTCAGACAAATGAGAGTGAATGCTAGTTATGAATAGAAATCTGAAAGAAAAAGGCATATAATAAGTAACCCTGATGATGACAACCACACCCGTTGGGAATCAAAACCAGAGCTCCTACACATATCCTTGTCAATTTTCCAACCAAGACTCTGAGGCTGTGGTTTAAACAGCATCATTCCCTAAAGGGTACTTGTGTGAAACACAGATCACACCCTATAGGGAAAAGAATAATGCATTAACTCTCCTTGATAATCACACAGAGTGATGCAGCAAATAGATGCTGCTCACTCATATTTCACAGAGAAAAGGGTACTTGGGAGCAATAGGATAATGCAAGAATCTTGGCATTATTTGCAAAACAGATCAAATTGCTATAAATCTACTAGCTGCTGGCTGTTCTAGCTTCGACTTGGAGATATTTTGAGACTCCAGGCTGACCCAAATCTGGACCTAATTACCTTTGAGTTACCAGTCTCCAGTTATATCTTCTTTTCAACATCCAAAGAGATATAACAAAGAAAGTAATCCTCAGAGAAACATTATTGAATGAGTTCTCAAGAATAAGGATGTAATTATATACTGCCCAGTGAGTATCCTACAAAATGTGTTCACTGCCTATATGATACTTCGGACTAACACTTCAGCTTTTCCCAATGAAGAAGGGAACAAGTATTCTCCAATGCATAATGTTCAGTTCAAAATGTCACACTGTAATTCCCTTAGATACTCTTCTCACTTGCCTTTCCCTAGGAATTGTCATCCCAGTTCCCTGCTCTTATTCATTACATATCTGGCAAGACACGGTGCTGGAAGCAGCCTCTACCCCTCTGAACAGGGCAAGAGCAGCCAGCCCCACTAAGATCTGTCCCAACACGAGGGCAAGCTCAGCTGCTGCTGATACTGAAGCATCTGGAGGAAGGAGATGGCTGCTTTCTGTAGGCAAGTGTGGGTGTGGAAAAGGGACAAAAAGCTTCTCAAGTATGGGTGTGGAAAAGGGACTAAAAGCTTCTTAAGTGCAGCCCCAGCTCAAACAACTGCTCAAGCTGGATCAACACGATCCTTTGGGATATTGAAGCAGAGATGGGGACCTTTAATCCAGCCAGACAGCCAAGACATCACTCAGAATCTATTTAATAACCTGACGTTTTTTAAAATATATATATACACACGTATACACATACACATATATAGAAAAAAGTATATATATAATAGAATGGTTTGGGTTGGAAGGGGCTTTCAAAAATCATCTAGTCCAAACCCCTGCCATGGGCAGGAACACTTCCCACTAACTGAATGTGTTATAATATACAAATCTGTAATATATATGTGTATGTATGTGTATATATACAAATGAACCAAGTGATCATTCCTAGATATTTCTCAATTTCTTTGTGATGGCCAGAAGGCTTCTTTAAGGTGCACTCAATTTTAGAATCAAATGTTCCTTTTCTCTGACAGACATGGTGAAGCAACATACCCAGGCACATACATTTTGTTATCTGGAAAAGATGACAGCATCCTGCCTTCATTTGTACTAAAGGTTATGAGGTTCATGCCTGCAGTTTTCTTCCAATGAAGTAACTCAATGGACCTTGAAACAGAGACATCAATTAAGGAAATTTTTAGCAACTCTTTCAAACAAAACTAAACATGTTTGGTCACAGTGTGGGGCTGTAATTTTACCTTGTTTATAATTTTTTTTTAATTTGCCCTCTGGATTTCATACAAATCCACCATAAGCAGTATAAGCTTCACAGTTACTGACGTGTATGACAACATTGCACCAGTCGCCCACTTTTCTAACTTGGAAATCAACTTGAAAAATTATGGCCAGAAATGCATATTTTGTTATACTTGCATATGTTATACTTATTTCTGTAAGATCTCAGATTTGTTAATATTATGATGAAAGTTGTGACCTCATTATATTACACAATATAAAGGGCAAAAAATAGCACGTGTCAGAATTTTCACAACACTGTACATCAATTCCCTCACTTTCCTTAAATCACGACTGAGAACTTGACCAGGATTCTGCCAGGGAAATTGTTTTCAGTTACAATAAAGTGCCTTTCTGAATGTATGTCATTGTAGTACAAAGCACTTCTCTCCAAAAATGCTTGATTGAGCTCAGGTGCTTAAGCTAGCAACATTTCACTACATTCTGATTAATTACCTCTATTGAAAATCTGGAAAAATCTCTGATCTGTCCAATATCAGCCAAATATAACAGCAGTCTCTATTATTTTAACTATTTCCAGACATAACAAGTGAAAAATCTAGGCACTGAGTAAGAATACCATAAGTTATAGAGATTACATCACTTTATTACAACGAAGAGGCCAATGATGTATGCAAAATGTGAACTAAATTATATTTTAGTAGTACCATAAATTTCTCCAGAGTTTGAGCTGTGCTGTATAAGCCTATAGAGCAAACCTAGTATACGGCAGCTTAAGGAGGAGATCATAAAAGAGCCTGCTATTTCAGAATACATTTTGAAACCCCTTAAGACTATAAACCAGAAGAAAAATCTTTAAGGGAAAAAAAAAAAAAACGCAACATAACCCTTTTGACAGCACTGCTGACTGTACCAGCAGAAGCTCTACCCAAATAAAATTTGTGCGAGACTTTCAGATGTCACACATTTTCATATCACTATACAATGTCACTGATAGAGTGAAAATACATTAACCTAATAAGGAAAGAGTTACTGCTATTTTTAAAACTTAAATGTATAAGAGCAAATAATATATGAAGGATAGAACTTCTGTTCTTTCCCAATTTTTTTAGCAGAAAGCAAAGGCAAGGAATTCAGGTGAGACAGCTACATCTCGACCACAGAAACAAACGGGCAGAAATACCAGCATTTGATTCTCCACACAGGACAGAATATTTAACTGCATTGGCTTGTATTTATCAGTTAACAACTGCAAAAAACAAGCAGTTCTTCAAAGTTTACTCTTCTGATCATATGCCAGAACAAATAAAGCTTCAGTATGAGGTATACCTTGTTAGCATTACCCTAAATTTTTCAGCTTACCTATGGATTTAGGGAATTAATCTGTCCAACATACTATATATACATATATATATATACACACACACACACACAGAGCACTGTCTGTGAACTTTACGATAAATGTAAATGCTAAACACACAACCCCAGCTGTAGATGGAATTGACATACATTTTCATTACTTCTTTTTCTTTACTACAGGTTTCAATGTGATTCAACAGCATACAATACGGTAAGACATATCTCAGCACTAACAAGGATCATTCCAGTGAAGTAAGAGACATCGATCAACAAAAACTTCCCCGGATAGCACTTAGTTTTCGGGGGGCACCTGCCTGTAGGCAACAGAGAAACTGAAACAGGTCAACAGGTGAAAGTTTCACTTCCTTTGAAATAAAAAAAAAAAATAAAGTAATTAGGGAGGAGCTGAACTGTAACGTCCCTACTGGGCACGTATCCTACAAACAAAGACAGCACCTTGCAGTCACTCAGATTTTTTGAAAGGCAGCAGAAACATCAGCAAACTTACATTGGGTGGGAGGATGAGGTAAAGAGAGGCTACCCATTGATTAAAGTGCAAGAAACAATATTACTCAGATTCTTAGCAAAGCTACAACTTGGCATGTCAGGTCTTTTGTTTTACAGTCTTCAGCCAAGATCCTGTTTCTTCTTGCCTTAAACTAGACTATTGCAATCTTGACTTCTATGCTCTGGGCCATTTGAAGTTGTAAACAATATACTTCTGTTGAGGGTTTTGTTTCTTTTGCTGGGAGATACAAGTTATGATCCATGTTTCCACTTTTCACACAGAAAAAGATGAACAGATAAAATAAATGAAATTAATCAGATTAATTAAAACATTATCTGAGCAGAATGGTATGTAGCTGGTATTATACAGGCATATAGCAAGACAGGATTCTTCACCCAAGATGATAACAATCAAGTCGAAAGATTAACAGGATGGTTTGAATAGGTAGTAACATACTCAGGAAGATCCAATCATGCAGTTCTCCTGTTTGCTTCATTTTCAAAATTATGAAAAATCAACTTCCTGAGGTCTGCCCTTATTCTGTGGCAACAATCCAAAATCTTATAGCTTACGTTTTGAATACTGCACACATTTGGGATGACTACTCAAACACATTATTGTGACTTTGGGGAAAATAGGAGATCAGGAGGTCAGTTCTGAGAGATTTGGTTTAAAGGTTACTGAAAGGAATACGGAGTAAACAACCGAGAAGTTCAAAAAACGTGATCAGGATAATAATTCATGCTTTTTTGCAACACTGCTTTATAAACTAAAATTTTACTCATAGTATTTCTGTTCATGCCAGTAAAGTGTTAAATTGTAATTTAATGTTATCAGCTGAAGTAGATCAGCTGGCACCAAAAATCCCTCCAAAAATAATCTTTCAGAAAATGGATCCTTTGAAATAAATTCCAGAAGAGTTTCAAGCTGCATAACATTATATCTGGCAATTTCTTTCTAGAAATTTAACCATCTTCCCAATGTGATTCAGATCCTAACATTCCTTTTATGTTAGAAAATATGCTTACAGGCTCTTTTTCCCTTGGTTAAACTGTCTTTTTTGGATTTCAAAGTTAATTTCAAACCTTAGATTGATAAATGCTTTTGCACTAAGTCAGTAGAATGGCAACAACAAAGCCTACAATTAAACCACGGTCTTGAACTGCTAGCAAAAACAGCAAAACTCAGCATATTTTTAAAAGGAATTTGAAAAAGTCACAAATATAATCAAATAAACCTGAAGCCTGTTCAGCATTTATCATCTCTATCCTTTGATGTTTTCACACAGAGGTATAGAAGTCTCATTTCTCAAAGTCTTTTCCAGCACAATGGTGTCATCTACTCCTCTTGTAGCTCTTACTTGCACTGTATTAGCTGTTTTTTTAAACTTATAAAGAATTGTTGACAAAAGTATATACACATATGCAGTACATACAAGATACAATGTTTTTTATCATTACTATTAAGAATTTGGTGGATAATTTATAAAAAAAATATTTAAAGGAACTGCAAATCTACCTTGGATCTGTCTGGGACACTTATATCAAACTAATTACACATGTAAATACATATTTTCCCAAGTAAAATTGATATTTGATCTGCAAATAAATATTTCTGCACTCTTCCTTACCAAGCATACCAAATACATACTTTCATTATGGATTTTTTAAATGAACATTTCTACACAGGAGCACTCCCTCCTCCCGGCCTACAGTTCTGCTAAGGAATTATTCTAGACTGGTATCTCTAAATGATTTTTATCCTCCACAACATCCAGATTTGGTCTTTGGCACTTTGGGTCTTACTTAATATGTCACCTGTTACCAGAGTACATCAAAGCCCAAAACATAAGAAATAATGTCACCAGCGTCTGAAGGTTGGGGAGTTTAATAAGTTATAATAGGAATGAAGCAACGTCAACAAAAATAGCTACTTGGAGATAAGCAAAAATCACCGCGGGACAAGAAACTCCTTCTCCACTTTGAAATGTTGCACTGTGGTAAATCAGAATTATGACAGTATTGAAAAATTTCACAAATATATAGACTGTGCAAACTGTGATGGATTAAAGTTACTTTTTAACTTTTGCTGGAAAGTTTACTTAACTTTTATTAAATTAAAAACAAAAAAGGGTTAAAAAAACTTTTATACAAAAACGCTCACAAATTTTTAAACTTAAAAAAAATAAGTTAAGGTACCTGTTGACAAATACCCTTTCTTCAATGAAAACTTCAGCTTCAGCGAAGATTTCTGAAATGCTGTGTCTATACTTACTCTGGTTAAATCAACAAACTTGCTAAGACTGCATCTTTTAAAGAGAACGTTAAAAGTTTTGTAATAGAGCCACCTAACAAAACATTATTGCAACAAGACTCATGATGGAATTATTAATCCCTCAAGATTTAAAATGGAATAGAAAAAAATACAATGCAGATCAGGAAAAGGTATGTTGTGTAAATTGAATTGCATCGCCATTCAAGAGCAAAGAATCTGGCCCAAACATCTCATAATATGCCGCAACCTTTTTCACTTTCACAGTAAATACACCTACAGAACAATTAATATATCCATGTTACAATGTAGTCACACTCATAAGGTATTTATAGAGCATAACACTAAAGTATGTGAGTCCATTCTCAACAGCCTGACCAGATTAGCCATCAGGGAGCACAAAGAGGTGTAATTAAATGGCTCAGCTGGGGATAGTGAAAGATTAGTGGTAAACCACTAACCTACAAGCTAGGATGGAGCACAGTAATGCCACAGGCTCAACCCTGAAGGAAAACGCTGATAATCCCCAGTTAAATTATTTGAGCTGATATCTATCTCTAACATTACTGTGGAGATCAAATTTAGCTCTAGTGCTACTACAAGTGCCAATGCTGCACTGTCAGGAAACATCTTAGTGTGGTTTGAAGACACTGATGCAGAACAGCCTCATGGAGGTAAGGGAACCAGCATGGTGAGTGAAACCTGGAGACTATTTAAAATGTTTTTGCTTGTTTCTTTGTTTTAAGGAATGTATTAGTCTGGTAAATAAGTGGGCTTTAGGAAAGCACCTTGGTGAACTCTCATTGGGGGTCGTCTAAAGTTGTGAATTCTCTTTGGTGCTATCTCCTTGCTGGAAGAACACTGGGTTACATTTACAAAGGAGACACCTTTCCAAGATCTGGTACTTGAAAATGCCGATATCTTCTGAATCGCAATGCCTTGCATGCAAACACTTGAAATTCTCAAACTTGTTACCAGTAGTCACATAACAGTTTGCCTGTACCTACTCAGGTCCACTACCTTTGGAAAAATAAAAGTGCTTAATGTTTGTCAAATTCAAAATATCAAAGAAGCTTCAAAACAAAACCGTATGTATTGCAAGACAACAAATGATTAAGTTCTTTATGTCAAAACAGGAAACAATTATAAAAGAGAAATTACACTAATTATGTAAATGGTTCTTGCAATGTTTTACACATTTTCTGTTGTATGGATGACTCCCTTTTTACATACAGTAATAATTTTGTGAGTTTATTAACTCACAAACTCTATTGTGCTTTTAGCTTCTTATATTCATAATACAGGTAAAAGCTTTGATGTTTATATTTTTCAAACAAAGCCCTTTGTTTTCTGTCTGTTTTATGTGCTTCTAGAACATGCACCTACCTAAGGATGTTAAGATTGGTATTTTGCATCTTTGGCTGAAATGTAGTATCATAGATTGAAAATAAAAAAAAAATAAATTATTATTAAATCCCTACTTCAAACAAAAAAACCCTACTTACTCTTCATTGTGGCTGAATCAACACTTTGTATCTACAGTTATCATGGTAAAATACTAAGACAGACGGTGCTTAGAAAAGGAACTGTAAACAAAATTCTATCTGGAATCAGCATGAGTTTTCCCAAAGGAAATGCACCCAGTTTCTTCACAGTAATAGTCAAATATTTGTGTTAAGGGAGAAACAACTATTCCCAGGAAGAGAAAATAAAAAGCTAAAGAAATTTTACCTCTTAAATGCTGTAAATTGACTACTCAGCTGAAGGACTCATATGTGTAGCATCTAGATATACGCACAGGACACACACACAGGGAGAAGATGAGTCACACAGATTCAGACCTATATTTAAAAAAATAATACTGAAAGTCTCTGTATGTCTATAGGAGGTTCAATTTTAAAAGCCAGTATTTCAGATCTTCTCTTTCTTTATACCAGTTGGAACAGACAGAAGCCAAGGTGGCTGTAAGCCAGCTTTACCTCAGCCAGGGATTCCCTCTTGCAGGGGAAATCTCAGCTGCCAACTCTGGAAAGCTTTACAGATCGTTTTACTGCAAAGGAGACTGCACACAGTCCAGGATATGGCTTAATATTTCTTTCCCTACTAAAGTGAATTTTATGGCAGTTAGTACATCTAGAAGACCCTTGCCAAAAAAGAGGAAGATGGAGGTCCATATACAGCAATGTATCTGGAGCTTAATTTTCCACTACCAGTTCAAAGTAAGTATAAATGTTGCCATTTCCATTAGCTCTTTCCTTACAATTTGCAGTGGCTTTGCATAAATGTAGATGAAGACATTACATGGTGGGCAAGGAGTAAGAAAGTTTATTTTCCTTAGTACAATTGTGATTTCTCCTTCAAATTTATCTGTGGCATAAAGAACATGACTTTCTTTTACGGAATAAACAAAATGGAAATAACTAATAAAAAAAAAAAAACTTGCATTGGATGGACCAAGTTGTAAATGTCACGTCAAAATTGAAGAAAAGTGCCTAAGAGATATTTCACAGTTACTTATAGTCAGACTTTTGTTACTATCAAAAGACTATATTCAGAAAAATAAATCATAAAGCAGCACATAACAGAGTAACTGGGAGATAAGACATATGAACTTTAGATTGAAATGGACTTAAAACCAACAGTCAGTACATCTATCTTTGCTGCTCTTTTCTAGAAAATCTGAAATGTCATCTATCAAAACTTTTAGATTACGCTTCAGATGTATTACTCTGTATTATTCAGCATTAAAAGGGCACAAAATGGGTTGCACAGAAAACAGAGGAACTAACTTTTACATTCAATCTTCAAACAATAAAAGCCATTCATCTAAAAATGCATATGCAACCAGACACAATCCATGTTTTCAGGTTTTACAGCTCGGTCAGCTGACCATAGTTCTTAGAAACCCTCACTGTGACCTCACTTCAATAGTGGCTGATACAAATGGAGGGCTGACTTTTGAGTTTTACAGTCAAACAGAAAGAAACATGGGTGATTTCTTTATATATGCCTATTCTTTTTTGACCACAGTAACTTTCTCCTGTTGCGATCACAAAGTGAGAAACACAACAGACGCAACTAAATGTAATTTAAGAATGCAATACAGTTTATATGCACTTCTCCTTCGTACTCAGTTCTCTGATGCCTTGTGCTAAGAAATAGGTTAAACAAACATATAACCAGTTTGCTCAAGCATTGGAGATGAAAGTTCAAATGATAACTACATCTCAGCAGGAATAAAATACAAAATTGATAGGGAATTTCATTTTTAATGATATTACCTACATGCAATTTTCCTACAAAAGTACCTGTCACAAATGAAAATGTTTCATTTAGGGAGTATAATGATTTATTATTGATGCTAAAAATATCAAGAAATCATCATAAATACATCACAACTCTGAAATCTCAAAGTCACAAATAAATCCGCCCAGCCAATGGCAGTAGATTTGAATTCCCTTTCTAAATCCTTACTGATTTAGATAGAGTTACTAACTCCTATCCCTTTGCACACCATGTGCTTATTGTTTTCTATGTTTCAGTAGCCAGAACATGATGATTTATCTATTTTAGGGCCAAACTCAAATGTGTAGACTTCAGTAAAAGCTCTTGTCTTACAAGGGTACAGTTCCTATGCACATCTAGGCTACTCACTTGCAAATACCAGGTGACAATTTTTTATTTTTCTGCAGTTTGTTCTACTCTTACAGCATAGCAACAAACATTAGAAACGATTATACGTGCTTAAGTTTACATTCTGCCTGACAAAGAAAAAAAGACAGGTTTTAGGCAAATCATGATCCTTGCAGGCGCTGTGTATCAAACTGCCTTTTACTGTGTAACACTTTGGGATATAAGAACAGCATTTGCTGTACTGTATGACATCATATATTGAAAAAGGACCCTATCTGGGATAAATTGATTAATAAAAAAGCCTTCTGTTCTAATGAATTTTCCAAACAAAACTTTGATCCTTTACAAAAACCAAAGAAAATGCAAATCATGTTTTTTTCAGTCTGGAAAACTTCAACTTACTTTGGTAGGTTTTCATTTCAGTGACGAATGGGTTAAAAACCAAACAATGGCCTGGGCATTTATCCCACAATGTAGTTTCTTTCATAACAACCATATAATAGAAACTTCTGGGTGGGTTTCTCATTTGCTGCTCCTGCTTCCTAGAAGCTGCACAGCTCAGTCCCTTCCCCCTCCATAAATACATTCAGATTTCTCTACTCTGCCAACACAAAATTAAAAGGCAAAAAAAATCATAAAAGTAAGGTCTGTAGCATGCGATGGCACTGTACTCGGAGCAGAAATTTCTTTCTTTGTAATTTCTCTATATAAGAAGAAATCTAATTTTTTTTTGTGATGCTTTATAGCAATATAACAAGAAGCAAGAAGAGTACAGTGTTCACAAAGTACACTTGTTTTCTACATAAAGAAAGGTATGTAGAAAAAAGGATGTGTTATTGGGACATCTCCTTTATGCCAGATACCTAATTTACACTTGGAAATCCAACTTACATGTAAGGCTGTTTGACTTTAGCCCAACGCTTGTCCATCCTTCAAAGACAGACATGATTAAACAGATGCATGTAGTCCCAGGAAAACTGTTACCTATATACAGATTTACAACTTAAAGACAGCATAAATAGATACATATTCAGTACATATATTTGAGAAGATTAAAATGCAAAAGAAGTTCTGCTTTTGCACATAACCTCTGGTCCCTAGCACATGCAAATCCCTTCAAGTCAAGCACTCTTGAGAGCCCGGAGATTCCAAATATTGTTTCATACATATTGAGATATACCTCACTCTTGCAGGTCTGGTTTGAGCCCAGTTATTAAGTCAAAAAAAGGAAAATGGCACTTCTGTTAGCGATTTTTAAGTGGTAAAAGACTAGCAGCTAAATTCAGGTGTGACTGTTATTCAGATAGCATGCCCCAAAGGTCAGGGAGTGTTTGCTTTATTTTAAGGCTCAATATATAAAAACACATATAGCATATATAAGTTGGATACTGCCTACCTATATGTGAGATATTGAACAGTTATCATGGTAGAGCCTGTGGTAACCAGGGAAGCTTGAAAGATTTGCTGTATAACCAGAAATCCTAGATGCCAGAAGATCTAGTTAAGCTGTCACAACTGTTCCTGCTTTTGTTAATAACTATGAACCTATGCTTGTGTGGCCTAGCCTATAGCTGCACTGTTTACATTATTATGTCTTAGATCTCTAGCAGGAAGCATGAGGAAAAGATTTAAATCCAGCTCGTGAATTAACCTGTGTGATTGAAGGCAGTAGCAGACCAATGCTTGCTTGAGGAGTTAAACTCAGAGCTGATTTAAAGTCCTGAAGAGTACATACTTTTCTGTTCTCCATCTACAAAGTACAGATGTACTGATTAACATACAAGGGTACCTGTAGTAGCACTGTACGTGTGAAACACAACTTTCCAGATACTGTAAGAAAAAAATCTGTCGTAACTGTTCAATCCCTCAAGAATTTTTTAAGCACAGAATTCCAATAGAATTCTGCAGAGATTGCATTTTTGTTGATTTGTGATACTTTTGAAACATACAAATAGTTGAAAGATCCACGCGCTTGTAACCAGGAAAGATGCCACATGCACATTCAACCCACACCAAACGAAAGTATTAGATCTATGCATAAATCTGTATATGCAAGAGTGAGTAATTTCACAGTTATTGCAAGAAACTGTACTGTTAGTTTCATTTTTAATTTGCCTGGTTCAAAATGAAATCATCAATCATGAGTCTTGGAGCATATTTCATGGAATTACTTGATCTTTCTCATTAAAAATACAATTAAAGCATGTCACTCCTCTATGCACATTGCATATGTATGTACAGGCATGATCTATTGATACAATCACAACTTTTTGACTTCAGTGAAATTGCAAAGGTTCATTAGAAAGGAAGAGACAGAGAGCCCTGGCAGTTCGGAGATCTTAGGGGGTCATTTATTGTTGTAATAAATTTCATTTTTCTATCTGAAGGGTAGAGTCTAAACATTGTAATAGAGCAATATTGAGGTATTTATTTTACCTCATTTTTTCTTCATCTGAAATACTAGCAAGGGAGTGTTTTTCAGGTTGGCAGGCAGCCAGTCATTTCTCAGTAAATAATGTGAATCCTATCCTACAGCATAAAGCTGTACATCTTTTCAAAAAATGTTCAGTCCCCTGCTAAAGTCCAAAGAACCTTTGCTTACAAAGTGTCTGCAGAAACTTCTATAGCAAGCAACTCGGCCTAGGCTTCTCCACTAGATAGAGTTCTTTCTTACTCTGTCTCTTTTTGTCCCACTGAAATGACTTCTTTTACTCCTCCTCCTTAAGGTACTTCTCCTCAATATATGAGAGATAGAAAAAAAAATCTTCTATAGCCTACATAAGGTGTCTCAGACTGTCTTTCACCCAAAACCTGAAAAATTCTGCTCTGTAACTTCTGGTGCTAGATGCACAGCTGTATCAAAGCAGACATGCAGTATATGCAATTGTTCAGACAGCATCATTGGCAGGGCTCCATTATGACTTATGCATAATTGTAGTACATAATGAGTGTTCTGTGAATTTCAAATTTAGAAATTTGGTTTAGTTGCCAGTAGTTGATGTTGTAAATAGGCTCTGAAAGGGTAACTTTTGGATACATATCATTCAGATCATTCAGGCTACTAGCTGGCAAAGGCAGGTTTAGTGTCCTTAGACAGAAGCTGTAGAAAATACAAAGCCAAAGAGTAAGGGTGAAGACATCTAGACAGGTGTATCTTGATAAATTGGACTGAAAAGGGAAATTCCACATTACAAAGGGAGTGCGATGAAAATTCAATCAATTTTATGCAATGTAGAAACCAATACACTAAGTTTTGGAAAGTTATAAAGTCAGAAGAGAAAGTAATGTCTGAGTATGTTTAGGTAGCAGAAGAAATTTGATGACTGTGATCCTTGTGTCAGCACAGCAACCTGCCTTTATGTGTAATACATCAAAGAGAAAGCTAAACTTGTGGAAAGAGATATCGAGGCTTTTTTAAAAACAAAACAAACACACACACACATACACAGAGGTTCGGTGTTGTCTTTTTGTGTATCATTTGGCACCTCAAAAAAGGAAAAGATTTACAGCCACTGTTAAACATGTTCCTTGTAGCTACCCAAACGGTGTGCCTTAAGCAGATATTGCTCCAGTATTGACCCTCTGCACGTGTGCATTCACCCAACCAAACAGCACAGCTCAGGCTTTAAAATCCACAACAAAGCCCAACTGTTCAGTAGAAGGACTGCATGCTTCGCCAGAATTGAACACAGAACAGATTAATTAATCAATGTTTGCAAACCCCTTTGAAATGGAAAAGTGCTCTGAAAGCTACAGATTTCTATTACTCAAAACTTCCCTCTTAGCACTGAAGTTATAATCCATTTCCCTTAATGTGTTATGAGTAAGAGGATAGGAAACATGACGTTGCAGATACCGATTACCAGAATTATCAAAGGCCATGCAAAAACTCGAAGTTTTGATAGCTGTCTTTACACAGGAAGACTCATCTTTAAGTCAAATAGAAAACTGTCTTATCTTCTTAAGTTCAGACAGTACTTTATGTACTTGTAGTACTGTCTATTGATATTGTTGTTTTTCTTTTTTCCTTTCCTATAACAGACAGAGTTGTTGATTGCCAGCAGAAGAGATGGCCCTGTGGGGTAGGAATGTAACATTTCACTTACCATCCGCTGGCATTTTCAGTGGTTAGCACCGTCCATCAATGTTTTTGTTTTCTCAGTGGTGTCAGCACAGAAATGACGTTCCAAATGTTTTCATTTCTGCAGCTTCTGAGATGAATTTGCTTGCTTAGGTAAATTTGCCAAGCTATCTAAGTCTAGGTTATGTCTTGCAACATTTAAAACAGTACATTCATTTTCCTAACAGTTCCTGAGTCATGACTGGCATATAACCAAAATTAAAAAAAAAAAAAAAACAGCTTTCGACAGTTTATAAAAAGTGGCAACATTCCCACAAATCTGCTTTGTCTTTATAACAAAGCAGCTTCTTTCTGACTAAGGCTGTAAGGTATGTTTCTGATTAGTTTACTCAATCCTGAGATATTTTTTTTTTCCCACTGGGAACTTAACATATATCACATGAAAAAAAAATAGGGCTTTAAAATTCAAACTTAATCTTTACATTCACATGCTGAGTTTCACTCTCATGTTTTTGGCTGGTTCACGTCAGAGATTAGCCTGCTGCAAGATCCAAACCTGAACCAGTGGATTATTTGAGTCTTAGGGTTTGTTTTCAAGTTCCTGCTAGTATTTAATTACCGATGTTATTAATGGAATTTGATATACCTTTATTTGGAAAAAGGCAGATGGCAAGCACAATCGGAAGTGTTGGAATGATTGTGCTAATGGATCTTCTAAGACATTAGGGATTTAAAAAAATTGATTATTGCAAATAATGGATACCAATATTTTTTTAACTCTACAGAAGCATCAGCCTAATGGGTCACATTTCTCTCACCTTCGCATAAAGAAACCATGTGGGAAAAAAGCTACAGGTTAACTATATGTAACATGCATGTACAATTGGAAATATTTTCAATGTATACAACTGAGTAATAAAAACTGTGATGAGCCAAGCGAGAGGATGTTTAAAAAAAAAAAACAAAAAACAAGCAACTGACTTTGGAATCAACTACTGTCAATGCATTTTGCTTGTAAAATAAAAGACGGAATCATTATTTTTGGACTTAAGGCATAATTTCTAAACTTAACAAGTGATTTATTACATCTGTGGACTGAGACACCACTTACCTGTACATGCTTTTGGATTCTGTCAAGACTTCTTGTAGAGCTGAACAAATTATTTGTATTTTCAGTTTCTGGGGCCAGCTGTTTGTCTACGGACTGTTCCATTCCTAGCCATTATTTCTCTGAGGTCTACATATGACAGCATGCAAAATGAAGAGCATCTCTTTATGATTATCTTTGGTACCTACGACAGGACAATTGGTTTAAGATGTTAAATGGAATTGCTATGTACTAGTAAAATCAATAACAACAACATTCTTAGAATAGCAGGAGAAAAGCTTGTATTAATGGTAAAAACACTATCTCAAAATTATGACAATGAGGCTTGATTAGAATATATATGGGAATAACTTAGGTTTGAGAACAGTCTTATAAAATTAATGGAAGATTCACTAGCTAATTTTTCATTCTAATAATTAAAACTATATATAAACCGTTCCTTAAAAATATCTTGTAATGACAAATTCTCCCTTCAGACTTATAGACATTCCGCTTGCTTACATGAGGGTAAAATTTCATCCATCTGGAGGCTCATGAGGAAAAATGTAAACCATTTAAAGTATTTTTGAGTATTAAAAGTAATTGTATTTTTGAGTATTGTTGCAATAATAAGATAAACCTCAACTGTACTGAGATCCTCTAATGCAAAGAAAAAGCCTTCCTCGTGGGTTAGAAATGTATCCCATCTTTGAAAAGTGTCTATTAGGAATAGCATGTACCATATGAGAGAGCATTGGAACAGGTTGCCCAGAGACGTTGTGGAGTCTCCAAGATCCTCAAAACCCAGCTGAATGTGTTCCTGTGCAATGTGCTCTCGGTGACCCTGCTTGAGGAGCTGGGTTGGCCTAGATCTCCAGAGGTCCCTTCCAGTATCAACCATTTTGTGATTCTATGTCATTTACATTTAATGACAGTGTTGGGGTAGAATACAAATGGTTGACTATTTCCAGGAATCATAATCGGTCCACACTAGTTTTAAACCCAAAACTCTGCTCTGAAACTGCTCTAGTGAGAAATAAGAACGTGACACTTTCGAAAAATGACAAAATTTCATTCAGAACACGGTTTACCATATGTAATAAATATGTATTTTTTTCTTCTCCAGCACGCATCTCAAGACTGTTTTGTCAACTTTAAATTGTTGGATGCTGAAAAGAATTTGCATCATTTTCTTGCCATGTCATAATAAAAACATTACCTTGGAACCTGTCTGGAATAAAATAAGCTTCTCAGTCCCTGGATTTTCTGTGGAGAATCAACTGAAGATGTAGGGACTGGATTAAAGAGCATCATCTGGGAGGTCCGTAGCAAGGAAGGTATTTTAAAAATCTCTCTCTCTTCCTTTGTATCTCTGTAAAGTGTGAGTGCATTTCAAATTGGTAGGGAGGTATGGAAAAGTGAGAAGTAAACCTGGAACGATGGGGCTGTTTTGGGTGGTTTACAAGTACATGGCAAACATCTGTGCTACTTCCACTTGGAGTGGAGATAGGGACCCAGAATATGGGATCCT
This sequence comes from Anser cygnoides, assembly GCF_040182565.1. Classification (NCBI taxonomy): domain Eukaryota; kingdom Metazoa; phylum Chordata; class Aves; order Anseriformes; family Anatidae; genus Anser; species Anser cygnoides. Next base: position 9,620,489 of record NC_089888.1, read on the forward strand.
GTCCACAGATTGTCCACGTATCTGTGGAAAATTCTTCAAATTAGGCACGTGGAAGGCTAAAACTCAAAGCCATTTAAATGGTCAGAGTCTTGACTCTCCTAGAACAGCTTCTCCACAGGAGATGTAGAAGTCTCACACACACACACACACAGGAGTCTGCTCCGTGCCCCTTACAGCAGGCTGAGGCACACTGCTCCGTGCAGTACCACGGCCGGCCTCCCCACACCGCATGTGGAGAGCCCTGCTTTAGCGTTAAGTGGGACGTGAAGAAGTTTTAATAGGCCAGGATTTTATTCCTCCCAACCCCTAGAGGATCAGGCTTCCCCTTCCCCCCGCCCCCAAATTTTTCCCTGATCTCCCCCCAAAACCTCCTTATCGCACCTGGCGCCCGCAGCGGGGGCCATCCCCAGAGATCTTCGAGACCTTCTTCTCCCCTCACCCTACGGCCATGGCGGGGCACTGCTGGGAGGCGCCCACCCGGCAGGGAGGGAGATGAGGGGAAGGGACGGCGGCTGTAGGGAGGGAAGGGCAACGAGGGGACGGGGAAAAGCAGCGGCGAGCCTGAGGTGAGGGGGTCAGGAGGGGCGGGCACCGCCGCGGTCCCTCAGCGCGCTGGGCGACGGAGAGCGGCCGGCGGGGCCCTAAAGCTCCCCTCACGCTCACCACCTCCTCGGCAGGGAGCCCCCCGGGCGGGGAGGCGGCAGCGCTTGGAGGAGGCGCCTCGCAACAGATGGTTAAAGCCGGCTCCTCGCCGCGGCCCGTATTGGAGGGAGGGAGGCAGCGGCCGGAGCTGCGCGGAGCGGCGCGCAGCGCCCCCAAGCCCGCTTTGCTCGCTCCCGGGGCGGGCGCTGAGGAGAGACCGCCGCCATCCCGCCACCCCTGCGCCTCCAGTCCTCGGCAGCTCCGGGCCACCTGCGAGTTTTAACCGCTCGCCGGGCGCTGTGAGTAACGCTGGGCCGGGCTGGGGCCGCTGGGAGGGCTCTGGCTGCGGGAGGCCCTGAGGGCTCGGCTCCTCGGGCTGCCGCCGCCTGCGCTTGAGGCGGGCGGGCGAGCCGGAGCCGCCGGCTTTGCCGGCCGGAGCCGCCTTTTTCTCCGGTTTAACCCGTACGCAGGGAAGGTGCGGGAGCCGATCCTCCCCGGGACGGGCGGCTGTGCGGACGTCGGGCAGATTTTTATCACCTGTGAGGAAAACCCCTTGCCATTCGGTCCCCCTTCCCTTTTCATCCCGGCTTCGACGCTGGTGGCGGCTAATTACCGGGCTTTTCTGAGGTGCGGGGAGCGGCCGGCCCAAGGTCACGCAGCGAGGCGGTGGCAGAACTGGAGAATAGCTTAAAAAACTTCTGGTGCCCGGTCCTGGGCTCGGCTCAACGAGGCTGCAGGGCTCCGGGCAGGGACGGGGTCCAGCTGTAGGTAGGTCTCAGATCAGCTCGTCTTTTTGTTCTCCTTCAAAGGGTTGCCTACTGATGTGAAGCCACACAGAGGTGCAGTGTCCGTGCTGTCTCCCTCATCTTCTCTAGCCTGAGAGCATGTAAATGAGTATGTATATAGTCTTACTTTACTAATATTAAGTTCAGTAGATAAAAACAGAAGTTGTTAGACTACATTTTGTTAGTTAGACTATATTTTGTTTTCAGGTTTATGGTGTTAATAAGTAATGTCTGATATTAATAGTGAATGTCTTCACATGCCATCAGACAGGAATTATCCAAAAAAACCTTAATTGCTTGGGTGTTAACTGTATGCCAAAGCTAACCTGCAGTGCAATGCGTTTTATGCATAATGCACGTGAGAGGTTTGGTGGGCCATGTCCTAAAACTAATGTATAATGGGCTTAAGAGTTCTCCAAACTATGCAATTTCAGTAATTGTCTTAATATTAGCTATTTGCAAAATGATCTTTTCTTCCTTCTCTCCTTATCTCTAAACGTAATTTTTATGAGTTCAGATAAAGGTATTCTACTGTCTTTTGCCCCCACTAACATTCAGTGTTTCTCTGAAGTTTCTTATTGCATGGAAATATATGTTATGGTTCTAAGGATGATGCTTTGACTAAACATATTAGAGTCCTCGAAGTAAATCCTCTTCATGTAATTTTGCAGGGCTTTGCATTTCACACCATGTCATGCAGCAATGAAACTTAAAAAGTTAAATGTGCTTTTTCAAAAACTGACCCCCCATCTTTCTCAATTTTACCTTACCCGTTCTGCTTAGTTATGGGGGGTAAGGAAATGGAATATGAGAGGTTTAGGAAAGCACTCAGAATATTAGTGTAAATAGGACAGATTTATTTTTAATTTGCATTAGACAGTTCAGGTGAACTCTGGATTCTGTTCAAAACAAACCTTGGAATTCAAGGCAAGGTTCCTGCATGATGGGGTATTTTTACTATAGATTTTGTATTTTGCATGTGGAGGGTTTTTGTGTGTGTATGTCTTTGTTTTAACCTCATTTAGAAAACAATGCATTATTCTCAAAGTAATTAATGGACTTTTTTTTTCTGTGGACTTTGATATTTGCAAAAAAGAAGAAACCTCTTTGTGCTTGTATTTGGGCTATGTAACACTTCTTTTGCTGCAAGGATACCTTGCAAGGAGTCTTATTTCAGGTAACTTCTAGCTAGAAGAGTTGGCCCTTGCTGTATAAAACCCTCTTGATTAGTTATATGTTCCAGTACCGATACTTTATCATTTCTTTTAAATGGATAGGAAGAAGTCTGAAGTCAGTTCATCGAAGTAACTCGCATTATTTCATTAAACAAATTAGTAAGTTAAAATAGGTGATGCTTTGCTATGGCCCTGTATGTTTTGTTTTTAAAAATAGTCTCTGTTGCATTGTTGGCACTTTCTTTCAAGCATCTGTTACAAGGACTTCAGGCAAGAAGAATCATGGGTGCTCATCTACATAAACAAAACTCAAAATGGCTCGGTGATGTCAAACTTGGAAATAAAATTGATTTGCTTACAATAAGTTGGTAACGTAACTGAATGAATAGGACTGTTTTCTGTTGCAAATGAAGAAAAATGTGGTGGAGTGAAGCAAAAACTTGTGCAGTATAGCAGCAGAAATATTTTTGAGATGCTAGAATTAATACTAGGAATAAAGATAACTGTAAATAGCTTCCTTTTTACTATGGAGCTATTGCAAAAAAAGATTCACAAGCCAGTAATCAGTACGTAATGTCGTCTTCTGTTATTACAGTGGAAATAGAAAAATAAATACCTAATATCTCAAAGATCTCTACAACTTGGAAAAGGTGTGGATTTATTTAATCTTCCCTTCAAAATTGCTTTTAGAAATAATTAATTTGAATTTCAGGCTTCTTGCTTTGTAGATAGAAAAGACTTCAATCATTCTATGCTAAATGACTGTGCTCCCTAAAAACACATTTTTCTCTTTTTTCCTCTCAACATCCTTTCCTCATCCACCTATGGATTTCAGAATAGAGCAAAAGTGAGCTCAAGAGCTGCTACCAACCCATCAGAGCATTTTGATTAAAGTTGTTTGTGAGATCCTAATTCTGTGAAGAATGCTCCATGCTTTTGCCAATTTCCATGAAGTGTAGATAAGACCTGCCTTTCTAATTTTCCCTTGCAATACCATTGATAGAACAGATTCTCATTTTTGTCAATACACTGGGCTAATTTCTCAGGCTGGAGTGGGCATTCTGGAGAATGAGATACGGGCCTACATTTTCAATATGAAATCGGATGTTCCAGAATGCTTATGGGTTTTGAGAGTACCTGGATTTATTCCAGTGTAAGCTATGATTCGATCTGAAACCTGAAGAGGTGTCATGAGTGTCTTTTGTCATTTGTTTTTTTTTTTGTTTTTTTTTCCCTTCCCATTAGTAGTATCTAATACACTTGGATTTCTTGTTAATCTTTCAGAAACTGTCTGCATTTCTCACAATTGCTTGTTGCTAGTTACCTGCCTCTACCCTATCCCTCTCACACATACACACCCCAAATGGTACATATGGAGTGATAATGCAAGTTTGTTAAAGGAGGATATTAACTAATTAGTGGTTGACCTCTGTAGGAGGAGAAAAGATTTGTAATACTTGTGAATATTGCACATATTCAGAAAACATTCGGACAAGTCTGAAATATTACCTCAGCTTTGTCTAATTGCTAGATATAACCATGCCTTTCTACAAATACAAATGCTGAAAGTCCAAAGGTCTTCAGCAAGAAGCAGCATCCAAAGAAGCGTTGCTTCTGAGGCAGTAAGAACGTCTTAGTAAACAGATAATTTAATCTTCCCTCTTGTAAGGAGTTGTACTTGGGTTCCAGTGTTCCCATAACACAGGAAATGTATGCCGATCTCCTGTGGCTGCCACAGGATCTGTCGTGTGCAGATCTGTGCATGCTAATATCTACTGTGGTCTTATCTTCCCACAGTGCAAAATTTCATTTTCTGTATCAACGCAGTTTATATATACAATTGGGTAACACTTCTTTTTTCTTTTTTTTGTGAGTACAATAGTTCAACAGTTTAACCTAGACCCACCTCTGTGTCTGTGGATGTGTGTGTGTATACATATTTTATTTATATATATATATATATATTTACATGTACACAAGAAAGAGGGGGTTATGTACTTGTGTTCTTATGTTTCCAAATCCTGGTGAGCGAGATTTCCCATGAAAGTGTTTGAGATGATGTCTTATTTCTGCAGTTTGGCTGTGGTAGGAAATCTGTTTCGGTGCTCAGAATGACACTAAAGTGAAGTAATTAATGTGAAAGATCGAAAAACATAACAATAGGAGATCTTATTCAAATGCAACTTTCTGTAAAGCTGAATAAGAGTCATTGTTAAGCAGCTATTACTTTATTTAGTTTTACAACACCCTATTTTATGCTTACAGCCTTTGTAACACAGATACAGTTCCTACTCTAAATCTGTACAGAATAAACTGAAGTAACTAAGCAGATGAAATATATACAGTGACATGTTGACATTTCTAATCTGGTCTTGTAGCAGTGATGTTTTTTTTTTCCCATGTGAACAATGTAGAGGCTTTTTATGCAGTTAGTATCTGTAAGGAGCTTATTCCAAATCTTAGTTTCGTTATTTTGTATTTGTCACTATATTTCTAGTGTTCTAACTGTCTTACTTTTTTTCCACAGTAAAATCATGAGAGTAATTCATAGTTCAGTGAGTTTGAGCAGCTTGTGGTAAAATACAAGTTTTGCTGTGTGATCACTAGTACTAATTAGCATGGTTAATGGATTGTTGGAAGAGAATGTCAAAATAAAGAGGTGTCTGTTAGGCTCCAGAGTCATCTGTAATCTGCATATGGTATTCAAAAATAAAGATAGTATCTTTGAGGAAACCACTATAAATATCGATACCTCACAAGGAGTAACAAAAATACTGGCTAAAGTCTCATTGCTCTAGAAAGACATGTCCCATTTAAAAATAGGCAGCTTCTTATTTGAAGCTTCTAAAAAGAAAGCAATTGAGTTGCCTTTCTTATCTGAAGGTCTTGGAGAGGCAGCAACCATTGCAGAGGCCTGAAACTATTGATCCAGGAGGTAGGAAGCACTATAACCAGTGGTTCTGGGGTGATCTGATAGTTCTGGCCAGGTCTGGCTGAGTCAGTGAATATGACTACCAGGTTTAATAGATGGGGTCAGTGTATTTAGGAATTTGGCGTTTTCTAGAAATACTTGAGAAAAGAAGATCAGGGATCATCAAGATGCTGAAGTATGTCAGAAGGTGATGTCATTTGCATCTGGAAACCACATAAGGAATACTTCATGAAGCTCCGTGCACATTTAAGAACAACATTTCTGATCCTTCTCTCATGCAAAATATCTGGTAGAACTCTTCAGAAATGAAAGGATCTTAATATTGGCAGGTCTTCACAAGGCTTTCTAGTTCAGTTTCCCTTCCTCGTTTTCTGCTGTTCCCTTTTTGTCTTTGTTAACAGTAGCAACATGTTTATGCTGCATTGTTAAAATTTTGTAAATTTTCTATTGGAGTGTGTGTATAGGATAAAAGTAACAATAAAATGCATAGATCTTTTTTTTTTTTTGGGGGGGGGGTATAATTACAAGGTTGTTTCATGTGAATTTAAGTATGTGCAGTGAACAAGGTTTGCAGCAAACTCCAGGTATTAATTTGTACTGTTTGGCTCACTAGTTCTTAACTGTCTCTGTACTGCTGTATTCTCTCCAGTGCAATTAAATAATTATTGTCTATTGTCCTTTGAACAAATGTTTGTGTATAGTTCCATTGTTGGATGGATTTCCCTCCCTCCCCACCGCAATGAATAATTTGAATTGCTTCAAAAAAAAAAGGGGGGAAAAAAAAGAAGTCTACATTACTTACTGCTATAACTTTTGAAGTTTGGATATAACCTCAGATATCTAATAATAGTGTGTAAATTATTGATATACTAAGATAAATATGTCTAGTATTATTCCAGTTCATATCCTAAGGTATCCTTAATCCAAGTCACTTCTGTGATTTTAATGTCTTCGGGGTTCCTTTTCCCTAATTTTACTAGACTACGAGTCATATTCATCACCAGTTTTTACCACCTTTGTGGTTTTGTAGCCAACATACAGCTTGTGCCTTTGGAAAGAGCAAAAAAACAGCTGTGCCACTGACTATAATATTTAGAATTATTGACTTGTTTTTTAGTAAAAAAAAAAAAAATAACTTTGTTACTAATCAGGGTAAGGCAAATATCTGTTATTAATAACTTCAAGATGAACATTAGGTGTTTTAGCTACTGTACTTCCTTTTTCCACCCTTATTTTGAGGTATATTTCACACATACAGAGTAAATAACTGTTCAAAATAATTTAACTTTTAGTTTACATCCATCTTCACTTTCCCCTATGTTTCAGTACCAGCAAGATTTGAAGGGCTTTCAAAAGAATCTGGCTCCTTTAAATCATTCTTACTTTGTTGGGGGAAATGTGTAGAAGACATCAGTGACTTACAGAAAAATTACATGCACTTAGAAAACTTTTTTGTCATAGTTTTTGTGTGAGGAAGCAAATTACTGTACAGAATGTAACTGATCTGTACATAGAGAAGGGTGAAAAGGCGGTGTGACTTCTGCCATCTATTTCATTTGACTCGTCTTTGGATCTTCCTGTATATCTAGAAATACTGTGATGCAATGGTTTCTGTGACCCACTTGGATTCTTTTCTGATTACTCTGAATCCTCGTACGCTGATGAAAGTGGAGGCAGCTGTAAGACTGCAGATAAGTGAGTTCCAATTAGTGCCTTTAAGTCACTGTCAAATGATCTGTCTTTAGTCACACTTGTCTGGTAGTCTAACTACAGAATCAAGGCAATTTTAAACATTTTTTTGAAATTTCCTTGAATGCAATATTTGCATGGTTTCTCTTCTGCTCAGTGCCGTCTGCTGGAGAACAGACTTGAAGCCAGTAGTTAACTATGATACAAGACCCTGTAGGTTCTGTAGCTGTTCACAGTGTGACATTAATGGTGTTAAATTAGCAACATCAGCAATATTAACTAATTTCCTCATTCAGACTGCGACATTTGTTTGGTAAAAGGATCATTAAACATATGCAAACATCCTATGTGCAGTAAAAGGTCTTTGGGCCCTGACAAATGATAAATGAGAAAATTACCAGTTGTAGGAAAATGTAAATATCATTCTTTGGAAATCTGTCCTCTGGCAAGAGAAGAATGTTCCCCTCTAAGCCATGAAGGATTCATTATATTCTTTTCACATCTGTAAAGAAAGCTAGAGAATATTTTACATACTTAAAGCATATCTTGATGTCTCTTCTTTTCTTTCAGGCACTGCTGTTGAATTGGGATTTGTCCTGGTTTTGTTAAGCAAGTACTCCAGCAGTGTGCTGCAGAAAGAAGTGCTGTAGCCTCAATTAACTCCTCCTATAATCTTCTGAGTAATTTTGAGTCCATCTTATGTTTTTGTTATTAACAGCTTTAGGTTATTATTTTAATCAGCTGTAATGCAAGGGATTAAAGCAGGGGCTCACATATTGATTGCCTTCCCATCAGATGACTCCATAATTACTACAGATGTAATACAAACTTGCATGTTAACTGATGAATGTATTTATCATGGCTTCAGGGAAAGGCTTAGTCTAGTTTCTGACAACCTTGAGTGACTTTTTTACACTCGCTGTCTCCAGCTGTATAGGATTTGTAGTGTCAGGTTGGAGAACTAACATCACCAGCTTCAGAAAAGAAAAGCTTCAAGTATGATGTGTTTGCAGTAGCTTATTACCTAGTTCGATTCATGGGTAAAGTTTCTAGCTGCAGCGATGTTCTAAGGCATGACTGAGTACTGTATTTCAGCCACTGCTGTTTGCCTCATTAAAGCAGTGGCTCAAGTTCCTGTGCTGTCCCACAATAAAACTCAACTGTGAATTCATCCTGCTTTTATCTTGTGATATCAGCGCAGTTCAAAAAGAGCCCCACAGACTTGATAGTTTTTGTCATCTTTGAAATGACAAAAATAATTTTCTGAGACTTGAGAACTTTTTGTCAATCTTTCCAAGAATGGAGTTGTTACAAGCTATTAAAATAGTTGTTACGTTAAATATTAAAAACTTTAAAATGGCTGAAAGAGATGACTTTAAATTAGCTAACAACAGTATCTTTTTTCCCTTCCACTGGAAGCTAGGTTTGCCAATAGCAACCGTATAAAATTGTGAGAGGCTTATTTAATTTTTTTTCCAAAATTCGCCCAATCAACTCCATTGCCTGGAATGTCTGATACTTCTGGTCTTGGTTGTGGATTCTTGATAGTTTTTCTAGGATATCATTCCCAAGCTAGTAAGGCATGTACTTCGATGTATGGTAAGATCAACTAATAGCCAAGCACAATCTGATGCATTCATGCTTTTCTAGATGCATGTGGGCTGTACCACCCTATACCAGACTCCGTAACTCTGATTCAGAAAAGCATTTTAAGAAAAAAAAAAAAAAAAAAAAAAACAAACTTCAGTATAGTAGAATCTCCTACAAAGTAAAGACTTCAATTTTTAAATGAGCACTGAACTGTGGGAAAGGAGAGAGAGAGTGGGAATAGAGCCTGAATCTGCCAAGTTTTGTGCAGGATGGTATCCTGTATGTCCCATGATGTTTTGGTACTAGAAGATGAACAGAGCACATTAGCACCAGTAATGCTTAAAAGCTGAACCTGGAATGAAATCCTTTCCTCACTTAAGACTTTGGCTGTATTTCTAGATACTGAGGATATGATTTGCATCCCAGCTTGTTGGGTGCTGTCAAATATCAGTGTTTTTTATCTCTTCAGGAATTATCATGAAAGCTCAAGGCAGGAACTGTCTAGGAGGAATCTGGAGGAAAAGGAATAAAATGAGCTATGATCTAAAATATGTATTAACCCAATTAGGGAATACTGAGTTTGTTGGATTTAAAATTCCCCAGGTTGTATAAGATTTTGACACAAACAGGTCAGCTTTGTGTCTACTGTGGGTAAGACAAGGTAGAGCAAAATTGCAGCAGGTGAGATTTGGGGTAGGCATTACATTTAAATTAAGGGGAAACTCAGGTCTCATTTTGAAGTTACAAACTTGAGCCCTTGTGAGATGAAACTTTGGACATTCAGTTGGTTGACAGAAGTTAAAACTTGATCTCAGCTGGCAGACAGTGTTTTGTACGGACTTTTTATTTTACGAATTTATGTCTCAGGGCTTTTACTAGTTGTTTGCTGAGACTAGTTGTTCCTTTGTCTGTTGGACTCTCTACCAGTTTCTAGAGCACTGGAAGGCAGACAGAGCACTTAGATATTTGTTTTAAAGGTAGGTCATGCTCATGCTCCTTTATCAGTTGACTGCCAGATCTGAAACTGAGAAAATACTGCTTCCATGTCAGAGTGGGCCAGAAGGACTGTTAAGCAATAGAAGTATTCATATTCCTAGAATTAGATGATGACCCGAACTGAATTTATCCTTTCTTCAGATCCTAAGAGTTTGAGAAAGTCTGTGATTTCTCTTCTGTCCTCTGGAGATAGTGTGTTGTGTGACTTGCTTTTAGTGATCTTCAGCAGGGGCTCCTTATGATAAGCTTACAGTATTTTATAGCTTGCAGCATGGACATACACTGTGTGTTTGCCTGTATCTGCAGGGTGAAGTTGTTTTCCTACCACACTGCATTTCAAAGACCTGGAGTTAAATATCCAGGTAAGTTGCAAAACCTCATCTTGAGAAGATTAACAGGTTGGACAGTCATCACAGATACACAGAATCGTTAAGGGTGTAAAAGATCTCTAAGATCATCTAGTCCAGCCGTCCACCAACAGACAAAGAGGAGCTCTGCATCTCCTTTCTCCCATGGAGTAAAGGTCTGGGCTTGATGAACTACAGTGATCCTTTACTTTTTTTTTTTTTTAATTAGCTCTCTATTGTCCATTTGTACTTGATTGGATTGCTGAGATGTAAGTATATAATGCTTCCCACGTTGTTACTTAGAAAGTATAGCTAGTTATTAGAACAGTGTATGTTAGAACAACAGTAGCATTAAGCACAGTTGTAGTAGTGAGTATTAAGTTTGAAAAGAAATTCCTTTTTTGATGTATTTTAAGTTTTTCTACTCTACACGTTAACAAAACTCCTTCAGTTATGGAAGACTTAAGTTAGCTTTGTGTTTATTAGCAAATTCACTTAGTCCTGATTTCTCAATCTTAAGAGTGTCGTTATCAGGGTGAATATGTTTGTCTGTATCTCTTACTGCGTGTTTCGAAGACAGACTGGAGACAATGCAACTGTGGTAGCAAAGAGGTTGGTGCTGAAGAACCACTTGAGAATAGGTTCTGCTTCTCAGTTTTATAGCACTAGCTCATTTTCAGTCTGCTAATAACATCAAGGCAAGCTAGTTTAAAACTAGCTGAGGCCAAAATTGGAGCAGTAATAGTAGTAGTAAAAGCCTGCAAGTGATATTTCTGGGTAATTTGGTGAGCAGAAGCATTGTGGTGTCTTAAATCTTAATTGTAAAGATGTCTTACAAATGAGACACAAGTACCATTTCTACTTCTGAGCTTATATAAATATTCATTTTTATGCAGAATTTTAAAGTTTTTTTCCCTCTAAAATTATCCTTGTATGGTATTAGGGAAAGAGAAACTGCATGTGTATAGATGAAATTCACTAAAACCTGCAGAAAGAATAATTGAAAGACAGCTTTCCTATCCTAGATTAAAATACTTTTTTTTTTTGCAGTACATACTTTCCTTCTACTTGTGTGTGTGTGTGTTTTTTTGTTTGTTTTCCCCTGCATATGTATGTAAAATAAGAATGGAAGTGCTAAGGAAGAACAGTTTTCTGCCCACGGCTTCCAAAGTGTTCTTCAAACATTTATCTCATAGATGAATTACTCACTTCAAAGTCATTCTTAAATCTGTAAGGGGAAAACTTCCTACTATCAATTGCACTAAAAGGCAGAAATGTCTCTTTATTCTTGTCTTATTTAACATTGTCAGCCTTTGAGGCAGTAAAGTTTTAATGCCTGATAACTTTTCATTATGGCAGAATTGTTTCTTTCATTATCCATGTGCTGAATTTTGCTGTTCTCCTTGTTCTCGGGGCACAGGCCTAGGTACCAACATCATACTGTTGGTATCTTTGCTTTCATTAGCCTTCCACATGTACACCCCTATCACCTCCAGCGATAAGAAAGCATTTGAAAGGTTCGAGATGCTTACTGGGAGTTGCTGATGCTTAGAAACCTGCTGCCTGTCTCATAGGGCCCAGTCTTAAAACCCAGCAGTTTTGTCTGCAGGTGGAGTCTTAGGCAATCTTCCTGTGACAGCACTGCTGAGGGAGTTGTGGAAAGGCCAAAGGGAGTCTCTAACTTTTTTAGAACAAAAATCTTCAGTAGCTAGCTGGGATTTTCCACCACTTTGCAACTATCATGCTGGGGTTACTTGTTTCTTTTAGCTGTATACCCTGGCTTCTTTAGCAATGGCAGTGTCCTCTTTTGGCTTTGACATCTGTTTTCTGGTTTTCGTTTGTGTTTGTGGGTAGAATTACTGTGTCTTTTGTGACAGGCTCTAAATTTAGGACACTGAGTCCTTCTGTTTTCAGAGTAGGCATGAATGTGTATGAGACGCTTCAGGAATGGAACCTCAGCCACCTACACGTTGGTTTGGATTATATGATTGTTGGGGTTAGGTAGGGTGCTTTTACTTCTTGGCTAAAGGGAAAACAAATGCTTTGGTTGTCCTTGGCTGTTAGTGTCAATCTTTGTCTACTTTCTATGAAAAGCAGATGAAATTTAGGGATCTAGAAGCTGTGGATCACTGTGTTTCGCAAAGCAAAATGGAGCAACCTGTAGTTGAGCTAGCAGTGTGCCCTTGCAGCAGAAGTGGCAGTTCAACCATCCTGTGCTTCCCTGACAAACTTAAGGGTATTTTCAGTTCTGTTGATAGTCATTGAACTGAGTTTGACTACCTCCAGCGTGTGTGTGTTTATAGATGCAAATTTTGCCTAGAAGCTAATGCAACAGCAGGTCTCTTAACCTGCAGTATCAGACTCCTTTGGAAACACTGAATTAATAAAGATAATGAGATTCCCCCCCCCCCCCCCCCCCCCCAGTTTTTTTGTGAAACTTCTCTTCTGTTTGATCTGTGATGTTTTCTGTTTGTTCTGTGACTTTTTGCTTTTCTTCCTCTACTCTTCCATACTGTCCCTATATCCTCAGGGATGAATTTGGTTTCCTCCTATGGCTGAACCATGTATCTTCCCATTTCTCAACTGCTCTGAAATAAAATGTACAGAGATGGTAGCTGTGGTTTTGTATAAACTATGATCTGGCTTTTCCAAGCACAGTTCTTCAGTAAAGTCACTTTGGAGATGAAGTACCTGAGTTTAGTTTGTAGAATAGAAAATATTAGCGGGGTGTCATAATTCTCATTTATATAGCGACTGAATCACTTTTCTGTAGAATACTTCTAGGAGCAATAGATGGCATAGGATTAAACAGACAGGACAAAAAAAAAAAAGTTGCCCTACAGAAAAGAAGGACTTTGCAGCATGGGGAATCAGCTGCTTCCAGAAGAGTTCTGAGAGCATGCTTTCAGATGGTATATAAAAGGAAACTGGAAGGTCTGTACTCAGACCTTAAGTCTCGGGTGACTTGCTAAAGGACCATGAAAATTATTCTCTTCTGGATATTCTTTGTCTTTTTCTATCAGGTTATTGCTTACTTGGCAGATGTACCCAGGCTGAGAATTGCATGATTTACTGCAGTAAAACTGTTAAATACTGCTTTCTTTGGTATGTTTTCACTCTTCAGATGCGTGGTGTGTATAAACTGAGAATTATTGTAGACACATCTACTAAGTAACAATGCTGAAAACCTTTTGCCTCGTGAGTTTACTTGTCGGAAGACTTTCTGGTTCCTTTAAAGGCGTTAAAACTTGCATTTCTGATATGGTTTGAATGTATTTTCTCTTGCAGTTCTGGTGTATGATTTTAAAAAGGTTTCTGTGACACAGAGCTCTTTTTCATCACCTTTTAGCTTCATATATTGTGGTGGGAGATTGTGTATGTAATGAAAGGTGGTAGTCATGAATTTAAGATGGTCCAGACTAAATACACAGATCACTGGTGAGATGTTTGGGTTTGAGAGACTATGGCTTTCTCTTTCCTCTGTGATGGCAATACTTCCTTTATCTCTGAAATGAGGATTTTGTGCCATCCTGCAGGTTATGAATACTGAGTATCAAGCCATTGTGGGACATCTGTGTGCCTTCTGCAAATACTTTGACCTCCTTTTATTTGAAATAGTTTTGAAGAATAAAGACATAAGTTATTTTATAGGCATACTTTTTTGATGCTTAATTAGCATTGCTGCTAACACAAGAAGGAATTCTAAAAGTGTATTGTAGAGACTTGACTTATGATAGGAGCCCATCTGAGCATTTTTGTTTCCATTTTCTGCCCTTTAGTCAAAAGCATCTAAACTGGTATTTGGTCCTCCCGGTAATATTACATCTTAGAATCTTGAGAGAGTTATTCAGCGCTGTAGCCTGTAGATATTATTTTATAGCTCATCTTTTCTGTCTTTCTTAAGAGATGGCAAAAATTATAATGCCTGCTATTCTGAGTTCTATTGAACAGTCACTGTTGCTGGATAGGCTTGCATTCATCCTGTCAGATGGTACCAAATAGGAATGCCCTATGCAGATTGCTCTGAGAGACTGAGTGAAAAGTCTGGGTTGATTTCCACTCTGAGAAGCATGTTTACGTAGGTTTTGAAAGCACCTTCGCAAACTGGTTCAGGACTGAACAGAAGGTGTTCATTGCTAGCTAATAAAATAATGTTGAAATACAAGGCATTTCTGCTAATTTAACAAAATACTTCTGGAAGTACTTCTTGCTTCTCATCCTGCTTAGAACTAGGTTTTGAATGTGTGTGGCTTGCTATATGTAGTGTCTATTCACACCAAACTGAGTTGTGGCTTTGAGGGGAGAAAAAAAAAAAAAAACTTACAGGATATCGTGGAAATGAAATAATATTAAATATCTTTCTAGGTAGAGGAATTGTAAGTCTTCTCTCTTCCCCTGTCCCTGGTTGAATTCTGATAGGGGACGCTAGAGATCTTGAGTTACAGAAAAAATGTAAGGGTTTAAAAAGCAAGAAACATAAGAGAGCACACCAGTTTTGCATATGAAATTATACCTCCTTTCCTATCTATACACAGGGCATTCTCAGAAGTTCTGTTTTAGTGCTGTTTTAGTTCTAATGTTGTGTTCTAATTCCGTGGCGGGAGGGGGATGGATTGTGTGCCTGTGACTGATGTGCGTGAGAGCAGCACCTGCCCCTACACTGACATTGTTTCTCAGGTTTTCAAACTGGACTTCATCAGTATCAAGTTGTTAAGGTCATGCCAAAAATGGTTTCTGCAAGAGCAGAAGCATAGAATATCCTGAGTTGGAAGGGACTCACAAGAGTCACTGAGTCCAACACATGGCTCCACACAGGACCACCCAAAACCTATGTGTATGTACATCATATATCCCGGAAAGACTGTCTCTGTGGAGACTGCCATAAAATCAGTCATCTTTCAGTGTGGTCTAATCTTTTAGGGACTAAAATATCTGGTTCTTAACACTAATAAAATAAATGCTTCAATGCAGAAAATCCTAAAGCCCTTAGTTAAAAAGAAAACTAAATATGTGCCTAAAGGCTCTGGTGACTTTCAGTCTTTTGCTTTTATGAGTACAGAATTGTTGCTAGGAAGATTCCAGTTCAGCCAGGTACAAATCTTACAGCAGAGAAGACTGTATGATGTACGTATGATGAAATGGAGATAAGCACCTGAAGGACAAGCATGAGCACCCTCTTTGCAAGATGTTCTTGGTTCTCGTTACAGTCAAATATCAGGTGGTTTAGAATTGTTCACTTTGTAAACCCCGTGTTTTTGCAGCTGAAACAAACCCTAACAAAGGCAAAGAAAGTGAATACCTCTGGATCATATTTGGTGAAGTGTATTCCTTCGCAAGAATCTGGCCTGCTGCCAGTTTTCTCAGTTTCATGCATGAGCAGATGGTAATACTTACACCTGGACAGCCAGCTATCTGATTCACTGACGAGCTGATTTCTCCCATTAGGTATCAATATAAATACAGTTAGGACCTAGGATGTGAAATTTCTAGAGTTGTGGAGTAGGTTTTCATTGTCTAAAGCCTTCATTTCGACTGTGCTGTAAGGCACACTCATTTCTGAGCACTGACTGTTTCAAGCCTCGAGATGAACAGTGGGGCTTTTTCTTCCCCTTCCTGTCACTGATACTTTTACTTGGATTTGTTTGGGTGGGTTCAGGGCCGGCAGCAGAAGTTGACTGAATTAAGAATGACAGTTGTTGGATTTTTGGATTTTCTATTATTCACATATTTCTAAAATAATTACCTCTAGGCCGGATACTTGGCTATTTCTAGTCCCCTGCCATTCCTATTTTGCTCTAAGGCAAGAAATGAGAGTTCCCTTGCATACGAAAGTCTCCAGTGTAGATCTCATGCAGCGGTTGAAATATCAGTGAAGTTGTATTGATTTCACAGGCAGTGGAGCGCTCTACAAATTGAACAAATTAGGTGTCCAAATAGAATTTCAGAATTAAGTTACTATTAGATTAGTATCTCTCTTATTTTTTTCCTCTCCAACCTATTGGTTTACCAAAGTAATATTTTTTTAATTTTATTTTCTAAGTTGGTTATCTTCAAAACTTCAGACACTTTTATTTTTTAATAACGCTGTATGTTCTACTGCTGTAACAAAACAGAAAACGATTTTTTTGTGTGTGTATAATTGCCTTTACACTATAGTAATTTTTGGAACTATGAATGAGCAGTCAAGCAGAAGCAAAGCTGAAGCAAAAACTCTTGAATGACTTCTCAAAGCAGAAAGTAAGCTTTATTTAAACTATTGCTTGCAGAAAGTGAAAACCAAGGTATTGCAGTCCATTCATAACGTTAATTTCTGAAAGAGATATGTGTGACAGCATGTGCACATTAAAGATTTAAAGCTATTTAGAGAATCCAGAGAGAAAAGATAGCAAAGCTGAAACTTGCAAAGCTTCCAGTATTTTCTGTGACTGTTATGGTAGGGTAGATAAGTTAGGTCACTCCCTTGCTTTAATTCCATGTGTGAAGAAATTTAATGGAGACCGTGCCTAAGTGTCAAGGGAACTTTGTATCAAATTACTAACACTAATTTTGAGCTCTTGATGTACATATTAGCATATACTAAGCCTTTTTTTATCCTTCATCAGCTAGCATGTAGTTAGAGGCTAATAAATAGGACTGTGTAAGCAGCCCTGTAGAGCAAACTTGTTGGTGCAGAGCTCCTGACACCCATGCTATGTGTTTGCCTTCAGCTGAATTCGAATTAGCATTTGTAGAGGTTTTTAATGGGTCTGTAAGCTGCATGTTCAGTTAATTTTTCCAAAAAGTGTTCAGTTTGTGTGCTTTCAGACTGTTCTGCAGTATGAGCAAAAGCACAGTAAGGGGGTGCAGTTGGATGTTTATTGTGCATGACGTATATTTAACTGTTACTTAAGATTTTTCTACTGAAATAAATGACTTTAAATACATTATTTCATACCAAAAGTATTTCAGATTAGGCTTTGTTTTGTAAAGGAGCAATGAAATCAAACCAGAAATACTGATTGCCAGAAGAATGTGACTTTTAAGTGAATTAAGTCGAGGTGATGTCATCAATGATGTGAGTAAAACAGTTTCAGAAGTGTTGCATTAAAATTAGTTATGCTGCCAATATGAAGATCATCTGTTCTAATTTCTTTAGGAGCTTTGAGATAACAATAGCTGCTGAAATGCTGAAAGCAGGGATAGCAGAATATCTTTCCTCCCTTTTCTTGTCGAGGGGCCCTTTCTGCATACATGGTTTAAGTAACAAGAATGGTCAAACGCTTTGGAAAATGTGGCCCATGAGGAAAGGCTAAAATCTGGTTTTTAGTCTAGGAAAGACAAGACTGAGGGTAGACGTGAGTTTTCAAATAAATCAAATCTTACTGTAAAGAGGAAGGGGATAATCGGTTTTCCTCAATCGTTGGAAACAGGACAAGAAATAATGGCTTTAAATTTCAATAGGGATTAAGGGGAGATAGAAGAGATTCTTATTTGTAAATCTGGAAGAGATTTTTTGGGGGAAGTTTGAAGTCTGTGTTGGAGACTTTAAGGCCTAGGTAACCCAGATGGGTTGGAATGGCTCAGCATAGCTGGGAGTGCCTGGCAGAGCTGGGTGGACGGGACAGTTTCTTGAGGAAAGCCCTGCAGGTCTGGTCAGTGATGGGCAGTAACACATTGGTCTTTGTCTTCTGTAAATAGAGATGCGTGCTTCTTATTCTTGATATGTGGTGTGCAATAGAAACAGTGTGACTGAAACCTCCAAGAACAGCAAGCTACGGCCGAGGTTCAGTCTAGCAAACTGCGAAGGTGATTTGTTTTCTGTATCTGACAGATTTGAAACTATTGGAAAGTGAGGTTGAGTTAAAACAAATCTAAATCAAGGTCTGAATTTCCTGCCTTGCTGATTGTCTTTAGAGATGTGTTTTTGTCAGCCACATAAATTAAAGTTTCCTGTTGACACTGGTCTCTAGCAGACACATCACAAATCTTAAGGAATGAAGAAGTTCTGTGGTGTGCTCTTAAGTGACTTTCCTATTAATGCTTTTGAAGGGCGGGGGGGAAGAAATCGTCTGGGTTCTCTTCAAATATACTCCAGAAGTTGATTACAAGCCTATTGTAATATGGGCTCTGTGTTTGGTTTGGTGACTCTTAGTTCATTTGCTTATTGATCAATTTATTTCTATTTGTTTATTTTGCTGATGACATAGAATTATCTACACCAGTTTGTGGAACTTAAAGAGGATTTAAAAACACTTAATGAGCCACAATATGCCAATATTAAAACACTTAATTACTCTTACTCCCTATCCCTTGTACATGAGGAGAAAAAGGTCTGGCTAGTTTGGGTTTATTTTGCACAACACAAGCTAAGCTTGTTAAGTCCTAGTCAATCATAATGAAATGTTTGAGCATATGTCAGCTTCCCAGAAAATTGTATTGTGTAACCCAGCACTTCACTATTCTGACAAGCTGAAGAAATGTTTCCAGTAGAGGAATCAATCAGAGGAAATGAATCATCATCTGTGTGTAGAGGGAAAAGAAAAAAAGGCAAAAATATTGTCCTCTACAAATTAGACTTAATTTACTTCATTGTGGAGTGAACTGTGGCTACCTCTAGAAAGGTTATAACCTAGAATAGCCTGTGACATTGCAAATCAGTGTTCAAGTTGGTGGTTGTTGTCACCTTCTGTGTTTGGCTGACACAGAGGGAAAGAGCAGCGGCTGAGGAAGTAACTTCCTTTGAACCTTTGATAACCAATTCTGTTGCTAGTGCTGCATCTTGGCAGGAGTTATTTCATGTTCTCTTACAGTAGCCTTGGGAAAACTGACTTTCAGGTTTCTCTCGGTTAAATGTATCTTTAGTGTTGTATCATCTTGCAAAGGAAATAGCCTAAGTGTACTTGTTCCATTATATTATCTCTTGCTGAAATTAAAAAAAATAATAATAATAATAAAAAGTTCTATATTGTCTCTTCTTTGTAAGCATTTGTTTGGACTGTGATTTTCACAGGGACTCCCAAAGCTTTTTTCTGGGTAGTAGTTCCTAGTTCTGAGCCCTTCGTTGGGTCTGGGGCGCTGAGAGATGAAGAGCAGGGAACTAGTTTCAAGATAGTTGCGTCACTATGACTAGAATAAGATTTTTAAAACAAAGTACCTGAGAAGGAGAGGAAATTCTTCAAAGATAATATTTCCAATGAGGGAAGAATCTTATTTCTCTAGTAGTTAAAATAAAAGTAATAAATTTGTTAATTTAAAACTATATTTTGAGTCCCATGTAAATTTCATACTTCAGAAGAAGCAGCAATTAAAATCGCTTGTCTTCTAATGACCTACAAATGTGTTTGATATGTTATGAAGATAATCTTGTTCAAGTTGACATATGGTAAGGATTCTTTGACTGTTAGTAGGCAGGACTGGTTTTTTTCCTCTAGCAAGTTGCACTTTCCTTTTTGCCTTCCATTGTATACATCGTGGTGTTCTATTCATGGCCGTACAAGGCTTTAAATAGAACCTGCCATTTGTGTGTCTCATGAATCATGCATGTGTGATACATTATTAATCTTTAATATGAGGATTTAAGTGTTGTCACTGAAAATATGCATCTAAGCCTATTTTAATATTACCGTGGCAGAAAGAAATAACAAAATCATTAATTACACTTGTGTTTCTTAGGCATGGTTTAGATAAAGATCAAATCATTCTGTTTATATTTATGAAAGCTTAAATACTGGGACACAGATGGACAAATAACATTTAAAGAGAGAGGTGAGTTACAGAGTAGTTGATTTTAGCATTATCCTACCTGTAAGAGCCACTTTACATCAGCTAATGCTCATGCACTCAGACCATGAAGTATTTATCTAGGTTTATCATAAGTAATACCAACCTTAGAAGGAGGAAAAAAATTGCTCAGATTTTAGGAAGCTTCAGTAGAACGTCTTACAGTTCAGTGCATTATAGCAATAATGTTCCCTGAATTTAGCAAGGTGATTGTAAAGAACAAATGTATAGGAAAAGAAATGCCAAAGTCTGCAAAATGCCTACAAAGCTCCCAAGAAATGGTTCAGATGCTTTCCTCTAATTCTGATCCTCTGGTTTGATAATGAGTTCAAGAGAAATACGAACTATTTTGTTTCATTAAGTTATGCATGGCCAGTTGGACTTCATTTAGTAAGCTGGCTCTAAGTTCAGTTAGATTCTGATTCAACTTTTTTCCTGTTTCAGCCTTTGTGTCAATATTTACAAGTTTGTTGCTGTGTTTTTCTGTTTGTCTATTTAAAAAAAAAAAAAAAGCTGTCATGTGGTCTAAGGAGCTCTACTTATGGCCTGTTGGAACTAATTAGAAAGAAAACATGTTCAAATTCAAAAACAGTAATATGGCCAAATTTTGCATGGTGCTAAGCTGCTTTAGTGAGTTGTTGCAACTAACTGTACTAAGAATTTGTTGAGATGCTTTGTTAGTTTTCAGGCAGAGGCTCGCATTTTGTGGACTAATAGAAGGAATTAACTGAGAAATACAAGTTGAGACTTGCTCACTGCAGAACGTGAATGTTAGAGAACGGTAATACCACTGGTGTTATGGTGAACGTGGAGTAGAGAGGACGTCATAAACCCCGGTGGTGTAGTCGGGGCCACAGAGCTATTGCAAAACAGAATTACATTTGGAGGTAAAACTAGAGGTGTTTTAAAATCCCTTTATAAGGGTGTTAAAGGGAGAACTTTTTTTTTTGAACAAAGAGCGAAGTTTGGAGCTTTTGGTCTTTGCTGCCTGCACTGTTCTCAGTGTTCCCATTCCAGATTCTGACTTGCAGTGCTTGCTTACCTCTGAGACTCTGCTCTGACCTCAAGGATTTCTAACGCTAGAGATTAATATGTTTTAAGTAAGTTAAGTGTTTGATATGTGGGATTCTTACATAGGGGGAACCAGTAGTGAATTTCCAGGAAAGAAAATCTTGTTGGTGTAGAAAAGGTGCTGCCTGGGATATTCAGCTGAAAGGGAGCTGGAAGAATATCTTCAGCTAAAGCAGAAAACGTAGCTGGAGTAAGTGGAAGTGGCTGCTCAGAGAGCTACAAGGAGATGGAAGGACCAGACCACCTAATAAATTTGTTCCAGTGCTTGCTTGGGGTGTGCAGAAATCATTCGTATGGCTGCTGAACAGAAGGTGATTGAAACCTCAATGCTAAAGGTAACAGAGGATTCTCCCTTCCCCATTTCAATGTTTTTTCCTCAGAATTGCATCCTGAGCAAGAGATGATCTTGTGTTTATGTACAAAAAACAAACAAACCAAAAAAAACAGAACTGTGCTTTCTTGTTCTGTAATTGAAGTCTTGATTAATCATATGCAGATATAAAAATCCAATTTAGATGAAGCTACAGTATTTAAGCAGAGTTGTTTAATTCTCAGAATCATTCTTGGGAAAGAAATGCTTGCCTTGTGATTTCCTGATTGTACTTTAAATTATTTGCTGGCTGCTGCAGTCACTGGCCTGCATCAAAATACTGCACTTGTTCTCAAATCTGGAACTTAGCAGACTTTGTCTTATTTTTTCACTCTGTATTTTAGACCCAGTATGTGTTTGTATGTGTTGGATCCTTATACTGCTTGTTACCTTCATTGAAAAGGTTGTACTTCAGATTAACAAGGCCTTTTTGAAGGACAGTAATTATTTCATTTCTACCTCCGAGTTCACTAGTGCCACATGTTAGACTTAAAATTTTGATCCACACATCCCATCATTGAGCTAGGTCTGTTTGTGTACTGAATAGCACGTCTTATTCGCAGCTACTTTTTTGTTGGTGGTGTTTTTCTTACATAGCAACAGAAGAGGCACAAGTGTTATTAACAACAGGAGGCTAGCTGCAAACATGACAGCGGTCATGGAAATTGCGCCAGTTCTAGTGCTTGGAGCAGTTGAAGTTAGAAATCTCTTAATTAGACCCGATGTAGCTACAGTTTGCTTGAAAATTCCTGCAGACAAGCTTTCTGAACCCTCTCCTTTAGTTCATACTTGCCTAAAATGATGCAAACCAAGGCTATGGGATAAAAACCAGTCATAAATGTTTTATCTATTTAACATGGTTCACTGTTGCAAAGTTTGGGCCATGTATTGGGTTCCCCGTTACAGCTATTGAGGTAGTTTGTCCCTAGAAGACTGTATTGAGACAAAATACTTGCATGCGTGTTATTTAGGTCCTGATCAAACTCTTAGTAAAACCTAATGTTTTGTTCTTTGTTTTTTTCCTTAACCCATATTATATATTTTTTATTAGACTTGTGTATTAATTACTTCCTTGCCAGCCCTCTTCTGGGAGGGAAAGCTTGCTTAAATATTTTCCAATGCTTAAAAAAAAAAAAAAGACTGCATACAATGATAAATATTCTGTATTTGTGTGTGTTTCACACTTGCATCTAGAACTATTTAAATTGTGTGTATACACTGTACTTTGTTTCATCAAAATAATGTGAAATTCGTTAAAAGTGGTATGAATCATAAGGGCAGACTTTGTGCTGTGGTATCCAAGATACGTTAACGTGCTGATAAGTTACTTGTTTTCCCGCTGTGAGAACTGGTTGCTGTATTTGATCCTTTAGCTGAATACAAACTAAATTAAATCTGCAGTGACCTATATTGTGCTCCAGCTAATGACCCAGTTAACCTCTGGTTAATTTTGTGTCTCTTGGTGTCCTGGGAACAGGGACATGTTTACTTCAGTTGCCACAAACCTTTAGAAATGTGCCACTGGCATTTATTATTCTAGAGCTGTGTGTTTTAATAGAAATTAGCTAATGGGCCATGGGGGTCTGCAGAAGTTGTAGAATGCCAATGAGGAGTTTCCTTTCGTTTTTCCTCCACCCTGATTTACATGACTAAGCTTTTAGCTTTTCTTGGTTTTGTTTTTGTTTCTTGAGTATTGATCTGTCTCCTGTGGAGGAAACAAACTGTTTGCTTAATGTGCAGGCCGACATTATGGCTGGCAGCTTCCCAGAGGCTCCCCTCTTCTGCCTGCTGAAAACGGCACTAGGACCAGCACAGATATTGGCAGGGAGGCTTGTAACTAATGCCACTTTATTATTGCATGGCTGTGTTGTGCAAATAAATATGAACATGATCAACCATAAAATAATTACAATGGTCTTGTTTAAGGGTGAATCTGAATAACCCCTTACTCTAGCAGAAGTAGGATTCTGTTGGAACTGGGTGGGCTCCTCTATGAAATCTGCCACCTTTTTCAGGAAATTAACGTGCACGGATACAAAAACTGGCAGCAAGGAAGAGTGATTATCCACACCCATTCATAGCAACAGTCCTTACGCTTGCCTCCAGAGCTCTGGTCAGAAACACCTGAATTAGGCATAGTTTTTTTGTTGTTGTTGCTTTACTTTGCCTGCCTCTTGCAAGGGAGGACAGCTGTGTTGGCTTCAAAGACCCTACGATGGGTGAGAAACAAGCCAGAACCTAGCAGGTGAAATCTGAAGCAGCGTTAGTTATGTAGCGAGGTAATACGTCTCTTGGAACTGCCAGCAGCCAGGAGTAGGTGAAGAGCCAGGTGGCTGGTGATGTTTACTCCCTCCCAGCAGCATGGCCCTTCTCTGATCCAGAAATGATTCTATGAGATATGTGTCAGCAAAATAAAATTATTTATGGTTTTGTACCATGGATGGGGAAAAAAAACTCAAACGTATGGGGTGACTGCCTCATTATATTATTTATACATGAGTATGATATCACAGCAGTACCACAGCTGCACGTGAATACAGAAGATCTAAAAGGATAATTGTCCCAAGTTTTGTCCCAAGACCAGTTCATCTGCTCCTGTTGACAATTCTTGCCTTTTCCTGCGTAAACTCCTGCTGTTTTGCTTTTCTCTGCTTGCAAGCCATTTCTCCACTGTAACCTGGGTATCACAGGTTGGTCAGAGTGTGTTTCTGGGTGGTCCCTGAAGCACTAGTTAGTTGGAGCGGTGCTTGGTGTCTCCTCAATCACTGAGCTGCATTCAACATGACCTAAATGCTCGTTAAATGTTTCACTGCTATGTAAGCAACTGATGAAGTTTGCTTAGGGAAGTTTGCATAATGGTGAACACAGATGGAAAAGCGTTTCACTGATACCTCTCCCTCGACTAATGGTTGCTCAGCCTGCCTACAAACATTTTTCTCCAGATGTGGAAAGATTTGTAGGCTTGATCTTAAACTCAATTTCTAGAGACTGGGTAGATTCAATTGTTAGCAGAAGAATGGTCTCAATCTAAATTCAAGCTTGCAAGTCTTTTTATTGGTTTGTTTTTGTTATATTTGTTTGTGGGCTTGTTGTTGTTTTGTTTTTGTTTTATTTCGATAGCAAACCAAAAATTAATTTAGCCCAGCCCTGAATACTACTGATTCACAAAGCACCAGATGAAAGTGCTATCCCTTTTAGATAGAGACCTGTAAATACGAAATTTACATAGAAATTGTATGTAAAATAGAAATTTTAAGTATCACAGAGTGGCCAAGGTTGGAAGGGACCTCTGAAGATCATCTAGTCCAACCCCCCAAAAATATATTTTTCAATACAGAATTGTTCTACTGGTTCTAACTGGAAGATTATTTTCCAGGTCTGAACTCTTTCCATTAAGAATTAGACTGTCAAACAGTCCATTCATGCAGGTTTAGTTACCTTTTTTAAGCAATAGCTGAAAAGTAACATTGGTGTAGTGCCTTTTAGGAGGCAAAAGTACAGGCAAGTTGAAACAGAGTTTAGATCATTTCGTGGACAGAAAATCTGTTGGATAGCTGTTAATCGTGATATGATGTAACTGTAGATGAGGAGATTTCCAGTTATAGGCTGCCAGAAGATAGGAAGATATGCCAAGGGAAGATTCACATACTCCATTCCTCTAATATTTTTTTTTTTTTTTTTTTTTGCTGTGTCTCAGCAGTACTCCAAGAATACTGGGCTAGGTGAACCTTTGATCCTTGCCCAGAATGACTTCTGTAGGAAACTCCCCATGTTGCCATTGTCTCAGCACACTACTTTTTCCCTCCAGGTAACTTTCCATCCCTTCCGTGTCAGGGATCTGTTAAGTGAGGCATAGTCCAGGACAACCTGAACCTGTCGTGCCGTGTAGAACATGTAGTGGTTACAGACTGGGGCCTTGAAAAACAGCTGCTCTAGAGCCAATCCTTTCTGCTCTGCTTGTTCCCTGAAGTTTGTACAAATTTCCTTTGGGAATGGAATCCTTTTTTATTTCACTTTTGCCTGTGGCAGCAACAAGAAGGAGGAGCTCACGGAGTGCCCGTGTTAGGCAGTACAGCTGCTGTGCAGAGGACAGGTGGGAACAGTTCTGCAGCGGTCCTCAGTCTGCTGCTGGCCACTTAAACAGACGGCTTTAGGGGGACAGGGGGGTTTGGGCTGGTTTGCTGAGATACAGGACACTTGTTCAGAGACTTGTTTTATTTGAAGAGTTTTTTGTGAGCTAAGAATTGCTGCTTAAAATGCACAATGCAGAGAGGGGGAGGAGTTATTCCCCCAAACAGATTGTTGGGAATGGGCTCTGCTCAGCCAGGTGTCTAAGGCACCACACAAAATAAACTGCATCTGTGTTGTTTGTGTAATTTGGGTATCTTTTGCCAATTTTGGTAGAGACAAGCTACCTCCACCAGCTGGGCAAAGCTGGCACTCACTTTCATCTGTCCTCCTTTCCTTGTTACCTGTAGAAAAAAAACCACAATAAAATCTACATTCCTGAGAGAGGACTTTATCAATTTTTTTCTCCCTCCCTTCTAAGAGCCTGTCTATAAAGGATCCACCACATCATATCTGACTGGGCGCTACAATTCTGCACCCTTAATGTAAGGGGGAGAAACTTACTATAAAGAAACAACACTGAAGCTGTGTGTTATAATGGTACAGTGTGAGTGAACTTAAATGATGGGGAAAAAAAGCCCGTTATTTTCCTCTGGGTGGGTGTTTTTTGGTTTTGGTGGTGTGTTTTCTTTATTGTGTTGTTGCCTTTTTTCTTTCTTCTTTTTTATGGCAGAGGAAAAAGCAAAGTATCAACCTCTGTCTTGTTTTGCATTTCTTGAGAATTAGGTCTAAACGTAAGGAATTTTAAGTTGCAAGGTATTAAATCCTTCCTGCTTTACCAGCTGAAGCATCTTGAAAATGCATACTTCTTCTGTCAGTCATCAGAGAGCACAGGGCATCCTGTGTGCAAAGGGAGCTGCAGTGCCCCACCGCTTAGTCCCTCGTCTTTTCTGTTTATGAGCTTATTCTGTCAGGGTCTGTTAGTTTTGGTATTGTTAGAGTTTTAACAGGATTTCAGACTTGTTGGTGGTCTCCATGGGTCCTTTCCCTATTTCACCTCTGAGTATTCCTACTGCTAGAGGAAAAAAGCAACTGTGACTGAGAAGATTGGAATTACACACAGTGTAATTCCCTTATTCATAAATTTATAAGGGAGTTGCTTCTCTTGGTTAGTGGCTGAGGAGACAAATTGCAAACTTTTGTTAAGAACGGGAATATACTCTTTGGACATTCAAAATCCTAAGCTCAGTGATATTTTTATTTTTTTTTGTGTGTTTAAAAATAAATCAATGAGAGAAGTTATTCTTATGTAGGTATTTATGTTTCAGTTAATTTGTACAAATCTGCAATCAGTGCTATTGAGCCAGTATAAGGAGGAGAATTTATTTAGATTAAAGGCCTAACCTGAGTTCCTTCAAAAGCTGCTAAGAAAATAAACTGAGTATATTGTATTGCGCTCTAGATAATGCTGTCATGCGGTATGTCTTCACGTTTGGTTTTGCAATAAAACGTACAGTTTTGCCTCCCTGTAGAAGGGGAAATCTGGCATCATGCATTCATCTCTTATGAGTAGGTTGTGAATACCTTACAATGCAGTGCAACTTACAGTAGTATCGACTTTCTAAGATTAAAGCATGGGAAAATAAGAAAGATGAAGGAAAAAGCTGAAACGTTTCTGAAATAGTTATATTCAGTGAACAGCATTTCTGAAATACTATTTTTGTTGAGTACTATTAGCAAAAAGCTAAACAATTTTAAAAAACAAATGATCTCAAGATAGTTCATATAATAATTATTACTGTAATTAATGATTCCCTTGAATTGCTGTTATCTTCCTTACAGTTCGTTACTTCAACACTTAACTAAACTTCTCAGGGCTTATACTTTTTGTGTTTGATTACCTTCTTCACTGTGCTTCTCCGCTGACACAGAGGATAATCTTGAGGCTGTGTACAGTGTGGCCACTTAAGGAGAATTTAGATACTACCTCTTTGTCTCAAAAGATTCAAAATACTTTGCGTAAGTGTTCTGTAGCATAAGTTGTTATGAAGAAGCTTATCTTAAATATTTGTGCCATGAAAATCATTCTTTCGAAGTATAAAGCATTGCAGTAGAAAAAACAAACAGTGTATTATTTTGAGACTAAATTTTTATTTAGAGACCAATGTGTTAAAACCAAATTGGGTTTTGATCTTGCAAGCATGACTGGAAATGGTCTGTTAAGGACATTCATGAATCTGCCTGTTCAGCCTGATGGATATAATTTCAAAACCATTGTTTCTAAAGGTTAAAATGTGAAACTGCCATATAATTCTAGGGGAAAGGAGTTGCAGGATGTGACTGTTTATGGGTACTGACTCCAGTACTTTCTGCACGGTTTAAATATATATTTTGGATATTGGGATCTATCATATTAGAGTTTGCTTTTATTTTTTAATACCCTAACTAAAAACTCTGAAACAAAATACTGAGCTTTTAACCTCTGCATTTTTTTCTTTCTTCTCGTGGTGCTCTGCAAGTATTCTGAGCCTGACAACAGCTGATTTGCCAACTAGTTTTCAACGCAGAGTGCAGAATGCCATTTCCACTGAGCCACCTTTCTTCAAGGTAGAATGTAACAAGACATCATGCCCTCTCCAGGTAGCCCAGATGCCCAAGATAGCACTGATTAAGATAACTTCTCTTAAATTTTAGTGTTTCTTCTAAACCACAGTGGTGCAAAAAATAATAGCTTACTCAGAATATTTTCAGAAGGAACAAAGCATGACTATATCAAATTTTGTTGAGTTAGTTTCGTTGGTTTCAGTCCTTTAATGTGAATAGAATCATTTGATTTTTTTTTATTCCCATCCAGCTAACTCAAAGCCTGCAAACGTCACTTTTCTATAACACCTGACTGTCAGAGTAAAACTCAGCAAGTAGAAGATATATGGAAAAATATTTTTGGTGTGGAAAGTGGAGGGAGAGAACTGCTAAGTCCATGAATTTAATACCAAGTTTAATCTCTCCTTTATGCAATGTTTGGTTTTTGCCTTATTTGCCTGGGTATTAATTCAGAGTCAGTTGGCTTCAGTACGGTTGCATTAGTATCCTTCAATGTAAAGAGAAAGTGCACTTTTACCTCTTTAGACTATTTCTCTTTAAAGACATCTTATTTACTAATCAGAAAAAGTTGGCCTTTAGGCAGATACACTGTCCTGTATTTGTTGTTGATGCTTGTATCACAAGTAAACCTCTTCTGTATGTACATGGTGAGATCTTTCGGGATTTTCTTTTTTGTTCACTTTCACATTTATGAGGACTGGAGCTATAATGTAGAGAACAAAAACTGATTTCTTTTTACTTGCATCATGAGTCTCGAATGCCCTGCTGAGGGCGGCTGTGCCATGCATCCAGCCATTCAGGACTGCATAGGAGCTGCCATGAAAAGCCTCTACTGCTCAGCCGCTCGGCCCTTGCAGGGACACCTTGCAATCCAGGAGGTGTGCTGCTCCCTTGCTGCTGAACAGGGAGTGCTGTGGCTTTCCTTGTTCTCAGGTGCTGTGTTTCAGATGCAACTGATGAATTCTCTGAACAGCAGAGGAAGGGAGAGGCAGTGACAAACTACAAATGGGAAGCTCTGTAGCCACTGGGTCAGGATGCTTGACTGAGCCCCGAGCGAATGCATGCATGTGTTGTTGGCATTTTGCAGCGGAGGAAATACCTTCATCAGCCTTTCTGTAGCTATGGTCATTTGTCCAAGAGATCTGTATGTTTAACTGTGATGAGAGGTGTGTTACAGAAATTTGGAATCTTTTATTTTGAAATTCCTGTGTATTGTTATTAAAGGAATGTACGTGGCCTATAAACAAGTAAAAAGCAAACGCTGATCATTCACTTGGCACATTTTTTAAACTTCAAGTTTTAACTCTACCTTCCTTACTCTGTGTCTTTTTCTGATGTTGGCTGAAAATAGAGCTCAAAGAGGCTTTCAAAAAAGTATTAAAACATGAAATCAAAAACATTTTTAGACTTGTGGCACTAGGAACTTTCCTAAGGCTTGCTTCAGGTATGACGTGGCCATGCCTAAGGTATTAGATACACACCGATAGAGAGAAAAGAGCACCGTGTTCAATATAAATGTAAAAAAGCCTTAGACGCTGCTGATTATCTGTCTCTTTGCATGAATAACTACAGCAGCTTGCAGATACAAAGGATTTGGCAGAGACCAAAATTGCAAATCCTTTGCAACAGCACTGCTCTCAGATTAAGTTCCTGTGAAATCTTTCCTCAGCCACTAATTTCACACTCTGGGGATGGAATTGTGAACACTTTATAGCATATAAATCTTGTTTTAATAACAGCTTCCTTGAGCTTTAGTATTTTTTTACGGAATTGTTGTTGGTGGTTTGATAAGAAAATAGTTTATATTTGTAGTATATAGTATAGGTTGTTAGATGTTGTATTTTATAATTGTAGCATCCATGATAATTCAGAGAATGTTGGGAGAGTGAGTCCCAAAACACATTATTTTAATAGTACAAACTCTTTTTCTCTGGCTGTTACAAGCAGGAATAATAAAGTAGCTTATTAACATCTGCTTTATATTGGAAAATAAAATTTGATTTTTTGCAGTGGCATTTTATATGCAACAGGAAGAGAACTTAAAGTGAGTAAAACAGTTTGTGAAAACTTCTGTATTAAAACATTGCCCATCAAAAATTGGTATTTGTCACACAACTTTTCTGTATCATTTTTCTTGAAAAGGGGATTCTCTGTGGTAGGATAAAGCCCAGAAAATTGGTAAGTGCTGCTCTAGCCCAGCCAGCAGCCACGCTGGGGGAGGAAAGGGATGGAAGCAGACTCGTTACCTCTGAGAGAGTGGTGCAATAGACTCGAAACTCTTCCCCAAGAGTTGTCACATATATTGGGCATTTGGGCATATATTTGGTACCTCACAGCCCTTTTCACCCAACAGCTCTTGTCCTCCTCCTGTTTCCTTACCTAGAAGGTCTCAGTCTTATTTTGATGTGATTGATTTGAGGAGGGCAGTGAGGTTGGGAAGTCAGTGTGGTACAGTGTCAAGGGATAGGAAAAGGGCTTCCTGGGAAGCCCTGAAAATGTTACTGTGTAAAGCCTGAGGAGCTCTGTTTGGGTTACTTTGCAAAGAATATTGTCTAACACACATTTGCATTTGTATTTGAAAGTGCCCCAGTATTTGTCAGATGTGGTTCAAATCAGATTTGTTGCACAATCTATAGGTTTTTATAAGTTCAGATCTTTGGGGGCAGTGGAGGGAGAACCACAGTATTCTTCTGATTTAAAAAGTGTAAATCTGCAAGCGTATTTGGGAAAAGTGGAAAAAATTGTTCACGGAAAACTGGTTTGTGTTTGTTTTTAGTGAATGGAAGTAATAAATTTCATTCATCCATTGTAGAAACATAACATTATGTTCTTTGTAACAGCAGTAATTTTTTTTTCTGTCAAACGTCCAGTATTGACCTTGAGTTCTGTCAACAAAAAATCCTGTTCTAAGAACCCGGCTTCTTGCTGCACTCGTACCAAAGTGAGCAAATAGGAGGATGCAGAAGTTGGGATTTATTGTGGCTGGTGTGCGTTGCCTTCTGGACTGGTGGCGTGGCTTTTTACTGGGTTGGGATCTCTGTCGCTTACCTCCTGCTGCTTGGGCTGGAGGCGTAGTTGTGAGAAGTAGTTCTTCAGCTTCTGGCGCTGGGTAGCCTCTAGGAGAGCCTGAGGTTGTAGTGCTGCAGGTCTCTGGCTGAGGAGTTGAAAATTTGGCATAGTGGAACTGAATAATCTGGTCTGTCTCTATTTACCATTTCTGAACAAAATGAAGTTTAACCCTTAATTTGTGGTGTTTTTTTGTTCTGATTTGGTTTGATTTTGTTGTTCTTACCCACTGCTTTTGTGCTTTACATGTATTTTAGGAAAATGCACGTCGCTAAATCAAGTGAAAAGTCAATACACTTCAAGTTTTACTTTGTAGGTTGCAGGACCATGATCTCTTTTCTGATGTGGTGCATAAGTGATAAATTTTAATGTTGCTTCTGTTAGCAGGAGTTAGATGAGGAAGGATCTTGCAGGGAACTAAATGTAGGAACGCCTGGCAGTTAACATCAGTAACATGTATAAGAAACAAATCCTTCTCAATCTACCTTCATTTATTAACTTGGATTTTAAATAGAGATACTTTGGTAAATTTAGAAATGTGTTTCAGCTGTTTAATCTACATGTGTGCCAGTTTAACCTATATAATGTGTGGTGATGTTGCTTTCTTTTTGCTCGATGGGAAGTTGTCTTGCAAAGTTACTGTAATGGTGACCACGCTGGTGGCAGTGGCAGTCACTGTGGCAGTCATGTGCGAGTTTGTGCTGAGCACGAAGCATGGGTGTTGTGCTTGGTTGAGGAACAGCTCAAATATTGTCTTCAGCTGTAGCCATGGTTCAGTTTTGTGCTGCCAATACAGCACCCAGCTGGCAAGCAAGAATGTTTCAGTTTTAACACCTCTCTTTTAACCAGAGATTCTTTTTTCAGTTGTTTCCTGGAATCAGATTGTGTGTCACTTTCCATTCGTCTGTTTGCTCGTGTTGAGCTCTGGCTACAAAGCAATACAGAGAGTTTCAGCTCTCATAGGAAACAATGACATACTGGTTTCCATCCTCAACCAAATACTTAAGAAATAAACAGTGTTCATGGTAGGGAAAAACCTGAAGCAAATTCCAGCTGTAAATTTGTGATGCCACCTGTTTGTAAAAGAAGCTGCAGTGAAAAGTCTGTGCTGCACGCAGCCTCTGTTCTTTTCGTGCTAATACTTCCTGTTTCTGCACACCGTGCCTAAGGTATGGTGTAGATGGCAAGTTACGAGAGTCACAATCAACTATAATTTGAATGTGAGATGTTTAACTAGCTGCATAAAAAAGTAAGAGAAGGGAGAAGAACTCTTGGAGACCAGATCTCTTCAGACTTCCTTCTGAGCATTCTTGTAATGTTATAGAAGTTGCTTTAAAATCAGTGACAATGAATAGTTCTGTTTCAAAGGAAGGTGCATAAAACTCAGATCTGTAGAGCTATAAATGCACAAAATATTTGGTGCTTATTGTATTGGGCTGTACATACTAATAAAATGTACATACTACTAATCACTTTGATTTTTATGCTAGGCTGATGCTAAACTAAAATCTTATATGGTACATTTTGGCTCTGCTTCTCTATTACAGAATAATTTAGACTAGAACGGGCCTGTGGAGGTCATTTAGTTGAATTCCTTCCAAGCAGGGATGACTCCAAAATTAAATTGTAATTTATTGCTCCCAGTCTTTTTCTTAAGTATCGACTGTCTCCTTCCAAATGAGGTGCACTGAAGTAATATTATGTCTGACCTATTAATTCCATCCAGTCAGCCTCTGTTATGAAGATGGACATCCCTGATGTGCTGGTATCTCAGCTCGTGCAGAGTGCCATGAAGATACCTGACTGCGACAGAGTTTAAACAAGTTGAAGAATTTACCAGAGAAAATCTGGAGCTTGTTCTGACATCTTGTGCAAAAAAGTTCTCTACATGGCAATCCTAGAACATGCTGCAAATGAAATCTACTCGTCAGTGCATGTGCCAGAGACAGTCAGGATTCAGTGTGGCTTATGTGGAGATCTGTGCTGCCATGGCTGTTATTTTTACTGGACTATTGTGCTGCCCTTTGAGCAGGGGTGGCCTGTGTAAGCCCATGTAGTGCAGGCAGTTTCAGTAAGTTATTAGCAAGCCTGAAGGGATAGAGGAAGTTGAACAAAATACAGGGCAGGGTGCAGAACAAGGGTACGTACTGTGAGCTCTTTGATTTGTCTTGGCTGGAGGGTGGTTCTTCACTAGCTGAGGGATCAAACTGAGTCATCTTGTCTGTCATCTGGAGCTGGAAGGAAGATGCTTAAGGTGATGCTGGCTGTCTAAGTTTCATTGGTAATGATTAGACTAGGGTTACCCAAAGGCTGCTGATTATTTTATCCACTTTGTCCTGGCTTGAACTTATGTGCTGTTTCTTTGATAGCTCCCATTCTCCTCCATTAGTGTATCCTCAGCTTTTGTGGTGTTCAGTGAGCAAAGCCTGTTCTTATAGGAACTTTATTTTGTACTTAGCTCAATAATCCATTGAACATATTTAATCCTGGTGGCTAGAAGAAGAGTGATATGAGAATATTGGTGGTAAGGATAAGAGATTGAAGACAAGTAATGTCTTTTTCAGTATTCATATAGAAGGGATGTGATGATTAGCCTGAAGCTTTGTGCAGGAAGCGAAGTTTGTACTCTGCTTTATAGATTGTTCTTACTGGTTCTGATCTATTGGCCTGGGTCATAGCTCAGTTATTTCTTAAATAAAATGGGGAAAAATAGTGGAAACAGTGGAAGAGCTGTAAATGATCTGTTCTGCCTTTTATTAGGTTCTCTGAAGCTTAAGTAATTAATTTCTGCCATTCTACTTGTTTTTCCCCGTGTTCTCTGTTTTTGTTCTTAGTTTTGAAAGTAGCTGACTTTCACTGACAGCTTATTACAGAGAATACTGTATTTTTCTCTATGGTATTAGACATTCCAAGTGGTCCCCAGAATATTTACAAAAATGCAGTTGATAACACAATCCTGTCATATTTTCCTTCAGGAAACTTTCTCAAAAGGTTATTTTCTTCAATGTTATCTAGGCTGTATAAAATAGCTACATAAAGAAGTTAGCAGCAAGCTTTTGGGAGCTCTGTGCTCTCTTGTATGTACATTCCTTTCTAAACTGAAACTTTGCAATAGAAACCTATACAGCACTCTGCTGTTTGTTACAAAATACCTCTAAACGTTCGTCTATTTTGGAAAACAAATGTCTGCTTGCCTTGAAATCACAAGTACTAAGTTGAGAAGATTGGTAGAAAAACAGTTTGTAAATGTTTGTTAACATCCACAGAATAATGATGAAATTCTACCCCCTAAAGAATTTTTTCCTTTAAAAGGATTTTCATAATACCACGCTCCATAATATATGTTTATATCAAAATCAATACACAAAGCATGTAATTAAAAGACAAGCAGAGCTGGCGTTTACACTTGAAGGAAATTAATGGCACTGTTGCAGTCCTTCAAGAAAACTGAATTCTCCCTACTAATTCCCACTTCCCATGCTTCCTTCTTAACCCTGTTTTCTGATAGCCCAGCAGGTTTGGAGAGGCACTGCTCACCTCTACAGAATATTTCATTGTTTTGAGGGGAGGGTATGGGTATTTAAAAATTTACCAGCTGTTTCAGGTCACTTACAGCTTACGCAGCTCTTTCTTTTTAAATGATTTATTTAGTTGGCCTCTCATTGAGTTGTCAGCAGTTTGCAGACTGTAACCATGGGAAGAAAAGATCCTAATTTGTCAGCTCAAGAGAATGGGAGTTGTTTGTAATCAGAGAGAAAGGGGAATTAGTTCATTTTGTGGGCCTGACACGTTGGCTCTCCCCAGATGCAGTACTGAAAGAAGGGTGGCTGGCAGCCATGCATTTGTGATCAGAGATTGAGAAGACAAAAAGAAGGGGTGAGTGCGTGAAGCTAAAGGAAGATAGCAGAGATGGGAATAGGATATTTCTTTTGAAAGACATGAGAGGATGTACACGTGCGCACATTTCGTGCCTCAGAGGGAAAACTAGAGGGAGTTGTCAGAACTAAGAGCAGGCATGAGCAAGGAGCTGAGCTTTCCTCCAGCTTGAGAATAAGATAGCGTATGACATGAAAAAGAAACAACAGCAGAATGTTAAGTAGGATACAACTTTGAAGTACGCACCTCTTGTCTGACTCATCTGCTGTGGCACTTCATGTCAGCAGGAAGTTTGTCAGATGTAGGGCACAGTTGCCATATTTTATTACTAAATAAATATAATTCTAGAAATTTAGATGAGTTTAACAGTAACACGGAAGTAATTAGAGACAGACATCATGCTACAGATGTAAACTCGTAATTTCCAGAAGTCAAAAGAAATGATTGTGGTTTTCTTCTGTGTAAATTGACGTGTTCTGGCTGAATGTGTATTACATCAGGGTAAAAAAGGGGTTTTACCCTTCTATGAAGGATCATATCTTGGCACTTGGAAGGAATAGGAAAAAGGCGGGTCGGGTTGGGTTTAGATGTTGATGATGGCACTGATATTTTTTTATATGCTTATCCAGAAACTGGTTACATTTCACCTTGGGGATACTGGTCCCAAGGGATTACAGTGGATATTGTTGGTGTACTTGTAGAACCTGATTTAGGCAGTACTATTCATAGATGTCTGTAGTTACTATTTGTATAAAATGGTATTTAACAGTGCTACTGCTCCTTGGTCATATTATTGAACCAATCAAAAGTCTCTTCATAAATGTCTGCTTCTCTTGCACCTGCAAGTGCTTTATATACAATGAGTCTAGCACAGATAATGCAGACCATAGTCTGGAAAAACACGTTTTGAAATCAGGCACTTTACCGTTTGTTTGTGCCTGCACTATGGGAGGATGGTGAGATTTCTGAACAGCTATCTTTTAAGTGTTCTGCAACAGCAACCTGAAGGTTAAGGCTCTTCTAGCTACAGCTTTTCTCTATGATCAATGAATAAATAAAATTTGTGGTGTGTCATGGATGTTATGTACATGTAGACATTGGTACAGGTAAATGGTTTCAAGGCTATAGAAAAGGTACACATCAGTCAGATGCAAGCTGTGTGTATGTATGTATATACATATTTTTAAATAGCTTGACTTACCATAGTAACAGCTTAAAAACAGGAGATTTTTTATTATATTTTTTTTCCTCCTGTAGATGTATTTAACTTTGTCATTCTGTGCTTGCAGTACATTAACCTCTCCTAGTAGGTGTTTGCTGTGGATATTTGTAACTTCATACACGGTATTCAAAATGATTGGGATTGAGTGATACATACATACATAGGTCTCTGTTCGTAGCCTGCTTAAATTAGTGAATTTATATTTATGAGATACAGAGGTTGGGCTTGGTTTATAATTTTTGGCAATTTAAAAGAGTTGATCACTAAAATTAGTCTAGCAAGATTGTTCTGTGTTATTAGATGTGCAAGAGCTGTTCTTGATGCTTTGCTTGAGCAGACATTCTGTTGTTCCCTGCTCTGTACTGTAGCTTGGTCTCTTTGAATGCTGTGTTTTGTTCTTCTCTTTCAGGCTGTTTAATGGTGTGGTGTTGGTTTTTTTTTTTTTTTTGCTTTGTTTTGTTTTTTCCTGGCTCAACTCTACCCAGCATGTACATTGTATGCTTGCAAAATATAAAAGAGTTTAAAATCTGAGAGGGACACTAGGCCAAAAGTAATTGGTATTTTTGGCTTGTGACAAAGATTTATAGCAAATACTCTATTCCTTGCAGTGATATAGTGAGTATAATGGCAATATATACAATTGTGCTCTGTCAAAATGACTCTAAGCTTGCAAAGATGTTTTGCTTTGCCTGTAGGTAGCGTGTAAGAGATGAGAACTGGATGGTGTCTCATTCATGAGTGGTCTTTATTTTGTCATACAAGGTTGCATAATTTCAGGTGATAATACAAGAGACAAAGACAAGAGGAAAAACAACTTTTGTGAATGATGGTGTATGTTGTAACATACAGAAAGGATAGGGAACAGGAAATAAAACAGTGAGAAGAAAGGTAACCTGAAAACATTACCAATTAAAAATTGCTTCACCTGTGAAAGTACTCTCATATCAGGGCTGGTTTGTTTGTTTTAAATGAACTGTTGTCAAATATGAGTCTTATTTTATGAACCAGACACAATTTTTAATTAACATGGCTAAACCAAATTTCTTGAAATAGCCGAAATGCAGTAGGTGTGAATAGTGTTGTAGAGACACAGCAAAGCCCAGTCTTGCATGGAAGTTTCAGTTGGTTTCAGTGCAGGTTCCAGCTCAAAACACTTTCAATAAAATGATAAAATAGAAAAAAATATATACTCTAGCAAGTGAAAAATAAATGGTAGCTTTATTGGTTTCTCAATGAAAGTGTGTCTTGTATGTGTTTTTTTTAATCAAAATACACAAGTGGCGATATTGTCTGAACTTAGGCCTGATCTGTCCCTTTCTCAACAGAATGCAGTGAAGAATTTTGTTTCCAGCAGAACTTGTTTTTATAAATGAAAAGAGATAAGTGTTTCATTTTAGTAAACATATGTATAAAAACAATCAGGTTGTACGGAGCAACGAAGAGTGTAGGTTCTGCATATACAAACGGTCGTGCTTACTTTATGTCTTCAGCGAAGTTGCACAGCGCCCATTCTGGACTGTGCACAGAGAGCTCTCGCTCTTGGGACGAAATTCTGCAGTGCTGTGGTGGGGCAATATACCTGACCTGTGGAAATAAGGATCTTGTCAAGGAAGTGCTGACTTAAGTGCTCGTTAGTATAACTGTTTAGATCTCAAGAATACCTCGGACTATGCATCAGGATAAATGAAAGGGAATTCGATTATTTTATCCAGAAACTAAGTAATCTTAAGTTTTTGTTGTCTTTTCTGTTGTTGGTATGCGTGAAACCCACTGTGAAGTGTCTTTCCTTAATTAGAAGATTGTACAGTGACACATTTCCATATTGTACCAGTATCAAACATTGGAAAGGTTATGGAGACACAATTCTAGTTTAACAATAATTTCTGTAATCTAATTCCAAAAGAATTTTACAAGAGGGACAGAGGCAGCAGCCGTAACTGTATGTTATATATTTTTGCAAATTGGTCAGGTAACCGGTTCAAGGAAAGGCACAAGGGAAAAGCTTCAGCTGATCAATTTGCTGTTGGCAATTTTTTGTCAGTCTTCATATTTATTAATTACTGCAAACACAGCTTGTAATCGGGTGTGATACAGCTTGATTTGGTTGTAATTACCTCTGGTTGAGGTAATTTAGGTGGAGCTGTAGCCGGGGTTGAAGAAGAGTCACATTTTGGAGTGGGCCATTCATGAATGGAGGGAGAGAGAGATTGTGTTTGGATGTAACAGCCAAATCCATATGTAACTGTAGTTTGTTACTTTAACAGCGTACAAAAGAAGTTGTAGTAGAACTTTGAGGCTGCAAGGTTAAAGATGTTAGTTCTCCAGGTGGACCACGTGTCTGACTGAAGAATGGAGCATGAATGCAAGACCTGCAATTTACCAGTTTTGTCTAGTTGTGTGTTCATTATGTTGCTGTGAACACAGCCTGGCTTGAAAGGAAGAGAAGTGTTCACGTGCTCATTCTCTCGTCCTTGATCTTTTTGTTATATATGTGTACTGCTGCTGTGACTTGTTACCGTGTGAACATAAACATCCTGTGATGAAATTCTAAGGTAAAGGCAGTTACTGAGATGCATAAATAACAAATGAAAGTTGCTGAGATTTAATCTGGAGATTGATGTACAGACAGTAATTCAGAACTGGTTTTCAACTCTGAAAGTATTTTTCATTTGCAGTGACACAAATAAGTATTTGCCATATCTCTATCTTATCTCCATGCAAACTAATCACAGAAGATATGAGAAGAAGTGTGAATTTAATTGCGTCTTTCAGCCAAGCCTTCTGTGAAAGACAGTAACCCTGGAATTCTCAACCAGTTGCTGGAGGTGTTTGCTTACTTGCCAGAGAATCCCCAATGATACAAACAAATAACAATGATTGAGAGTTCTACTAAGGAAACCAAATTTGAGTTCCCTAGTCCTGCACCCATTACTGTGGTGAAAAGATTTAATCAAACAGTATCCAAGTTATAAAAGTTCATAGCGTCTTTTTTCTTGATCATAAATGTGATCCGCATAAACAATTTCTAGTGTACTGCATAGATATGTCTTTGAAATTAGTATGCTGTACCAAGGAGTTCTGGGGCAGTCAACGACAGCAGTTCAGTTGCTGGCTGATGAAATTGTCATATTTTCTCAAATCTTAGCTGTATATATAAACATTATTTCTCAAATTCCATAGATAGGACTTTTGCCTGTGGATATGTAGAATTTTATATATACATAAAACTATATATTATATCAGTGTTTTGTTTTTGTTTTTAATGTGAACTCAAAGATACCTTTTAAAAGAAGAAAAAGGAAAATTAAACCTGTTAACAAATACAATAGGACTCTGTTTCCTTTGGGAAGAACGTGGATACTGATATTTCACCTGGACTGCTTCCATCGTCATCCTTGGTTTCAGAATTATGCATTATTTGACTGTGGAAATGTTGACCATTCTGCGAATTTCATGATATTTCAGTGAAGCTTGGGTTTTATCTGTTTGGTTCAGGTGTAGCCTTCTGTTTCATGAAGTTTTAACTTTCAGAACTGTAAAAATGTGAAGGGCAGTGTGTTTCTCAGTGCTAGATGAATCCTGGCTTTCTACTGTTAGATGGATTTCCAGTAAAAAGATTATTAAAATAAGGTTATTTTTTTCTTTTAGATAATCTGGGCTACAGTATTTTGACTAGACAGAGCTTTTAACTGCGGTGTTGTATACAAGGAGGGGTAGGATACCTGAGATACCTGGCTAGCTGACAGCTGCAGGTGATGCTGCAAAAATTAGAAGTAACTTTTTTAACTTTTCTTCCATAAAGTAGGAAGAGCTGTTCTTGAAACTGACTAGAAGACAGTATAGTCCTGTGACTCGGAATGATTTTGAAGTTGGACTATTCTAGCACCAAGCTGCAGTAGCACTAAAGGGTTGTATACATGATGTAATTTTAACAGGAGTGATCTAAATTAACAACCCTTAGCAAACAGCATATTTGACATCACGAAGGGCCATGTAAGGAACAGTTCTGTGGACCTCGCAACCTGTAATACCCTCCCCTTCTCCTCACTGGCACTGTGAAGGTCATGGAACAAGCAGATAAAGAAATGCTAGCAAAGACTGTAGGAGAGCCTTGCATTTGTTCTTATTTAGTCTCTTGTGTGTGCATTTTTATTTAACAAAATATCATTTTAGTATATTTAATATGACTACTTAAGGTGAAAGTTGGAGTGAGCAAAAGTCATACATTCTAATTAAGTTTGTCTGATCTCAGACTAATCTGCAGGTTGATTGGAAGGACAGCCATTCGGTGCTGTTAGAGCTACAGAAATGGCATTTATAATTCAAAGCAACATTTCTTGAGGTTCATGTTAGTGTGGGCTGTCAAAATGGAGAAACAAAAAATATTGCTGAGCAAATAGAGAATTCTAGCAGCGTGCTTGAATTTCAATTTCCTGTGATTACCCAAGGGCAAGGTAAATCTCTTTCACAAAGATTACAATGATCTGTGGTCAGTAAAATGTACAAGAATCTTAGTCCACAATAGCAACCGTTTTTCTGAGCTTCAGGAAAAGAGAGAGGATGCAAAGAACAAATGCCTGGCTTTATTTTTAGCATGTGTGTATGTGGTGGTTTCACCCTGATGGACAGCTGAACTCCTCCCCAACCCTGTTCTCACTCCCCCTTCCCAAAGGGAGTGCGGGGGAAGAAAGTATGCTGGGAAAGAGAAAGGCTCCTGGGTTGAGATAAGGATAATTTAATTAAAATGAAAAGAAGGAAAAGAAAACAAGGAAGGGCATACAAGGAAGCAAAATGAAAATGTTTATTCTCTATTTCTCATCAACGAGCAATGTTCGACTGTGTCTTGGGACGCAGGACCTCAACAGGCTCAGTGGTTCTGCAGGAGGTCAGAGGCTTTCATAACAGGAGCCCCCCTTCTCCTTTCCCCTTTTCCCAGCTTTTATTGCTGGGTGACACCATATGGTGGGGGCTGGCCCTGTGCTCAGTTTAGGTCGGCTGTCATGGGGGTATCCCCTCCCCACCTCTTGCCCACCGCAGCCTGCTGGCTCTGCAGGGCTGGAGGGAGCCTTGAAGCAGTGCCAGCACTGCTCTGTCATAGACCAAACACTGGTGTGCTCCAGTGCAGAGCACAGCGTGGGGACAGTTAGCTCTGACCCAGCCAGACCTGGTGTGGTGTGTATGTGTACGTGTGTGTCTGTAAGCAAAGATAACTTCAGGGGGGGTATACATCTATACACATTTATACTTGCATACATTTAAATACATATAAAAAAAATTCTCCTTCCCATTTTCTTCCCATGTTTAGTGGAAGTTTCATTT
Source organism: Anser cygnoides (assembly GCF_040182565.1). Taxonomy (NCBI): domain Eukaryota; kingdom Metazoa; phylum Chordata; class Aves; order Anseriformes; family Anatidae; genus Anser; species Anser cygnoides. Next base: position 9,662,000 of record NC_089888.1, read on the forward strand.
ATTACCATTTTTCTGGGGCTGTTGTGTGCTCCTTTGTCCATCTGGGAATAGAAGTTCAGATCCATTTTCCGCTTGCCGACGCGTCTGTTAAGCCATGTTGGCGTACTCCCTTCCTGGGTGATGAATCGGCAGTATGTTCCTTAATATTTCTGAGATAGCACAAGAGGACTTAACGTTAGTCGATGGGAAGAAGCCTTCTAAATGAAGGGTACTCCTTGTGCTACTCTTTTGGTCTCTGTGTCCTGGGTGTCTGAGGACCACTGAGTGAAATGTTCCTCTTTAATAGCTGGATAGCCAAAGGGTAAGAACTGTGAGTTCTCTTGGCTTTTTTTTTTTTTAATTATTTAGATTTATTTATTTGCTTTCAACTGCCAACACAAAATAGACAATAAGAATCCAAAAATTTGCAGTCTGTCTGAAGAGTTACGTTCCTAACTCTTTGTACTTGGTGATATAAAGCTCTCCAGTATGCTCAGTTACAGTATTGCTTCTTGACCAAACTGGCAGTATAAGCCTTAGCTGAACAATTATAACTAACTTATAACTACTGCAGGGCATTGGTGGCCAGTTGGGCTCCAACCATAGGAAATTTGCTTTGTGATGTTTCCTGCGTGTGTTCAGAGTGCTGACAAATCAGGCTGTTTTCCAAACTGTTCTGTTAATCTGCCACTCCTGTTTCTTGGCATGCTTGTCACGGACCTCAGAGGTCAAGGCTGGATCTGCCTCTCCTGAAAATGATCCATGGCTTTGCTCTTCATTGCTGATAAGAATATATGTATGTGGCACACGGGGAGTGTGGAGTACAGGAAAGCAGAGCAGTCACTGGCCCCTGATCAGGAAGACTTTGTCCTAGAGAGGCTGACAGTGTTTTGTACCCTTTAAGACACCCTTATTAGTTTGTTTAGCCATCCTAGTTAATAGGGTATCTGTAAGTGCACTGCAAGGCAGCTTCCTCTTTTTGGATAACACAGAGCCCAGCTGAATCATATAAGGAGTTATGATCACCTTAGGCAAAAGACTTGTTGCGGTTTACACTTGATGAAACCATCCATGTGTCTAAACTGCTTAGCAGTGTACGTGAAAGGTTCATAGCTTCGCTCACCAGTAAATGTTTCAGGTAACTTCTTGCTTGCTTTAATCATCTCTGCCACAAATGGTACATGCTTGCTGCCCGTGAGACATAACCGAGAGAATAAAGCATATGATAGACTTAAACCTTAGCAAAAGGCTTCCACGTTCATTCCAAAAGGACATTAGGCGCTCTGCTGCTCCTGCAAGTGCTGCAAAGTCAATAAAATGTAGATCTATCAGTAGCTGACAGGAACTAGTGAGGGAGAATTTTCAAGCAATATTCTCCTTCAGCATTTTAACAAGCTGTCAGAGATAAACAACTGCAAATATCCAGATGCTCGCACCATCGAAGAACCGTGCTTTTCAAGGTGACAACAACCTGCACTGCTAAGTAACTTTATGCTCTATCAATGACTATGGGGATAAACAGTTATGGTGAAATATAAGGATGGGGGAGTCTAACATTGAGGGAAAAGAAGTGAAACAATAAGAGTTAACAACAGTCTCTGCAATTTATTAGGTGTTGAAAACAGACTGCACAATGTTACAAAGAATGTTCTTTTATTAAAAGTTGAGTCAGCTAAATTAGGTATCTAGAGTGTAGTGATAGTTTTTCCTCTATTGACATGTGGCTCCTAAATTAGATGTCCTGAATTACCTTCTGCATAAGCTCACTTTTATTCCATTTCCTATACACTGAATTCAGTACCCTAGCTTAGACATCTAAAGAAAAGAGCTAATAATAATAAAAAATACTTCCTCACTCTTCTTAATATTGGATTCCTAATGTTATTTAGTCCCAATCTGATTTTGGACTAAATATCAGTATCAATCTGAAGTTGGTTTTATTACACGGTTTGTAGAACACTTAAATATTTTGGGTGTTGGTGATGCCACATTGTGGAACTGAAACTTACTAGCTAGAGAAGAAGAAGCAAAACCTGTGATTTTTGTCTGCTTGTAGACAAAATATTCATGAAGCATAGTGTAAACTATCTTAACACTCTAATCTACATTCTCAATTTTGTCATCATTTTGTTTTTGCCTCATTAAGTGGAACTGGGAATAACATTTGAAATGAAATGAAATCATGAAGAACTGAACGTTAAATAAAAATTAGCCAGAAAAACACCAAACATAAAAAGTGCCTGAGAAGATTTCTCAGAGATGGTATTCTTGAATATCATAGAAATGTGCCCCTGTTCTATAAAGCTCTTCTGCTAAATACTTACCTGCTAGTGTATATTGAGATCCATGTTTTTAATGGACTGACTTGGTAAAATTTTCTTCGTAACTGCTTTCCCAGTCACGCTGTAGATAGATGGGCACCTTGTTAAGAGAGTTACAGTAGAGGTAGGTAGGTAGTTGCAGCAGAGGTAAATTAGGTATCTTAATTTTAAATGCACTCTATTGTTGAACTGTCATTGATTATTTAAAATGTCTTTGCATCATTTATGTAAACATGAATGGTAACTGTGGCACTGGAGGAAAAAAAAGTGATAGTTATTCTCATGACAAAAACTTAATGAAAGTAGACCTTCTGCTTTTAATGATGTGATGTTCTTAAAGGCTATTTATAAGTACAAATTTCATCTGTGATGGAAAAAACTTCACAGATGGGTACTCATGAGAGAATATTTAAACTAATAATAAAAGATATTTTAGTGAAATATATTTGGGAATCCTATGGTGGCTGTCCTTGAAGTTAGGAAAACGTGAAAGCTTGTTCTACTGCCTAGCTTTTCCTCATAGGAGGGATTAAAAGTAAAATGTTCAAAGCTTTGTCTCAAAGTCAAGAAAGACAGATGTACGGAAGAGCATCTTTTTCTGGTTACGGATGATCATTGGGAGAGGTGCACAATAGGTTAAAATGGGGAAGTTTGCTTAATTTCAGTTAACCACATAGATAATTTTTTCTTGCAATGGCTTTTTGAAGGCTTAATATTTAGAGTCTCCTATTACAACAGTCTGGCTGTGATGTCTTAAAAAGAAGATAATGGCAGAGGTTCTACCCTACCACGTGCCTGAAGATAGCTACTTAAAGAGTGGTAGGATAGGAATGGCAAGAAATAGTCTGCATTTTGGTATGCAAAGTGGTGGAGTAGCTACTCAGTACACTTCACATATATTTATTGACCTCTTGCAATCAAGTATTTTGAGTAATAGAATTTCTGTGCAGCAGTTTCTTTAGTCTCCATTATTAAATGTGTTGTTATTCAGCTTTCTTATCAGAATTCTTTTTTCAGTGGATGAATTGATATTAGCTATGATGAGTTTAAAGGATGACAGACATGAGCTCTGATCATGGTCTGTGATATCTTCTATAATTTTTGGAAGTAGAGCCTAAAAGCTTAGCTGGAGAATTTCACTTTAATACAAAAGCACCTTTTTGTATGTCTTCAAAGATGCAGAAGAAAGTATCTCTCTGAAGACTCATGAAGCAAGAGGAGGTTTAGAACTGAACTTAATTACATTAACGCTCTTTGAATGTTAATAGTTACAGTCTTCAGAACATACCTGATCCTGTGAAAAAAGAACATTGTTGGAGAATAAGATCACAGGAAGCCTCAGTTTTAAAAAATTAAGCAGTTTGTAATAAGATGTTAACTGTTTAACTTCTGGATCTTAAATACAAACTGAAATGTAGTTAAGAAAATGCACTCATAAAATATTTTTTTCTATCAAATTCTGTATTATCATTACAAAACATTCTTGTTTGCTGCTAGAATGATTTAGTCTCCTTGGCTTCTATAAAATAGATTTTGTGCAATTTTTGTAGCTACATTTCTTTTTCCTTTCTTTGGAACAGCTGTTAATCTGAGAAGACTGTCCTTTTCCACTGTGTCCCAGACTAGCTGCAGTTTCTGTAGGTAAGAGCAGTGATGTGTGATACAAACAACCTTAGCCTCTGTGTATCATGTACAATATTTCATTTCATCAAAGATGTCTCAGATACAGGAATGACCAGACAGGCTTACTTGGAAATAAAACATCAGAAAGATAAAAATGGTTACTCTTCTTGTTTTGTCATTTCTGAAATTTTTCTTCAATATATGTGGCAGAATTGAAGGATATGTACGTGTTGCGCATTTTATTCATCAGAGTGTTTGGCCATGGATTTGATAATTCATATTAATTTTGAATTTCTACACAAAATACTTGTTCTTCATCCCTTAGGTGAATATTTTTCCTGGTGTGGAGTCTGTATACCTCTTCATTTTTGTTAATACCTCTCATTAGACCTACAGTTAAGGAAATCTAGACTTCCAAGCCTTAAGGCTTAATATACTTCTTACGAGGAGTTCTAAATACAGTAATTCACATATCATGTCCTTATCTTTAGGTTTCTATACTGCAAAGTTTGGAAATAATATATATTATAGGAGAAGATCCTTGTCTCTAGGAAGAACTTCGAAAGGCATGCTTATCCTTCATTTGAGACATGAGTCACATACATAACTTAAGAATAGACATGATGGGGAAAGAAAGAAAATACACATAGCCACCTGGCTTAGTGTGTCATTACCCTTTCAGACATTTCATGATGATTCTGTGCTGATTGTGTTGCTCCAGATCTCCATAGCAAAAACAATAAGCTTTTGACCTCTCAGCTGAACGATCCACGTGTAATAAAACCTGTGAAAACTGTGGCAAAGCTCACATATTCTCTTCGTGAGTATAATATAGCACCCAGATGAGCTATTTTGTGTTCCGTTAGAAGTAATTCAAGGAAAATTTTCAGGGATTATTGGACTTTGCAATTAGTGCCATCAGATCTTCAAGAAGCAGGACATTAGCTTAACCTTGACAGTTCACAACAACCTCTGCTCACACCCATGCTTTCAATTCTGAAACGATACCACAGCTGTGTGCTGAGAAAACCACAAACACTGTCATTCTGAGTGAGATTCTTGATTCTCTAAAGTATCTTAGTCCCTCAGCATCAGAAGAAAAGCTAATGATATAGCCTTGAGAATGTCCCAGGAAAAAGGAAGATGAAAGGTTTATAACTGTCCCTTGAAAATACAGCGCAACAAGTTTGTGAGAATCTATGAGAAACTGTAAATAATGTTCTTGGTTTTATCGTATTTTTGAAAGGAGGGTTTTTTCCTTACCATCTTCCATTCTCTCTTTCCAAAATGTCATCGTGTAAGGGATGAAGGCTGACCTCTGCTACTTGATTTTCTGCTGGACAATTTTGCGTTTACCTTTTAAATCTCTTCTGGATCTGAAATTTGGAATCCAGAGTTACAGCAATATGATTTGCTTTGTGCTTGACCCTATTTGCAAAGTGTACAGAAACTTGGAATGCTACATGGATCTAGGCAAAAACTATCAGGCTTTCTGAAGCACAGTAAACTTTAAAATCAGTAAGTGATAGCCAGGGCTTCCTTGCTTATGACTAGAAAAGAGATTGCTTCATGTAACAAGCCTAGTTCTATCTCAGGGTGTGAGAGAGGTGGTAATTCACTTCAGGTGTTACCCCATCATCCCCCAGTAGGTGTTTACATTTGAGCTTAAATTATAATACTACAATTATAATACGACTTGAATGCAATTGTGCTTTGAGCAAATTACTGAACTGGTATTTTCACTGTCAAGGTGTAAAACTTCCACTCTACTGCAATTTATTTGCTTTTCCTGACTTAATAATCCTGAAATAATGCACAAAAAACAGTTAACTTCCATTTCACAATTAAGTACCTTACCTACTGCAAAAGTAAATCTTGCTTATTTTAAGACGTAGGAAGACTATTTTAAGTTAATGTTTAAAAACACACAACAGTCTTACCAAAAGATTTTCCCTGTCACTCAATTTGTTATTTATGTGACAAGTGCTCTGTCTTTTGTCGTTGTTGTTCCTTTGTTTTTTGTTTAGATAAGTAGTTTAATTGCATGGAAGCGAGTTGATCACTTTATGCATGTAAATTTTTTCTCATCTCTGGATTGCAACTGGAACCTATAGTCAGGCTCTGCTATCTAGGTAGCTGGAAAGTGGCTCTCAACAGCACCGTGCGATGCCAGAAAGCGCAGGTGAATGTGAAGTGAACTTCCTTGGTTGAGGAAGCACCAAGTCATGTTAGCAGTGGAACTCCCTGCCTCCCCCCCCGCCCCTTTTTCTTGGGCACCATGTTCCTCCATGGAAACAAATGCTGATCATGAGCTGCTTCTTGCTCTGAGAAGTTTAAAGGTTTGGGCGGCATAGGGCAAGACAATGGAAATGCAGTTTATCCTACTGTTTATGCTTAAAATACTGTTACCTACATCATGTGTGTTTTTATTTTGTCTTTTGAATGCATTTCTAAAACTGGTCATTTTTCAGTGTTTTAAAAAGCAAACATCGATGCGAGTCAATGCAGAATATGTTTTCAAGGAGTACTGTTTGCCAGAATCACTGCTAAAAATGAAACATTCTCTTAGGACTCTTAGTATACTGTACCCTGAAGGACTTAAAGCTTTGTTTTAGAGAGCTTTGCCATTAACGGTTGCTACACTACAAGGGGATTGTTCTGATTACAACCCTGTGCAGTTGAGAAGTACCAGAATTGATGGTACGGCATGCTGTCTGGGCAGTGTACTTAATACAGACTTCTTAGTAGAAGATTTCACCGTTCCTGTCAAATTGCACTGTATTACTTCACAAGAAGTCATGGTTTTCCTAGTGTATGCTTAGAACTGAAAAGGTTAAGGTTGCATTTTACAGGTGGTGATTTGAAACAAAGATATAAGTCAAGATTATCCTTTGTGCATTTTTGTTGCTGCTGGTTTAGCAGGTCAAAGGCTGCTCAGCTGGAGGTAGTTTACTCTCCTACAGGGCTTTCAGTACAACAGAACAACTGACTGTTGGATATTTTGTAGGTCAGTGTTGAAAAGACACTGGCTTCAGCCACAGTTCTCAGCAACTCTTCAGAAATCCCAGTTCATTCCTGTCCCCAACACCACTGCCTCCGACGAGAAAATTGGGAGCACACAGTCATCAGCTGTGAAAAGTTTGCTTGTTGGATTAATTAGCCCTGCTCAGATTGAGGGCTTGTTAATTGTGTTTAGCAAAATGTTAGCATGCTTGTTTCTGGAGCTAGTGTGTCATTGCACTGCATTGCCATCTAGACATACCAACGGAATCAGACGTAGCATGTTGTACCGATGAAGTAGGCATGTCACTTGGCTCTTCCTAAGGCATTTTTGCTGTTGTGAAGTGCACATGGTGCTGCAAAGTCTGTCACACGTTTGCTGACCATGGAATGGTGAGTTACAGCATGCACAGCTTTGCTCTTTGCTTTTTCTCTTGGGACAATTCAGGGGCAGCCTATTGCTTCCTTATTCAGATCACAGGGTAGAAGTTGAAGTAATGTAATGACTTGGGTTTGCCCCCTGCAATGATTTACTACAGTGACAGCTGGATAGTGAAAAACGTTATTATTGGTCAAAAATTGGAAATAGAATTTATTGGCTAATGAATGTATTGTGTGTTTTTCTATTCCTGCAAGGAATGCAGCTAGGTAAAGTTTACTGTATTGCTTATAAAAAGCTGGAAGTACACATAATAAAACCAAGAGTAAAGTGAAAACTGGAATTTCCCTGTAAACTGTTTCACCTTCCTCTGATTGTTGAGGAAAGTTACCTATCCTGTTATTTAATGATGGTGGCTTTCGGTTATGCTGGTTCAGTTTGTGATCTTGTCAAAACACAAGAACTAACAGATAGGTCTGTATAATGCTAAGGTCATAAGCTCTAGAAAGTACTGTGTTTGGGAGGTGAAATGGGTGTCAGAGGTCTCACTTACTTAGGGTCTGCAGGTATTTGTCATGAGGATAGTATGTATTGCAGCAAAGTTCAACAAAATTCAATATAAATATGATTTTTTTCCCCCCTGAAGCTTTTGTTATTATGTACTAGAATCCTTGGTGTTGCTTTCCTGCAGCATTCATGGCAGACAATAGTTTCTGTCCTTACTGAAAGAAAACAACTGTAAATTCTTTGGGTTAAGATCCAGTTTCTTTGGAAGTTAGTATTTTGTTTGGTTGTTTGTCTCTCAGTGGATGTATTATCATAGATAACATAATGAATTAATTGTGTATTTATTATTTTATTAGAAAACAGGACTTGAACTTAAAGAGCCAGGCTGAGTAGTTCCCTGCTTGTAGGGTTTATGCTCTGAAACACGGAGGAGCAATGTCAGTGGGTGACTGTGCAGGTGCAACGTGGCTTAATTAGGATGACAAAATACAATTTATACAGGAAGCATACTATTTTTGGATCCTTATGTTGACACAAATCCCTTGTGAATTAAACCATTTAATATATGAAATTGAAAAAGTCCCTCTAATCTTCCTTTTGAATGAGCCGTGAAATAGGATCCGTGAACTGCCTGAAGTGTGAAGAGGTTACTATGGCTTGTTTCCAATATATTTTTATAAGATATTAACAGATCTGCAGTAGCCAGGAGCTTAAAAGGGAACTTTTATAATCTTCCATAAAGTAACGCAATATGTATCTGAAAATCAGACAATTACGTAGGTTGGAAAAGATCGTCAAGACCATCAAGTCCAAAAATATGTCCATTGTTCATGGTAAAAGCTTTCAGTGCTCTTTCTGAAAGTCATCTCGACACTCCCTACCAAATGCATAATGTATTCAACTACAAGGTATCGCTTCCTATGAGAAAGTAGTTAAATAATTCTGTTGACTGTCTGGAGTCACACCTATTCTTCAGGAAGAAAAACCTGCTTGAATTTCATGTCTGCTGTAATAGACACCAGAGTGAAAATGTGATTCGTGTGTAATTACCTCTGTTTTTTGGAAGAATGCTCATATTAAATAAATGCCTCTACTTTAGGACTTTTAACCAAAAGAATTCTAAGTTTGATGCAAGCTTCAAGATAACTGAATAGCTAGGATTTGTATCATGGTAAACTAATTTTGTATTACATTTGGTTTCTTAACACAATGGCAATTTTTAAGCCTTCTGTCCCTTCAGGCAGCATATATTTTGCCAGACATTAAGCTGTTGCTTCTAGCATGCAATCTAATAATGCTAGCAGAATAATAAAATATATAACTTCTCTTAACACTTGTTCAAAATGTTTAAATATTCCTCTTAAAATGAGTAACCTGTTCTTATTGTGACTTGATTTAGACCAAAAAGCTAAACCCAAACAGATGAACAGTAGGAATCACAGTTGCTTCTCTGAACAGTTTTTTAATGATCCAGGGTTTTTCTTTTGTGCTGACTGCTTATAGGTCTGCTTTCCTGTCTGCAGATTTGAGTCTTCAGCACTTATCAAATTCTCAGCCTAATTCTTCTACAACTGCAGTGTGCGTGCTTGCAGATCTGTTTGCTGCACTGCCAGTGTTAATGCTGCAGTGCCCTAGTGGGGCTTAGCTCTGCTTTCCTCAGGTTTATGCATGCAGCAGTTCAACTAGTATCAGCAGAAACTCCGTGGTTTTGTCTGTTTCTGTAGATACTGAAAACTCTACCTCAATACCAGCTCTGCAGATGATTCTAATACAAGAGTCATAGGGAATAAACAATGTGCTTGGAGCAGACTTCTTGATTTAAAGACGGTGTGCTGTTGGCACGTGCCCGAGTCAGAGCCTGCAAGCCTGCGCATGCCCAAAAGAGAGATTGAAAACTGTCCTGGTGAAGGGTATTTGTCTCTCAGCTTGTACTAGTGACAAGAAATCCAGCAAGATTTGGATTCTTTCTGGAATTCCTGACATCGGTTGTAGAAGACCTTGAAAGTGAGCAGTGGCCAAACAGTCCTGGTTTAATAGGAGTGGGGTGATTTTATGCAGAAAGTGTGTCAGGACTAGCTTGTACTATATACTTGGGGGAAAGGGGGACAAAAAAATAAAATGCTCTGGTGTTTTCAAGCAGTAAAGAATTCCTGAGATGTTGAAGTTTTAGGAAAGTAGTCTTTCCTAAAAACTAATCCTCAACAGGGAAATATAAGATTGCATTTTGGAATATTTTGCAAAATGGTGTGGTTTCTTTAGCGATAGTGCTCTGATCTTTGCCTGATGCTTTGTCCAAACACGTCTGTCACATCGGGATTTAACCACTGCTAGTTAATGGTTGCATGGAAACCCTTCCTGCAGGTGTACAAAGTGCTCTTAGTGGCTTAATGGCTACAATTTTTCATGGCCTGAATAAATCAGTACTGTAGAAGGGAGGATATACCAATACTGTTGTGCTGCCTCTTTGGAGGAAACCTTGAATTAAGGTATTTGCCTTTTGTTGCTGAAGTCTGATTTTTGTTGGTTTTTTTTTCTTTTTAATGAGCAGACACTCCTAGTTGTATGTGTAAATACAAGCAAAATTGTACACCCTACTGAATCAGTTACCAATTAGTTCATGGTAATATTTTACAGCTGCTGATACTGCAGAGCTTGATTACTCACCTCTGTGTTCCCCTGTAGAAGACCAGTTGCTGACCTGGTGAGTATAAAACCCTCTTTTACTATGTTAATTCCCTAGTCTCTGTGGCACTTAAAATTCACTCAATTCACTTACTCTGTGAAGAGATTTGTAAATATGTTCAAAGTTTATTTACTGATGACAAGTTTTGCCTGAGGAATAGAGCTCAAAGTTTCCTTTTGGTACACAAATTTTTTTTTTCCTGTTTCTTTTTTAAAGTAATGGAAAGCAAGTAATTTCCCAATAGTTGAAAAAATGTCAAGGTAGTTTAATTTGTTGCTTAGTTGTAGTTTTTCTTTATTTATTTTGATAGTTGATTTTTTGGAAAAGCAGCACTTTCTGTGAAGGACTTGAAAAAAAAAGCATGGTTGTAAATTGGTGTGGTTTCATTAAACTTAACAGATATATTGGTTTCTGCCTATTGATGATAGGGTACAGGAAGGAGAGGTTTAAAATTCTGAATATAGTTCATTGATATTGTGGCTTCTCAAGCAGGTAGTACTAAAATACACTCTGAACTGTATGAAACCCTCATGTTGTAGTTCCAGTGTTCTAAGATCTTAAGATCTGGTGAGATACAACTTCTTAACCCTATCATTTGCCTTATATTGAAGAAAATCTGTCCTGTGTACGTGGCATACTGAATGTTTTACATGTTTTTTCAAGACTTGTGGACCAAGTCTGAAACCAGGGCCCCGAGGCTCTGGTAATACCTACCACCAGTGCAGTGGAACTGAAATACAGTCCGGCTTTCCTTCTCTGATTTTCACTTTTTGTTCTGGAGCGATGCATCCTGCGTACCTCATTCTGGAAGTTAGCCTTGCTGTTAGATGTCTGACTCATGGAAAGATGTTGCAAGAATGACTATTGTGAGTAGCATTTTTTTTTTCAGTATAATGGCCCTAAATGCTGTTCTTCACAATAAAAACAGAGGATAGATTGGTGTAATTTATACTGTAGCTGAGCTCTTGGCCGGGTTGGAATCTTTAAAGCGTGCCCTATTTAACGATCAGTTCATTTACCTTTTATTGGAGCAGGGAAGCAAACATCTGTGCTGCTTTTTTTGCTAATTACCTCTGAAGTTTCTGTTTAGACAAACTGTTCATATCCCCTCTATTCTGTCCTGCTCAAATTCTGTCTTGCATTTTCCCTTCCCAGTTCTTTCTCAATACCCTAAAATTGCTTGGCATGTTTTCTGTTTCTGCCTTTGCCCTCTCTTTCCACCAACTTGTTACTTTGTAATGACAGGTCTAACAAGAGCCTGCTACTTTCCTATGTAATGCAATATAAAAGAACACGGGGCAGAGTGTGTGCAGGTAAGGAGGTGGAAACAAATGCCCAGCAGTGGGTGGAATTAACTCTCTTGGTGGTTGTACCCCTGCTAGCCTGAAGATAGGACCAGCCATTTTTTCCTTTCTAGAGTGTGCAGGGATTGGAAGTTCTTGTAGAAGGGGGAAAGGAAGCTTTCTTAATAAGAAACAACTAGATGAACTAATCGGTATTTTTTTCTCCCTTCTTTCCAATGAACCCAGAGTTTTGTATATACTCACAACATTATTCCAGTGATTATTTTGTTTGTTTGTTTCCTTTCATGTTAGCATGTGTCAATAAATGACAAAATACACTCAGATTGAAATGTAGCCACTTATTAATTACAGGGAATCTGTACTTTGGGGAATATAAGAGTGTATTCCTCCATTGTTGCCATTATATGTGGTTTTATCCCTTGTACAGAGAGTTTTTGCACAATAAGTTTCATACAGTGTTCAGTTCAGGGTGTAACTGAGAAGTGACTTAAATTAGAAGGTAATGGTTTGCTTGTGTTCGGTGTCAGTTTCAGGATTCTACAGCTTTATCTCAACTGAATGTGGACTGCTAGCAATGCATCCTCATTATACTATTGCCAAGTGGCTTCTCTGTCAGTTTATAAAGAATTTGATTCAAAACCAATTTCTTCTCATGACATGGCAAAATTATTTAGCAAAAATGGCTACATGCCACATCCGTAGAATAAAAAATTACGTATATTTATATTTGTGCATTTAAATCGCAACAGAATGACGTTAAAAATATTTGACAAGATACTAACCACACTTTTTTCTGTGTTAGTCTTACGAATTCACGTTACAAAAGTAACTCAAAAGTTACATGCTTGGCCAGTATGGTCAAGATGTTCCAAAAAGATTTAAAAATACCCACTGAAATTAGAGTGAAATTAGAGTGAAATTAAGTAACAGACATGTGCATGCAATATTTAAATATTTTGATATATATTACAAAATGTGTGATATATCAATGGGTTAATTAATGCGACGCTCTTTCCCTGAAAGTCAACAGCAAGGAAAAATGAACATTTGATAAATGTTCTATATGAACATCTGAAAAATCTTTTTCAAATTGGAGTTCATTTGTATGCAGGGGTAGGAGTCTGGGAATGACAGTGACACAGACTTTCTTCTTTAAGCCACTGACTGTTAATGTAACGAAATATTTGCTAGATTCTGACTTGAGTTATTCAGAATAAATTTGTTTTGCACTTATGGAGAGTGCCTGAGTATTATTTGGGACCGTTTATTTATGTTAAAAATTCACTCAACTTTTCCTTAATGTCATCCTGAATTCAGAGCACACCACTTACCTTGGCAAGAGGTGAAAACGTGAATATCTAAATGAGGATAGAGATGTCTTCCAATGTTCTTTCTCCTTCCTTTGTAGCCTTCCTTTAATCTCCTTATGTAGCCTGAGACCATCCCTCAATCCCATGAAATCAATTCTGAACACTAGGCCTCACTGTCTTTTGTGGGGTTTTGGCCTCTGCCTGCTTTCCCAAATTCTTGAAGTGATATGGATGATTCAGAACAAATTGCTCAAACAACTAAGCGCTTGCATTTGATAAATTGATCAAACATGAAAACAGGTAGCCCAGACTGGTTGTGGAAGTTCCATCTTTGAGGAGATTCAAAGTCCTGAGCAGCCCAGTGTGACTTTGAACCTGGCAGAGCTTTGAGCAAGGGCTTGGACCAGGTGACCTCCAGGGAGCACAGCAGTTCTTTCAAAGACATGCAGTTTGGGGCACTGCTGGGAATAACTCAAGTACCTGCAGAAGGATGTGGTGCAGACAGCTGTTTGTTCTCAGGGTGCTTGGCGTGGGTATCATCACACACTGCAGCTCAGGTGGTACAAGGTACAGATTTTTAAAGGTTGGCCCTTGAGGGTCCTGTAGGAGTCACTTTGTGGAAGTGGTTCGTTCCAGCTTGAGGTTCACTTGTTTCTTTGCCTTTAAATTGTTGCCATTTCCTCACTTAGCAAGTTTCACCTTGCAGGCAGTTCTGTGATGGACCATTATCACACTTTGTATGTTTGTATATGAACCTGAATGCATCTTGGTACCATATAGACACTTTGCATCGTCAACTGCCATCGACAGTTTAATCCTTGGAAACTTAAAGATGTGGTTAATAAGATTACCTGTCATGAGAGTGTGATAGCTTCAATGTTTTGAGTGACACTGAGAATTTCTGGAATGCCTAATGAAGCAGTTTTGAAAATCATTGCTCTGACAAAATTAAAACCATATACATATTTTCATGTTCTGGTGCTTCAATACAAAATGCAATCTCTTATCTAGTAGTCAGTATAAACAGTTGCAGGGTGTTTTGGTGATTGGATTTGGGTATATGTTTTTTGTACATTTCATTTTCTAACAAGCCCTGTCATATTGTCATAAAAATTGAGCAACTCTCTTGCTCTTCTATTTAATATTAATAATAAAAATATTCCACTGCAAGAAGTTGAATAAAGATGAGCTAACTTAGTCTCAAAACTTTCAGGTTTTACTGTGAATATTTTAGGCAGCTTGAATTGTTATCTTGTAGGCCAAGGAAGTAATTGCACAGCCTTTGAGCCTGCTTGTACTTAGGAATATGGATAATGAGAAACACTGCAGAAGTTCTCTAATTAAAATAAAATTATTTACAACACCAGCAGCTGCTAGTCATAGAGACTGCAAATTCCTTTATAGCTGCTCCAGTCTGAGGAATTTGGAGCACGTAGGATTTTGCTTTGCTAAAACTGAGGCTTGTGGCAGTAACGTAGAAGCTCTGCTCAGTCTTTTGGAAGTTAAAGAAATACAGCAAAGACTTAAGCGGCTTTGTAGTTTGTTTTTGCTTTTTGCTTGTATGAAATGTTGTTAAGCATTTTCTTTGGTTGATGTACATACTACTTTTCCTAGTATGATGCAGAAAGAAAGGAAGAAAAAACTGCTTAGCAGCTCACATGTGAGCTACTACTGGAGAGAAAGCTATTATAAGCTTAATTCTAAATCACACAGAGACACCACTTTGCTGACCTTGCTATTATGTGTGGCCTTCAGAGGAACAACATCTTTATTGTGATTATTTTCTCCACTGCCCTAGGAGTCTGGCTTCGTGTCCCTTTTTACAGGGAGTTTTAATGGGAAGCAGTAGTATATTTGGCTTCAATCCTTGACTTCTCTACAGCCAATAATCTTGCTATGAGGAGTTACTCACTGAGAAATACGCTGCTCTTGCATGCTCAGATTCAATTTCGTAATACTTGGGTATGCTCGTTGAGACTGTTACAGCAGAGCATATGGTCCTCAAAAGCCACAGCGTTGTCTGCATTCACTGGAAAGATCTGTTTCCCTGGAAAAAATTAAGCAGAAAAGGGTGGGAAGTGAAATCTGATTGATAGTGAAGAGATGCAAATGTCTCTGAGTCACAATTTTGAATTTGAACTGACTGTGAATGAACTGTTCTAACAGCTGAGGTTCTACTGTATTAAGTCCTTAAGCACACACCTTTTGTAGTTAGTTTTATGCTTCTGAAGTTGAGCACACAAGTGTTCTTTTACCTTGCTCCCTTGTGCAGGTATATTATCACTGTGTGTGACCAAGTCGTAAAGGTTTATTTTGTTTTCCCTCATTTGATGTGCAGGACAGATGGAGCTTACTGCAGCAGGTAACTGCAGTACCTTTTTTTTTTAATTGCCCTGATGTCTGGCTTCTCAGGAACTGTACAATAGTGAACCTGAATGAAGAATTATTAACTGCTTTGGTTCTTTTGCGATGGCTATCAATGTATTATCTAAATACTTTGTGACTATTAGAGTAACTTGAAATTGGGTGTCAGTATGACCACCATTTCAAAGAAGGGGAATGTAGGCACAACACAATAAAAATAGACCTGTTCTGAGAAGCTTAGGAGTTTGGGGGATTGATTTATCTAGATGACTTTGCATAGTTATAGCATTTTACAAGATATTTTTCACAAGCACATCTCTTGCCCTGTTTGCAGTTTAGAATGTGCAGTGCTTTGGGGATGCTCAGTTAAACATTCAGCAAACGGTGGCCATTGCAATCTCATCCAAGCTACCAACGGTGCAATAGCTTCCTTTCAGCAATTTCTCAGACATTCAACAGGAGCCGTTAATAATTAAACGCTGATGTAATCATTTACAGTTAAATATATTTTTTGTGGTGGAGGGCTGTTCTCTTACTGCTTGGGGTTTGGGGATTTTGTGTGTTTTGTTTTGTTTGCTTTTGCTGCCCTGTGGAAGACTATGGCAGGCCAGACTGTGAGAAGAGTGTTGGGGACCTGAGGTTCCTACCATAGCATATGGTTTGGTGAGTGAAGTGCTGCACGAGCAGCTTGTTGTCCTCTGCATGTGACAGCTGCCTGAAAGCACAGAGACACATCTTGCCAGCAGCCTCACTAGCTTTTTGCTTGCAGAAAGGACACATCAGCAACCGCAAGTTTACTTTCAAGTTCCAGAGGGAGGTATGCAGGTGTAGTTAAAGGACCCCAAATTCTGTTTCACCACCCCCTGTTTCTCTCACCCTTTCACCTTTGTGGCTTTTAGAAACAATTAACAGCAAATCAGAGCCTCTGTTCTGATCAGAGAGAGAGGAAGCAGGTTAAAGAAATGTGATGTTGGCTCCGTGCCGATAAATTTATGGAGCATTTTAGATGAGTTCTGAGGATAGCACATAAGGATATCGTTCACTGGAGACTAGTTAAAGATGTGTACTATTTCAAAGATTCATTAGGAGGCACTTGGAAGTTGAATGATGATAGATGCTTTGCAAGCCTCTAAGTGTTGCTTTTCATTCTCTTTTTGTTGGTTTACCAGTCCCATATATTATCAAACAATACTGTGATTAAAGTAAAAGCATCATGAAGATGACTGGCAAATTACACTCTGTGACACTTGTACAAGTAAATTTATTTGATTGTTCAATAGGGTGTATATTTGTTAGATAATAGTTGTGATTATTGCTGTCTTTGAGAGCAATCATTACAAGGTATAGTCATTATATCAGTAATGCAAATTCCAAATTTGGTCCTGGTTCTTAGTTCCATGCAGTTACAGCACTGATCCCAGGGAGGATTGAACAGTCTTCACGTAATCCACAGTAGCATTATGTTTTGTTGAACTCCAAATAAATTATACCCGATGCAAACAGCTTTCTATTGAGATAGCAAGCAAGTTTTAGCCATTTGGTATTCCTTGCATGGTCTTTTAACCTTGTTGGTGTTGAATCTTTAATGTTCAGAAAAGGGTAAATGTGATTATGGCCAAAACTGACATTTGTATTATATTTTTAATAGGTTTTGAGTCACTAAGAAAATATTCTAGTACAGTGAGGGATCACAGTAAGCTGTAGGAAGTGAAACAAACACTAGAATATGATTTTGAAGTAACCCTAATACTGGCAAGGGGATGAACTAAGTGATCTAGTGCAGGCAAACACTTCATAGTCATACCATAGTTATGGTCTGTTGGTACAGTTGAGTAGAAATTAGTTATGCATATTTTTTCTTCATAATTTAATTTGTAGCAATGCATGCTGCAAAGAGGTTTTAATACAAACTGAAGTTCGTCATGCATTGTCTCAGGCTGTAGGCAAGGAATTATGAGCATTTATGCCACAACCAAGTACCACTTAAAAGGTAAATTAAATTATTCTTAGATTTCTGAGAATATCTCTGTAGCTGTATAGACTTCTATCTGTTCAAGAACTGCAAAACCTCTGTCTTTGCTAATTTCAGGTTGGTTTTTCCCCTGTCAAGTGTCTGAGTATCTCAGTAATGCTCTGTCTGTTAAGCTGTAATTAATTGCCAGAGACCTGACGGCGAAGTCCACTCTGCTCCAGAACATAAAAACGAGCTGTTTGTTACCTGTAATGTCATGACTTGTTTCCTTGAACAGTAATTGATGTCACTTGTAGATGATGTCTATGAACTTGGAATTGTGTTGTTTATCTGCGATGGACCTTGAGAGGGTGATCTTCGAACCCAGTCACAGTGGTATAGATTACATCTGTAGTGCAAGAATTGTCTAGGGACATAAATTACAGCAATTAAAATTAGCTAGAGGAGAGAGAATGATGCATTATTAATTGGCATAGTCATTAAAGGGCTGCAAAGAACCTAAAAGAGATGCAATGTCAATACTCAAGCACTGAAAGTGACAGACAGCGTACAAAGACCAACAATTGTATTCAAAGCCTGAGGTCATTAAGACGTGGGCAATTACATGGAATTTTATAACTCTGGGCGAAGATTGCTCCAGCATACTAAAAATATGTTAAAACTGAAATTTTTTGACTGTTCATATTCATGTAACTACTCTGAAAGCTGGAGTAGTGCAATTCATTTCTACCTAAATAACAGTTAGTGTTTTATTTTCAAGAAGTTGGAAACAACAAAGAATCGTAATGAAACCGCATCAGCAATATGCTGAATTTAAGCAAGAAAAAAAAATAATTTTTCAGCATTAAATGTAATAATCTGAGCTCATATAGAGAAGGATAAATCTTGTCACGCTGAAGAATGAAGATTTAATTAAGAGTCTCTTTATACTACAGAAACAAAGTCCTGCCTGTGTCGTGCTGAGAAATCCGGCAATCTGACTAAGAGGCTCGTGGTAGCGCGGCTGTATATCAGCTACTTCATTATTCGTAAGCCTGCTTGTCAGGGAGTTTCGGTGATTTACCTATCTCAGCTAATCTGCCATATTGGAAGTATTGCTTGTTTTATAAAATAGTTCATTCATACTGCTAGAAATGTTAAAAGGAAGTGTCTTCACTGAGAGAGAAGTTTTAATAATTGATTCACAAAACAAAGTAAACTTTAAATATTGGAGGTGTTAGGACAGCAGTGTGTTTGTCTCGACATCTCATGAAAGAATGCATTTGTGCCGGATGGAGATTTAAAAAGTCCCAAGTAAATGTCTGAATATTTTCTTACCCAAATCCTTGGAAAGTTTTTGGTTTTGTTTTTCAAAACTTACCAATGCTTTCTTATTCTGCTTGCTAAGAACTCAGATTTCTAATTCATCTCACCCTTTACCCCAAAGTTTAAACACTGAATGTAATTAGCTTTGCTGTGCAGATGCTGAATTGAATGGCCTCTGTTGATTCAGAGAAGCTGAGCAGTGTCAGAGTTCAGTTACTGTGCTTTCAGGAAGGCCTCCTGTTGCCAAAATGAGCCTTCTTTTTTCTTTTTCCAAGCTGCATGCCAGAGTCTGGATCAGCATGCAACTGGTCTCAAGAAAAGCATGTATGTATAGCCCCTGAAAAAGCAATACAAATGTGCAGCTACATCTTCTCCAGCAGCAGCCACCCTCACATGAGTCGCTCCATTAGTAAATTACGGGGCTATCTGTTTGCATCTATTAGGTTTGTACCTGTTCGCTTAAATCGTTGTTTTCAGCATTTATCCTTCTGGGCACTGAGAAGCAAATATACCATGGCTTTGACTATTTAGTCTTCAGCCTGTGGTTAAAAACTATGATATAAGACAGCCTTTCTCCTGCCATCTCTGAGTGGTGTAGTAACAGAGTTTACTTGCTCCAAGTACAATGGTTTAGCGCTATCACTGAATTGTCTGCTTTATTATATCTCACACTCTATTATTTTGGCCTTAGATACTTTGCTTATCTGCTACATCCTCAAAACTCTGCCCTGATTTAACTGCTTAGTAGTCAGAGCAAGTCGAGTGCGATGCAGTCAGTGTACTTCACCAGTTTTGTGCTCTCTGGATGTTTCTATGATTCAATGCACGATGCCAACCAGGAACTGTGGAATTCAAGGTCTCTGGGGGTCTAAGTAGCTAACAAGCTTCCATTATTCCATTCCTGGCTTCCATCAATTTTGCTGTTGCTCTTTTCAGACTATTAGGCTGTGTAGGGAACTCATTGGTGGGAGCTATAATCATGTCAATCATTAGAATTTAGCCAGAATAGTGAATATTCATTTCTAAGTCATACAGGCAAAGAAGTTTGGCTCTTGCTTTTCAAGCGATGTTTGATGTCGAGTGAAAGATGTTAAAGAGGTAAGCAAGAAGGAAACAAAGAATTAAGGCAGACAATTCTGAGGAGGGTTTGTCTGAGTATAACAGGTCCAGAGGCTCAGTGAAGCACTTCTTGTGTGTTCAGCTGCTGTGTAGACATGGGCAATGCAGGATAATGATGCTTTAAAAAACAGAACAAAACCACCAACAACAAAAAAGAAAAAGCCAAGGTGACAGGTTATTTACCCACAGACAACAAGCAACAGACCATAAACCCAAGGGTTTGCTTTACATGAAGAAGCATGTTGCTCTTGCTGTGCGTGTTTGCCACCTTTCCATCTAGCAGGCTGTGGTGAGCCAATGCGGGGGAAGCCGAGGTGTTGTCCTGGGACTTTTCACGTCCTAAAGAGTGGTGCTGGGCAGAACTGGTGCTTGCCAATGTTTTCAGCAGTTTGAATGCTGGGCAGGCGCGTGTTTTGTGAGCCAAGTCGCAAAACAATGGTCACACAGCAATTGGTGGAAACCTTGGCTGTGCTCAGGAGGCCAGCCATGGAGAGCTTTGTGTAGGTGAGGTTCCTGGTTAGCATGTGATGAGCTGTGTATGTCCATCCTGTATGTCACCGGGATGCTAGTGGTGTCCTCTTGGCAAAAAAAATAAACACAGTGACCAATTCAAAATGGAAATACGTGCCTGCCATCTCAGCTGTTTCACCTTGCTCCTTTGGCCCAGGTTTTCTGTAATGCTATGTTAAATCAATTGCATAGAGGAGTAAATGACTTTATTGATTTTATACTAAAAAATAATTTGATTATACGAAAGAACTATTCCAGACTGAATTTGTTATACTGAGATTTACTACCGCTGATTTGGTGTACGGACTGAGCATTTTGCTGCAACTTGCTCGAATTACGAGATATAATAGGGAAGTAACTGTTGTTACTGCAGCACAGCGTACTCTGCAACATCTGACTGCGATAAAAAGGACGTGCCTGGCCACATGGCATCAGGAAAGTCGTATCAGAAACAGTCTTTGTTCCCAGGGGTCTTTGTGTAGAACAGAAAACCACACAGAACATGAACTGATAGGATTATTAAGATGAAGAAAGGTATTTTTGTTTTAAAAATGACATTTCTAAATGTTAGAAATGTCAGTCAGTATTGGGTGAACAGCATAGTTATGTTCAGGCTGCAGACAGCTGCGGAGCCAATTGTTACTTCCTTGGCACTTCTCAAGGCTCCTGCATCGATGTTGCTCACAGCATTGCTACAAGCTGGTTGGACTATCCAGACAAACTAAGAGAACTCATTAAATGACTTGATTGAGGTAGGGTCAAAGGGTGCTATTGACCTTTCATAATGCCTGTCAGATGGGTTGCTTTTTACAGGTATTTAGCACCACCTGCTTCCATTTGAGCAAACGGGCCCTACTGCACACAATTGCTGTAAGTAATACTACCTAGGAAGCAAGAGATATCAAGTAAGGGCTTTGTGCTACAGATAAAACATATCTTTCTAAAGTTCTCTGAAATCACGATTTTGATACGGATTCTGGGACCTTGTCTGATAGTTCTGTTTGTGATGGAGAAGAACACGCTTTACAAAAACTTCTTTACAGAATTTTTGAATCAGACAATTAAAATGAGTCTACCATACATGAATTAGTATACTAGCAATAGTATTTCCTAGGTACTTTCAGCATTTAGCGCAGCTAAGAGCTTTCGCTTTAAACTTTTAATTTCCATTTTGAAAGGGTTTTTATATAACAACTTGCAGGTCCTGTTGATGTTCATGGAGAAGTGACACTAATTTTATTTTCTGATGTTATGATGTTACTTGCTAACACATTGTGGGAAGCTGGCAATGCAGAAAACATGTAGGTATGACTGGGCAAGGTGGGTACAGGGTGGGTACGGGTATGTGACATGACCTGAACTTCTTCCTGCAGGCTGAGCATAGCTTAAGGAGTCATTGACAGTTAAGTGATGTGTGTATAGGGTACACGACTGACACTATGGCTGCAACGCAATGACTTGCACTTCTTGCCTGTAGTAGGAGGTAGTAAAGTATTTTGCTTTAGAAATATATGTATGTTTTAAATATCCTTTGTAATTTACTGTGGTTAGTGTCTTGCTACCACCCCAATCTCAGGCTTTTAGGCAATTGGGTATAAAAGAGCTGAGATCTGAAATGGTGAGGTGCTTAATAAAAAGAGGGGAGATTTATCAGACCATGCATTTTAGTCTCAAGAATATATTTTTCCAGTTTTGCACATTTTAATGATGCAGTACGTAGGGGAAAATACTTCGTTTTAAACACATTGCTTGATAATTTCATCCAATTTCCTCTGGTTCTTACAAGTGGTGAAAAGTCATTCCCTGTTTACTCTCACCACATCTTTATAGATTTCTATCATATACTCCATTACATTTGTAATCTTCTGTTCCATCTTTGCAAAATCCTGATCTATTAACTATCTCCTTCAACAGAAAATACTGCTTAGCTTCCATTATCTTTTTTTGTTGTTCTCTATATTCTTCCGAATGGTATGGTGTTTCAAGATGGGAGGAGGACAGAACTGGATACAGTATTCTGCACGTGGACAAATTATGCATCAATATGGTGACTTAGTTAAGCTTTCTGTTCTGTTCTGCAGTCCTTTCCTGTTAGTATTTTCTGTTGTCTTGTTCAGCATTGCTGAGCATTGAGGTAACTTTTTGACAATACTGTCTGACCAAATTGAAAGTCCTTCCTGAAAATTGGTATCTACTTTACGTCCCCCTGAAATATATGCATAGTTATTCTTGTTTCCTCTTCAGGTACATTACTTTGCATTATTGACTTTGAATTTCAACTACATTTTTTTTATGGCCGGTTATTCAACATTATGAAATTCCTTTGCAATTTTGTCTTAGGTTTAACCTACCATGAATAATTGTTGTGTGAACAAACTGTCATCTAGTTTCAGACTTTTTTCATCCATTCCTAGGACAGCTGTTAATATATTCTGTGACGTCTGTCCCAACACAGATTTCCCCAGGTTCTTTCTAAAGATCTCCACCATATAAACTAAAAATCTATTTTGACCTTTCACTTCCTCTTTCAACCACTAGAGTCACATGCTAGAACTCCTGCCCATGGCAGCTCGCTTATTTAAACAAACAACAAACTTATTGAAGGAATTTTGTTAATCAGATAATTTTTGTCAGTATGTTCACTGACTGCTTCACAGTTTTAATAAGCTTAAGGAGCGGTGACTTACAATTTTTACAATGCCTATACAGACTGTCTTCCAATATATCATATTTATCTGTGTATTACTAGCTGTGCTATTTTATGACATCTTTATTCATGAATTTTGGTCACTATCACTTAAAACAGGCGTAACCCAGCGAAGAATGAGTCTCATTGTGTTTTGTTGTACTGAGCGGAAGCAAAACTGAGAAGAGTAAGTAAAATAGATATGAAGGAGGAAAAAAAATGAAAATAGTATATTTTAAAAGAACAATGAGATGGGGCGTTGCTTTGCTTTAAAAGAGCCGGTGAACATCAAAAGTCCTTTTTCTGACTGTCAATGCTTTGCTGAATTCACATCACTGAAACAGTGACAGTTCATTCCAGCCAAGGATCTTTCTGGAGGGGATGTTTCTGTTTGAGATGTTTTCATTTGTCTCTCATCTTCCTCCCATCCACACGCCTCTGTTCTTTAACTTTTGGTAATGATGCTTTGTGTGGCAGAGACACAGGAAATATGATTTTCTCTGTTATTATAATGCTTAGTTTTAAGGTAGCATCTTATATATGCCATGCAGTACCAATAAATCATCAGTTAGATAGTAGTCTTCTTTCTCATGTGATAATGGAGAATATCTGATTGAAAGAAGACATTAGCCTACCTTTCAGAACTGCTCAGCATGTAAGGCTTCAATTATATTCATTGGACTGCTCAGCATTTCTGAAATTTGGTCCCTTAATACTCAAAATCAATAGGAAGAAATTAATATTAGTGGAAAAATAAATCTGAACTGTGCTGCCAAACAAAGATCTTTTGATTAAAAAGTCTCAAAAAAAAAAAAAAAAACAACTTCCAGAATACTTGAATTTTCTTATTCCTGTCATGGGGGTCATCTTGATGTTAGATTTTATGCGGGCAGTGATACCTCTTAGAGCCAGTTCTTGTCTGAAAAGGTTCAAAAACTTACCACAGGATGAAAAATATTTAAATATAAATCCATTCTTTCGAGTTGAAGTCATTTGGAAACTTGCTCAGGATAAGAGCGTGGGTACTACTGTGTGCAGTAACTTTTGTCCCAGGCAACGTGTGTATGACAGATCAGAGGCGAGCTATGAGCATGAGTGCCCTTGCTCAGGTTTGTTGAGGAGCTTGCTCTAGTTCCATTTAATGTCTCATTTGAGCTCAGGCCTGTAAAACAGGAAGTTGACTTAAAGGCTCTGTTGTTGTGATGGCTTTTTTCACAGCAGTTCTGAATTAGCTGTGGTGGTGAAGGTTACAGATGTGAGGGTGATTGCATTTACATGGCTGTGGTAATCAGCTGGGGATCTCACTGTAAAAGCAAAGTCAGTAAAGGTGGCATATATTTGCATGGGAATTGGTAGCTGATAGATAATGTCTTTCAAGAGGAATAATGTGGACAGATTGCCTTAATGTGAACAGGAGAGGCCAGCCAGCATGCCTTGTACTATGGGATTGTTATTGTGAACAGACCTGTGCTCATTTATCTAACCATGACCACAATGTAACAGACAGAGGTTTCTTTTCACATCTTTTCTGGGATGATTTCTAAAATCTAGAGCAGAAAAGGGTAAAATGTGTGAAATAACTAGTTAGAGATACCCACTACTTCATTTTTTTATTTGCTTTACTGTTTTTCTTCCAAGTATGTAACAGGTGGGCAAAATGGGAATTTATATATATATTTTAAAAAGCAAAAAAAAATGGTTTGAATTGGGGTAACATAATTTAGGACAAAAAAAATGATAATATCAAGGGCAGTAAAAAAAGATGCTGTTCTCTCACTTTTCCTCCTCTCTAAAGAGACAGCATATACATATATATAGCTGTTAGACAAGAAGTTGGAAAATTTTAACCACCATGTTATGCATGTGTATTTTTTCACCACTTTGTCTAAAATGTGAAGTTGGTGTTACCGTGCTGTTGATTTGGAGTTGATAACAATACTTACATTTATTGTTTATTGCATAATTTGCTAGATACTATAGCAGAAATTAAGGCTTTATCTGCAGGCTTTATTCAAGCTATGAATGGAGTTCTCTGACTTCTTTAACTCTTCATTTTTTTTGGTAAGCAGAAAATAAGCCAGCTATCAAAATATTTTACCATGTGTTACTTGCATTGCGTGTTTGCTAGTGGGGTACTGACCAGACAGACACTCTATTTGAGGAAAAAGGGTTATAAGCAACTGAGAACATACTTCAGTGAAATTTCATTATCTGACACTGCTTTAGCAGTGCATGGCTTTGCATTTCTCTTTTTGTGGGAACTTGAAGTTGTAAATCTTCATGCTTAATCTTAGTCTCCTCTTTCCCAGAAATGTGTTTTACTAGGCAGTGCAGTGCTTTGTACTCTGTGGGCTCCTGGGGGTATCCACTTTAATTTTCAGTTTATTATAATTTGCTTTCTTTGTTGACTCTTAATTTCATTTAATCATAACTTGGCACGTTGTTTAGCTGCTATTTCCCAAGGTCTGCAGCTCCCCTGCTCTGGTCATGTCACTTTTGATTAAGCAGTCACAAAGCCCTTTACCCAGCTTATAAAGGGTAAAAGTCAAAAATCAATAATGTGCCAGTCCTCCCCAAGTGCAGTAGCAGTCAGAGGTAAATGAATGATTAAACATGATGAATAACAGTGTAATGGAAGACGTAAAGTAGGGAAAAGTGCTCACTTTAGCCTAAACTCAGAGATTTATTGCTGAGTACTACAAATAATGGAATCATCAATCTTCCAAGGACTAAAAAAGGCATCTGCTGCAGCCAGTTTAAAATGCAGTGAAAGAAATCTTACCTCCTCATCCCCGCCTGTTGCAGTCTTACTCTGTTGTACCAGAACAGATGCTACATAAGGAAATCGGCATGTAAACCTTATAGATAGTTGGGTGGTTTTTTTTAATCCATCTATTCCATATAATAATATCTTGCTGGACAACATGTTTTGTAGATACAGATGAGATATTTTTCAGTATTTCT
This sequence comes from Anser cygnoides, assembly GCF_040182565.1. Classification (NCBI taxonomy): domain Eukaryota; kingdom Metazoa; phylum Chordata; class Aves; order Anseriformes; family Anatidae; genus Anser; species Anser cygnoides. The sequence continues at coordinate 9,688,026 of NC_089888.1, forward strand.
GTAGTAAGTCATTTGTGCACATGAACATAGCTTTTGCATTTTTCCACTCCAAACTCATTCGCTTGACAGCGATAACTCTATGATTTGTTTTTTCCACTTGTAATACGCTCTAAGTATCCAGCTGTTAAAATACAATGCCCAATTTATAAAATAAATACCCTGTATGGAAAGAAATATCAGTAACTCTATAGAGTTCTGTCCTTTGCTTGAAGTTTCTGAGTGATCTGGGTAGCATAGTGTGGTGTGTGGGTGATGTGGGCTACCAGGAGAATAGCGTAATTCATGGGTGTAAGATGTAATAAGAAAAAAAAAAAAGGCAAAAATTGAAAATTCTTGCTGTGGTGCTTCAGGCACATTTTAGTCTAACTCTGATATATATTATTTTGATTTATTTCTTCTTGCTAGCAAGTACTGGCAGACAGTGAAACTGGAACTGTTTCCTGACTTGGTTGCACTACCACAAATTCTGAATTTCACAAAATAATTTAAAGGCTTTATGGATTTAGCCTGTGTCTGAACTTGGAACAATTTGACTGAGACCCACACTTGTTCTCCTATTTAAGCATCCATCTTCTCAAAAGTTTCAATGCATGTTAAGATGCTAAAGAACTTTCTGAATCTTGGCTTTTGCCAGTATAAGTAGCTATGTTATATATACAAAATAGGAGGTTTCCATTTCTGTGGATCAAAATACTAATTTACCAGTATTGCTTGTTCCAACCTAATAAATATGTGGGCAAAATAATGCAATATCAGTAACTTTGTGTTTTTATCTTTGTTAGGGGTACTGAGGCTTTTGCCAGCACAGTTAGCTCAGATGTTGTGGTTCTGCAGACCTCCCACCTGCTCAGTTAGGTTGGTGAAAGCTGATTGTAGAAATAGCACTGTATCCTATACAGGTAACAAAATTCTGTCTTCCGCTTAACTTCTTGAAACTAAATTATTTGGAGCTTTTCACCATATCTGTCTAATACGAATAGTTATTAAAGGACTGTTAATAAAAACTTCTGATTAAGGTTGCTTAGACTTCGGCAGAGAAGAAAAAACAGCCAGTATCAATTACTGTGAATGTGCCTAAAAGGATTCCACTATTCAAATGTTTATAAGGTACCAAAATGACTGTCATAGTGTCATTTTGTAAGATGGGACTGAGATGCTAATTACACTTCTTAAAACAGGAAAAAAACGAAGATTGCTTAAGGATTTGAAGGCAGAGACTTTTCAATGGTATGGGGCAAAGCTGATGGTTAAGTTAGAGCTTCTAAGAGATAATGGGAATAATTTAGCGATTAAAAGCACTAGACATTGTTGAGCATCTAACTTAATTCTTTGCTTGGCTGTTCACAAAAAAAGACTAACAAGGGGCAGAACAGTTTTCCTTGTCTTGCTCACCGGGGAGCAGGAAAATATAACAAAGTGGAGTGTATGTCAGTGATGAGACAGGGCTCAATGACTACTTGGAGTTGTAGCCTCTCGGAGTTAGAAAGTAGTACATACTGGAGAAGAAAACCTTCCCAGACAGTCCTAGTCCTGCAGGAAATAGCGCTGTGGATTTTGGTTGAAGTTCTTTATTTCAAGTGTTTATTCTTTGCCAGGCCACAAATTTAAATGTCTAAGGTATCTTAAAGCCATCCCTGCCTATTGAAGTGAGTCTGCATTGCAAAAAATGTGTGGGTGTGAACAAGCTCAGGAAGCACAGAATTCTTCTCCTGGGGCAGACATAATAGCAAGAAGTCCCTGAGGACTCTGAACAGCTTCTACACACATCTGGTGCTGCAACCAGCTCTTTCTGTGAAGAAATCTCTGCTGGCAAAACTGGAGACTTTCAAAGGTTCTTCATTCGGTGGGAAAAATAGTGCAGTGATGATGCTTTTGTGTTGTTTTTGTTGGTTTTTTTTTGAATAAATTAAACTCGGTGTAAGGACTTGCTCTGCCATTTAGCATGAGAAACCTTGAGTAACTTTAAACTGTTTTGAATTCAGGAGCTCATAGTTTTCCTATTTCTTATTACTGACCTCGCACACCTTTACATTCTAGATGCTCACATTCTTCCAGTGTTCTTTAATTGGCTGCATCACTGCTCTGGGTTTCAGGGGCACCATCTTGTCTCTTGTGTGCACCCTTTGCAGCTTCTCTATAAAAAATCCTCTGAGATCTCTTCACTCCTTGTGTTTCCCACGTTCTGTTAGCTCTTTGGGGAAGTTTCTACTCTGATCTATTATCCTTTTGTACTCTTCCCAGCCCCAAGGACCTGTATGGAATCCACTTACCGTGTACAGGTCTCTTCTGGAGGATTCATGTCTTCTCTGTGGAACTTGAGAGGTGCTGTACATTTGATTTTGTCTAGTGGTTCTGATATTTAATTCTCTTTTGCGGTGAGGTGAGGAAGCTGATACAATATGGCCTGCAGTCATTTTGGATCCCCAGATCCCTCTCCCAGTGACACTTCCCAGCAGTCTGGCAGCAACCTCTTTTCATTTATTACACATACTATTAATTTGCCGTGGGGTCTGGTATTGATCTTTCAGTCCCATTAAAGGCAGCTATTTTAATTTTAACCCTTTTTCTTGGAAGAACAGAACTTGTATCCCGAGGTGTTTCCCAATTACTGTCAAGTAGTTAATCCACCCCTTTTCCTTTAATAATCTCGTCTGAGCTACAGTGCAAGAAATGAAAAGAAGCTTTCTTGAAGAGCTTGCAAAAGCGCTGAAATGGTATCCTACCAGTGAAGAGAAGGAAGACAGCGCAAACAAAGGCTGTGACTGCTCTGCCTCCTAATCCTGCAGAGTGGGGTGTTACCTGTGTTCCTGGGCAGTTCATTTACATTTTATATGATCAGTCAAGCTGTGTCATTAAACTCTTAGGGCTGTTGGAATGGAAACTGCACTGCATTAGGTTTTACATGCAGTCTGGTGGTTCTTGTTGGCTTGCATTCTGTGCCTGATTCTTTCTTCTCTTTCTCATCTTCTTTTATCTGATGTGGATGGCGAGTGACTTAAGGCATGGACTTTCAGTTGGACAGATGTGCAATTCTTCAAGTTCCTGAGAGCTGCATATCTGCTGTGTGAGGCTTAGCCTGGCTGTGGGGATTCTCATAGAAGAAAGGTTTCCCTAAAGCACAGATGAGTCTTGTGACTGTGGGCCTTGCAAAGACAGACCAGCGCTGCTAAGCAGATTATATCAAAATTGGACAACAGACTCTTTATCCTCCTATCTTGAGAAGAATTTTCATGGCTTTTCTTCCCACACCATTTCCTTCAGTGGTCTGGGTTAGGCTCTGCCACTGATCTTGCTGTTCACAAATGCTTGGGCTACTTGTAAAACTCAGTGTTGGGATGTATGACAGCAGGCTGACTTGCACTCCTCAGCCCCTCACTTTCTAAGTCTGGCTTCAAGTCTGACCAGGCAAAAGGAACACGTCTGTCTTCCCTCTCAATGGGCTCGCTGTGTATTTAAAGCGTAGAGAGCTCCAGGCAGTCTGTGACCAAATGAAAGGCTTCTGAGCTCTTCTTTCCCTATGTAGCTGAATCATCAGGGGATTAGACGTATCAATAGGAAAACATTTCTCATGGTTTAAAGTGACTGTCACTTATTGAGGCTCTGGTGAATAGCATACTGCTTCCTGCCTGAAAATAGCCAGGGAGGATCCTGCCTGCTGCCACGAGGAGGGAACGCCCCTGCCCAATTCTCCTTAGAAAGGCTCTCAGTTCAGGCAAGGAAGTCCTTAACGTGTAGAAGCTTATCCCTCAAGCATTATAAAAGAGAAGATTCCTATTCAAGCGTCCATTGAGGATCTCGCAGTAACTAAATGAAAATTTACAGTTTAAAAAAAACCTGCTACAAAATACAATTCATGATATTTTCCTTTCCAAGTTTGAGAAGCTGGAAAATTATGTAGTATTTTTTCTTTCTGAAGTCACACACTGACTCTATACAAATTGCCCTTTCCTCGACAGACTCAGAATAACAACCGCTGACTTACAGAGTTAAAACAGAAAGAGAAGAGGATAGAGGACTTCAGTCTTTCAAACTCTCATTCCTATTCTGTGGTGTTTACACTTGTGTTTTTAGCACCACGTTGTGTTTAAGCCTCTGATCCTGACTGTGAGGTGCAGGGAGCTGAACAGAGCCTGTGACTCCGCAGAGGGCAGTGTGCTCTCCTCTGCCAGCAGCTATGTGTCGTGGGAGTGTGCATCTGTTACCCAACATGATGCACTGTAAGGGAGACAGACTCTTTTCACCTTTATCCTGAGGCTCCTTCCTCTACTACTTATGTATCTGACTTCAGAAGGACACCAGGAATTTCAGGGAAATACTAGCTAAAAATGCAGGCAGAGCTCAGCCCTTGCTATTGAAGGTAGCTTCGTGTGATGCTTATTTCTACTGAGGCTGTGGAGCAATGTAATGAAACTAACATTTTACAAGAGGTCAGTCAATATCAACAGCTATGGTAAACAATTGCAACAACCGTTGAGTCCTGTTAACTTTATCATGAATAATTGCAGATTTACAATTAAGCATCTTTGAAACCTGGGCAGAGGTTTTCCTTGTGTTTCTTGGGCAAACACACGATTACATCTCAGGTGTTAATAAGTCAACTTTCTTAACCATAGATAAACTATATCAAGTATTGTAATTATCATTACCTATTAAAGTAGAACTTGATTTTCTTTCCTCTGTGTACATAAAGCGTATTATATCATTTGTCTGAAACCAAAAGCTGCTTCACAGCGACTTGTTCTCTCCTCAAGGCAAGTTCTTTCTGTGCGTACCGGGAAATGGTTTCTGTATCTCTTTGGAGCACTTCCTGCTTATTTGGAAGGGCAGTCTTCACGAAATCTCAAACAATGTGGTAACCACGCCAATCATACCCTGTTCATCTTGCTCGCTTCCAAATAACTCATAGTCTCAAAACTGCTGCAAGGAAGATACTCGAATCACTCAGCAGTTGGCATACAGGACATCCTAGAAATTGCTTATGAAATACAAAACAAGTTTTCTTCAAGGTCTCTCACTGGCATTACTGGAAAAAAATGTGTGATGATCTGGAAAGTAAGTTAAAATTTCTGTGCTGGGAAGTTGCTACTGTATCAGTTCTGGATCAGCATCATTGTAAACAGTTCAAACATCTTCAATCATTTGTTTTGTGTGAAATGTATTGCTATACACATGAAAGGCTGCTAGCAGAGAGAACATTGTTGATCTGCACAAGTGGAATACAACTTCTGTAACTTCTGATTGATGAAGGAAGCTAATACATATTAATGTATTTCTTTGTAGAGCAGAATGAGCATTTGATCAATTTGCGCTGTTCTGGTCTCCTAAAAGGTAATGTATTTAACGATAGTTTCATTTTACCAGAAGAGTTTCTATGTGTATTCCTCACAAGTCAGCTTCATTTCAGTTGATTTTATTTTTTACTGATCTGTGCACACCATCAAAACCAAGAGAAAAGTTCTAGATCCAAGCTAGCTGCCTTTTGCTATTGAATGTCAAGTGCATCTTCACCAGTTTTCTCTAGCACAAGTTGTTTCAGGAGTTTCTAGTGTTTAGTTGACATCTTTCTGTGCTGACCTCAGCTGTGTTAACATGTTGGAACAGACGTTGCTTCAGAAATCCTTAATGATGACAGCACCTTTTCACAAATGCAGCATCCATTAATCACACGCTGGACGTTATTTCAACACCAAAGGCTAAAAGATAGTCACTATACATCTTCATTGGTGCTTATCTGTCAATGTCAGTTCACCACTATCAATGGATTTTACTCGATATGCAACCATAGGAACCTGTATCAGGAGGGGCAGCGTGTTCATAGGAGTGTTAGTTATTCTGATGGTTATTCTTGAAGTTAGCTTGTCAAGTCCTTTATTCATTTTTTAAAAGGCTATAGGGGTTCTTATTCTTTGAGCATTATTTAGTGAATACTCAATTCACATTAAGAGTTTTTAATCTTTTGAGGCTTTAAATAATTAAGAAAAATCATTTTAACATGCACCTATTGACTTTCCAGCTCCTACCAAATGACTTGAAATAAATAAATCATGAAAACAGTCTGATGCTTCACAGACAAAAGTGTGCATTGATGAGGGAGGAAAGAAGGAGTGGATTCAGTTTGGGCAGCAGCAGCGAATGGTGTTGGATGTGACAGGTATGTGCAAAAATGCAAGCCTGGCATATCAGAGACTCCACTCTAACAAATTAATTTCAAAGGGCATTTGAAATGGGTTTCTTGGTTTGCAGGTGAATTGCACCTTACAGCTGTTAGAATTTTTGTAGTAGTTTTTATTTTCTAGATGGTGAATTTATGCATCTGAATAGCCAAAAGAGGATATATTTTAATCAAAGCTTCAAAATGCCAAGTACCACAGAAATGCAGGGGGAAAAAATTGCAGGATGTGCTCTCATTTCATTTGATAATAAACAATAAATGTGAGGCTGGAGGACAAACAATATAGGTTGAATTATGTGCTGTCTATGCGGCTTTCTACATAAAAAAAGCCCCCTAACAAGGCTTCTGATATTTTTTTCTTTCTTTTAAGATAACAAGTCTCCTTATTACAGTTGTACTGAGAAAATAAGCAAATGCAGACAATGTATAAAGTGAATTTGCTCTGTAAGTCAGAGCAGTCTATCACGCAGGGCTTCGTAGTTGCCTCATAAGGCCGGTATATATACTGTGTTATACCTGCTCACAGTAAGATGATTTATAGGAGTATAAACAAATTAGTATATTCTCTGTAAAATAACTGGCATGCTTTACCATACAGATCCCCCAAGTGCCTGATAAATATGCAATATCAGGCTTATTTCTTTAAAGAAACATTGGCACTTACTCTGAGCTTCTGTGAAATAAAAATCTTGCCTTTATAAACTGCTTAAGAAAATGAGACAGTGTAATTTTTTCAATACCTGTTTCTTAAGTGCATAAGCCTGGTTGTTTTGTGATTTGTCCCCCTTGTTCTTTTTTTGTTTTATAAATGAATAATTTTGCTAAAGGGTCCATTTTGACAGTGCTGGAACTTTCCACACAACTTCTACAGAATATCTTGCATATAAACTTTGGCTCATTTATTGAGCTTGCCAGGGCATATTTTCCTTTGAAAGCTCAAAACAGTCTTGCAGATGCTGTATTTTTCCCTCTGACATTGCAGCGTGGGATGACATTGCTTCCTGGAAAGGTTCATGGGACAAGCTATGATTCACTTTTTTATTTTTATTTTTTTGCAAGAGGATTTTTAATGGCCTGTTTTTGCATCAGTTAGGATGCATGCACTCATACATACTTGCATTAAGCTGCTTCTGAAGTAGACTGTGTTTGCAACCTGCAGGTATGTTAGCTCCCACCTACCTAAGGAAACAACCTTGGGATCCAAAAATCCAATGTTTTATGTTGTGATCTAAACGAACAGCAGTAATAGCTAAAGCAGGGAAAACTACTTCAGATCTATAGCAAATATGCTTCCTAGTGTTACTGCAGCAAGCTTGGTATGCATGGTGTCTCACCCGGATGAGAATAATCAATGAAGGGATGCAGCAGCACACTGCTTACCAAATCTAACCCGGCTGGTTTTCCTACCATTTAAAATAATAGTGCAATCGTGTCTGGTTGGTCACACTCTTCAGTTAGCTTAGTCTTAGGGGTTTGCATGGCTAAACCTTGCTGCACTTAGTGCAGAAATGGGAAATGCATAAACAGATAGAGAGCTTCAAAGTTGTCATTGTTAAAAATGTCAGTAACCAGTGCTTGGTCTTTCTAAAGTCATGCTAAGGAGAATGATGCACATATGCTACTGCCCTGAATGTTAGGGTGGCTTTCTTTTTTACAGCTGACAGACGTTTAGGCAAGCAGATTCCTGTCTGCAATCAAACTTAGTGTGCTAAATTCTGCAGAGCTCAAATGAAAATGGTAATTATTGCATTACTGCTTGAAATATATTGTATATTAAAAATATACTGCTTTCTACTAGTAGTCCTTGGTGTTTGGAAATTAAGTGGTTGGGCTTTTTTTTTTTTCAAGCCATAGTGCAGTCAGTATTAAAGGCTTGAAATTTGTTTAGTTTTTAAGTATTATGCAAATAAGGAGGAAATCCTATATTCTAGGAATTAGGTGATTTTAAAAATGGGTTATATTCATGCACAATTGTAAAGAAAGTTACTTCTGTTGAGGGTAAAGGTACTTGGGATGGCATCAAATTTTTCATATTAGATGATAAAAGACAAACTACTGAGAAACTAAGCTAACATTTCCTAGATTACTGCAACTTGAATTAGGGTCTGACTGGAAGAATGTGATTACACAATGTGAGCTCTGTAGAAAAGCAAAAGGAGTCAGGAATTCTTGAACCTTATTCTCTGGTGCTGTGCATGTGTGTGATCAGTTATATTGCTACAGGTGTGGAATGAGAATATGCATTACATGTGATGTTTTGTACCCTGTTGAGTACTTAACTACTCAAAGTAGCTGTCTAGTACTGCCGCCTTCTCAGGAGTCAGGCTCTGATTTTGAACCTTTTTACACTGATTTGCACTGACAAAAAGAGTAAGAGTGCTCAGTCACAAGAACACCAGGGTTGATAAGTAGTTGACCTGGCTAACTAGCAGATGGACAGAACTCTGTAATTTCTGAGAACAAATTTGAAGTTGTCAAACTTGAAAGCCTCAGGTTAGCCTCTGCTGCATGTCAGCTTATATATTTAAACTGCTTTGTTGGGGACCAGAGCTTTCGAACCTTGAGACTCGAAAGTTTTGCCTTACTATTTTTTCCTGCTTGCCACTGAGGCTGTTGATAAAGACACTGATTCTTATTTATGAACTTCTAGATTATAAACAGTGCTTCTTTAAAAACTTTGTAGACAGAAGAGCTTGGTAAGTCTTTCCTTAGATGTTGGTATGTAATACTGTTACATCAGCAGCATCATGTTAGGTAGGCGGAGAAGATTTTGTTTTCTGTCATGTATGAATTGCCTGAAAAAATACTGGCAGAAACACAGGGAGATGTAAACCAAGATGATATTTAGTATTCCATTCATTTTCTCTTACATGCATTTTATGCAGCCTAAAGATATCGAGTGTATTTTGTCTGTTCTGCCAACCTTTCACAGAAAACTTTTAGTCATACATAATGATTTTTCCTTCAGTTAACTAAATTCAGGAAGATGGCTAACTGTAAAGAGGAAACTCAGGATACCATTTCCTCTGCCTACTTACCTGGAGTTAGTTATCTCTTCTTTCTAGGAATATTCACTTATCTAGGTGTAGTTAACTCCTCTTTTGAGGAATATTTCTTTTTTTTTGGGCTCTGTTTTTTGTGTTGCAGTTGCCTGCCTTCAGTGTCGGAACTTGCTGTTTTCCCACTGCTTGTAGACCAAATGAAGGAATGGCTCCAGTGCCAGATAGTCAGATTGCATCCCAAAGAGTTCCCGAATTACGGGGAAAGTAGGTGTGCCGAGGAGGAAGTGTGGCTATCAACCCTGAAAGTGACTCGGTTATTGTTATGTTTTGCAGATTTGCTGCTTGCTTTCTGTTTCTTTTGACCATAGTCTAAATTAATTCAAGGGATACTGGGAGAACCAGGTGCCTTTTGTGGTCATATGCATATACAATAATTTAAAATGATAATGAATAAGTACTTCCTGCTTGAAGATGCTCACAAAGGCACCCACTGTAACTTCATCAGTTCCCTGGAATTAGTTACTTAATAATCTACTTGACCTTTGTTATTAGTCATGTTAAGGCTGTTCCCATGTGCATTACTAAGTCACAAGAGGTAAAAAAAAGCATTAATAAAGCTGTAGATATGAAAGATGCTGCAGAGTGCTTACAAGCTTTTGAGGATGCATCACTGTTGATTTACAGAGTTATTAAAATTTAATAGCTGCTAAATGCATGGGAGTGTTGCCCAAACTTTAGAAAAACATTCAGTCGTTGAGATCAAGATAGCAGGAGGCTGACTGCTGCCTGTCAGGTAGCTTCTGATGCACTTTTAATGTTAAATCGCAGTGTTGTCTGAGTAATAGTATGTGTAAAAGTATGTGAAAACTTCAAACTACACACATTTTAATTGTACTTGTTTACAGTGCTGTAGTTAATTTGTAGTTCATTTGTAGCTCATTATAGTTCAGTCTTTTTAACTTACTAGTAGCTGCTGCAAAGCTATTCAAGTCAGTATTTGTTTTTGTAGCTGTAGGTCAGCAAGAGAACTTGTAGTGCTCTGTTATAGCAAAGAGTGTGCTATAGCTTCATTGTAGCTACCAACATCAATCTCGTGTAGCTGGTATGCCCCTAGAAGTAGCCATTATTAGCGTAATACTTAACCTTTATGCTAATGTGTTAGGATGGGGACAAAGTATTTCAATGCTTAAAGTCCAGAAGGATTCATCATCATATAAACACTTACGTGTAACAAACTATAGGACCACTTTTAAATGCAATACACTGAGTTGTAAAAATTCTGGAGGCTGGTTATTCTAATCTGGTGTAATAGTGCTGCTAAACATAAACTGCAATTTCACGTACACTGCCTCAGACCACTGTAGTTGGACAGTTTATTTGATATAGTCTATTTCAGTAGAAGTGGTGTGTGGATCAGATAAACAGATCATTTATGCTCACTGAGCTGGTGTGGAAAGGGGACAATCAGGGATTGATGTGTATCAAGTAAAATCAAAAGCAGCTGGATATTATAAGATTTACAGATGCAAATACAGTTAACAGTATCCATATCCGTGCTATACTGTTTGCCACAGTATTTAATTGTTTCTTTTCATTAAACTGGTCAAGCTGCTGAGGAATTTAGGCTTCTAACTTACCTGGGTTCATCTCTGTAGCCACTGGGGCAAGCGTAATGCTTTTTTTCCCTGAATTCATTTTTTTAGATTTAGCGGTGAGAGGCTAAGGAAGTCAGCACGTGGCAAACTGAAGGAAGAGAAGTATCTGCCATAGCCTTGAGAAGGCTTGCTGTGGGATTGCCGTTGTGAAAAGATGTGGGGAGCCCACGCTTTGTAACACAGCCTGCTAAATCAAGTGTGTTTCAGTCTCATCTTCTGCCATGCGCTTGGGTCTGATAGGCAAATGCTAACACTCCCACTCTAACTGTATTAAAGCAAGGAGAATAACATTTTCATGCATAAGATTGCATTTGCGATCATTAAGATTAGACCTGTGCAGTACCGGATCATCTGGAAGTAAAAACTAGATTTATTTTTTTAGTTTATTTGGTTGTGGGTGTTTTTGTTTTTTGCCAAATTGAGCCAACCATGTGATTTATTTTGTTAAACTATGGGAGGAGAAGTGATACCTGATCTGGCACAAAGTCTCTGTGGATAAAATTACCTCTACAACATTTTTGAACATGTCTGAACTGGCAGAATGGCTTAAAGTCAGCCCTTTTTTTATTGTGTGTGTGTGTGTGTTTGATCCACTCAGGCTATCCTAAAATAGAATGAATATATATGTATGTATGTATGTATATGCATGTATTTAGTGATAATGCTGCCAGCAGCAAAGAGTTTCCTATCACTTAGCTTGAGAGTTGTACTTCCTGACTTGCCAGGCACATGCTCACAACTGGAAGTATATGTGGAAAATCAGAATTCGCAGACACTTTTAAGGAGGAAAAGGGCAAAAAAAAGCACTGCTTGAAGAAAAAGGTTCTATTCTGAGGGAGAAGTGTTTTCAAAAGTCAAAACAAGCCCTTGAGGTTTCTCTGATATTCAAATTTGATCACAAGGCAAAAACTGATGAGCAGTGATTTCTAACTTCAGCTCCTGTTAGCAGTGGAGCTTCTCAAGGATGTGAGGAGCGTGCATACGACACATTAGTGTCAGAACATCCTCGAGGCAGTTTGTTGGTAGGTGCAAACTTGATATAGCTATGCAAATTTTGTGAGTTATCACCATTGCATGTTATCAACTCTGCAACAGACAAATCTGCATTATTTTTGTTTTAATAAACATTTTAGTCTCAAGATCTCTTTGAGTAGAGACGTCAATTAAGGACTGCCGAAAGGGACTCGGTTGGAACATGATATTTTCTTCTGGATATTGAACACTCAACTGCAAGTTTTTTTCATCTTTTTGTTCTTGGGCTTGGTGCTTCTGATCAGAGGGGGATCAAAGTAAACAGACTGCCTATTGATTGTTGTAGTAAGGTCCTCAATCATGACTTCCCATCATAAATACATTGGTATTTTCCTACTTGACTTTTTTCTTTTCCTCACAAACTGGACAGGGCTTGAATAAATTCTAACAACCTGAAGTTACATGATTGTATCAGATACCAGTTATTTGCTTATTTTTTTTAAACTTCTTATTCTAATGATTTACTTTGTTTTTTTGAGGAACTGAGCGCTTGTCATCAATGTAAATGGATCCGCCTGAGTCTTGAGAGAACCCAGAATGCCAGATCGGGAAAACATAAACTGCCTCACTAAGGCTGTGTTAAGAAAATTTGCCATTTTCATTTTAATATCAGTTGGTATGCGAGTCCGTATGTTGCAAGGGAAGTTTATTATTGCCTTCAACCCTGGACCCCACCATTTCCCCCATCACTCCCTCTCCCTCCACCTCTTCCCAGCCCCCTGGAAACACACATGCCTTGTGCCTACTGCAGGGAGTGCAGGAGCGTTCCTCTGGTCCCACTTGGGTGCATGTGCACACACGTGCATATACACCTGGTTTGCCCCGCAAGCTTCTCTAGAACATAGGGCATTTCTCATATGCTGTTCCTCAGTAACCTTATTTGAGTGTGCATTGCCTATGGCCCTGTGTTACTGCTCTGGTAATCTAAACGGGTAATAATTCGCACAGCACAGTTGGGACCTCGGCTGGCAACACTAGTGGGGAAGTTCTGCCGTGTGTGGGAGTATCAAGGGGAACGGTTAACACAGGGTGGGCTGATAGCTTGTGATGCATGTATAGAAGCTATCGTAAGCAAAGCAGGTCATTATATATTGTGTAGCTTAGAGATTTAATCTTAGTAGAGGGGAGATTAAATCTTTTTTCTACTTGAAGATCTATTAGCACTTTGCAGGTGTGGGTGTTGTATAGTGAATTTGTCTACTGACAATAGGTTGGCTCTTGTTTGTGGAGGCCCAGAGGTCCATGGGCTTCAAGTTGGAAACTTGTAGCCTAGCAAACAGAACAGTGGTTTGCAGCCCAGGATATCTACACTTAGGTGGATCACTGACCTCTTGGGGGTGGATCACTGGCCTCTTGAGTTGACCATGAGTAAGTCATTTTATCTTTCTATGGCTCAATTTCTCAGTCAATTTAATATTACCTACTTAATTTGTAAATCCGTTTGAGATTTATTTATGAATGCCAATAGGTAAAAAGGAAAAAATGTACTAGAAAATATAAGATATGCTAGACCAGTTAAACTAAAAATCTAACAGAATTATCACTTCAATATTTTCATATATAAACAGCCAAATCTTGTCAAGTTCAGTTAAATGCAGTGACCTCAGATGTGAACTGTGCTGCCGTATGATAATGTAGTGTTCTGATGCAGACGTCATCTTCCTGTTGTACAGTGTCAGCCAAACAGGAGGCTGGATTTGGATTGCAAAAGATCAGACACAGTGGGAAATGGCTGGTCATTATGCATTATTTGAGCACCTTCTGCTCAAATCTGACAGGCTGCAACAGTAACTCTGGAATAGCTTTCCTGTTGTTTCTGTCTGCAGAAGTTCAGTTGGAAGTGTCTGGATTCATCCAGGCCATTCTGCATGGACTTGATCCAAACAATCCATATGCACAGTATATGTATGGAAACATGCTGAATTTACACTAAGCTGCAAAGGATGAGGTTCCTCCCAAAAATCTGATTCCAAGCTAAAATTTTTGATCAAAAACTTGCCCCTCGTAGTGAGGGGAGGGGGAAACCTGCTCTAAAACAACATTAGCAGTTCGAATCCCAAATGGGAACTTTTGAGGTGTATGGAATTGGCTGATCTTTAGGAAAAGTTGCAAGCTGCACATTCTGGCCCTTGTCTGTCTGGAGTTCAGATCCAAGGGTTTATTTTAGGCATATGTATTGCACATAGCAGTGGGATAAGAAAAGGGAATTATCAGGTGGGGGAGCAGCAGAAGGAGGAGTTAATTAAGCAGAGGTGGTTCCAACATTAATATTTTTGTCCTTAAAAATCACAGCTGAATATGTGAAATGAACGCATTATCATTCATCTCCATGCTTTTCAGCCTGTTTTTGACAAATCACCAACCGAAGCCTAGGAACACTTTCAAAATGCTACTTTGTCCTTCATGAATATTAATCTTAAATAAAAATATTTCGGTATTTTGAGAGATGATTGATGCACTTCTGGTTTTGATTGTTTTGAATTTTAATAGATTAGATGTCTATATTAAAAAAATACTTCAAGTAAAATTAAAGGTGTTATTTTTTTTTCCAGAAAAAAACTTTATCACAATTGTCAGTGCCTTTTACAATCTTTGTAAAACGCAAACATGTTGAAAGATGCCTACACCAACTGGACAAGATGATGAAATATTACTCCTAACTTCTTATCGTTTCATTTGTCATTAAGAGATATTTAACTTTGCTATAAAAAAAATTGCCATCCATAAAAAAAAAATTTACATGTTTTCCACTGTTAGCATTTGAAGTTTTATCAGCTTCCTTCTGGCAGATGACACACTAGTTTAAATTAAACCTCTACTAATTCATGCAACATTTAAAAACAAATATTCTGAACAGGTGCTACCTGATACAACTCATTTTGCTTTTGACTTGATGAGCCTGAGACTGGGGCATTATTTGCATATATTTCTCCTTTTTCCTGTCTTGGATATTGGAACCATCATGTTTTGCAAGAGTTTTATGCACAAGATAGTTTCTTTAAAAAAAAAAAAAAATTGCTCTAGGCATTTTAGAGGTTTTTAATCATAAACTGGGAGGCTTGAATAGATTCTGATTTAGCAAGCGTGTCACAGTGCTTTTGGTGAAATACTTTTCTGTTCACTTGAAAATGCTTTCTTCTTAGTAAAAGAACCAGACTATTTTATTTACTTTGTATTAAACTGATGAGGTCAGAAAAAATTTGGTCTGCAATCTTGTGTGTGTTTAGGAATATGCAAGCCAAAAGTCTGCTGGAGAGTGCGAAGTCTACCTTTGGGTTATGTAATACTGCAGGCACAGCCCTTTGGATAAAACGTTCTACTTTACTTCATGTAAGAGTTTGGTCTTAAAATCTATTCAGCTGGAAATTTTTAAGCCTGAAGTTTGTCTTGACCTTTGCCAGTAAACAAGAGTCAAAAACATTTTAATACTGAGCAATAAGTATTGATTGGCACTTCACTGTCATTCATTTAGCAGATTGCAGTTAGATAGCAGTTAAGTTTTTGGTTTTACTACTGTTATCACTAAAAATCTGTGTGATGATTCAACAGGTACCTCCAGCAGCTTTTTTTGCTGGTACTACAGGGCTTTTCAGAAAACCTTAAGCATCAAATCTTCAAAAATAGATTTTGAGTTTAAAATCTCATTTTAACAAATTGGTTTTTTATGTGCAATACACATACCAGATGTTCAGTGTATGGTGGTAACAACTTTTTCCAACTAACAGCATCCAGTCTTCTCTTTGGGGGAGAGGGGGAGAAGTAGTCTTAGTTCCTGAAGAAATGCATTTAGATATTCTCATGCCAGATGCTACCGTTCGTAGGTAAGGTAGCTAAGGTTTCTCTTATACTTTGGGATGAACAAGATTCTCAGGAATTATTACTGTGATGAAGCATGAGAGTAATGAGGTATAGGAAAAATGTAAAGCTAACTAAACTGTAAATAAGAAGATTGCATTGCCAAACACCAAAAGAGTTCAAGTGGAATTTCAGGACCTAAGGAAAGCCAGATAAACGTTGAGAACTGTTTCTTGTGGGTGCTAAGCACTTTTGAAAAATCAATTCACTCCATTTTAGGTGTGTAAATGACATAAGAATTCTGAACTTTAATTTGTTGTTCACTGGTAATCCAGGGACTTTTTAGTGATAAACATACAGACTTCTACTAAAGTGAGTGATAAAACTATCTCTGAATTCAGGAATACAGGATCAGACATCACAGGGCAGATCTGTTTAATGAAAAAAGAAAAATGTCTAAAGAGACTAATCAGGCTTAATTTGTTCTTTGCCAAATACAATTGTAGGCAGCAATGCTCCTACAGTGACCGTTACATTTTTTTAATGGCAAATAGGATGCAGCTTGTGAGTCTAGAGAAAATGGCATAAGTTATTTTTCTTAATTGAAAGGAGAAATTGTGGTCACAAATAATAATTCAAATATGCTCTACACATGAAGAAAACATAGATATAAATCACCTGAGATGGGTACTTATGTGATAGAAAGAAAATAAAAGGTTTAAGCTAAGATAATTAAGTAGAAGACCAGGATGCTAGTCAAGTTACAGAACTGGAATCTTTTTTCTACTTATATAAGAAGGTAAGAAAAAATAAATGTAATTGCTTAGATTCTGAACATAGAGAGAAGACTTATTTTTAGTACTTAAGACAACTCCTATAATCAGCCTGAAATTTTTGAAAGATGAACAAGAATCAGATCTTTTAATATGAATGTATTAACATTTCTAAACACAAAAGATGGGAAGAGGAGGAAACAGGTTTGCAACGTGTGTTTTGGACATTACTGAGTCAGTGGCTGTTAACAGTATTGTCAGATCTGTGTTGCACGCAAAATCTTAATAATTGCTTGCTGAAAGGAGATTGTAGGGGAGTGATGCTAAAGCTCATGTGTGGATTCAGCTCTATTTTTAACTTTCTAGAAATGGAAGTAGAGCATTCTCCAGCAGTGATGGGACGTGTTTCTGCTTCAGTATTTTCCTTGTTGTCTTGGATGAAGTAGAAAGCATTTGGTTGACTTTAAAGTCCTTTAGACATTTTGTAGGTAATCTCTGCCCTCGGCACCTAGGCAAAAAGAAATAAATAGTTGATTTGTGATTAAAAAGCCACCTTTTCAAAATATAATAATTAATGTTTTGAGAATGCCTCAAATGTATGCGTTAAATCTTTCAAATGGCTGCACATCACCTATACTAAGAGTCCTGAAGCTACCGTAACATCAAAACTGTGTGTCTTCTTGCTGGTGTATCTTCACAGTCCCCAAAGCAAGTAACCTGTGTAACCACTTGGCCTCGCAGAAAGCGAGTCAGGAAACCCTCGGGGGCCTTGCAGATGATCAATAAAGGAGAGTCATGCCAGTGGCTCCTAGGTAAATATTTCTTATTTCTTATGAAGTAACCCCTCTATTTCTGATGGGTCAGTTCTGACCTTCAAGGGATATCTACAAAACACCTTCAAAAGATAAACCTCAATATTAAAGTTCATGACAATTAAAAAAGAAAAATGACAATTTTCAGAGATGCTGGTCTTAGGCATATTATAATTTTTTAAACCTCTCTTGCAATTTCTCCTGTATCTCCTCCTCACTACTACCTCCAGGTTTGTCAGATGGTGAGTTTCTTCTTTGTTTTAACAGATCGAGCTCTCTCCTCTTGCTTTGCTAGCATGCCTTGCTATGTCAGAGATGCAACTTACTTTCCCTTCTGATGGATTGATTAACTATTAGTTAAACTCAAAGAAATTTAGCTTTGAAGATTGCTCCTTCTATTTCAGTCTCGAAGGAGTGCTTTGTATGCTCTAGGGCATGTCTGTTCCTTCCTATGTGTAACAGCTGATCTCATAACAGGTATCATGCCTCCTCCTCCCCACCAGAAAGTTAGCCTCACCTCTGCTACTGAGGCAACTGAAGAAAATGAAGGAAACAGCCTTCTCTGTGTGTGCAGAGTGCTGGGAGTTGTGTATATTGTGCTCTCTGAATGTCTCTTGAAGTTGTGCATTTGAAGTCCCACTTAAAGCATGTAAATATCCAGTCAGTTTGAGATGTCTCTATTATTATGGAAAGTATTTGAGGTAGGGATGGAGGACTACTTTACAGTAATAATTAAGTCATAATGATAAGCAGAGTAAGTAAACAGTAAGATGTAGAAGATGTAGCCTTCCTAATGGAAGTGAAGCCCAGTCGTATCCATTTTTTGTGTGTGGGTTTTGTGCCTATGGAATAGGTCTTCATAACTGAAGGTACTCCCTACTGTAGGTGCAGCAAATACAGCTGAACGTAAAAGCTGCAAACCAACCCTGCCTTTCGCAAAGAGCTAGAACACAGGCACTGGATTCCTGCTCCCAGCTGGGAGCTGTTGGGGGGCAGAAAATGTAGATGGCTGCTCCAGGGGTGTCTGTAGGGTGCAGAGAGCATGGTCACCTCATAGGTCCTGGACTAACATTAAATGTACAGAGAAGAACGAACACTGTGCTTAGGTTGAGTTAAGGCCCATTTCAGCTGATTATGCATTTCTCTATTCTAGCACTTTCAGATCATAGAGTAGTTGTTATTAGGTAGGCACAGATTATTTTCATATTTTAACATCTTCTCACAAAATTTTATTAGGGCAATGGCTATTGACTTTATTATATTCACTTTTACTAAAGTTTCTCTTAATCTTTTACATCTTGTATTACATACTGCCTTATCTGGGTATCAGAATAAGAGGCAGTGTGCACGCTACACTAAAAAAGGGGGTTGAAAGCCTACTAGGGAAAATCAGATGAAGATGTTCAAAACAAACAAGCAAAACACACCTGAATTCTTTATGAAATGAAAAATTCTTTATTAAAAAAATATTAAATCATTGGTTGCTTACAAGCAACTCTTCTAAGAGTAATTCTCTAATAGAGAAAAAGAGGGCTGTTTTTCTCTATTTCTTCATTATATGGGCTGTGTGACCAATGACACTTCATCCTCTGTATAGAGCTTGAGATGCGTCTTTGAGCCTTATTAACAATATTAATGCTTAGCAACCGTATTAATTTTGTATGCGCGCTTCAGAGTCATTCAGATAAATAGTGTTTGCTCTGGATTTCTGTTTGGCTTTCCAGGAAAGATTTGTTTTGAGTGTGTTATCCATCTAGATAACCTATCACTTTTTATCAGTGCACTGGTGTGTTACTTTAGTTATTCTTACAACTTACCAGTCACCTTTGTTGCTTCAATATTTTGCTGAATTACTTAATCCACTGTTGTGAATTATGATTAAAATTTGTGATTAATCTTAGACTAGAAATTGTCTTGATGCATTGTAACTAAATTCGTACAGTGTACTAAATCTTTATTTTCATGCTGAAGAGTAAGCAGGAGAGCAGATCCATTGCTTAGCAAGGTGAATTTTTTCCTCCTCCTTTGCTTTTGTTGGCTGTGTTCCTTTCCATTTCCGTAGTACCTCAAAACATATAAACCATTTTCCTCCATAATGTGCATGCATATTTATAGAAAGTGCAACTTGACTTTAAAAGTTAGAAGTGCAGCTATTGCCCACAAAGTTATTTTGAGCTGGATCTGCAGTAAAAAACATATTACAATGTGTGGGATCAGGGCACTGAGCATTGGATCTCATACTGTGCTGCTTAGTCCTTCTTAATAGGACTCCCAATTGTTGAAGCAACACTTGCACATTTTATGCAACTGAAATGCATTTGTTTACGAATATTTTTTTAAAAAAAATCATACCTGTATTTGGAAAAGGTCTGAGCAGATAGTACAACTCAAGTGACTATGGTCAAGTAAGTTACCCTGAGAAAATGCAAGCGAGATCAGCTCATGTTCTGTTGCTGGCTTTTTTTTTTTCTCGAGGTCTTTAAAGAGGGCTCAGAGCATATGCATATACATTTCAAAATATGAAAGCAAAGGAGAGATCAAAATGACTAATGATTTGAGAGGTTTACATATGGTAAGTAACTACAAAGATAGAGGCTAGTAAGTCTGAAGAAGAGTTGGAAGGCTTTGACTGAAGTATTAAAGTGTGAAAGCCAGCCCATCTTATCTATGTGTGAAGAGAACAATATTTGAGCTCTGAAACACAATATATTTGGCAAGAGTGGAAGAAAGCATGTCTCACGCAGCAAGTTCCTTTTTTTTTTTTTTTTAAATGACTTTGGACTCTCTCTGACTGCCTTGCCATTTCCCAGAAGTTGCTTTTCTGTACCACAGACATGCCACTCTTCCTACTGTGCTCTGTTAGGGGGGCGACTGTTCCTGGTGCTTTCTCCACCCATGAGCTTCAGTTGGTGCCTCTAAACTGATGGAAGGAGAGTGGTGGGGATCCCCACTCTGCCAGCTGGATCCAAGTGGTTCCCCTTTATGCCCAAATCCATAGCTCAGTAAGCACTCCAACCTGCATTGTTCAATCTATTCTGTGCCACGCTCCTTCCAAACAAGGTGTGCAGAGACACTAGAGTGTCAATTTTTTCAATTAGTGCCTAACAATGCAGACAGATGTGTGGTGGTGTTTAAAGAAATGCTGGCATATCTCTTTTCTCCTAATTTCAGTAGGGATTTTTCAGACTAATTTTTTAGCTAATCAGCAATATTAGTTACTTGGAGGTACAGTTAAATAATTCTGAGCTGTTAAATGACATGCTATGAGAGAGATCTGAAATTTATTTAGTGATGCACAGTGACAAAACTATTGTATGGGAATGAAAGGGAATGGTCTTGTTTCTTCATTTTATCCTTTAAACTCCTGATTGTTAGTGATGGTCTATCTACGCCAATGGAATCCTTTTACAATTAGTGAATGAAGAGTTGTTTTTCTTTTAAAGTCTATACCTGCATAGTTCCTTCCCCTCTACACCCGTAGTCTTTCAAACCTCCTTGTTTTACCAGTAATTTCAGATGATTTTGTTGCTCTAGGCTTCAAATAAACCACAGCATTTTAAATGCCTCTATACCCTTTGATTTTTTGGCATTACAAAAACAAGCTAAAATCACTGAACTGCTTTTACTTTGGAAACTGCTCTCCAAGTATACACAATTGTTATCCCTCCTGTTTTGGGACAGTGCCAGAACAAGTTACTTTGAAATGCGTGAGCTGGAGACCCCATTCTCTTCGAGAGGAAGCCCCTTTCACTTGGCAGGGTTATCACAAACCGGGGGGCATATTATCCTCCTAATGCACTTGTATAACTGCCATTAACATTAATGGAAATTACGTGCACTGGCTGTGAGGTGAATATACCCTTTTGTTGAAAGGAACGATCTATTGCGACAGATTTTCCAGTAATGATAAATCACCTTTAGATTGCTACGCTACTGTCACTAATACTAGTTTTAGTATCTTTGATTACAGCTTGTGGATGAAAATTCACAATGTAACTTTATTGGGTCATGGGCTTCTTATAATGGAATACCCCATTTACAGTGCTCTAGAAAAAATGCATTAAAAAGGGAGCTTGTCCATTTTCTTCTCCAATGTAATATATGGACTATTGTGCAGCAAAATTAGTATTTCCTTTTGGGTCGGTAGTTACTGTCTGCAGCCCTTTCAGAGATGGTTTGTAGGGTGTGTGTATTGCAGATGGCAAACGTTGGCCTGCGGTGGGGACTGAGAAATGCTGAGTTTCCTGGTTTCTGTTCCTGGCCGAGCTGCTGAAAGTCTTTGTGGCTCTGGGTGACTCATCTGCCTTATCTGACACTAATTCGTGTCTAAAATATGTGGAAACAGAAAAATCATAGCTCACAGGTCTGTTGTAAAACTTAATTATCTGTAAATTGTTTTATCATAAGATCAAAGTCACTACCAAAAGGTCAAATGTTATCTTAGAAACCAATAGAACAATTTTATCAAAATCTCAGCAATATATAGTCCCTGTTCTGCATAAAGCTTCTGTATTAGTGTAACTCACTGTTACGGAGTGGTTACTTGTACAGTTATACTGTTGCAGCCCCTAGTGTGGACGCGGTTGTACTGACACATAGTGCTTCACTTGGATTGTTTATTCCTGAGCACATTGGTACCTTAGTAGTGATATAACTGCATTGGGGGAATTGGGCTGTTTGGGTTTTGCTGATTTAGGATCAAATCTGTGTGTAGTCAAGAATGTAGCCAAGAATGAAAAAGGTTCAGGATGATCAGCCTTCTCCAGCAAAGTCAGAATTAGGTCATTGGGAGTAATGTTTGTTTTAAAGCAAAAATCCAAATAAATCATAGATGAAACAATTTTTTTTTCCTCTCTGCATTGCTTTTCAAAATATTCACTTATAGCATGATTATAGTTCTTTCTGCAACTCTCTTCTGTGCTAGCATTTTTCTTTAAAACTACATCTAGTCTTTTTCCTTACGAGTTTTCAGGAACTGTCTTATTTCCTCACTGGTTTTGCCTTCGGTAGAGAAATGGTAGAATCTTCTTTATTTTCTTTATCAGTTACTCTTCTTCCACTGATTATTGGTCCTGCACAGAAAACATGTATACTGTCCGTTTTGAACCACATGACACTACAGTGAAAATGGTTTATGATAAAAACAGTGCTGTAAAATCCTCTTTTATTTTTAGATGTATATTTTCAAAGATACAAATCCAAAATCAAGGAACCTACAGCTACAGTGGGGTTTGGGATGTGGGGTGTCTTCCATGGAACTCAGTACTAGCTGTAGTGCTAAGTGTCAGTACAGTCAGAGGAAAACTACTGTGTGTGACTATCAATGGAGGGAATGCTTGAAGAAAATATTATGCTTTTTAACATCTTAATGTATTGGTATCTTTGAAAGATGACTGTTCAGTGGTTCTTAAAGAAAGATACTACCTGCATCCTTACATACGTTTAAGGCACAGAATGTAGTATATTCTAAGCAGTGCATGGGTACCTGCAGCAGACCCAGTCCCTACCTCCAAGAGCTTGATTAAGCATGTCTTAATTACCAACGACTGTGGTGTCCCTAACTTCAGCCCCCTACGGCGACGGTGCCTCAGCACCCCCCAGGCCTGGGGCTCTCCTCAGGTGGCCCAGCCCCTGCGTGCCCTCCTCAGGCCCCGGAGGGGGGGACGGGGGGCCATTAATTAACCCTCACACGCACTCATACACATAGTCACACACACACGCACAGTCACTCAAACTCACACACTCCCAGCTACGGCACCTTCTTTCCGCTCTGAGGGCTTCGTGCTCCCGGGGGCAGAGCCGCCCCGGGGGGCTGGCCGCCCGCCTGCCCTCTGCGCGCCGCCGGGGCCTTGCGTCAGTGCGGGGAGGAGGCTCCGTGAGGTGCAGGAACTTTTGAACGGAGAAGGGAGAGGAGGGGAGGACGCGGGGCGGCGGCGGGGAAAGGCGCAGCACCCGCACCAGCTCCTCTTTCTCGGAGCCAGCCGTCGGCCGCGGGCGGCGGATGCGCGGCCGGGCTCGGGGGTGAGTGAGGGAGCGAGCGGCCGGAGGCCTCCCGCCGGGCCGAGCAGCGGCTGGGCCGGGGGCACCCCGCTGCTGGGGCTCCCCGAGGCTGAGGCAGGCGGCCGGGAGCCGGAGGGGGGCTGAGGGGGTGACGGCCGGGGGCAGAGGTGGGGCTCGGGGCGGTGTGAGGCGGCAGCGCCGTCTGAGAGCTCAGCCCCGCTGGCCCGGGGCAGCCCGCCCGCTGCGCCTTGGTGCCTGCCGGGGCTGCTGAGCACGGCTGCCCGGCTCCTGCCCCGGCTTCCCGGGTGCCCGGCCCCGGTGGGTGTCGTGCTGTCGCTGCCCGTGTCCCCCATTCCCTAAGGGGCGAGGAGAAGCGGTCCCGAACCAACTGATGCTCCAGCGCTCCGCGGCTCCGTCGGTGGGCTGTGCATCCGGGTAAAGCGCGGCTGGGTGTCTGTTTGTTCGTGGAGGTACGGACAGGTTTGGGCTGTGTGAAGCCACAAAAAAATCTGTTCGCTTGGTAGAGCGTGTTTGTGTAACGGTAACTGTGCTTGCCTGCTTTTTCTATTTTAAAGCACGTGCATTTGTTCCCTGCTGGTGTTGTCAGAAGTCAGTCTGTGAACGTTACCATACTCAGTACAAGATGGCTTAATTATCTTTAAAGTCATCATGTCTTTGTAGTTTATAAATACCTGAAGATGATAAGTACGATAGGGAAGTAATGCTTAATCTCCTAAAAGTTGTTACTGGGTTAACAGTGCTCACAGTGCACAAGAGGATGTGTGTTCCTGTGGGTTTGGGGGATCCAAGTGACAATTTAATCTACCTGAAGACTCGCTAATGCTGTGCATATTACTGGGGACCTTCTGTAGAAACAGCCAAGTAGTGAACAGAAAAAATAGTATGGATGTATGGAGAGTATATCGTGCTATTTGGAACACTTTTTTTTTTAATAAAGTTCCCTCCTAGGAAAAATTATAACTGAATTATAATTCAGTTTTACTTAAAAGGAAGTTACATAATAGGGAAAAGATTCCCCTATGAAAATAAGCTTCCCTTTGATAAATATTTAGTTTTGGCACAGAGTTCACCAGCGTAAGGAAAGCAACAGGGGAGAACCCATCTGAATGGTAATTCAGTGCACTGAGAAGTCTGGGAACAGAAAAGTTGGTTACCTGCAAATAAAAATACTTTAGCCCTAGTTTGTGCAGGTAAACCAGCACAACCATAAGCTTCAAGAGCCAAATTTAGCATTGGGGATTTGATTATGTACTTTCTCTTAAACTTTTGACTTTCTGGGAAAAAATGGGGAAGTATAAAACTACAAGGAAACACAGCATGATGTTAGATTACAGCGTAAATGACGATTCCAGCCTTCCCCTGAGAGCTTTGTTTGATTGCCAACAAGAATTCTCCTAATCCACGTATAAAATTGTTTTATTCTCTTACAAACAAAATTTAATAGTTTCAAATGATGGCTGACAGCTTCAGTGAAAAAGGAATGCTACAACTGAACCCGGGATGTATGGGAGTAACTCAAGAGTTAAGAGAACAGCAGCAGGGCTGAATCCATTTAACTGGCAAAGTGGTTTTAATTGGGTCGGTTGCTAGGGAATGGATCCACCACCATGTATTTCAATGGCTTTAAACACTGGACAAATGGCACACCTAAGTCTGCTTCAATAATACACCTGGTATTGGCTCCAGCTGTATTTAGAGCAGGTGTGCGTTGCTTTTTGCTAACCTGTTTACCCTTACTGTGCAGTTCCACTTTGTGGCTTGCATGCTGTTACCCTATTCTGTTGTGGCTGCTGGACAAGTTGGATTTGCCATACCAATTTTGTATTTAGTGCTTTGCGGTATGTTTATTTAAAAAAAAAAAAAACAGTTCATGTAAACATAACTAAAAACAGCTTTCCAGAAATAGTCTCACAGCAGGATTAACTTGCATGTTTGATACAAGAATTAATTTGGTATGTTTGGACTTCTGTCACAGCAAGAGTCGGGTACTACTCTTTAGTGTACTGGCATAACTTAATTATTTGACTTCAGTGAAGTTACGCTAGCTTTATGCAGGGGACAGTTGTGCTGGTGACCAGCATTAGCAAGGTTTGGAGCACCAGTGTGTGCAGGCTACAGTCAGTTACGAGTTTGACACACAGTGCGTGCTACATCTCTGCCAAGCAATAGTAATCAATAGCATGATTAAAAAAGACCATCTGGGGGTAGAAGTGACACAAGTCATCCCTGTGCATCCTGCCTGTGCTGCAGTGGACCTGATGATAATTAGTGAGGGCAGTGTTAAAAAGAAGTCATCTTTCCTTGGTGGAAATGCTACTTGGGAACAGAACTTGTCTCCGTTCTTTTATAAATAGATTAAGTGCGCCGAAATCTGGCTTTCTCTCTTGAACATGTATATGACTTAGTGCAATGTTATGGGTCGCTACACAGGAGGACTAAGTGTGGCTCTCTTCTTATTCCCCATACTGGCAGGAGTTAAGAGCAAAAAGACACAGCTGTATCTAAATCAGGCTACGAAGGGAGTCGAGGACTTGTTAAACTCGACTGTAAACCATAGAAAATAAGAGGACCAGCCTTTCTCTACAGCAGCCTGCTAGGAGGTTTAATAGGCTTCATAAAGTTCAGCTAGATGCCCCAGCTGAAGAATGTTTCATGAATTTCTGATAGCACTTGCCTAAATATAAAACAGGGGTGGCCAGACTTGTCAAGTTCATATGTGTAATCTGGGAGAAAACAAGAGGCATACCTAATTCTCACGAGAACCACTACAGATTAAGCGTCTTTAATATTGGAGGATGGCCTGCAGAGGCACATAAAGCAGCGGGCCATCTGTGCCGCTCAGAACAAAATGCATCACTGGAGAGGGTGCTATATTAAAAGCGAAGGCAGACTGGGGCATTGCTGCGGAACTTTTCTGGCTACCGTTGAGTCACAGTTTAGCTTGTTGACAGAAACGGGGAAAGAATTGTTAATGCGCTTTGTGTCATATTTCCTTCCCTGAAGTTCACCGAAGACAAGGGGTTAAAACCCATCAATCTATATTTGACCACTAGCAGTCCATGCAAGAGGCTCTTCTGCTGCTATTCTGAGAACTATTTAAAGCTGGCTTTTAGGTTTTGCAGCAAATACGCTGTTAGTAGTGGCATGTCTGTCTTTTATGAATACATATTTTGAGAAATATGTTATTTTCTAAAATTGCTTTAATTTTCTTACCTAGCTATTGGTGTGAGTTTTGCACATAATTACATGCTTCGAGTTGATTTCTGGCAGGACTTATCCTGTTAATAATAGGGACATAAATCATTTTCAACATAATGTTGAAAATTTTTCATTGAGGTGGGGGCTGAGAGAGAATATTGGGAGAAGATGCCTGTTGTACTTAATTCTCTCTTCCATTCACAGTATCCTCTCAGATATAACGAGTTCCTTTAACCATAAATGTACATGTGTGGATAAAAGCTGTGGAATAGCAGTTTATGTACATCCCTGAACATGTTAAGTATTTCCCAGATAGATAAGCAGCTCTCTGAGCTGGGGACAACTTCTATTTTTAAATAACAATGGAGTGAGTGAGGGTCAATAAACTATGAGGAAAAGACAGGCTGAGGGGAGAGAGGCCATAGGGTTCCTTCCATGCATTCGTTTAAAAGAAGTGAGAAGAATGTGAGGAAGACTTACATGCACAACACTCTTCATGAATGCAGTTAAGAACAGATATAGCACAAATAGACAGCCTTCTAATGCTGCAAGAAAAGGCAGTGAACGCTATTATTCAGAGACACAATTGGCTAGTGTAGAACAGGAA
This sequence comes from Anser cygnoides, assembly GCF_040182565.1. Lineage (NCBI taxonomy): Eukaryota > Metazoa > Chordata > Aves > Anseriformes > Anatidae > Anser > Anser cygnoides. Next base: position 9,715,093 of record NC_089888.1, read on the forward strand.
AAAAAAAATAAACTTTAGACCTTCAGAAAAATGTGTGTAATAAAAGTGTCTATATTATCTGTTCCTTTTTTTTTTTTTTAACAGAAACACATATGGAATGATTTCTGAAGAGTAGAAACTATTTCTCTATCCCTTCCCCCAAAAAGCTGATGTCCAGGAATATACGCCTGCTAAACTAACTTTTTTTTCCTTGTCTTTTGAAACAGATCCAGGTTTGCCTCTCAGACTGCTTTTGACTGCACTGAACAGTAGCAGCACATTGAATCTGACATGATTCTTCCCAGTTGTACTGCTGCAGATGGAATTCTGAGTATGGAGAACGAAAATTGATTGGACTTGTTGGTGTTCCTTCTGATATTGCCTGGCAAATCTCTGATCAGCAGCAAAGGTACTAAAACTGTATTTGTAAATTTAGGAAGTTGGACTTTTCTCTTTCCCTGCTCGTTGGATTAAGTGATAGGACATGTAAAATCAGTTTTTAGTTTCTACGAAGGAAATTAATTTCACCTGCCTATGAAACTCAGTGGAGAGACTAGTAAGGAAGAAGGATTTTTCTTTTTTGTTCAAAAACCTATTAGTGTACGTTTCTGGAAAGCAGCCTTAGTAAGTATTGCATCATACTATCGCTAGATATCTGTTGACTTATATGAAAATTATATACATATTTCTTAAATAAGCATAGAAGCTGAGTATAATTTTTCACACCAGTGGTTTTGCTATTGCATGAGAACTTTCTTAATCAAAGTTTATCTCAAAGAACAGACACTGACAGAGATGAAGTAATAATGTGGCTATGAAATAATCTGCTGGAGGAAAAACTGTTTTCCCAAGTGGCTATAGGAACAGAATAGCCAATGTATTTCTTTGGGTAAAGCACACTTTGCTAGATTCTTTCTACTCAGGCATTTCTAGTCTTTACAAAGAGCAGATAGTCTCCCTTGTGTCATTTTTAATTGATTTTTTTTCACTGCATTAGAAGAGATCATTGGCACTGGTCCAGGAAATGGCAAGCAGCAAGTAGGGAAGCCATCAAAAACTGACTCATTGATCACTGGGTCTGATGAAATAATTAGTATTTGGTATTTTTTGTACAGCCTCATATTGGTGTTTTGACTTCAGAAAGTGAGAGAAAATCCCTCTACGCCAAAAGACCACTGAGCAGAATTATAATTTCAAAAATGTTTCAGCATACTTAATCATTTTCAGGAGTCTGCTTGTAGGAATGGCTAGCAGTTGCTTTGTTTCTGGCTCACCAAAAGGAGCAGTACCCTTTAGTCACGCTCTGTTCTGCAAACAAGTCAATTTTGGGGCATTGTATTTATGATGGAGGGAAGTCAGGCAGTGCAAAACATTTCAGTGCATCTGTTCCCAAGCATTTGCAGCAGTAGATCTTCAAATATACTCAATACTTAAAATAAGAATCTTGGAAACCAACAGAAATGTTGAAAGGATATCATATTATCATCAAAGCTGTAGTAGACTTCAAACGGTGTCACACAATAGTTTCAAGATCTGGGCAGTTCTGCGCACTAATGAAATCTATAAGATAAAACAGTGTATATCAGTATATACAGTATAAACAGTATATAGTATTATATCTGAGGATCCTTTGTGAGTTTGCAAATGCATTGTTAACTCAGTAAATTTTACCACAGTCCTGTTTAAAAATGTGGATAGATGTGTTTACCTCTTCAACATCTGCATTTTTGATATAGTAAACAAAAATGTCATCTCAAAGCATCCCAGAACCTTAAAGAAGATTGCTTTTTATGTGTCAAAGCAAGAGTTAAGAGTTGGTGCCCTGCTAAATCCTTGAACTTGCTGCCAAATTTGAGCGTAGAGTGAAAACTTCCTTGTGTATGTAGGTAATAGCTTATGAACTGTGAATTTTTCAAGTTTCTGTTTCTAGTTGGCACTAGAAAAATATTTAGTTCCTTTGTTTTATTTATTTATTTTCTTAGGAGTTAGATTATTTTAGGCAAATAACCTTTTACTTCTTTGGAGAGAACCTTGCTGTTCCTTTGGGGAGGCGGTATAGAGAGAAAAGTATAAGTTTCCTTCTCCCTTACAGGAGACCTGCAAACAAAAAAGAAGTAGAAGCCATTAACCTACCTTGTTCAGAGAGAACACTAAATCAGAACAATATGGCACAGCATAGTCTTGTCCTTGGATTATTCATGATGACTGTTTTATCACTGTTGGATGGAAGTTCAGCTTTCCTGTTAAATCAGCGTCTGAAGGGAAGATTTCAAAGAGACCGTAGAAACATCCGCCCAAACATCATCCTCGTTCTTACTGATGATCAGGATGTAGAACTTGGTAAGAGCCCAACATAAAGAGAATTTTAGTTAATGAGTATGGCAATTCTTTTCATTGAAGCTAGATGATTATTTTAAAAATAATTATCTTTTTTTTCATTGCAAAAAATATAATAGAACAAGTAGCAAAAACCTACCTTTATGCAGGTTTCCAGCTGCATGCAATTGAAAGACAGCAAAAAGTAGTCTACATTTAAAATGTCAAACTTCCTGTTTCTGTGGAAATATGAGATTCCTGCCTATCTGTCTTCATCTGTATGTCTAAACTGTGCTTCTGGCAATGGCAAGTATAACCTGGGAAGCAACGTGCTTAAGCAGTAGGTTTAAATTCATAACTGATTATTGCACTATGTAATTACCCAAATTTCTTGTGTAATTGCAGACATTCATTACATAGACAATTTTAATTTTAATTACTTAAATCTTACCTAACATATTCATACTACTCTCAGTATTGTCCATTTAGATGTGTAGTTAATTACTGACCAAAATCACTTAGTATGAGAAGGTTCTATGGTGTTATTCAATGCTATGTTAATTGTTGAAGAAAGGAGATGAAGATTAAACACACTTTGCCTAATGATTTGGAATAATGAATTAACTGACAGAGATTGGGTTTTGTTCTATTTCCTGAACAAGCTTATATTTACAAATGTTGTCTGTAGTTAGAACTGATTAACACAAACCAGTTTATATTAGGAATTTTGCATTAAAAATATGCTTTTAAGTCAGTATAAAGCCTGGATCGTCTGAAAGATGAGAGCTGCTATATGTGTGGTCTGGCAGGTTTGTTTGACGAGCTACTATGCCAAATTTCTAGTATGGATGGGAAAAATTGGAAAACAGACCTGAAAGAAGAAATGGAACACAATAGTAAAGTTAATTGACTTATATTACTTCTACACTTCTCTAGCTGAGAAGTTAATTACAGCAACATGGCAATATTCTTATAGATGCTTCCTTTTTATTAGTATTTCTGCATGTCTGTGATATTGTAGATGTCATATATTTCTCAAAGGTGGCTGAAAAGCCTGCTATAGCAGTAACCTCACCAAATAAAAATTTAATTGAAATGAGTGGGATCAAAAGATTTTTCTTTTTGGTTGTCACCTCTTTTTTCTTTCGGAGAATGGTTATTCTAATCACAAATAAAGGAGTTTTAATAATGTATATCCAAAAGAACCTAAGTACATTATCTTGCAGGCTCAGAAGGTGGTCCTAAAAAATTTATCATCTTCTATTTTATGCTAGTCTACTTGTTTCTGATGCAATTGTCTAAGTCCTTTGGGCAGTATATTTCTCTTCTCTGATAATCTGATGCTTTCCAATTTCAAGCATAATGGGCATGTGTCTACACAAATTAGGATCTAACTAAGGAAAATCCATCTGATGAAGCTGAGATTTGATATTTGTCATTTGCCACTAATGGCTTGGCGAGACCCAATATTTGTTTGAATTAATTTTTATTCTTGTCTATTGTCTGGTGAGCTGTCCAAGTTAATCAAAATTGCCATTTGTGGGGATTGTGGTTAATGCATTTAAGAAAGATGAAAACAAGATGTGAATCACCAATAAAAGCTAAGGAAAACTTGGAAGCTATGAAAGTGTAGCATAGAAAGCTGTGCATAACAAAGATTGCAACTGCTTCTAGGAATGTTCTGTAACTGATGGGTGTTGGAGCTTTTGTTTTTCTATTGTGGCAACTTTTGAGGCAAAAGGGAAGACAACTAAATCTCAACAGCCTTTCTTCATTTAAGATAGATTTAACAATGTAACAGGAGTAGGTGGAGTTTGCCAGAAGGAGATGTTGTCCTCTCAGCAAACGAGTTCAACTTGTTTTATTCTTTTTATTTTCACTGCTTCTAATCACGAGTTTTACTTAGGAAACCAAACACTAGTTTTGTATTGAATAAAAGGAAAAGACTGGTAAGGGACTGATGAAAAGGATACAGAATCTCCAGGTCAAAGAAGAACAAGCATAAATTGTAATGGATACGGATGGAAGACGACAAATGAGAACACCAAGAACTACGGAAACATGCACACTCAGTTGACTGTCTTTTTAATCAAAAGAGTTGTGCTGACAACCTGAATATAAAGAAGAGGAATATACTGATGAGGAGAAAGAATTAATTGGAACCAAAGACTTTCTCCCCCATTAGAGCCATGTAATTCCATGTTAGTCTAATGCTGATGTCTGCTGTGTGATGGCCTCGGCGTCTTCAGTTCCATTAGGTGTGCCTCCCATATCGCTGTGCTTTAAGAAATCAGCTTAGTTCATTATCTTGTAGTTGGAGAAAAATCTGATTATTTAGAAAACATTTCAGCCTCGTTAAATCTGAGTGAGAGGTGATTCATATGTTACTACACGTTCCAATGTGTGAAAACACTGAAGTGTCACAACAGCAATGTTTCTTAGTTATCATACACGGGGATTAGTGTCGTAGAGCTTTGTCAGAATTGAAGATGAGCAAAGAAAGGAAATGAAGATGTGAAAAGGGTGTCTAATGGGGTTCAAATAGAACGCAAATAGAGGGCTTTAGGGGACAGTACGTTCTGGGTTCCAGTGAACTTACCTGCTTATAGATGATACTTCTCAAATTGGGCTTCAGAGTTGACTAAGTCATTTGGGACTTAACACCAGCTCTTAAACAAGTGGACCTCCCTAAAACTCATGTAAATTATGACTTCTGACAACAAAATACTAATGGGAAAGTCAATAATATTTCATGAACAACTGTTAAATTAATTAAGGACTTTTTTTAGCTAGCTTTTATTGCAGTCTTATTGAGCAGGTAATAAAGCATCCTCATAGTTGTACAGGTTGTTATATGCTAGTAAAGGTTTTACATAATTCTTTTTCCAATATAACATACATTTGGAGAACTGAATATGGTTAAACGTTTCGCTGTATTAGATAATCTTTTCTTTATAGCATTAGTAAATGAACTCAGTTCTCCAGTACTATAGCATAGAATGTCTTCTAATGTATTAAAAAGTGAAGTTATGTTCAGTATCATACCTATTGCAAAATGTGAGCAAGATAAGCTGCTTCACATTGATAATACAGATGATCTAATTGAATGTGTCTCTAGCTAATAGAGAATATATGAAAAACAGTATGCAGTATTGTACATTTTAAAAATCATGATGAATGTGTGTATAACAACCCATGCATTTTGTCTTTAAAACATTTTTGTACGTTCAAATAGGAATATTTCTGTGTGAATTAGAATCCATCCTGGAATCCAGAAATCATACTGAAGAAAATAACCTGTAGGTTCAGAAACATGGACCTTTGTATACGTTTTAACTGCCTCATGTGTGTGAGCTTCTCCTCAGTGTCAAGACCTCATTAAAAATGCATGGAGTTTTACTTAGTTTTCTCCATTAATACTAGTCAAAATTAGTCAAAGCCTTATCTTTAAAGCGAACTGTGAAAAGGCACTAAGCAAAGTTTTGGACACCACATGAATTTCAAGTGGAATTTCCACCTCTATTTTGCTTTGCTTTGTTAAGTGAGCAGCTTGAGTGCATCAAATTGATTAAATGCATATTTGCACAGTACTTCCATAGATCTTTTGGTTTTTGAAAATAGCATAGACACTTCACATTTAGCTCTGAATCATTTTTGTTTATCATCAGTGATTTTAGACAGGTAACAGACCATTTTCTGAATAAAATATTGACACTTCAAAGCATGACTTCTCATGGTACATCAGCTAATGAAACCCCAAAAGATTTTCCAATGCAAAATATGATTTGGTGAGGTTCCAGCTGCTGATTAATACACATCTACTCTTCTGCTACAGAAAGATCAATTTGTACTTCTTTTTTTTTTTTTCACGATTCTGTGTTTGTATTGGAGGCAGGCTGAAGAAAATAAGTTTTTTGGTTGGCTGGTTTAATGCTGTCTGAAATATTTAAAGCTGGCCTATTTAAGATTGCACGGAAGAGTATGTTAGATTTTTACCTTCCGCTGATCTGTCACTCTGTATTAGTTCTCAAGCTGCGGAAGCAGATTAGATCATATGTTTTTGTATTAAAGACTGTTGATATATAGGTCCTTGTCATTACAACAGTTTTATTAAAGAAGGTTACTGTCCCCAAGGGGAGTCTTAACATGTACTGTTATTTATGCCCAGATGCCTCTGTCGTTTAAAGGGGTTGTTAAATTGTATTTTAATATTGGAATGACAAAACATTATTTTGGTCTGACTAGTTATTTTGGGGCTAGCTCATAAGATGACAGAGGAAACATCCGCAGTTCTCAGGCTCACATAACGAATTGACTGTTAAAATCATCAACGGTGTTAGCACTTTTGAAGAAAGGGAGGTTGCTCCCAAAACACGTGTTTTCTTATCCCACAGTGTTGGAAACAAACAAAAAAAATCATTTTGTTTAGAAACTTCCTTTTGATATATGAAGTTCAACAAGTTCGAAAGGGAGAACGAAATAACCTGCCTTGGTTCTTGTACCAAAGTGATTTGACAGGGATGTACTCTGATACAGGTTTCATTTATTTCTTTATAATATTCATTTCAGCAAAATGATCTTAAGAAAACTAATGCCATGGCAATTGCAAGATGAAATGACCTGCTGTAGCAATTAACTTTCCTTCATGGTGCCAGAGAGTCAGATTCCATATGTGGCTTATGACCCTTTTCCCTCTAGGTTTTGACTCCTGGTTATATCAATGTGCCCTGTATCAAATCAACTTATTGTTGCAATTTCATAATGAAAGCCCTGCCTAAAGAGCTTAGAAGAAACCTAAACACATTATTGACAGAAACAACATACAATTTGTGCCAGATGGTTGCAGGATGCATTGATTAAAGCTGAACTATTAATCCAACTCAACCTTGGGTAAGTTAGCCCCAACGCTACTCCAGCATAAGCCCATACCTTCATCTCCATGTTGTCTGTTGGCTTTCTCTGCTCATAAAAAGAACGGAGGGTTGGTGTTGGAAAGGTTTGCTCTCTTTTGCAAGGTCACACTGTGACAGGTGTCATTATAAGTTCTTTGGAAAATGGAAATTCTTCCTAGATCAAGTATGCTGATGCAGTTTTAACTGCCAGACACTGATAGATAAGGAACACTGAAAGCCTTTTTTCTTCTGATCCTTCATAAATCTGTGCATAAGAAGAATTCTGATACAGATCAAGATTTAACTATGTGTATGTCTGTGGTAAAGATGCATTCTTTGCCCAAAGCCTTGCCTTAAAAAGGAAACAGAACAGCCATTTGGCAGCAGTGTGGCTTTTACTAACAGCTGACAAAAGGACTTTGACTCCCATTACCCCAATTCATCCAAGTCTCTGCCAGTTAAACTTGCTCTTTGTTTTTAGATGATGATTGTTACTTGTCCCAAGTGGTCATCTAGAATCTGATTCTGCAGAATCAAACCTAAGAAAACTTAGAGTTTTAGGTGACACTATTATCAAAATAGGTCAGGTGGCTAGAAGGAACTCAGTGGGCTAGTGATGGAAATTCTGATGAGGGTTTTGCTCTGTCATTGCTTCTTCCAGAGACCAGTACCAGCTAATATCACATATCAGGGGAAATAACTTTATATCAAGAGAACAAGTCTAGTAGACCCTGCTTGAACAGCAGGTTTAAACTAAATAATCTGCAGCTGTCTTCCAGCCTCAACAGTTCTGTGATTACACCCTCAGCCAAAAGGGTTCTTCTGCAAAAGCAGAAGGTTGGCACAAAAAGCAGTGCATCAGGTGTCTTCAGAAACCAAGGATTAAATAATGCTTAAGGAATATGCAAACTTTGGTCAGGGTTGCTGCACAAAGTTAATTTCACCCTCAGGCTGTGTTGTCTCAGCCTAATTCATGCTGCTTCTCGCCTTCAGCTACTGGAACAGTACTAGTGGCTCCAGAAAGGCTGCACAGATGCTCTTGGATACAGTGGGAAATCTTGAGCTTGGAAAGAAATTCAAAAAGCATTATGATTTATGTCAACAAGTTTGAGTTCAATCTTAAGTTACGACTTCAGTATTTGGTCCTTTTTGAAACAATGGGAGAACTTCGCAGGTGGGGAGAAAATAATCTCTTTGGATTTGGATTCCCTGTGCGATTACGGTGCCGTTACTACAAGTGGTTCTTTCTGGTCTCTGATGTAACACACGAGCTCTTAGTTAGCTCTTGTGGCTGAGACAAGAGAATGTTTCTGAAATGCTTTTCTTTTTCTAGGGTCTATGCAAGTGATGAATAAAACAAGGCGGATCATGGAACATGGAGGTGCTCATTTCATCAATGCCTTCGTGACAACACCCATGTGCTGCCCGTCTCGCTCCTCTATTCTGACGGGGAAGTACGTCCACAACCACAACACTTACACTAACAATGAGAACTGCTCTTCTCCATCCTGGCAGGCTCAGCATGAAATACGTACGTTTGCTGTGTACCTCAACAACACAGGATACAGGACAGGTAAGATCAAGACTGGCTCTGTCTGAAAGCTCCCTTAGCCTTCTTAGTACAGAGGTTAATGTATAATATTTTAGTTTGTACTTGTAATGGACTGCAGTAGTGCAGGATGCTATAGCTTCAATTGTGCGTGTGGGTTGGAGGTTTAGCTTCCTTGTGCTTTTACTTGAGTAAATTTTAAAACAAAACCGAAAAGGCTTTTTTAGAGGCTGTGAAGGAGAAAATGTGTGTGCTGTAGGAACAGAATTTCTTGTTACAGGACTAAACCCAAGGCATAGCACATGTAAAATGTGCTCTGCAATGTGTAGAAAAGCCAAGAAAGATATTATGGAAAGGAGTTAGTAATTTGAATTTTCATAAAACAGATATATCAATCAAACTAAGAATACAAGACAAGGGACTGCCTCTTCTGTGCTTTGGGGCAGAGCAGTCAGATGGATTGGTTTCTCTGGACAGTCCATTCCCAGAAAGGTGTTTATTCCTCAGTTTTTCATCTTAATCAGCAAAATCAAATGTACTCTTGAGAAACAAATGATCCTCTTTGCATGCAGTGCTTCTTAGGAATAAAGAACGTGTAGAAAGGATTTCAGAAAATATGCAGCACTTTTTTCACGCCTATTTCTTTCTTGCACTCTCTGGACGTGAGATTTAGGTTCTTGCTGATTGCGGTGTTTCTGTCACGTTTCTTGCTAATGCCTTTTGTCATATTTAAAAACTGGCATAAACCTGGACCTATTCGTGTTGTTTATAGTGTGTATATATACTATAGTAGTATAGTTGTTACTGATAGTATACATTTGTGCATTGAATTTATAGTATGTGAGGCTTGATCGTGATGATGCTTCCAGGAAAGAGTATAAATCTTGAATAGTAATTATAACAAGATCTTTTTTTTTCTTTTTCTTTCTAAACATTCATATGAGTTGTGCATGTCATCACTGTAAAAGCTTAGTCTTAAAACAAATAGGTAATTTCCTTGTTTTGTTTTTTCTAAAACAAAGATCTGAATTAATCTGGAAAGGAATAAATTAGGGGAAGTGCACATACCTAATTAATTGGTTGCTGTTTCCCTCCGTTTATCATTCCTGGCACTAATACCAGTGATCATATGAATACCACACCAAGGTTAATGTTTTATTCTTCACAGATCATTTGTTTTGTGTTTGCTGATATTTGTCTGTTGTAATAATTTTTATATTTAGTGACTATATTTTGAGCACTTGCAAGTTCAACCAACTTCCACAGCTTTTGCAGGTGTCCTGGTATTCATGTGTTATATTTTTTACATAAAGTTACTGTTTACATGTAGGCCCAAGATCTTCCTGAATCTCTATTCTATTTTCAGTCTGGTTCTGTTAATTTGCAAGCTAAATGTGTTGGAACATGCAGAAATAGTACTTTTGTAATTACAAAGCAATCTTCAGGTGTAAAGGAGATTTTCATGTAGCTATCACGTAGTTAAACGTGATATATTATAAAAATTTAAATGGATATTGCCATTACTAAACGTTTGTGTTAATTTTTGGTCTCTGATTAAAATCTTGTGTTAACCACTGTGAGGGATCTGTAAGAAGGTATTTCTTTTACAAGTTTTTTTCAAATATCAGATTTACCTGTTTCAGAAACACAGTTTCAAAAGTAACTCGCAAGTAGAATATTTTGGACGTTATGAATACATTCTCTGACGTGGCGAATCCTTGAATGTGACTGCAGTAAACAAAAGAAGGTGGGGAGAGCACTGGAGTTAATTTGTAGATTTTATCTATTTATTTTGAGTTCCATGGTATTACTGGTTTACCCTGGAAACACAGTTTAGCTTCTTACTTCTTTTTTTTGAAGAAGAAGAAAAGGAGGCCATGATTAATAAAGTCTTCTCAGGTTTGCTTTTATATGTAAGTTCACAACTCTGGAATGAGAAGGCTGTCATTTTGGGAGAAAGGTTGGTTTTGTTTTTTTTCTTAATTCATAAGCCAGGCCTTCTTCCTGTATTTCCCTTTTCTTGTTTAAACCTAAAAGAAGAAACTGTACTCTCCTACTCCATTTAAGCTTCCATCATTTTTTCCCCCTTTTCTGCCACTCATTTCACATCTCCTTGCCCGTTTCTCTATTCATGGTGATCTCCGTGTTTTGTTCTATCTCAAAAGATGATTCTGCTGTGAGTGTTCATCCTGCAATGTAATATTTCTTCTGTGGCAGTGGCATTTGTGGTTTGGATCTATATAGACTTGTGCTACTGCTGGCACCTTTGGGTGCAGGTGGTATGCAGGCAGGAAGAGATCAGTGTGGTGTGGGATTCTCCTCCACATGTTGCAAGTAAAAAAAATATGATAATAATGGAAAAGGTGTGGCTTTCCTGTAAATTGTTCTTAGTTTCAGCCTTGGTTGCCAGTTTTATATCATTCAACCTTGGTACTTTACAAAGTTTTACCTACCTTGTTAGGCACTGGACTTGGCAGAACAGAGGTGAAAGTAAGAGGCTGAGCTCAAGGGAATTTCTGTCTTCAGCTTTAACAGTCAGGATTTCAGCAATCGTGCAAGACTCACTGTCACTTCATGTGAATCAATTAAAATAAATATTACAACAAGGCAAAGGGCTGGCTTTTCCTCCTACAAAGGAAGCCATTAAGGCAGTCGGCGTTACAGGTATGTCTTCCTCTGCTTTAACCTTTCTCACAATCTTAAAAAATGCCAGTGTCGTGAATAACAACTAAAGGACTGTATTCTCATTACATAGCCAGTACGTGTAGACACTAAATCCCTAATCTCAGTACATTAAACAGTCAATCCTGTTTTTAAGAGCTTCTCACATCATTGTCCTACTACATATCATGGAGAATCAGGAAAGAAGAACAATTTACTTAAATAAATCAAGTCATTTGATTAATTCATCTTTAGAAAAGTCCATGTAAGCAACATCTGAATCATCAGTAACTTAAAAGAGTGGTCACTGGTACTTCAGCTTGGAGCAACAGATGATTAAGATGGAAAAGAAAGAGATCCTGTGACAAACGTTTCTGAATGTGAGAGGATTTCTTTGCCAAAGGTTCCTGTGTAAACATTTACAGCAAAAATGTTCAGTTTTCCAAGAATATACGTAGCTCTTTCTATGAGTCATCTTTTAAAATGCACAAGGTATTGTTGCATGCTTGTTTCCTGCAACAACAAATACCGTTATATTTTATTGGAATACAGATTTAAATTTTCCCTTGGACATTACTTAATGAGAAAAGCTTCTCTTTTCCATTTGCCTGGCTGGCTGAACGATTAGGTCTTAAAGTTAGTGACTGATTCCAGAATACTTTGTCAGCCTTATCTGCAGTCAGGAAATGAAAATACATACTTACTTTATTAAATTCAACAGAATTAGGGATGGTGGGCCAAATTCAAACTGGCAAAAGGACACTTGTGCTTCAGTGACTCTTTGTGAGAGTTTTATTAGTTTATGTTAGGGCTTAATGTGGCACAGTATGCAGCAAATGTAATACATGTTTTGGCTAACTTACCATCTTCATTCCTGTTGAGCAGTACCCTACAGTACAGCTAACCCCATTCAGTAAATTAACCTGTTAAAGAAGGAAAAAGCTACTTGTTGTGTGGTAATATGTAAATATCTCACTCTGATGGAAGGCTACACTTGAATTATGCGAAGAAGGCACAAAATATGTGCCATTTTGCACTATTTGTGTATTTTGAACCTAGAGAAAAGTCATGGCTGAAGGTCCGTCTCTGCCATAATAATAAATTTCTTGGGAATAAGAGTAATAATCATTCTTACCACTTTCACAGGGCTTTACAGTAATTAACTAATGAATTCATTAAAATTCAGTGACAGTCTTTCATTTCCTCCCTTTAATATTTAGACTAAGATGATACCGTGGTCAACTGCATTCAAATAATTATTTTTCCACTTCACCGTCTGAGCCTGTGACATTTTAAAGTGATTTTAACATTAAATGGTAAGATAGAGGAGAAAGGCTATTGGTAAATGTTCATTAAAGGACGAATGAACATGAAAAATATGTGACCAGATGTTAATATCTTTATACGTGCCAGGAGAAAAGTACTGATTATCAGCTGGCTGCTGCAGAATTTTCTCTGCACAATAGCTGAACTACAGAAATACTTAGAAGCTTAACTGAAGTTGCTCTCTGTGTATAATTGCTTGGTAGGGAACAACTGGTAAAGTGAAGAGTCAAATTGTAAATAGAGAGTAGTGAAATACTTTCTGCAAGGTCACGTGCAGGTAAAGAGCAACATTAAGAAGAGATGCAAGTTTTCATTCGCACCCTAGTGCCCTAGCCACTGTGCCATGCTGCACTTCTCTGTCATCTTACATGCATATAAAGAAAACAGGTTGTCCAAGTCAAAATGACATCCATATGCAGGATGGCTGATGAAGAACTGAAGGCCATCTTTTAAAATAATGACTAAGTGAATTAGGAGTCAGGCTTGATTTTTAGATATGATTTGCATAATTAGGAACTGAAGTGTTACAATATTCACCTCTAAGACATCTCAGTGACTTTTGAAAAATGGATATCAGGTTTCTGAATTATTTAACTTGAAGATAAATTGGTTCCCTTAGATCTTCTCTTTGTATATAAACAAAAAGGGCTGTCAAATAATATCTGTTATGGGGTTTAAGGCCATTAGACTTGAAAACTGTGTGAAAGAAAGCTTCAGCCTACTGGATATATCATGATAGCTGTTAGTACAAAGGGAAACCAAGAACCTCTGCTGGAAAGGATGTAAGAAGAGTCCTGACGCATAGACCCAAACCAATGACTCTACCCATGTTACTTCTTCTGTCTGACTTGGTCATTCGTAGTGAATTGTTGAGTTGGAATATCCTGCAAATGTTTTGGAGAATGACACTTCAAAACAAAAGTTATTTCTAAGTTTCCTACCTCATGTATGTTAAAGACTTTTGTCTCCCAGCTCTAACTTCACGTCTGTGCTATCAGTTGGTTTTGAATCAAGCACGCATATATCTTCTCCCTCTGTTTCTATGAATTGAGTTCAATGCCTCAGTAATTTAACTTTAAACATATTATAATGTATGATACCTTCAAGTGGGAACACACGAGGTAGAGTTGTGGTCTCCTGAGGTTTATGCAGAGGTTGTACAAACGGCACTCATCTATACAGCTGCTATTACACCATCTGTCTTTTGCATGTAGCTTTATATTATATTTTAACCATCCTGAAGCGAGGAATAGTTGTGCTTCAGTGAATAAAGTCACTGAGTAAAATCCACAAGATAGCCTGCAATCAAATATAACCTTCCAGGAGTCCAAGATGAATGCATCCACAACTACAGAAATAAGCCAGTGTCTGTGGCTCCCTTCTTTCCAGGCATATTTTATTCCCCACTGCCCTCTCTCTTATTTTATCCCCTTGTCTCTTTTCAACACAAAATGTTGTAGATTTTGAAAAACAGCTCATCTTCCCCCCCCCCCCCCACTATAATGTACTCTTCTGATAGGATGCCAATTGGAATTGTAATACTGTAAGTGTATTACACCGAAGTGTAATACTTTGTTATACTGATACATCATTTCAAGCAAGAAGCAATTCATAGCTTGATACTACTTCAGAAGTAGGATTACCATTTCATAGCATTCAGAATAGCTAAAAGCTAAATAGAATATTTGCACATTTGAAAATATTTTTAAAATCTTTGTTAGTTTACTTACTAAGCCAATAGGTTCCCTTACTTTTTAAGTTCTTCATCTTCCTAGGCAGAATGACTTCTTTCAGTGCTGTGTTCAACATCAGGTAGCATAGTAGCCAAAAATGAGAAGAGGTTCCCTCGTTTTCTCACTCCAGTTTAATATCTTGTTGTTCGTCCAGCTAGCCATTTAGGCCTTGTGGCATCTTCTCGCATTGTTTTTCTCTGTTTTTCTAGAATGCTGTTTTTTGATTTAATTAAATTTAACTTAATAACATTTATTGAATACAGTTGTCCTAAGCTGGTCTTCACTTTATGCCCAGAGATGTGAGTGTCCCATTGGCCCACATTATACACTTGCCCAGTAGGGCAACAATCCGCAAGTCAGTGGGCAGCAGAAAAGCTCAGTGGTACAAGAGTTCATAGAACAGTAAGCTGCATGTCATCTTTTAATAAGTGCATAGCAGAACATTGATAACTTCAAAGGCTGGTCAAGTTAGAGATAATATTACTTGCCATCCTCATATGTATGTTATGCACAGGAGGCCTATGTACATTTATGAGACAGATGCGTTTAAGGATAGTAAGATGTGACTGGTTATTTAAAAAGAAAAAAAAATCAGATTTATTTTTTGTGAAAGATAAAAGGTGAAGGTAAAGAAAGTAAACTACTATAGAAGCTAAATTTCTTCTCTTTTGGAGAGTATCTTGATGAAAGGAATTTTGTGGTTATATTGAAACGGGGATGGACTTTTCCCCTAATTGAATTTGGTAAGACTATTATTTATGAACTAATGTTTTTAGTAATGTTCTTCCAAGTCTATTGCTAGGTGGAAGAAAACAGGCTGTGTTGAAATACAGCAATTATTTCTTCTTGCACAGTATATCGCAGTAGCTCCCTGGAACCAGGCAAGCAGGCGGCAGTATGATGAGAGGAGGATAAACTAAAGGTTAGGATTATCTGTGGGTATGGAACATGAAAGAAGGGTGTGATACCAATGGTAAATCTTCAACAAAATGTCTCATCGTTGTGGTGGGTTTGACATTGGGAAAGATTTTTGAAATCTGAATGATTAGGCTTGGCCATCAAGGAGGGAGCAAACTGTCGAGCGATAGTGAGCTGTGTGGCAGAGCAGCGCTCTGAACCATGTAGCCATCAAACTCCCTTCTCTTGCACTGCCTATTATAGGAAATGGCGCTGTTGCGATACACTAAGTCATCTTGTGCTGAATTACAGTAAAGATTGATGATTTGAACGTTGCCATTTCTAGATTTTTTTTCCTTTAACTTTCAGAGAGCGTGAGATAACTGTTCAGAAAGATATTTATGCCTTACAATTCTGGTTCTGCTTAAACTTTTGTAAGCTGTGCCATAGGAATTAATGAAAGGGAGCTTTGGCCAAGTGACTCCATGGGGAATTTGTTCACCTGAGAAAGACTTGCAAGACTTGGATTGTTATCAGCATTCTTCTATTTGGTTCCTGATTGACCGTTTCAAAATATTTGGTTTGAGACCTTTTGTTTTACTTGGCTTCATCTGCTCCCCTTCTGCCAATTCCCGATTCATTAAATAGATCTTGGCACTGATCCTTGGGCACAACTGAAAATGTACGATGCAAATTCAGGAAGAGGAACAAAGGTGTCACAAAGATTACTCTGAATTCACTTTGTCCTGCTAGATATCGTGCTAGTCCCCTAGAAAAATAAGAAAGTCTGCAGGCTATTCTAATTGCACTGGTTACCAATCACTGTACAACATGGTTCTTATAGCTATTATGATGATCATAATCAAGAGCTACTCATTTTTGGAAGATACAGTCAGCTATTTTAATACCTAATGAGAACTGATGTCTCCTAAAAATCTCTCCTATGGGATGAGATTTCATAGTAAATTACAGAATTTTATCTCAGTACCCCTATCTTTCTTCTGCTGTAAATCCATTAATTTCACTGGGTTGATTGCATTACACGTTGTCAGTTTAAGAGTGTATTTGGCCATGATGTGAAGGCAGAGTTGAATTGACCTTTGGGCTTATTGCTCATTATATGTGTACTTAGCCATGCTGAGAGTGCTTTCTCATCCGCTTTCCTCTGATTGTCTTTTAGAGGACAAAAAGTACTGAAAATAATTTTTGCTAGATATACAGCGAAAATAAGATCAGAAATACCCCTTCCCATCCAAAACTAAAGAATTGTTCAACTGTAGCTAATTGTTCAACTTTGAGCTGGGAAAAACTAGTAGCAGATACAGAGGTAAAAGGTTTTTGAGGCGTAGACAAATCCTTATACGTAACTGTAAGATTCACAACTCAAAACCTTAGTTAATATGTGGAAGGCTGGCTGCTAAACTATGTGCTGTCAGAAAAACAGTGCTTAAAGTATTTCTTTGAAGTACTTAATGTACTGTATTCATGTTTAAAAGTAAAGGGTCAATGGCTTAAAATGTGAGTTTAACTTCCCAGTCACAGTGATAAGTGCAGCTTAATGGGGTACTAATAACTGGATCAAGCTAAGTAGCATGGATGATATGAAGAGAAGACCCCAGAAGGACAGATGGGTAATATAAATTCGGAGCTTACAGTCTAGGAGTAACAAAAGATTAATTTTACTTTTTCTCAGCTTCAGGATTTATTATGAGAGCACAAGCATTTACAAATATCCTCCTAAATGCTAAAGTCCTGGAACGAAGTAAATTTGACTGAAGATCGGCCTAGTAAGTCACCTAGCTGATGACAGGATAGTTCAGGTTGGAAGGGAGCACTGTTGTCCAACCACATACCCAAAGCCTGTGCCAGGCCATGTTGCTGAGTGCTTTAGCCAGCCTAGTCTTGAAAAACACAGAGGATGGGAACTGCACGGTCATTTTGAGTAACCTGTTTCAATGTTTGACTGTTCTCTCATTTTTTTTTTATATTCAGGCTGAACCTCACTTGTTTCAATTTATCACAGTTACTTCTCCTACCATGCACCACTGTGAAGAGCCTGGCTCTCTCTTCTCCATAACCTCCTCACAGGTGAGGAGCTTATTAGGACCTCCTGAGGCCAGGCTAGCATTGCTCCTTGGAGGGTATCTTTCCAGTGTGTAGCTTGTCTCGTCCTTAAGGACTGCAAGAGTTTTGGTTTTCACTGCTTCCTAACAGAATGTAACATATCACTGTCGGGAAGCTATTACCAGTATGCCTTTTGTACATTCCTTTTTTGATTTCATCTTCTTACCTTATTTTAAAAGCACATGAACACCATGATCATATTGTTAAACAGGTCCCTAGCGGAACAGGGAAGTGATCTTGGCCAGTGGGTAACGGAACGGTGCGTAACAGAAGGCTGACTAGGGTCAGAATCAGACCTGAACTGCCAAACTGAGGAAACTGAGTGAAAGCCTGAAATTCTGTGTCTAATTCTGATCTTCTGGCAGTTCTGCACTGGAGAATCTCTGTTGACTTGTGCTGCATTCCCCTTTCTAGTGTGGGAGCCAAAAAAGTTCTGTTCTGATTGCCAACATTGGGCATTCTGTATGGAATGAAAAGAGACAAATGATGCCCTGCACTGTTTTATTGATGCATCAGTAGGATGAAATGTCTTAATTTTCAGTGTAATGCAAAGTTTTATGAATATCCTTTGTAGAGGTATTTAAGTCTTGTTAAGTGTTTTTAGGTAGGTATTAAAAAAAGTAGCAGAATGTTTTTGTTGGTTTTTTTTTTGGTTGTTGTTTGGTTTTTGTGGGGGTTTTTTTTTTGTTTGTTTTTTAAATAAACTTGCAGAGTTTGGTAGCTTAGGGTGGATGGTAAAACTAGCCTGAGCATTTCCAGTGGTGGTAACTGGTGCCTTTGGGAGCATTTTTGAGACCAAGATGTCTGGTCTTTCAATTATGCTTTTATACTACATTTGGCAATACGTTAGCTGTGCTTTCTAAGCAGTGAGCTGTGGCCCTGGTATACCTGCAGTGGCATTTCATTCAGAGCAGACCTTTGTGTTAATTGATAGCATGGGGCAAATTCTTGCATGTGTGATTCTCTTCCTTACAGGAAGAGTTTATAAAACAAAACAAAACCTCTTGTGAAAAAAGATCTACTGTATACTAAAGAATTTTCCAGGTGCTTATCATCGAAGGGTGAGACTCTGAGAAATGAACTTTGAAAGGTTATGAACCCTTGAGGAAATGGTAATAGTGTACAAAGGACTCACTTCTGTTGTATCCTGTTCCATGGGGTCTGAGGAGAAACTGTGTTGTATGGTAGTGAATGCGAAGGGAGATCACATTCTTGATGCATTTATTAAAAACGGTTGCTTGGGTGTTTTTTAATGATCCTTTCCTAGACTGGATAGAGGAACATGGCTGAGCATATCAAACAGCAGTCTCTGAGGATGTTTGTTAATGAAATCTTGGAGCGGTTTGCAATTGGATGTACCAAAGGCATGTGTACGCTATTGAGCAGATGTCTCTGGCGGTGAACTAATCTGATGAGGGGAAAAAATGTTAGAGAGAATCTTTACAATCCAAAATCAAAATCCTTCACCAGCATCAGGAGAGCTTTTTTGTAACCCAGTATTTTGTAGTACAGAGAAGTGATTAACAGTTTTTGAGTAACAAGTGTTTGAAAGGCTCAGATGGAGGGAGGAGGGGAAAAAGATGTGCAGTGGAAGATTGGAAACAACAGAGAAAATTATTTAAAGCACTTGACTTCCATGAAGGAGTATAAAGACATCCTGAATGTACAATGGAGGTTATGCGAAAGGTGCTGGAGGAAGCTTCCGCCAGACTTGCCTTTAATGCCTCTGCAGAATAACAATGAAGTAATTCTCTACAGAATGCCTCTTTCCTGAATTCTTCAGCCATACATTTTAGGAACTGATTGCTTTCTGTGAGCAAAAATGCCAAATGTATCTGTTTGGATGATAATAGGTTGCTTGGGGGACAAGAGACTTTGGACTGCCTTGTGCATACCTGCTGATGCAGACAGTGGCCAGTGTTTCAATCCTTTACTCCTTGTTACCAAGGCAAGAAAAAATGTTCATCTGCATTGTTTAATTCCCCACAATCGCTATGAGTTGCCTTTTATTCTTTAAAAATAAGAAATAATTCATAAAGCCAAAAGTATATACTGTACAAATACAGTCCCTGAGTAATGCAATAGCTTTTATCTACAGTGGGGTAGCTACTGCTTTGTTTGTTGCTTCAGGTTTACTTAGCTTGGTTAAAGAAGACATTAGGAGGTAGTTCAGGACAGTGAAACAGGAATTCTTCTCTGCAGCATGCTTCTCAGTTAACCCCTTTGTAAGTGGCTCATCTGTAAAATAACGCAACACCTTACCTGCTTTTGCAAAATACGTAGGATTAGAATACTTAGAAATTCAAGGATCTTATTAATTGTGTCTCAATACATGTGCCCTTCACATCTTCTGTGATACAGATCCTAATTTTGTCAACACCTCTATCTCTTTCAAACACTTTGAAAGTTCTCAAACATTCCCTTTCTTGTGGCTCACCTAAAACATTAATTGAATGCATTTAAATTTGTTTGGGGAGATGATTCAAAACATGATTTTGAATTCTACCTAGGCACTTCGAGCTGGGTCTCATGGCCATTCAGTGCACAGCATACTTACTCCCTGTATTCCATTGTATTGTATTATTATGTATTATAATATTGCTTAGGTCATGTTTCCCATCTTTATAGAAAAGAAAATCACTATCTGGTAGTGATACAGAGCTCTCTCATGTACCATATATCATGGTTTCCACTGTTCTCATTGTGTGTATCTTTCAGACAGATTCAGCCTACTACAAATAGACACAGGTCCTTGACTTCACTCAAGGCCCTTTTTACAGTGACTGAACACCAATTCTGTGCTTTCCACAGCCTTGCTCCCTGCATGTATATAAGTACAAGAAGGCACAGTATCAGATGCTGTGGGCTGCAAACTTAAAAAAAAAAATCTATAAGAATCTGGGAGCTGAGAATTGTGTGCTCCTATCCCCTCGACTTTGCGAGGAGCTTTAATCTGAGGTTAAGATCAGAGTCTCAGGTACTCTGTTGTCCTTACAGAAGCACAGATGTTTGCTGGTAGATTGTCAGCATGAGGTGCTGCAGCACTACGTGCTTCTGGATTAAAAATATTTGTAATGTCAAGTGGAACAAATGTAAAGATCTTTGTGCTGGTCGCTGCGATAGTGCTAACTTGGATTGCCAGACCCTTCAGAAATTGAGATGTGAGTTCTGACATGAAAAACTCAGGTCCTGAATTGCTTTGCAATCCACAGGTGTGAGAGCAGAATTTTCCCTCTAAGCTTTAAAAAAATTAGGTGGAGGAATGGGGTGTAATTTATCCTGCAGTTGCATAGTGATGATATAACATGAAGTAATACTGAAAAAAATGTACTGCTAATTTTGATTTTTTTCTGGAATAGCATGGAAGTGTCACTGGATACATCATATCCTTTAGAAAATGTGTTCTTATATAATTCTAACAATTTCTGTTTTTCTTAACCATTTTATGGAAAATAATTAGCATCTGTACACTTGCAGTTTACAGTTTAGCAAGGCTAGCATATACATAGCTCTTGTGGGAGGATCATTCAAACGTCTACACTGTGTTGGAATCCTTGCACTTATTCTGCTGTTTCATTTCCTCTATACAGCAAGTTTAAAATCTCATTATCTTTACAGTCCCCATTTGTCTTCATTTCTCCTGAGCCAGCCTCCTGTTGGTGACCTCAGCGCTTCTGATTGTTCCAGAAGTGGAGATGGCATAAGTGGGTGTAACTAAAATGAAAAATGTAGCTAAATTGGGTGATTCAGAGTAGGATGAGATAATGTGGCAACTGATACTATTTTAAGCATTTTCTGTTTTGTTCATCTAAGTCTGAATGTATCAGCCCCTAAATAAAATGTGGTAATTGTAGTGCAGTGTGTCTCATGTACTCAGGTTGTAAATCAAAAGATATGTGTTATGGAGCTCTGAAATAAAGAAACAAAGGCAAAATCGTAACTTATCTATTACCTTATGTGTGTCTGGATGAAGAAAATGTTTCAGTCAGATGAGACGGATATGAAAGAATATAGTTAAAAACAGTATCTTTGAGGTGTTTGTTGTACCTTCTTACTGCACTTCTGCTTTCTCTACCCCTAGCTTTCTTTGGAAAGTACCTTAATGAATACAATGGTTCCTATGTGCCTCCTGGCTGGAAAGAATGGGTTGGATTACTTAAAAATTCTCGATTTTACAACTACACACTCTGTAGAAATGGAGTGAAGGAGAAACATGGATTTGACTACTCCAGGGTAGGTCTTACCGATTTATTTCTATTTCTTTAATATTTGAGTGTGACTGCAAGAAAGCTATGATTTATGGTTTCAGTCTAATTAAAGAATTCTCTTCATACTTTAAAGCTGCTCTGTGTTACATTAGCTACAATGCAGTAGGCTCCGTGTTTGGACTTTCTGTTATCTTCCATTCCATGTGGGTCATGTTACTGAAAACATTGTTAGCAGAAATAGAAACAAACAAAACATCCTGAGACTGTTAATGTGTGTTATGAGCTGCAGATGTGAAAACGGATTTAAATGCTGCATGACAACTATTTTTCGTCTTTGTACTATAATTATGGTGTGCTAAATCCGATTGTCATCTACTCCCCTGGTATAGAACTGATTTCAGTGGAGTTGCACAAGCGTAAATGAGATAAGAATCCAGTTCCCTCCAGCTAGAGCCATCTTTTTGTGTTAAAGGAACTTGTTTCACAGCCAGATGAGGAGAATTCATAGTGTCTTGGTATATCTTATGTTAATTCTGACTTCACTGTCTGAATGAAGGCAGAATTTAATTATTAAATGTATATCTTGATGTATTGTTAGAGGTGTGTATGTTCCTAATATACTTCCAAGGATATTGTACTGTGGCCAAACTTACTAAAATACTTGATAATTATTGTGAAATATAATGTCATCCTGTGTCACCCCTCCATCTAGCACTCATTGCAGATCAAACAGTTACCTGTTTGCATACAAGAGTATGTTTATTTCAGATGAAAATGTTAATTTTCCAAAGAAATCGGCTTTTCTGGAATATAAATGCAAATGAGTTAATCAGTAAATGGATATAGTTTAAATAGTGTATAACTTCAAAAGTTGACTTGCTGAGGAGTGATACAGATTTATAAGGTGTATTTGCTTAACAGAAATTGAATTCACTTTCTCCTGTTGAGCACAAATCCTGCCTTCCTCTTTTTTGTTTCATTAGTGATGTGTTCACAGTTTTTTTTCTTGAAAAGGTTGATGTCTATGTGATTTCCTTCTTCCCCTTATTCATTTGCCATTTTTAATAGAATGCAGTTTGTGCTGAAAGATAAAACTTGACAGGTTTCTATGGTTTCCTTTTCTATTACCAGTTGCTAGGAGTAAGGGACAACTGATGTACAGAATTATTTGTCTTTTATTTCCCTTCTGATCTATGAAGAATCAGAGAGCTAATCTTTACAGCCGTGCTACCAAGAACATTATAATGGAAATTTACCTTAAATGGAGCAATGTCAGGCAAGTGATTTCATAGGGCAGTGTTCCCCATTGTTATAAAAAGTCAACAAGGAGCTTTACGTTCCGAGAGTCTCAGTTCTATTTTGTATATGCAATACTTGAAAATGTTTAGGTTTTCAGTTGGTTCCGTTTTTCTTACTGAGTTTGTTAATAAAAGAAAAAAAAAGAAGTCTGATGAAAATGTAAATGTTTTTATAATCTTCATATTCTTGCCTAATACACAGCTATGATAATAAACAGATAGTGTGCAGAGCAACAGTATGTGTTGATGTTAACGCTGGAGTTCAAATGAACAAACACAAGCTGGAATACAAGACTGCTTCTCTATTCTTCCTACCATTTTTGTTGCTGGAAACCTACTTTTCCAGTAACATACAGTATAATCAGATTGTATTTTAGCCCTATGTACTTGACATAATTAATGCTAATTATGTGCCAGTGGAAAACTGAAAAAAAACACACAAAATAAATGACTGATTCTGTCCTCCAAAGCAATTGCTAAGCATTTATCCTCTGAAAATCAAATCTTTGCAAATTCTTTCAGATTCTTTAACAGGAAGTATTCTACTCCATTTTTTTCTTTTTCAATTTCTTTCAACTTTTTAAGTTGAATTTTTAGTTTTGTTTGCATTCTCGGAATCTTCTACAGTCTCCACAATCTGGAGCTTTAAAAAAAATAAACCAGTTGAAGGAAACGTTTCTGTTTGGTCTTTGGCCTGGTAAGCACTTGTGTTTGCAAAATTAAGTTTGAATCGTGTTTTGACCAGGTGAAGATCTTCATCTTCAAAATAGAATTTGAAGACTATTCTCTCTTAATGTCTAAGTCAAAGATGAGTTACATACTTGAGAAAGTGACCAGCCAGCTTAAAGAACAGGCACATTTTAGATATGTGTCAGTGCTTTTTTGAGAGTATGGTCAGTTACTGAGACTTATGTTCAGAAGTCAGATTTTCTTTGGTCTTGTTTACTGTATATCTTCCCTTCCACTGCAAATGCTAATGCATGGAGTTTCTTCAGTTAACTTTGGATTTATACCTAATTATACCTGCTTTCATGATGAAAATATATCAATAGTAGGCAAAATCATGGCAGTTTCATGACAGATGCGCCTCGTGTTGGGACCAGTTATAAATCTATAATGGAGACTTTGCTAGCCTGGTTCTGGGATGCACAGGAAATAAGTGGGGGAAAGTAAATACAGTCAATGAAAAAAATTATTTGATTACTCAGAAGCTGTCTTCTCATGTCATGGACACTGGCAGTGGTAAAGAGCAGCAAGTGTCCAAACCATGGACAAAAATCTGTATGTAAAAGGAGGTGCAGTGCAGTACGTACCGCACCTTGTTCACTTGGCAAGAAGCAGTCATTATGTCCAATTTTATGTTCAGCTGTGACAAGATAACTTTTTTCTTTTTTTAAGAAGTGTCTTTCTTATCCTAATCATGTTTGACGGGTATTTATATTTGCAACATTTCCCATGACACAGCCAGCCCAGGGGGGAACATGGCTTGTCATTATGCGAATACTGTCTTCAATCCATATAGCTTGAGCATATATCAGAAGATGTATATGATACTTCTTGGAAAATAGAAAGAAGTCCTTATCTTCCAAAGGGACTCTTCTAAGTTATCAGTGATTAATTTGATAGAGGTATATCTTTATCAGAGTGTCATTATGCCTGTAATATAGAATGAAATTTTGGGTCCATTCAGTCCAGCATCTTCTAGCTTTAGTGACTTCTGGTTCAGAGGGAGGAGAAGAAAAATGAGTATCAATCCATTTGAATTTTCAAAGCACTTTTATGGTGTAGGGTTGGACTACACACCTTGAAGATTTCAACACCAAAAAGCAAATAAATTAACCTCTAATTTTCTTTTTTTTTTTTTTTCCTTGTTAATACCTGGTCATTGTAGTTGGTATTGTGATCTGCATAATTCAGTTATACACTATGAGAAGAAAGAGTCCTAATTGATCTTTAATGTCATTCATTTCTGAGACGAAACTGTTGCTTTTCATATTTCTAGACAGTGAAGAGGTAAATATTTGATTTTAGGTTTTGAAGTTTTAACATCTATAATTTACTCCCTCCTTTTCCCTTTCTGAGCTAAGTAGCTTTCTTTTTCCTGTTTCTTATGATATCTAAGACCTCCTGTTCCCATCACACCCCCAACTTGAAATTATTTTTTAAGTATCTCATTATACTTTTCCTTCTACTTGCAGGATTATCTAACTGATCTGATAACCAATGACAGTATTACATTCTTCAGAATCTCAAAGAAGATGTATCCTCACAGGCCTGTATTGATGGTTATAAGCCATGCTGCTCCTCATGGCCCCGAAGATTCAGCTCCTCAGTATTCACATCTTTTTCCTAATGCTTCGCAACACATGTAAGGAAAGTGAAAATCCTGTTATTTCAGGTGTTCAGGTTCAGGTGTATAAAATCCTGGGTACCTCTGGGGGAACAGTATTTGTTTTACAATACTCTGGGCATGACTTTGTCACAAATATATAGGAAGAGTTTGAAGGTTTTTTTGTACCTCTTTGCACTAGTACAGGTGGCTACTGCATCTAGAACTCAGGAATGTAGCTCACAGATAAACAGAAAGTTTCATGTTGAAACCATTGGACATTGTTATAGCCTATTTGGGAAGTGAAGCACTGTTTTATTTTTAGAAGAAGAATCAAAGTCTGGTTCTTGAGTTTAGTCTCTTCGGTGGAAGAGACCCTGTCTCCCTGTCGATAGACACAGACATATTATTTCATAGGTATTACCAAAAATCACGTAGTATGTGTTACTTATTAATTCTATTTTCCATATGGAAAGAGAGGAAAAAGAGGCCTGCAGCATCAGATTAGACTGGCCGTTTCTGAATGAGCTGGTATATCTGTAAATGATGCAGTACAAAGTTTTGAAAACAGCTAAGGTCCCTAAGTCAGTATCATCTAGTTACCAAGTTAATATTTTAATAAGCTCCAGTGCAACACCATGATAAGATGGTTCTTGTTTATAGCTACAGAGACGGTTTGCAGGTACAGGCCTGTAATTCTCTACTACAGGCGTCTCATCTTATGCTGATAAATCAAATGATTCACCCATATTACCCTTTGTCACAATGGAAAATATTCAGTATTTTTCTAATTACTATCTTTATGTCTTCATTGATGCTCAACACTTGTAACTTTCTTCCTTTGTATCCTTTTTTAAGGGGAATTCTGTATTATTTTGGATTTGTGAAGGGACTGCTAACAGATTGAAGTAATAATTGGTACCCAAAGCTCTTCAGACAAATCCAAAGTCCAGTGAAATCCATTTGAGCTTTTTCACTTCATTTAAAATAGGGTCTGAGAGGAAAAAAAGCTTCCCTTGTTCTGTTGTCTAGGTGTCGTGTAACTTAGAATTGTATTTCTTTGTTCTGTGCTGTGCTGACAAAGACAATCTGTGTCCTAGATCTCAGCAATGTAGTATTTCATGTTTGTTTGCCTTCTTATGCTCATTTATTTTCTCTGAAATTAAAGTTACAGAGATGCCAAATGAGTAACTTCTGCTATTGCTTATACTCAGTATTGACATGGGTCTTACCAGAAGTTCTGGTAGGCATTTGTATCTCAGGGATTATAATCTTCTGTCAAACAACGTTCTGGAGCAGTTTACTTATGGTGGTTGAATGAAAAAGAGTAGAAGGATTTGAGGAAGGCTAACAATGAAAAATATAAACTACATCTATTTTTCTTTTGCTTATGATGTAACTTCTATTTTCACACAAATGAGGTTTATCTTCCTCATTATAAAATAGTTATGCAAAACTATTTTTAATTGCAGGTGCTTTTTCTTGCGATGATAATTATGCAGGAAATAACACTTTGCAGAAATATGTTTTGTTTTGTAAAGAAATAATTTAGTAGATTAAGGAACTGTGGGTTTTGGGTTTATTCTAGATATGAACATAAAATAGGATTTTATATACTTCCTGTGCAAAGAAACTGCCAGTCTTATTCCAAACACTTTTCATATCATTACATAAAAATAATCTGTAAAGATGTTCACTGGCCTGGTTTTAAGATTAAATTAAAAAATGCAGAACATGCATCATTCCCTTACTGTATATACACATTAGTCCTCTGGTTTCTATTCTTTCTCCTGTCCCCGCATCCCAGGGAATTGCTCAGTGACAGATAGGTCTGTCAATGACAGTGTGTGTAGTTCTCACTGTTCTGTTATCTTGTGGATATGATAGGGAAGGATCAGGACACAAGTAGAACACTTGTTATGAATTGCCCTGAAGCAATATCCTGAACGAAGTCTTTGCCCAGCCCTGGAATCAGAAGGCAATACACCATGTAGCAAGTCTTTGTACCTCGACTTGCAGCAGCATTGACAAAGTCTGCATGCGGATTCTTAAGCTGTATCCACAAAGCAAAGTGCAGATGCAACTGTAATGCTTATGCTGGTTGTCATACATACTGTATTGTGTAGCATTGCTAATAGGAAGTTAACGCTAAGGATTTTAGCATAGACTGACAATCAGAGTGTGTAGTGCTTCTATTATTACATGTACTAGCTGGTATGAATATTCTACCCTATACTGCAGTGTCTGTCCTTCTTGTTTTGCAGAGTTCCTTTTTGTGTGTACCTACAGTCTTACTTGAAAATTATCCTTATCCACCAGCATTCAGCATAGCAAATCTGTGGGCTACTTGGCCGGTTTTCCTTTTATTATCATCTATACAAATAGCTGCAGATAATGCAACAGCTGGGCAGTTTAACAGTCGTCGGAAATATTATTTCTGTAGAGGGTACACTTTACCACCCATTTTTTCCAAGGTCAAATGCAATCAGACTTGGACTTATCTTCTGAGTGCATTTGAAGGAGTTATCTTAACCAACTTCTAGGAATGTTACGTTTGTGTATTTTTCCCATAAGACAGACAAATCTGTTAAGTGTTAAGAGGGTTACATTTGTAGTAATCAAAGAAAATCATGGGCTTTGGTTGGATTAAACAGCGGGAGGTTTCAAATCAGCCAGGAAATCACAAAGTAAGCTGAAAAGGAGTTTGCCAAGCATTTTTGATTCATTCTGGGCATCACATAGCAACAGTTTCCATAACTGTCAGCATTTTCAAAGGAGCAATGTCATTATTTCAGCCACAATAACGTTCTGAAATTCAAGAGGCTATTAACAATACACAGAGAATAAACACCAGCCCTTTCCTCCCTATATGAAGAAGCCTCCATTTGCTGCCTACGCACATTTTGCAGATAGCATCTAACAAAGGCTTTCTGCATAAAACATTTCACTGTCAGATTATTAATTTCATATTTATATAAAAACTTAAGATTACCTGTCATATTCAAAGATACATTAGATACACTTACTTCAAGGAAAAGTTTCAGTTTATATTACTATTGTTTATCTTAATAACCTACCCTGCTGCTCTGTTGCATGCACAAAAATAACAGTAGATGTTTGCCAAGTAGGAGATGAATTTATCAGGAAATTGTGTTTGGGAAGAAGAAAATAGCCGACTATCTGCTATTTTTTCCTGTTTTACTGTGTCACCGTCTTGGCTTGCACTTTTGCATAGACTGAGTTTATTACTTTGAATGAAAAGGGAAGCCTTAACAAATCATGTAGGAAAAGTAATTTTTAATATTTTAGACTCTGTGTGTGGTGTGTTTTAAGTAGGATAGGAAGAAACTCTTGAAAGTGGTTCTCAGTCTTAAGGAATTAAAAAAAATAGGAATATTTATGGTAGGTAAAAATAATATTTCTTGTAAATATAAGCTATAAATACAGCTTCCTAGGGAGATGGTGACACAAGGAGTCAACATCATGATAAAAATATTCCAAAATAAATCTTTTGTTTAGATCCAGCTAACTTAGAGTGACGTAATTAAGCACAGAAGAGCAATCTCTGAAACTGACAACCACATGAAATAATGGACAATGAGTGATATTTCTCCTCATAACTTTAATGGTTACAACATTATGAGTACTTAGAGGGTCTGTGAGGTTCCAGGAAGACACTGAATCCAGCTTTTGGGATTTTTGCAGGAACTTTAATTATTTGTTTTTAGTTTGAACTCATCAATTTAGAATTTGAAAGTTTCTTATGATCACAAAGGAGTT
Source organism: Anser cygnoides (assembly GCF_040182565.1). Lineage (NCBI taxonomy): Eukaryota > Metazoa > Chordata > Aves > Anseriformes > Anatidae > Anser > Anser cygnoides. The sequence continues at coordinate 9,744,185 of NC_089888.1, forward strand.
GGTGGCTTGAAAGTATCTACAAAATACAGTCCTGTTTCCCCTCACCCCTGCTTTTCTTGGCAGGTCTTTAAAATCTGGCCATGCATCTATCTACTTCTGCTTGCCATGAGCTCACAGTCAGTTTGATATCACCAGGTAGGGTTTCTGTGCGTCCCCCTAGTACTGAAGTATTAAAGTAGCCAGTCATGTTGAATTCAAAAAAAGCCGTTAAACAACATAGCAGAACCTTCTCAGCAAGTTTTATAGTTGTTGTCAAACAGCTTTTACTGTGCTAATGTGGGCAGAATGAAAGCAAAGCAATAATGTGTAGAAGGAAACTCTACCTGTAGTATGTGCTCTTTATCCAAATGATACATCCCATTTGTGGAGTTAGACACTGAGGCTAGTCTCTTGGCCTTGAAATGTATCTGTTAGTCTGAAGACATTGCAAAAATGTTTACTCTCTTAATAGGTTTTAGTTCCCTCAGAGCTGTTTTTTCCCATCTTCCCCATAAAACATGAAAGAATAGACTTCTCCAAACTAAATCTAGTATTTTATTGTGTACTTCCGAGAGCATGTCCTATGGTGTTGATCAAACAGAAATTGTTGTTATACATTGTTAAGGCTTTTTTTCTGCACTGCTAAAGTATTCTGCTTTTCTCTTTGCTTCTTAGCACTCCTAGTTATAACTATGCTCCAAACCCAGACAAGCACTGGATAATGAGGTATACAGGTCCCATGAAGCCTATACACATGGAGTTCACTAACATGTTGCAGAGAAAGCGCCTTCAAACACTCATGTCTGTGGATGACTCTATGGAGATGGTAAGATTAGTAGTCACTTTTTAAGTCAGTAAGTGCTTGCTTCTTGAGTTAAGCTCTAAACAGTGGTGTATATGAAGATAAGAGGGCTGTGTATGGGGGTAAGAGGGGGAGGAGGACTGCTGCAGTTTTTAAATAGTGTGTTATCCTTTCAGTGCTGAGGATGTTGTCTCTCTGTCAACATTTAAGGATCCTCATCTCCTAAATACAGGCACTGTGAGTTGGGTGCTTTGAGTGAGCTAATTTGTTGCTATATAGTCATTACTGATTAAGGAGAAGAGGAGAGGGATCACCTGAAAAAAATGTCCTAATTTTTAAATATTCTGATAGTGAAAAGTCATCCTACAACCTGTTGAAAAATACATACTTAACTGTGTGGGTCTATTTTGGTCCTGTAACACTGGATTTCTGAGAGGGGGAAAAAAAAAAAAAGGTGCTACAGCAGGACTAACCAGAACAATTCCATGATAAATCGGGCCCAGGATGTTAAATGTTAGAAGTAAATACATATATAGGTAGATTCTGTTTTATCTTTTTTTAAATTAAGTCTGCATTATGTAACAATGAAATTTCTTAGTGCAAGTTGGGAGTCTTGAAGAGAAATATCTGAATTAGCTAAAAGCTACTGTGAAAAAGGTTGGATTTGTTTCCAGTTGTAAGAAAGCAGATTTAAAGGTGTTGCAATTTTCTGCTTCTCTTGGCATTCTTAATCAAAATGGTGGAAGATTCAAATAAGAGGAGTCCTGTAAGGCAAAGATGAAGTATCTGAATGGCATTGCATGAACTTGTTAGTAATGTCTTATAATTACTGATTCAGGCAAGTCATTTTCTTAATGAACCGTCTTAGACAGATCAGATATCAGCATTTGGGGAGATTAGCTATTTTACTACAATATTTTGATTTTCTGTTTAGTGAAATGTTTTCACTTTGGATTAATGTATTACACATATGTTTCACTGCATACAAAATCAGTTGGGTTGTTTTTCAGTTGTAATCCCCAAGTTGGTGTGAGATTTTCAACTGAATTATATGCATCTAATAGCCTTTCAAAATTAAAGCAAAAACAAGTGCAACAATAAAAATTAATGCAAAAAAGAGTTTATTTTCTTCCATGCTGATTTGTCTTGAATGTGTAAGGCATCACTTTGGTGGTGCCCCCCCACCTTTGGATCTTTGCAAGTGAAAATACCACATAAAAAATTGATCTGTGGTGCTCAGGTTGGTACATTTCACTTAAAGATTCTAGTATAAATCCAAAGAAGCAACTACAAATAGAGTTAAAGCTTCTCTTAATTCTTTATGTTAGTTCTCTGTCTAGTGAGACCAAATGGTGTTCATCCGGAAGAGATTTTACAGATATTCTGCATAATGGCAACTGATTTGTCTGAAGGCAAGATCGTTAAATGTTGCTTAAATAAGTGTGAGATACAAAATGCTGTCATTTTATTAAAATTATTTACTGGTGGGAAAAGATAAAGGTGAAGAGAGAACTTTAAAAATACTCATCACCTTGAAGCTCTCATTTCTGTTACCAGACAGTATCAAATACATATTTTGACAGGTCTCATGCAAAATGCTGAACACAAACACTTTTGAAACTATGGAATGTGAATGCGTTTACCTAAAAACAGAAAACAGAGATTTGCCCTGTAATACATAGCCACAATATTCAGTTAGTAAAATTTTTGTGATTATAAATTATTTGGAATAGATCATTGCGATAAATCAGTGGCATGCTGAACTGTTGGTATTTATTTGTAGATTACACATAGGCAGAAAATTGTATCCAATATTCTGTGTACAATAGTATTCAATGAAACAAACATCATGTTTTATTTTGCTTTTTTTCAGATTTACAATACATTGGTTGAAACAGGGGAACTGGACAATACGTATATAATATACACAGCAGACCATGGCTATCATATTGGTCAGTTTGGGCTCGTAAAAGGAAAGTCCATGCCATATGAGTTTGATATCAGAGTTCCTTTCTATGTCCGAGGGCCAAATGTGGAGGCTGGGTCCTTGTAAGTTCTTTGCTTGTGTGTGTGTATGTGCATGTCATAACCAGAAAAATCCTTGATGTTCACATCTCTGGTCATATTGACCTGGCATCCTACTGGAGGCACCCGTCCTTTAAATGCCTCCAAGGATGGTGACTCAGCCGCTTCCCTCAGTAGCCTGTTCCAGTGCTTCACAACCCCTTCAGTGAAGAAATGTCTCCTAATATCAAACCTAAACCTCCCCTGGTACAACTTGAGGCCATTTCCTCTTGGCCTCTCCCACCTGGCTACAACATCCTTTGTGGATGTAGCTGAAAAAGCCACTGGGAAATAGGTCCGTTCTAAGAAACACTTATTTGTTTCCTTTTGAGGGATGCAAATAATGCATGTATCTATGATATTTTCAAGGTGAAAAATGTATGATACAATGTTCGCTTGCTACAGTGGTAATTATTGCTGGGCATTAATTAAAACACTTAGTGAAGCCACTTGTTTCAACTTATGAAGAAGAATGTACATAATAGCTTATCTACAATTATCATCCACAGATCTTCTGTGGTTCATCCTTTGAGATTACATGGTTAGGGTTGTTTGTCAGATGCACGCAAGCATGCAGAATATGGCTGTTAATTAAAATGGTAGCTTTGATCAGCTAAGAAATTATGTAAATACACTTTCGAAGCAATTATTTCAATAGCAAATATTTGCACTTAAGTAATGATTTTGGACAGAGTGCCATAATTTACTGCCTTTTATTTATATCAATGTGCATGTTTTAGCATAATTAACACACACACAATCTTCTACACGCAATTTTTTTCATTACTGCAGAGGAACAGATCTAGCAGGTAATACGGTGGCAAAAAAAATTAAAAAATCCATTTGTTGGTTAAATTAACTGATGCATATTATCAGTAGACACAAAATGTTACATCCTGTAGATATTGCAGTTTGTGCAATTTATTTACAGCAGTTATGCATGTGAAATAAACAATGGAGAATAACAGTTCTGATAGCAGTTAAACTGAATTTTAGGCATGATTTAATTTCCAGCACCATTTATTCAACTAATGATTTCAGTTGAAGTTGTGAGGTACTGAAATCCACCCCACCCCCCCCTCGCCCTTAGAAGTTAGCACTAAACTCTGAAGCACATGACTTTATGAGAAGGATCGGAGTGAATAACATCACTGGGGTAAGAAGAGGGAGTGTATTTTGTAGGGGAATAGCAGGCTGATCTAATGGGAGGTGATATAAGGGAGAAAGTGAAGCCAAGAGTTTGAGAGGAGGTGTGCAAACAGAATTTAGAATAAAGTAGATCAGGAAAAAGAAAAGACGTGGCAGGGGAGCAGGAATATTCTGAGAGAGGCACATCTGGGGAGCCAGTGAGTGCACCAGAGACTGTGACTGACACCTGTGCTAAGCAGAAGATCCAATACTCTGCTGAAAAATGTTGCTAGAATTCTGTAATTTAGAGATGAAGTGTAGGTGCGGTGAGTCTATTGAAATCCTAGGTATACTTGGATCACTTCCTATAATGTAAAAGTGATAAAGGATAAGAAGTATTTCACTGTCAAAGCTTGCCTCATGGTTTACATGGTGTCAAGGCTGCCTATACAATGGACTGGAGTGCAGGGAAGGAATTCCTTAGGTGGAATTAAAAACATTAATCCAGCACTGAAAGAAGTTTGTCTACAGCAGCAGAGACTTTCCAGTGAGCTGGATTAGCCTCCTACAAACTTGCTCTACTTCCCATGAGCTGCTGCCATGAGCTCCATAGAGAGGCAAAGCTAATATGGCCAAAGTGGGGTAAGCTAGCTTTTCTGCAACGTGCCATGCTAGAGGCCAGCCAGCTCCAGTCTTCACTAGTTCAAGGATCTTCACACCTAGACATTCATAAAACCTGTGTAATCGTCCTACTGAACTTTCATTTTATTTTTTTTTGAGTGGCCTCTAAGGATAAAATATAGATATATATTTCTGTTAGAATCTGAGGAGTCAGCCTGACAGGCTGGCAGAACAGAGCCCATCGCAGTTCAATGAATAGGAAGAACAGGATAAAATAGCTTGGAGGGGGATATATCAGCTAATAAATTGATCCTTCCTTTCAGACTGATTTTCTTTAAATGGTAAAACCTCAATCATCCATGTTTTCTGTGGACCTTATGTTTCCCCTGCAGAGTAATTGCCATGACTCCCTTTTGATACCAACGAAGATTTAATAGCAGTCACTGTAGCAAGTCATTACTTAGCTCTCATTTCTGTTACCAAATATGCTACACCACAATTATTAGTAATTAAAATCAAATTAGGTACATCAATTTAATTCATCATCCATGCTCTTGTCAGTGCCTGTTTGCTTGCTTGCTCAAAAATGTAGTAATTTTTAAATGGTGTCTCATTAATTAGTGTGAATTTAGCAGCTTTCTTCTGTCCTGGATTTTGAGTTAAAATTCTGCATTGACATACATTTATAGCAGCCCATCTGGTCCCAATCCTTCTTTTGTGCCTGCAAATCATGGCATGGTTGTTCTTTATGTTCAGTGCTGTAGAAGATCGTCTCTATAGCAGTATGCTCGCTTTCTTTTTTCCCAGTTTTTTAAAATTGACTGCCTGCCTTTATATTTGTTTAAAAAATAATAATACACAGCTAATAAACTATATATATATGTAATGTTGTGAATAATAGGACATCACCTTAATAGATGTATTTGAAATAAGCTTTTCAGAAGTAACATAAACTTAGAGCACTTCTCAGTTAGACCCAGAGTAAAAGCAAGTCACCTGGCAGAAATTGGGGCATTCTTTCAGCCACTGAATGCTGGATTGTGCAACAAGATGCTCTGACCCATGATCCTATGCATATTCAGCCATGGCAGTTCAAGGCATTTGGGGGTGGGAGCTGTCTGTACTTCTCCAGAGCTGATGCCAATGAATTTTAAGCCAGTTTATGTTCAAATGTTGCCCTGTTAACCGTGGTGGCTGAGAAGCACCTGCCGCTGCTTAAAGAAACAGGGCATGGCAAACACTCTGAACTCTGACAATTGGAGCTGTTTCGAAGTGTTTGCAGAATGGATGGTTGTGAATTTGGGAAGGCTGATATTATTTAAGTTAAAGATGTTTTGGTTTTTTTAATTTTTCTCCATAAGTGCTTCCTCTGCTTTTTCTTTCCCATTTTCTGTCTCTCATTCTACATTAACAGCAGCTTTCAGTTCTTTCAGTTCTTTGCTGTAGTATCTGGCAATATATTTCTCCTCATGTTCTGATCAGAACATGCTTTATTTGATATGAGCTACAGTACTTATTTCCATGCCATTTTGAGATACAGATAATGCATGTGCTGCATGCCAAATTTACCGTTTAATCAAGTCATCAACATATTTGGCAGACACTTTGCTGTAAGACACTGAAGTTTTACCAGTGCTTTCTCATGTTTCAACAGAGTTTTGAACCTCTTTTGCAATAATTAACTAATTTTTGCCTTATGAACTACTTCGCATTCTCAAAAATGCTTTGTACTAAAGTTTTATATCTTCATATTAGTTCCTCTTCAGGTTATGCAACTTACCTGTATTTAACATTTTAATCCTTTCACAGAACTTCATAGTACTGGATTTGTGTCCTCTTTTCTTTGTTTGTGTCACAAAATAAGATTTTTCAGATCCGTGATCTCTGTGGAAGAGCTGTAGTTGCTTTAGTTGCTTGGTGTCATTGCAGAGCCCTTAAACTGGGTTCTCATATGTTTTTCCAGGAATCCTCACATTGTGTTGAACATTGATCTCGCACCTACAATTCTAGATATTGCTGGATTGGATATTCCATCTGATATGGATGGTAAATCCATTCTGAAACTTCTGGATTCTGAGAGACCAGTGAATAGGTAAGAAAAGGAAATATGTATGTAAAAATGCATGTTTGCACAGGAAATTGGATTAAGTATTCATCAATGTGCAGCAAACTTAAAGGAAAATTAATAAAATTATCATCTGAAAATCTAAAGACATATTTGATGATATGTGGATTACTATTTTCATTTTGTAAGGTTCATATAGTAGGTATTTGGCATGTATGGTATCTGGATATACTATAAGTAGCATGTGTAGTGGTGGGTGGGCCACGCATGATGAAGGTCTTTAGCTATATGAGTTACAGATTTTAAATGTCTCTGTGGCATCATTTGTAACAAAGCATTTCATAATGAATAAACTGTAGAATAATTGAGTTGAAAGGGTTGGTTGTGTATCAGGCTATAATATAAAGACACTAGCATACAGAATTGCAAAGTTATTATTTATCATCAATACTTTCATTGGAAAAAGACAGGGAAGAGAATTAGACTGGATGCTTGCTAGAGAAAATCAGCAGCTAGTGTAAAAGAAAAAGGGAAAAAGGAGCTTTGCTTTATAAGTAGTCGTGTAGAGCGAGGGGGGAAGGAGCAGCTGCTTTAGAATAGGATACTTTGGGGGTGGTGTACAGGTTAAGAGTACAAACTGGATTCAGGAAATCCTGATTTAATTTGCGATCCTTTGTGATCAAGGACAATTCAGTTAATCCTCTGTGCCTTAAAAGTGCTTATGTTGAAATAGTTGTACTGTGTGAATCTGTTGTGGATTTTGTCCCTGTGAGAACAAATCTGTCCTATGTTTGTTCATGATTTGCACTGGAGAAGCTTATGTGCCTGCTTCATAAAGCTGTATGTCCCCTTGAGAGGTTATTGTTGTGGTTCTCATCTGAATTAGGAGCGGGAGAGGAAACCGGGGCATTATTTGATACCTGTTTTTGGAAATTGTTCCTTTTTCTCCTCATCTCCTCCCAGGTTCCATTTAAAGAAAAAGATGAAAGTGTGGAGAGACTCATTCCTAGTGGAGAGAGGGTAAGGAAAGCGTTAATCACAAAGCTCAGTCTTTTTAAATAGAAGGATACTGAATAGCTAGAGCCAAAGCAGCACTCTACCACAGACCTAAAGCCATTTAGCTGTGCCAGCAGGGACACGGCTGCAGTATGCCTAATGGCAGTGATTGCGTGATAGGAGGGAACGTATGGCCTCTGCCTACAGCCTACCTAAATGTGCTGTTGGGGTGGGGGAAGGGGAGTTTTACTTGGATTGGGAGATGGAAAGGCATCCCATTTCCTTTTAAGCGATTCCCCCACCCTCCTACTTATATCATGGGAGTAAGAATAACCTTTCCTCTCTGCGTGATCATCTGCTGGCCATTCCCTCTGTGCCTCTCTGCCTTCATACCTAATGCTGGGCATGAAGGTTTGGCAAAGTGCAGCCCTGTGTGGTGAGGATATGGTCTCTTAATGCACACTGTTGTTATTGCCTGCCAATCAGACATGCAATACATTGCCCTGGTTTTGTATGCTCCCTGAGCATGATATAAATAACTTCTGTGTTATCGGAGATGATGAGAAGGGCTAGTTTCTACTGGGCTATTAAGATTTGGCCACCAGTAATGCTGGCATCCTGGCAGATAGCGTACTTCTCTGTCTTATCAGCAAACGGTATGTTTATCTTAGAATCAATGCAAAAATAAATGTGTGGTTTTTCGTTTTTGTTTTTTTCCACTCCAGTAAACTACTGCATAAGAGAGAGAATGAGAAGGTAGATGCCCAGGAAGAAAACTTTCTGCCCAAATACCAGCGTGTGAAAGACCTCTGTCAGAGAGCTGAGTATCAAACAGCTTGTGAACAGCTTGGCCAGGTAGGGCAGACTGAAAGTAAGGAGTTGTATATGGGCTAAGCTTAACACCTTAACTATGACATTGTCATTCTCCTTGTTGTCAATGCCAGTCAATGTCAATTATAAATCAAATGGTTCATTTTGTAGCCTCTGCTCAAAACCATATTACAGCATTTATGAGATTGACTGTCAGTCGGGAAATTGCTGATTCAAGTGCCTCTGCCTACTCTTAAGAGAACCGCCTAGGTTGTTTTAATATTATATTCCCAAAATTGAATGCCTTTGGGATTCTTTAGTGATGAGAAGCAACAATGAACCTAACAAATTGGCCTCTTCCACATGCATACAGCTCCCTTTTCTTTGAATTTTTAATTTAGTTCATTTTATTATTTGGAATTATGTGTAATAACAGAAAACTAATGTCTTGTGAATTCAATATATCCCTCCTGTTAACAAAAATGTACTGTGAAAACAAACAAGCATTAAAAGAAACTCAGGAAAAAAGAATTACAGTAGTATCAATGCATGATCTTGGCCTAGGAGAAGGTTTTGCAACATTACCAGAGCAGTGCAAAGGCATAGCAAAGCTGTGTCCAGTGACTCCACTTCTGTGGAGATTTCTACCCTCTTGGGGTAATTACCATCCTCTGGAAACAGGAAAATTGGCTCTGTGCCCTTGCTTTCTCATCCAGGTACCAGTTAGAATAACCCCTCCCAAGGACCGTAACACATTCTGCCTGTGGACAAAGGGACGAAGGTAGATGGGTCCGTGTGCTAATATATCTGTTATTAGGCTGGCATTACCTCATATCCTGGCAGCTCAGAGGGCTGTCAGAGTAAGTCAGTCTGGGAAATACAACTGTTCCTGCAGACATGAGCTGAATGTCTCACTGAGACTATTGTCAGTATTGAGCCATTTAGGCTCCAGTAGTTCAGTTTCTACTGTTGGAGGGCCAGCTTCCTTCTTCTGGTTCCACAGATCATGTAGTTCAGTGCACCTGTGAAGTGAGTCCACTGTTCCTTAGGTGCTTGGATTCAATTTATATGCACAAGCATTTTCCAGATGCTCTTTTCCTCCTGTGGCTTCTTTGTCAGATTCAGGAGACAAGGAGATTGTAGTTTCCCTCTTCTTGTTAGAAGTCCTGAACTTAAAAAAGTACTTCTGTGCTGTAGTTTGTCATCAGATGTCTTGGGCTGAAATTTTAGATAGGTGAGAGCAAGCCATTGTTTTTTGAAAGTTCAATATTCTTTGAGAAACTGAGGGAAAAGTCTTCATTTCTGCTAGAAGATCATACAGTACGTTGGGGGAAATACAGCTTTTCTTTTTCCATCAGTATTCTCTCTTTGAGGGATGTTTCAACTTCCTTTTGTCTTCATCTCCCCAATTATTTTGAACATTATTATAAGAACAGAGGTGAAGAGAGACTTTCCAAGTCCGTGTTGTTACTGAAGCTGTCTCTTTGCATAAAATAGCTTAGCTACATTCAGGCTTTCTTACACTAATTACCACGTCTCAGTTATGGAAGAAAGAGGGAAGGCCCTGTATTGTCTACATACATTCACAGCCTTATGTTTGCTTTTGTGGATAATAAAATATCTTTGGCATCTGTAAGAAGTGGGGATAAAATGTCAACTCTGTAGTCAGGATTGCCAACAAATTCCAGAGTGAAGGTGTGCTAATAAGAGATGTGTGTGCTGCATCCTCGTAGTCAGGAGACAGAGAGAATTACTGTTTTGAGCACTTCAGTCAGATGTAATTGGAAGTGATAGGATGAAATTGAGCAAAAAAGAAATTCAAGTTGGACATCAGGAAAAATTGCCTAACAATCAAGTCAATTAGAGTCTGGGAAGGGCTCTCAAGGGAGTCGCAATCCATCTAACCCCTGCTCTAGAGAATATGTCCTAGTACTCTGTCTAGACAGCAGGAATAGTGGGAGATGAATGTGCTTATTTGAGGGTAAATTGTCCCTAAATGTGGGTGCCCCCGAAAGTCTTTCAGAGTGAAGCAAGTCTAACTTCCCAAATGACAAATGGTTGTTGTCTGTTTGCTGTTGCTATTCACAGCTCTGCATAATAAGTAGAATGAGCCCAAATGAATAACATACTGCTGTCAGGTGAATTTATGATATCCAGATACAGTGGTTATATTACAGACATCTCCTCATCCTGCAGGATACTTATTATTATGCGTTTAACAGTATCCAGAGTGTTTAGTGCAAAAAGTGAATTTTTACATCCTGATCTAAAGAGAAGCCTGGGTGAGAATTCAGGTGAAAGCTTGCAGAAGTCATTGGGATTTTTCATCTTGACTCAAAGAAGTTCTGGGGACCTGCTAGTCCATGCACAGAGAATTCTGAGCAGTGCCAGGGAATCTGAAGTGTGAATAGGAGATGAAACACAAACGGAGGACAAAGACTCAGGAGAGGAATGAGTGGTAAGGGACAAGGGCAGCGTTACGAGTGAAGGAAAAGTAAGGAAAGCTTTGAATGTGATACGGAGAATTTGAAATTCCCCTTTGTGAGCATGCAAGTTTGTGAATACAGTTCTATCACTGCAAAACACTCTTCCTTTGCAAATCTCAGTCACTCTCCTTGACCTATAATCGTTTTGAGAAGAGAGCACCAGGATCATGGAGATGAGGCTATTCATGCTGTTTAAAACCTCATTTCAGAGTCCATTATATGGGATTTTTTTTTGGCAAGACTAATATATGTAAATTCTCCTGAGTGCAATGGGAATCTGCATGTTGCCATGTTCTCTTTCTCAGTTTGTAGTTTGGGCTGTGTTAGTTATTTGCATCCAACAAAGGGTGACTGTAGGCTCAGGTGAAAGAGCAGCTCAGGATTTATATTCAAGGATTTAAGAGAGATGAGTTCTTTCTTCCCATGTGAAATAAAAAACATTTCGCCTAGTACCTAATAGCTTCCTCACAAATTCTTTCTCTTCGTCGGAGTTTGGCTTTTCATTCTAAACTGGCTGGTAAGTGGAAGCTGACCCACTTTTATCTGTAGGCCTGCATTAATGTGCTTTTGTGGAAGCCAATTATGATAGTAGCATTGCTCTATAGAGTATTCCCAGCAACTCCCCAGTATCATAACAACAGCTGCACAAAATCTCCCTCTAAATCACTTGCCAACTTTATGCATATTTGCTAAACATGAAATACCTGCAATACTGCTGATTGCTACTGGGAATCTATGTTGAGCATGTAAAAGAATATGAAGTTTTTCTTCAGCAGGACATGGTATAGTACAATAATAACTGATAATTTAGTAAGAAAAATAGCTGTCTGAATTTACATTATTTCCTTTTCAAATCCTTTTCTTTTCCCCAAAAACTCTATTTGTATCTAATACAAACAGAATTTTCTTATGTGACAATTTTATTCAGGACAAAATTCAAATTATGCAGATTTGCACTTGGTTTCCTGCAGGTATTCTGCAAATGAAAGGTCTAATATACAGCCTTCCTTCTGACTGCTTCATACTCTACCAGGATCAAGAAGGGATATTCTCTTTTGTAAGTGACATGAAGATACCATAAAAAAAAAAGGTTCCACTTACTCCATTGTTCCCCCCAGTTCTCCAACGTAGCATGGCATAGCAGCAATGAAAACTGTTAGGATCAATATGCGCTTTCCTACAGCAGTTCATAAAGTGGTATCACCATTATCATCATTAGCCATTGTCTAATGCCAAGGGTGGAGCAGTAGGAAAAAATAGCTTACATTTTCTCCATTTCCTGAAGACTTTGTAGCTTGAACTTACATTAATCAAATCTTGGAAACTAAGGCACGTTTTATAAAGAATTTCTTCTAAAACTGGAAAGAAAATTTTTGGTCTGTCTCTTGTGGTTCTCTAGTTCTTTTGTAGCTAGCAGGAATATCTGAGGTTACTAAAGAACCTGGGTTCTCTCGGTAACAGTGAAACATATCAAGCCAGCTAGATTCCAGATAATTTTTATAGCTCATTAGGGGGATCTTTAGAGTTCCTGAATTCCAGTGTGAGTTGCACGTGCTCAGCAACTTTCAGGATCTGGTTCTTAATCTGTGATTACAACAAGAAATGGCTTGTTGATAACTTCATACATTAAAAATTTTATCAGCCCACTGACTGATAACATTTAGCAGGCAACAAACCATGAAAATTAAAATCACGATGATTTATTAAGGGCTGTTATTCAAGGATTGTATTCCTTATCAAGAATTAGAATTAACAAAACTGTTTTCCTCCTTTAGCCAGAAATAGCCTGTAATGATTTCCAGAGGCTATTTTACTTAAAGGTTCCTTTGCTTGTTGTTGTTGAACAGATCCAAGTGATGTGCATCTCTTGTTAACAGAGACGTTTAAACTCCCTGTCATTACAGTAGTGGATGATGCAAAGAAGCTTGCCAAAATAAATGCTGACGTTTAATAAAATAAAAAATAAAAATAATGTTCTAATATGTAATATGTGTGTAGCAAGGTAGTTTGATTCAAGATACAGTAAGCTGGAGGCTGGGAGACTGGCTTCAGTTAGTTAGGGACTCAGCGTGGGACCTTAGACAAATCCAGTTCCCTTTTGGTGGTTCTGTTCTGTTTTTTTTCCTCCACCACTAATCTAATTGCTGCTTTGCACACCCTCCTTAGCTTCCTCAATACCTAACACAGCAGCTGGGACCATTTGATACCACAGTCCAATTATTAGAGCAACAATAAGTGAATTCTGTAACTGTAACATTAAGTTCAGCTGAATACCTCATTTTTCATTTGCATGCTAGTTGATTGCCCCACCTGCCTCACTGCAGCTACAGCTTGTAGCATTAAAAAGTCCTCCTACTTTTCTGTTGGTAATCTTGTGAGTTTTGACAACTGAAATTGAGCTGAGAGCCCAGAGGTCCAAATCTCCAAAAATCATGAGCCAGTGTAATGAAATAATGTCCAGTTGGAACAAAGACCAGGCAGTACTGTTTATATACTGATAAAATGGAGTAGAGAAAACTAGACTCATCCTTTGCCAATGGATATATTGGAAGAAGATAAAATGGGAAAAATAAATTGATAAAAGATCAAGAAAATAATACCTGTGGAGAAGAGCTAAGGAATTGGGCATATTCAGAAAAATAGCTGGGGAGGGAGGCATCTGTCGGCATGGATCTACGAGATACTATACAAGAGGCATGAGCTAATTATCTCAGTCAACAAGAACAGAGGAATAGTAATGTGTATGAGAAAAGCAATAGGAAATTCAGGTCAGACTATTTCCTGAAATTTGTAACACCTGAGCTGTAGGACAAGCTGCACAAAAGCAGCAGAATTGCCTCTGGTAGAGAAGGGGCTTGCGTCTCTACAGAATTTGCTGTATTGTCTGGATTAGCTCAGTAAAAAATAACACAAGGAGCAAAACACAGCAAAGAAAAAGAGCCAACTAAACTAAACTGTACTGTTTCATACAAGAAAAATTGTATCCTAACTACTCATAGATCAATTTAGACTGGAAGTTTGTCTATTTCCAGCCATTATAGCAGTTTATTTCTAGCTCCCCATTCAATGTGGCAGCAAAGATGGGGTTCAGAAAAATGTATGTAAACTGAAAATGGATGTTGCTGAAGTGTTTTTGTGGGATTGCTGGCAGTGAGAGAGGATTTTATTATCCTGCAAAAATCTTGAATTCTGGAGTCTATATTCCTAAAACTGTTAGGGAGGGAGCCTTGCTGGCAGCTAACTGATCAGACAGTTTCACTTTTCACTTCTCTGTAAAAGGGAATGGAATCCCTTCCTCTTAACAAAAAGAGGAGCTGATGAGACACAGCGTGATGATTTAGGGCTCAGCTGTGAAAGCTGTATGTTTCTACTGGAAACTTCTTAGCGAGATTTGTGTGATCAGCCCTTTTCTCCCAAAGAAAACAATGTCAATTTATAGAGATTCACTGTGGGAAATGAGTGAATTGTATGAAAAATCTAACAAGGAAGGTCATGGCTATTTATTTCTGATTGGAACCTCAAGTAATGACTTTGAATTAACATCCGTGATTGCTCTAGTGGTAAGGAGACAGTGATGCACAGTAACGCAAAAACCACTTGATGGTGATGGGGGCTGTGAAGGAAATAATGGATTTCTGACACTCAGAAAAAATATGTCTTTTTCCACTAAGGGATCATTTGCATGTTCAAGGTGAATAGTGTGAGCAGAGGGAAACAGTATCTGCTCAGTCTGCAACTGCTGCTGTTAGAGTCATGTTTCATAGATGCTGAAGTCCTAATTTGCTCTTGTTGATACATAGAGCAGACAGTTTGGGCTGAAGGAGGGCAAATACGTGTTACAGGCTGTCTTCTCTTTGCCTTTGCAGTGTACCTTTGGGCAAGTTTTCTATTCAATAATACTAATTTCTCCATTAAACTATAGCTCAGGCTCTTCTGATTTGCACACAAGTAACAGTGAGTAGCACATGTTGTGCAGTGGGAAGTAGGGTAGGGGATGGGGTAGAACTGTTAGAACAAGCCCAACACAGTAGGTGGCAGAAAGCACAAGCACAGCAGCTCACTTGGCCTGCCTGAAGGTGGTGGGAAATCGCCAGCTGGAACAGGTTTAATAATTAAACGAGGTGTCTGGAAAGTTTTGCACAATGTGAGCCTGATGAACTTCAGGACATACTGCAAAAGTCATTTATCTGATGGCTGGAGTAGCTGTTCTGCAAGGCACTACAGGAGGAAAGACAGGTTATCCCTTTGGGGTTTTGATATGAGCTGGAATAAAGACTGTGGGGGGAGCTTGGGTTTTCCAGTGAGTTTTAGTTTACATTAAACCACACGTTCCCTTTGAGGATATAGCTCTTGTGAGATAATATGAGCTATAGAACTTGAAAAGTTGGAGGCAAGTGGTGAACTAAGGGCACTTAGTTTTCTTGGCTGGTTGCGTTAATCCACTATTTATATGTAATTACATTTTGCTGCTGGATGGTTATCATTTGTACCTGTGAGCCAAAGTATCTCTGGGGCACCCTAGAGTTCTTCATATAGGAATTTAATTATTTAAGCGATTACCTCTTGTAAAATACTTTATTTGCTTCCAGGGGTTGACACAGGTTTCTGCAAGAGGGTGTGCTATGCACTAGAAACCAATTTGAAATGCCAGAATTCACAATGTTTAAAGCTTCTTGACCGTTGAGCAGAGGTTTTCACAGTTCTTGCAACTACAGCTCTTCTCCCTAAGATTGAAAGCATCCTGTGGAAATGAATGCGGTTGATATAGCTGTGATATTGCCTAGAGAATTTGTGTTTGTACTTAAAAGAAGAGCAGGCTAAATTGTAGGCTCCCAGACACATTCACACACATGCCTGTATCTGTTCTGTGAAAAAAAAATAGAGCTTGAGACGTTGGGGTTTTTTGCCAGCTGGGTTCAGTGTTTGTTTCTAACATCATTTATATAGTTCTGCTCTGCATTTGGTTCAGCAGTGGGCCTGCTAATGCATACAACATGCCCTTCCAGCAAAGCCCTTAAGATATATCCACTGGATATATCCATCCAGCATACAGCTGCCATGGAAAAATTTAAACGGCACCAAGAATTAAAGGAATTCTTCCAGTTCACCTGGAGGGGGGAAATAAGCATCACTTTCTTGACAGGAGATGAAAGAAATAGAGTTTAAATATTTTTGGACCACACATCACAGCACTTATAGTAGTTCTCATCCTGACATTTAACTTTCCCTCTGTTGAATTTTCATTTTTCATGTATCAGATACCTACAGCATAGAGTTCTTCTGAGTAGAAAATGCAGTTTGTTCATATACGTTCAAAACTAAGATTGAGGTATCTGTAATGGGAAGCAGCAACAAACATTTTTAAATCTCATTCTACATTTTTTTGTGAAAGAAACTGTTGCTCGTTCTAGTAAAATAACTTCCAACCCCAGTCTGTGTATCAATGAATGCTGGGCATTTATAAAAAAAAAATAATATTAGAAAAATCAGCAATTTATTCTTGAAAGATTTTTTTGTTCTGCACTGCACCTAGGTAGATGCATCCTGCAGCCATGCAAAGATGCCTGATTCAAATGTCTGCTTGTCAGTGTCACTGATTTCCTATGATTCCTTGTGCTGAAACTTAAGACAGGTTTATCTGCATGAGTGCAAGGCTTGGATCATATAGGATTTTTGGACAGGATACATACAGCTAAGAAGCAATTACAGCTCAGGAGACCCGGCATACAACTGTCAAAGGAAGTAAGTGGCCACACCATAAACTTCTGAATGTTTTAAATAAGCAGACCTCCTGTGGATATAGATAAATCTACTGTAACTGAGTATCTCGCTTCTGACTCCTATAATGAAAGCACTATGCGTTCTCTATATTCTCTATAATGAAAGCACTGAAGATGGTGTTTTCTTTCTTAGCTGTCATGCAAATGATAGGGCAAATTTCAATGGAAAATGAGTGCTTTGTTGCCCAAGCCTGGGCACACCTCTGTATGGAAATTGAAGTGACTGAATCTCCCTCGTAGAGCAGCAGGGTGCTGTAAAATGTCATCTCACTTGGGAACTGTTGCTCTTTTTCTTTCTGTTCTTTTATTTGGAAAATTACCAATATTCCAGTGAGTCCTGGAGGCACAGACTTAGGATTTTGTAACAGGGAAAAGGAGAAATGCTTCTCAAGGCTCAGCAAAAAGCTGTAGGTTTTTCCAGACTGTTTAACATGGTAACAACTGATACATGTTTTTTGTGTTTTTTTTTTTGTTGTTGTTGTATTTTTTTTTCTTTTTATTACTGTGTCCCAAAGCCTAGTTCTGTAGCTAGTAATGTGTTGGTGAATAAAGGAGTAGGTAAAATTAGTTTGTACTCTATCTGAGAAGCAGGTAAAACTTCTTTGCCAGATTGAAGGTGGCTAAACTCCCTTGCCCTTGGCACGGCTCTGACAGCAGCGCAAAGGGATCTGTAACCAACTTGCTTCAGGTTTTGAGTACCAGAAGTAATCATATCAGAATAAAGATGAGATTTTCTCCAGTTTGAGTGGAAGATGGAGGCAGTTATCACTGTGCAGGCATCCAGTGAAGCTCACCATTGCCAACCAAGCCCAAGGGTGCTGAATGGGAAAAGCTATTATTAAGAGAAACACTGAAGATGGAAATAAACTTGTCTAACCACAGACATCCATAACTGATCTAGTTATACAAACCCTGTTAAGGTCAGTAAAGAGAAACGGGCTCTTCTGCAGGGCAATCCTCTATTCTTCTCCTCTCTTTTATATGGCCACCTTAAGATAAAGTGAGTTTTACCCTGGAAGTGCCCGTTCCTCCTCTTTGACTACAGACAGAGTCCAGGTAAACAGTTCACACCGGATCTTTACAGTAAAGGAGTCCACTACTTGGATAAATTTATCCCACCATCAGGCATTTGAACTAGGAAAGAGAAGAAGACTTCTCAGAAAAGTTATTTCCTTTCTTGTAGAGTATGGGATGAGGCTGAATTGAACACAGGCCTGGAGCTTAGTGCTGTTTTAATGGCTTGTTATTGGCACAGATTCCTACCACCCTGCCAAACTCACTTGCAGGTGGGCAAGGATTCTTCCAACCTGTGGTAGGGCTTGAACTTCCTTGTTAGGGAAGCATAATTGGGGAATAAACCTTTTTGCTTGATGCCTCTGTATTTTTAGCTGTAATACTGATTTTGTTAACAAATTCCCATTGCTCTGCCTCCAGGAAATGAAATCAGAAACAAATACAAGAGTGTTCCAAAATGTTCCTGGTTTGTCTAAAAATGGAAGATTACAGGAAATCTGTTCTGCTGGTAGACAATGAACCCCAGCTTACTGTAATGAGGAGTCTCTGATAAATCACTGGAGCTGGCCATTAGACATTGCAGAGTTGAGACAAGTTTTAATGACCAAATCTTTCTTCCAGAAATGGCAGTGCGTAGAAGATGCCAGTGGGAAGCTCAAGCTACACAAGTGCAAGGGAATGGCGAACTTGGCAGGTGCAGGCAACAGCAAAGGCGCTTCCAATCTTTTGCCCAAGTATTACAACAGGAATAGTGAAGACTGCAATTGTGAAGAGAATGAATACAAGCTGAGCCATGTCGGACGGAGAAAGAAGCTCTTCTCCAAGAAGAGTAAGTGAACCCACTACATCTTGTGTCTCTGCCTTACAAAATGGTAACTGTTCAAACACCCATAACCGTCCTGATTTTCATGGACATTGAGTTCTACAGATGTCATTGAAGGCAAGCATATTTACTGTGTATCTGCACATGAAGCGGTGTATTTCATATTGGACAATCAGATTTGAAAATACCTCAGTCTGTAGGAAGAGGAGTGTTTTGATCCAAAATAGAGTCCTATGTTTATTTCTTTCAAAAACAGGAAATGCAGTACACACACTGAAGCGGCAAGTAGCTTAAACTTGCAAAGGCCTTGAAACATGAACAGTGTGTTATAGTGAGTACTCTAATTTTCAGTAGATACTGCAGTGCTTGGGGCTGTTACTGCAGTAATTTATTTTTAATAAAGATGTGTGTGCTGCTACAGAAGCTGCTCGCTTCTAACATCCTTTTCGTGTGCTCAGTCAGCAGAGCCAGGGCTGACTTTTAACCAGAGATCACATCCAAAGGGGATGACTCTGATTCTGGTTTCCTTGGCACAGATCAGGTGCTTTTTCAGAAGGCCCATTCCGCTGGCTCTGTTTTAAACCTGAGTCAGACTAACATCTATATTTGAAGTACATAGTCTAATTATAGATTAAAGAGGCAAATGGCAGCACAGAATTACTGTTCACTTGTAATGTTTCTTTCGTCTCATTCCACAAATACAGGGCCTTAATTATTTAGCAGATTAGTCTTTCTGTATAATGACCTGGCACAAGCTTCAAACAGAGAGTTTAAATTGATTTTCTTCCATTATATTTGCCTTGCAAGCTGATTAGTACCTTCTAAGCTAATTTTTAGTTGAAAAAAATTATTGGTTCCAGGATGAAATTACTCAACTATACTAGCTGTTTAAACATGTGGCACAGCAGATAATCTTTAAATAACACTAGAACATGCAGTTCAATTAACTTTTTTTTCATTTTCCGAAGTCACAGAGAAGAAAGTTCAGACACAGGGAGTCAAATAACAGGAGTAGATTGAAGGCACTTAGATGGGAAGAGGAAAACAATTTACGTGAGGACAACATAATGCTATCTGATAATACTTAACACTTACTTAAGTACTTTTCATTTGTGTTGTGCTTTCTAAACATTAACTAATTTTCGCAACATCTAGAGGAGGTGGTTAAGTGTATAATTACTGTTAGTTTACGTATTAAAGAGGTTGAGGCAAAGAAGCGAAGGTTGTGAAGATACTTTCAGCCAAAGGATTGGGACATCTTTTTCCCTACATTTGTCTCAGAAGAGGCAGAGTTTATGCTGTACTGTCCAGCACGCTTCTCATTGAGCCATAAGGCATAAACTTCAGCAGCGTAAGATAGGATGTTGGTAGTCATGTTCACATTGCTTGTATCTGAAGTAAAACAATTGGCTCCAGATGCTTTATTATTCCCTCTGCCCACATCCAGGGTGTGCGATACAATGGGAGAGTTTAGCTTGGACCTGTTGACACAGACTCTGGGGTTTGATGTTGGCTATTCTTTCACATGCACTTATCTAATAAATCACACACCAAAAATAAACGAGCACAAAGAAATACAAATCAAGATAACATGCCAAGGATTTTCTGAACAGCCTACTTAGAAAGCTGGCTCACTGGATTTGTAAATGGTGACCTGGGTACTGCTGATGTGCATGTGGATTTCTATGACCTGTTTCATGAGATGGGGTAAAGTGCAGTCTGTGCTGGGTTGTACAGTTCTGAGGGCATTTTTGGGGTCTACTACTTAGAGTTTGAAGGGTGCATGGGATCAGTGCTACTTGAATGCCAGCAAATGCTATCCATAAGATTGAACGATAGCTGTACAGAAAATGGAAGTTTCAAACCGGACTATGTCAGTGTCAGGTCCACACTAATGATTTAGTTCATAGCAATGCTGAAGCCTTTGAAAGGAACGCCGTGATCACTCCCTCCTGTCATGAGCAGTAGAGATGGATTTGCAAAGCAGTTTTGACATACTCTAATCTACGGTTGTTTGCAGAAAACTAAATTGGATGCCCTGCTTCAGGGGCGCATCAAGAGTGTTGCAAACCCTGATGGTGATAGGAGGACTGGTCTTTCGCAAAGATTAAACCCAGCGATGCGTGGTGAATGCGTGGTCTAGAAGACCAGACTAAATTGCTGATAGAGGGGCCAAAGCACCAAATGTTTTGATAAAATAATTGCTTTCTAATGTAGGCATGGTCTAGATCCGTTGTCACGTACACCATTACATTTAAGAGGCAAGGATAGTTCCTAAAATGAGGAAATCAGTTGCAAAACATCATGTCATGTGCATGCCTTTTGGGCCCTGGACAAGTAAGTACACAGCTCACCTGCAAAGCTGTTACCTGTTCTGCATTGCAGTGTCCTCTTTATTTCCTTTGGTGCATTCTTATTTTTATAAAAATGATGAAATAAAGCTCTGCAATGGGAGGGAAATTTAAAGTAATAATGAGTGCTTAAAATCTTCGGCTGTTTGTTGTCTGTTATGTTTTTCTTGCTGTGGATTTCATCTCTTCTTCCTGTGACAAACAAGTGCATATGATTAAAGGAGTTATTAAGCTGCATGTAGAGAAATGATGATAGGCCACATAGATTTGTGTACAGAGCGTGTACAAAGAAGCTAGTACATTTTTATTCCCATTTTCATGTAATTTGTTTTTCTTTTGAAGTAGTTTCAATACTGTAACAAAATGGCCTTCTTTGTTATATAAAAAAAAAGTACCCAAACATCAAGTACTTTAAAGATAATGCATTTGAAGTATGATTTTCAATGGCTGTTGTGAGAAACTGGATGTATGGAAGTTTTTGGAGGTTGTTTTTTTTTTCCTCTTTGAAATATCCAAGAACACAGAATCAAAATAAGATTTCTAAAAATCTCTAGTTACCTAATGATCAAGAAAAACCTCCTCTAATCCTTTATCTGTATTTCTAGACGCTTGAGATATTTTCAAAAATTTGACTTCAAAGTGCCTAATTTTACTTTGGTCTTGTAGAAAAAGTGCTGCTTCTCTGCAGAACTCTGAGAAAATACAGAGACCTTACTGGGAAATATAACAGAATTGAGGTGGCTGGTGGTGGACTTTTTCCTCATTGCCCACTGTACAAAAGCAGAGTTCTTGCATGCTGGTTTATTCCATCATTGTCGTGATGCTGGACAATGCATCAGATGCAAAACACCTACCTGGAATAAATGATGACAGGAAAGCCCAGGAGTTCTCTGTCTTCCGCTAATGTCCCTGCTGAGCAGTCACGTTCCTGCTTAGGAGAAATGGCCACGCAGTAGATACAGTTGGTCACAGTCTTCTCAGCTATCCCTGAGATCATTTCCAAATGATCTCAGTGTTAAATCATGATTCTGGCAGCAGCAAAATAAGTAATAAAGCTTGAGAGATGAGGAAGTGAGGAGAGTTAAATACAAACCTGAAGGCTGGGCATGTTTATGTCAGATATGAAGCTTATGGTTTTATAATACAGCATTACCTCACTTATAATCTCAGATACTGCAGTTCGTGCTTGCTCTAGACAGTGTTGAAACCTGAGATGTTACCAAGTAGTTGTAAAAATTCAAGTGTTTGAGTCCCCAGACCATCTGGGGGAACTCTGGACTGGAACAGGCCTGTCCTGTCAGGCTAGAGCGAAGCCACGCGTGCCTGTCAAGTGATCCAGGGAGCTGAGACAGGATGAGTGTGGCATTGAAAACTCATTAGCTTTCTTATGCTGAAATTCCTCTGGACTCTTATTTCCAGATTTAATTTTGAGGATGTAATTTCTTAGCAGTGGCGGAGGACAACAGGCACAGGGACTCAACTTACCAGAGCCAATCTTTAATAATTTGAAAAAGGAGAATAGGTATTTTGGGCAAAATATTTAACAGATCTAGATCTACTTTCTTTGTGGGTTAAAGAATTGGGAAGTAAAACTGAAGCCTGGGGGAGGATCAAGTAATTAGACACTGGTATTTTTGCCTGCAGTGACACAGTACAGATGAATATTGAGATTACTAAATATTTTAACCACTTCCTCTGAAAATGATGGAGTTTGATACTAATCACGGCATTGAGTCAGCACTGTGGATAGCACGTTGTAATAATGCAAGGCCTTCATGAGCTGTTTCTCTCCAGACCAATTTGTTCTTTATAAGGCTGGATTAGGACTGGCTGCAAGGGAGGAGCAGCTCCTGGCTTCGAATTCTTCAGGGGCGTGTGGAGACGGCGGTTCCCTGCAGTTGTCTGTTGAGGTCCAACATGCTGGCTTGGCATATTAGACTTGGAAGGAAGGTAAATTGTTAGTTGGCTGAGCTTAACAAGATGAAATGAGGGAACAATTAAAGAAATGGGAGTTTACACTTTGAATGTAATTGTTAGGGTGTAGCTTTTTGGAACTTCCTCCTACTTTTGAAAAGATGGGAGTTTCCTTCTCATTTATTCAAACATTTCCTGAATGGGTGCCTGAAATGCAGTTGGTCTTTTTGTTGCTTTTTTTTAAATTTATTTTTTTCTCAGATGTGACTCACCTGGCTTAATATCGGCTATAAACTTTGAGCCACAGGTGGAAAATGGGCTAAACCAGACAATCCAGCTGGTATTCTGCTTTCTGTGTGGCACTGATGAGAATTTAGGGCTTGGACCAGTTTCAGGTGGGAGGGGATGTTTGTTTCTCTTCCCACAGTCTACAAAATGGCCTTTGAGACTTTGTGATCCAGTTGGAATTCATGTAAGGCTTCTTGAAAGAAGTTAGTCTGTGTTAATGCCAACGCATGCCAATAGCCATGAATATTTCTTTTGTCAAATTTGGTTGTTCTACCTCCCATTTCTTTTCTTCACTGCTTGTTTTTGCAGTGGAGTTTATCCCTGAGATGAAGTTGGCTCTTCTGTGGATCTTGAGATTACAAGAAGTGTTGGTCTTTTCATGTGGCACATCAGCTGAGTTTTCCCTTACCAGGTTGCAGCAGGAGGTCCTGTTCTAGTGAGAAGTGCTGTGAATCAGCTCTGTGTGAAGGAGAGGTGACCAGAGGAACCAAGACGCTTGCTTGGTTCCAGCAACATCTTGGATGACTCCAAAGCACATATACACAGCAAGGAGTCTGGGCAGGGGAAGAAGAGAAGCTATGGTACTTTGGTCATGCTTTTTTCTCCAGGAGTGAGATAATTCTGCTCAACATGAGTGACTGAGCAGTCACTGCAGTGAGCAGGAAATAGAGGTGTGAGCCCTCCTGTACAGTAGAGAAGTTTAGTTATGGATTCAGACTCCATAGCTAGGATATATGCATGCCACTTTAGACAAAACTGAAGAGGAATTGGGATTTGGGCCAGGAGAGGGAGCTTTGGAAAGCAGCGATGGCAATAAGATCACTGGGAATCTCATACTGTGAGGTGCAGATTCTGTCTTTGGGCTGCAAACACAGAGGCAAACTCTGAGGGAGTGCATAGCACTGGAGGGTGGTGCTTTTTGTAGAAACTTGCTGTCTGGCCTGCACGTGAGGAAAATAATTGCAAAGAAAATAATTAAATGTGGATAAAAGTAAAGATTCAAATATTAATCCCTCCCATTAAAATCAAGCATCTTGTCTTGAAAAAAAAGAGTATGGAATTGAGAAGAAGTTCAGGCTGAACACTCGAGTACTCCCTGTTGAAATTCGGGGTGACTTCTGTGAAGTGTTGAAGGAATACTGGCACTGGAATGTTTTACAGTAGATGACAGAATGCAGTTGAGAACTAATCCGCAAGGATGACCTAAGACCCTGCTGTCTTTCACTTTCAGAATTATTTTTTAAGGTGTTACTGCCATCTAGTGGCTCTTGGGGGAAGAGTAGAGTTTCTTTGAAAGTTGTTCACTCTCGGGGTGATGACTGTACAAATACATTCTCTTTCCCCTCTGCCATCCTTGTGCATTTGCACTCTATCTACTCCTCTCTCTCAGGCTTTAAGGTACCCATCAGGTAATGACATGGCAGTGCTGAGGAAAGCTGCAACAAACAGCATTTGTCATTGAGTGAATTCCAAATGTCATATTAGGGGCTGTTGTTTGCCAAGAACCACAGAGAACCAAAGTGTAACCTGCTGTTTCTCCCCGTCTTAATCCTTTTACTCCCTTTTCTGTGCAGAATACAAACCAAGCTATGTCCGGAATCGTTCTATACGCTCTGTATCCGTCGAGCTGAATGGAGCCATTTATAACTTGGGTTTAGAGGACGGATACCAACCTGTCTTACCAAGAAACATCACCAAGCGACACAAGATGCAGAGGGCTGTTCCTCGTGAGGAGGAAGATAAAGACATGGCAGAATACAGTGGCACTGGTGGCATTGCAGAATATACAGCCCCTAATCTAATAAAAGTTACTCACAGGTGAGTAAATATTGTAAGTTTCTATAAACTTTTGCTGCTTGAGTGGCTGCTGTACATAAATGCGTGCATTACCTTTTGATAAACATATTATGTCCCTTTTGGATACCGTCTAACTTCACTAAAATTGTTATTCTCATCTGTACACACCTTTCAGTTTTGTTTTAATTTTGTCATCATGCACAAAGGGGCATGAAGCTACTGAAGAACCACAGCGGTGCTTTTATGTCTTCTACACTTTGGAGACAGTAATCACTGATCAGTGCACATTTCCAGTAAGGACAAGTGAAACTCTTTGCAGTGTTGGTGTGTACACCTATCTGAAACAAGGAAAGGCTCTACCCATATAAATCTCAGTGTGCAGCATGTAACCCCGCCTGTCTGAAGATCAGAATACTCCATACTCCAACTGGAGTATTACCCAGTTTCAACATGCCATTGGTTGCATTGTATTTCAAATACAAAATCAGTCCCAAAGGAAGCAGCAGCATCACAGAGCTTCCTGTACCCAGTGCTAGGAAAGGAAAATCTATGTTATCGATGAGGTTAGATAGACCAGGAGTACTGGGGAATGGAACATTGGAGAGAGAGGTGAGGGAATTGTCCGCGTTCTAAAGAGACTCTAATAGTTAAAGGTTTCTCAGTGTGCAGATCCAGGGTCTGGTGATGTATCTTCAACTCTAGTTAATTCAGTGTTTAGTCACCCTTTCTACTTGTGAATTATGAGAAAATCCATCAATCACTATGGATTATGTGAATTAAATTGTTTAATGACTAGCTTGTGCAAATATGCATGAGCCAGATAGCTGCTGTTAAAATCTGTGGTTTCCATTTGACTTCAGTTTACAGGGTTAGAGATTTGCTAATATGAGGAAACATAGGTAGGTTGACATCAGCAGAGTTCTGCCCTCATTCCTCAGCTTTTTTGAATGTTCAGGACCCGTAAATCACTATTAGTGCTTTTTTTCTGGGACATGTTAAATTGATTTGTGCTGCTTTACTGGGTGTATCCCAGCTCCATACCAGGAACTGTCAGGAAGGTCGTGCGTAATTCATGAGAAGTCCCCAGGAACACTTGCAGAAAAGAAGGCAGTGGGATAACATGCATGAGGTGGTTTAAAGAAAACAGGAATATTGAAAAAAACCTCAGCTTTAATTTAATAAATAATCATTCAAAAATAACTCCATGATATTTATTGACCCCTAATAAACTTGTTGAGGATTTATGTCTTTTTTTTTTTTTAATCTTAAATCCTGGACTTCATGAGAAGTTACTGGAACATGAGCACTTAAAGTTGTCGGAGGGTATTTTGCCTTTGAAGTCAGGGAGCTGTATTTGAAAAAGTTTATCCCTTTTGTAGAAAATCACATTTTTTTTCTTTGTAGTATTATAATACATGTTATAAAGAAGTGCTTTCTCCTTGCCCCTACCACTGTATGTCACTTAATTATGCATAGGGAAATTGCTTCTGAGTAGTGCTTTCGGTACTTGCTAGTTAGTAGAGATTATTTATGTAGACAGCCTAATGCGTAAACAAGAACTCTGTGCGGCACAATTTGCATATAGAAATGAAACAGTCAACAGGTTCTCTTGATAGGAATATTGTCCTTGAATTTTTTGCCTTCTGAAAAATGCCCATGGTGACTCAAACCCAAACTTCTTTCCTGGCTAGTAACATACTCTCCTGTTCTCTTGAATGAACATTGTTTATTTTGAATTCTGAGTGTCATTTCCAATCTGGCTTCTCATGTGTTCTGGAGTTGTGCTGTTAAAATAGCACAGCAAAAGCTGTTTGCATTGTGTGTGTATCTACTATAATAAACATTGCTTTTTCCATGGCCAGGTGCTATATCCTGGAGAATGACACTGTTCAGTGTGACACAGATCTGTACAGGTCACTGCAAGCTTGGAAGGACCATAAACTTCATATTGACCATGAGGTGAGTGATGTTACCAGTCACACATTTTCAGCGTGTCTTTGGCCTGGTTTCCTGTGGGCTGATAGGATCATGCTGACTACATTTGTGTCTGTCTGCCTCTGTGTGTCTTTGTTCTTCCCTGGAATCTTTGTAACTTAATGGTTGATTTCAGAATAGAGATTTCATAGATAATTAAGTTGCTACAAGTTTCTGAAGACAAGATAGTAAGTGGAGGAGAGAACTACAACTTAAAGAACTGAGAAATGGCATAAGCCTTATGAGATAAATGAGAGAGACTTGTAAGTCTCGCTTCTGTCCTGTTGTGTTCCTGCTTTAGGATCACTGGGCTGGATTCTTTGTGTATTTTTCGTGAAATCTTTGTCCACTGTCTATGCAGCCATGGACTTCTATTAGATTTGTGGTCACTGTTGTCTGATGGTAGTTGCATGGCAAATTCTTTGTTCACGCTGGATGACTTCATTTTTTCTGTTGTGTAAAGAATTGAAGTGGAAGCCTGTAATACCCATCTGAGTGGGCTACGCTGTGCATGAGCTACACTGAACAAAAGCAGGAGTTTCATTTACTGAAGGTGGTTAAAAATAAACCATGTGGGTGGCACAATTAAATTAACTGCTCATGTACATCCCATGTGGCCAGATGTTGCTAGACTGCCATGTAAAAGGATGGAGATTTACTGCTTTTCTCTTCCAGAATCTCTGAAGAGGGGACTTCAGAGCACTCGCTCCCCATTTTCTTCTCAGGTTCCTAACAGGCCAAACCTTTAAGGGCTTCATTTTCCTTTGGTACCCTTTCACCTTTGCAAATATGCTGAAGAGGAAAAATCACAGTGGAAGTGGAGTGTTCATCTGTCTAAGGCTGTATGGCACCCTCCCACCTTGCTCCCCCCAGTGCCACATTCTGCTTTCACCTTCAGTAATCAGAGCAGGCAAATTGTGCCCCAGAATTGTCCTCCTGCCTGCAGTTTCCTTTTGGGAAGGTAGCTAATCTGAAAATGCTTGTTAGTGGAGGAAGTTATGGAAGGTAGCAAGAAAGAAGCATTTGATGGCAATATGTTTGAGAGGGTTAGAATAAAATTAAACCATGCTGTAATTTTTTTAACCTGTATGTTTACTTTTTTCAGATTGAAACGTTGCAAAATAAAATAAAAAATCTGAGGGAGGTGAGAGGTCATCTGAAGAAGAAGAGACCTGAGGAGTGTGATTGTAACAAGATAAGGTATTTTTGGTGTACTTGTGAGTAGTTAACTGTAGCTGATTTATGTCTTCACAGGAGAGATCAGAATCTGTTTTAAGTGGTTTTGTACCTGCTATGCTCTTGTCTAATGCTTTCTGCAGCTGTCCAACCCTCCTAAAGTACAAGGCCCACCTTCTGCCAGGCAGCAGTTTAATTGCCTCTGTGTCAACTGATGTATGTAAAATGCTTTTAAACCAGTAAGTTATGCTCTTGTACTGAAGATGTTGCTATTAGATACTAGAAATTAATATTTTTAGCTGCAGGCTTTCTTCTGAAAACTTGCTTGTCAGTATGGTGCAGTGTTACACAAATCTTTCAGTAAGAATAGTGCATAATGTATATGGAATAAAGGGGTGGTCAGATGAGAGACTTTCTTTCCATTTGATTTCTTCAAGTCCAGATGAGTTATCACATAGCATATAGTTCCTGCAATACTAAGCAGCTATGCCAGGTAGAAGAAGCAGGAATTTAACAGTTGGTGCAGAGTAACTGTAATTCTGTAGCCACCACCGACTTTGTGCAACAATTTTTTTTTCCCTGATGCATATGATCTCTGGATTTTAAATGCAACAGGCAATACTAAAATAGCGATTGTGCATTAAGATCTCTGCATAGTTGGTTTCTCATAGCCACATATTTGCAAAATGGCTGTGAGATCAGCTCACTGATTGCATGGAAAGAAGGTTCAAGCATATCTGAAACCTTCTAGGGAGCAAGTTCTTGCTCTGCAAATAAGCACAGCAGAAAAATCTTACAAAATCAAATGTTAACACAAACAGAATTTGCCCCTGAGAAAGTTGATGGAATGCAATAGTTCAGTTGGAAGGATCTACAAAGATCATCAAGTCTAACTGCCTGACCACTTCAGGGCTAACCAAAAGATAAGCTTATTATTAAGGGCATTATCCTTAACGAAACCAGGAGCAACTGCTCTTTGATCAGAGTGATCACAGAGCAATCACTGAGGCTGCAGTGAGGCAGATGTTACCAGGAGTACAGCAGCCACAGTGGCAGTACGACAAGAAAAGCTGTACTCAAAAACATAAGGCAGCTCTGCTATCATTGTCAGCTAAAGTAGTTTTTATTAAGGAGCCTCTATAAGAGGATGTGGATGATACTTCTCTGTCTCATTGCTATAATGGAGGTACAACATAATCTAGTTTAGTTTACAGACACAAGGTACATAGTCTTTTTGGCCCATGTTGATTCTGCAATGCAGCTTCAGCAACAGATCATTAAAATAAGCAGAACATCCCTTTCTTAGGTTATGCCAACCCAATGTACATACAAGCTATGGCATAAAGTACTTAAAATTAAACCCGTATAATTCTAAATGACAAATCCCCTAAACTTTGCCTTAACAGTTTTGAAAGCAGTGTATTATGTAACCAACCAAGTTTATTTGATACATACAAAGATGAAGTTATTTTTACAGTTAACATAACATTACGTTTCTCACATCTGATACAAGAAGCACTTACATTTGTGCATAGCATCATTCAGATGAATAATCCCACTGAAATCAATGAAGGTAATAACGTGAGTTATATGTTTGCAGAATTGCATTGAGCGTAGCATTTCAGACTAGTTAATGATATGCACATTATCTATGCTAGAGAAAAAAGTTGACTGAATTGAAGATAGATAGTTCTTTAATAATTTTGTTAATTTGCTATAAGGATTAAATTTACATAAGCTCCCAGTAGCATTTGTAATTTAAAAGATTTGTTTTGTTTCAAAGGGAATTTTAGTCTGACAATTAGAAAAATAGCACTTACTGAACTTAGTTTGTCTTTGCTTATTTGTGTGGTTAGTAAGTATAGTGAACTGTATTAGTCAGGAAAAAATTGCCATTGCCTAAGCCTATTTTGTCCTTTTTTTTTTTTTTTTTAAACTTTGCAAACTACAAAGAAAGGAAACTTGTGCGAAACCTAGTAAGAGCTCTTGAAGACAGTCAAAATAGTAGAGCTACCCAAATAGAATGTGTATGATGTCAACTGCCACCCTACATATCTCAGAATACATTAGACACTGCTACTGCTTGGACAGTCCCATCCGGTTTCAGTTTTCCTGGAACTACTAGCTAGTAGCAGTGGGGGGGGTGGGAACTCTATGAGGTACAAGTGATGCTTAAATTATTTTGTTTGGAAAACAGCAGGAAGGTGGTATGAGCTTGTCATCATATCCTCTGAAAAATTAATGAATATTCTGTTGAAGAAATCTCATAATTGAATTATAAATCTACTGATTTTACCTGCCCCATGTAGGGAAACAGGAAGTAATGACAACTAAAATTGAAAATTGCAACTGGAATCATCTGTAGATACATAGTGCAATACAGTAGCAGAGCACCAGGTGTCACTATGTACAAATGATCGAAGGAAAAGAGAGGCACAAGTGCCTGACCCAGTCTAGCAAGGCTGTTTTGTGTTCACCACCTACCCTGAGTGAACAAATTGAAGGGAGAAGTGATACTGGATTAAATGCACTTTGAATCCAGGGTGAAAATATGGTATGAACAGGTACAATTGTCTCTGTTGTTCATCAACAATTCTTTTTTATTTTCCAGTTACCACTCAAAACACAAAAGCAAACTGAGGCATAAGGGATCTAATCTTCATCCTTTCAAGTAAGTGAAGAAGGCCTGTTCCTTTGAAAGAGAAAATGCAAAGATCCTAGTATTTGGTCCAAGCACATGTGTAAAAACTAAGCAAAAGAAGTAATTTCACTTATCCTGTGCTAAAAAGAATAAACATACAGACATCTGGGAAAAGAACCAAACCAATAGTAAAAAAAAATGCTTGTAAATGCACATCAAAGACTTCAGGCAAGCCCATTAAACCCCTTTGGCTCCATTTTTTTTTCCCCTGTACCATGGAATTGCAAAGAGCTCTGGAGATCCAGAGCTATTTGGAAGAAAAGCCATTTATTTTTAAAATACCAACTATTTCTTTCCCTCAAAGCAGCTTATTTTATTAGCTGCTTCATTTTTTTTTAGGTGTATTCAAGTATAACAGAGTCTGCATGACCCTAATGTTTCATGTGTGCAGGAAAGCCCTACAGGAGAAAGACAGGCTGTGGCTGCTTAGAGAGCAAAGGAGAAAGAAGAAACTGCGCAAACTGCTTAAGAGAATAAAAAATAACGACACTTGCAGCATGCCTGGTCTGACCTGCTTCACCCATGACAACCAGCACTGGCAAACTGCTCCCCTGTGGACACGTAAGGATACTCTAAATTAACTAACAGATAGCTGGGTGCAGCGTACTGACTAGGATGATTCTAGGTTACCAGAAACTACCAGTATGATAAGGCAAGTAGCCAAAGCCACACGATTTTCCTCATACTAAATAATCCATGTTTCAATGTTGGCATGCATGATCCTTACAAAAGGCAAAGGAGTTAAATTAATAAAAACAACAAAACTGCAGATGAAAACCTAGAGATACTGCAGGCAGTACACAATACATACACAGTACATCGTATTATTATCTCAGCAGCTGGAATGTTTCCCAACCAGGAAGTGAAAAACAACTAGCTGAGACACTGCTCAAGTTAGACGTTTTGTGGGGGCTACGTAAGCATAGAACGTTATGCTGGAAATGTATTCTCTGCTTTAGAGCTCAGGAGTGAGGGAGTGACTGCCTATGAATAAAGCAGTACCATAACCAAAAAGTAATAAAATAAGCAGTGCCTAAAACCAGCAACATATATCTTAAGTCTTTATGATGCTTTCCTTTGCAGTGGGTCCTTTCTGTGCTTGTACCAGTGCCAACAACAACACCTACTGGTGTTTGAGGACAATCAACGAGACCCACAACTTTCTGTTTTGTGAATTTGCTACTGGATTTTTGGAGTATTTTGATCTCAACACTGATCCATATCAGGTACCTGATCATAGTACAGCTCTGGAAATGTATGAGTGTTCTTTACCAATGATGCATTGAAATACCGCAGTATTGGTACAAGAAGTAGATGCAACTATTAACATAAAATGATTTCGCTTCTCTCCTGTTGGAAGTAAACCACAGATATTCCATATGTGCAAGTTACCAAACTACAGAGGAATACCTGTTCTCTAACAAGAACCTCTCTGTATTGCAGCTAATTAACGTGGTGAACACACTAGATAGAGAAGTTCTTAATCAACTGCACATCCAGCTGATGGAACTAAGAAGCTGCAAAGGGTATAAACAATGCAATCCAAGAACTAGGAATATGGATCTGGGTAAGTGCTTCTGCTATTACACTCAGAAACTACCCAAAAGAAATGGATCTCTTGTTTACTGACATGAAACTTTCATCAGCCAAAAAATGATTTTAGAATTGATTTATACTAGTAATGCCCTGCTGCGGCTGATGATTGCATGCTCAAATGCTTGTATTGTTTGTTCAATTTGTCTTATGTAATGTTTCCAGAAATTCACACTTACATAGTAAGACTTGGATACTTAAATATGCAGCTGCTGAAATGCAGGAAGAAGAGCATCCCTGCCCCTGGCAGGGGGGTTGGAACTACATCATCTTTAAGGTCCCTCCAGCCCAAGCCATTCTGTGATTCTGTGACTGAAAGAGATGAGGAAGGAAGAAAACTAATGAAAGAACAAACAAATACCTAATAGCTGCTTCCGAGTTCATAGGCTCTTGGGATAGGTCAAGCTGGAAGGGACTTGCGGTGTTCATCTGGTCTAACTTCGTGCTCACTGTAGGGTCAGTTTTGAGGTCAGACCATGTTATTCAGGGCTTTATGCATTTGGATTTTGAAAACCTCCAAGAATGGAGACTGCACAACTCCTCTGGACAACTGGTCTAGCAGTTGTGTTACAGCATTCCATCTGAAGGCATGATTTTTAGGAATATTTCTTTTAGAGACAATACAGTCCACGCAGACTTACTAAACTAGCTTAGAAATAACTTTAACCTCAAAAACGGAGGCTAGTGCTTAAGCTGATTGGTTTTCCCTGGTGTTGGTGCAAGGTAGTTGTAAAATAACAGCAGGTCAAGGTAAGAGGTGCACTGAGGAATGCATTACACTACCAAAAGATGTGCTCTTCTAACTATGCCTTTAAGGTCCAAAAAGAATGAAACCCATAGTTCTTTATTCTTTTTCTAGGTTGGACTCATCGTTTTGAGTCCTTTCAGTTTTCCTGGTCTACTCAACACTATTCTGTGTTTGTTTTCTTAATGTTTAGTCATGATGGCAAACTGAAACATATAGTTATTTGTATTTCTCCTTTTTAAATTGCATTTCTTATTTACTCCTTAGTACAAAGGCATAAGAAATGCAATGTAAAAAAAATATGTATAGCCTTCAGAGCTTGAAGACCCCCACCCCCAATATACTGTTACATACCTAAGTCCACCTGAGTCAAAAATATTATTTCAGGTCTTATTTAGCGTATGTACCATCTAAAGCTGTATGCTTTGAAATCAAGTTTTTGGCATTTAAGTATACCACTGCAGGACGTTTACAGAAAAGTTTCACAATTACCTATCTCAATTTACAACCCATTTTACCTAGAATAA
Source organism: Anser cygnoides (assembly GCF_040182565.1). Lineage (NCBI taxonomy): Eukaryota > Metazoa > Chordata > Aves > Anseriformes > Anatidae > Anser > Anser cygnoides. Next base: position 9,777,819 of record NC_089888.1, read on the forward strand.
GGGATTAAATCTGAAAATAACAGTTCTAGTGAACATCTTAATATTCTGTTAATATTCTCAGATCTTACTTTAAATTGTGTGTTACCAAATACCTTATTCTGTTGGTTAATACAATGGTTAATAACATGTTAATTTTTTCCTCACTTAGGACTTAAAGATGGAAGCTACGAGCAGTACAGGTACATTTTTAAAAATACATAGTTAAATTATTATTCTTAAATACCACCTTTATGCTAAAGAGTTAGGAGTGTGGGATTGGGAACGACATGGACAGACACTGCCTACAGCGACGTTTGCAAGGTCTTTCCATCCCAGTTACTGTGAAACACTGGAGCTATTTCTGTTTCAATGTTATAGCATGTTCTAATCTTTGTAGTCAAAATTCAGGCTAAACTCTTCTCCTTCCTCATCTTTTAGACTGTAGTGCTGGTGGTTTTCTTGGTGATGGTTAACTTTTTTTCTCCTTTTGCTGCTTGAAAATTAGGCAGTTTCAGCGTCGAAAGTGGCCAGATGTGAAGAGACCATCATCTTCTAAGTCACTGTGAGTTGGGAGCAGTTCATGAAAAGCATTAGCTTTTACTTACCTTTCTTTTCTTTACTTTTCTGTTTGCATGCAGCACCTTTTTAACATCATCATCTGTTCTCATGAAATGCTAAGTGGCAAGTGCTCTAAATTAAGCAAGAAATATTACACTGCCATCGTTACAGACTAGTCCTGTACAAAACCTCTTGGTATATGTTTTCTGGGAATGTAGGAACATTAAGATTAAAGCAATTTAAAACTTGAGCAAAGGTGGACTCTCAATTAAGAAACCGATTACCATTACCTACCTGTAAGAATTTGAGATCATTGTGTTGGTTTTGTCTAAACTTAAATGTGTGGCAGCCTCCTAGCAGCCTCTCATAACATCCAGAAATAACAAGACTGATTGTCATTACTCATAGAGGGTCATGTACTTTCTTGCTATTTATCCAACCACCACCTCCCTCATGTTGTGAACAAAGAAAGCAAGTTAGAACAGAAAGTAGCGTACTTTGGATGAAGAAAGATCTGTACATTTTGGGTTATTCTGACATTATACTAAAATCAATATTGTTTGTTGCTTATTTTACTGCCTTCTGAAACTTGAAGATTATTATTCAGTGTAGTACTGGTAGTTCTCAACTTCCCAGACCCCAAAGGTGAGATACAAATTTAAAGATAAGAGAAATAGTTACTTTTGACATGCCAGTTACTCTCTGTCTCTGAACCTCCCTTAAAAAGAAGGTTGAGACTTTAACTCGTAAGGTGCTCTCCAGCTGTGCAGCAAGAACTACGTACCAGTACCTTCATCAATAGGCACAGTCTGACCTTCGCAACTCCTCCAAGAGCATTTTTGTCACCAAATGGTAACACTTTGTATATCTAGTTAAAGAGAGCCAAGATTGGATTCAGAACCAAACGAAGCTAGAATTTATGAGATATATTGATTGAAGTTTCAAACATGGTTGGTTGATTGTTTGTGATATACCTGCTGTATTTTTATAGGTGGTCTACAATGTTTCAATTGTTTTATTCCTGCATGGAACTATTGAAAATATATTCCAACTACTTCCTAACTAGAATGTTATACACTAAATCATGTTTGTTTTATTTTAAAGAGGCCAACTGTGGGAAGGATGGGAGGGCTAACCTCCCCACCTGCTGGACCTCAGTGAGGATATAAACTGGCCAGAACTTGAATTCATGTACAGACTATGTGAAAATGTGTATGATTTCAGAAAGAATTATAATGTTAGCCTGGAGGACTGGATGAACTTTGAGGCCGAACTAGATAAGAGTGTTTGCACTGGTGAGTGAATTAAGTAGATGAAATGAAATTATGGAACTCCTGTCAGGAACACAGGTCTCTTTGAAATCCACTATTGTACCTGCTTTTTGCTTTGGATTATACCTCACCTGCTTCACAAAGCATTTTATGTCAAGAAGACACCACTAACACTGTTCCAGGAATTGACAGAAGAGGAAATACAGCTGCATCCCAAAGAGGATTGCCATCCCCATGGGCAAAGTGTACACAAAGACAGTGGAAGTAAACCTACAACATTTTTCAGTTCAGCTATACCTTTGGATGGCGCGAGGGAAAATTTCAAAGCCAAGTATTTCTAAAGCAAGATACAGAAAACATGGATGTTTTTGCTTCCAACTGGGGTAAAGGTAATGGTGGAAAAGAACTTTTAAGAGATTCAGGAATTCAAGTGAGCAGCACTGAATATTCTCAACACCATGCTATTTCTCACATTTCCTCTGAGGGTATGTTTTAGGTCCATGTCTACTTGTCTGTCCTATTGACAACTCTAGGAAAATTAGAGAAATCTTAACTAACAGATGTCAGACTTTTGGAGGGGTTGTGTAAATATTGATCAATATACTGTTTAAAAATAAATTCTTTCAGGTTGTGAAGATTTTCGTTATTAAAAGTGTGGAATGCCCACATACCATTTCTCAAAATGTTACTTAATGTTGCATAGCACATTTCAGAATTCATCCATTTTTAAAAGTACTGAAAAAAATCAGTAAATGTACATCTTACATTTTAATGAAATCAGATTTGTATTAATTTTTTTTGTGGGTAATATTATATTGTATGTTCAAAACCAAAACAATTTGAGAAAGCAACATTGGCTTAGTAGTGCAACTTTTACACTTATTTTTAAAAGGCTGCTCCAAGAAGTTCAATAATCATGACCAATTAAAAAATAATCTAGTTATAGCTCAGTCTACAGAAAAGTAGATGATCTGAATGAGGGTTACTGTTTAAAAGCTTTCAAAGGAAAGAAAACATGACTTTACTAAGGAAGCACAGTGTACAGAGTCTATTTGAGTATCTTCATAAAGATGTTATTAAATACATCGTAATACAGGCAGTAGCAGTGATAATCTATCATTTTTTCCATGTTAATCTGCTACCTGTTTTAAAGCTGCATATGAGAGGAAGCTCGTGATAGACTCAACCAACTGTGGCCTTGACTCTTAACAACAAGAGGAACATTTTTTGCAAAATACAACCTTAACTTGCACTTCACAATAGAAAAACATTTTTGCTGCTTTCCTGGGGAAAGTATTAGCTGTCTACCTTTACCTGAGTCAGTATGCAGAAAGAATACTCACTAGGTTAGAGGAAAAAAGTTTCCACTTACCTTTTTTTGCATTCAGCCTATAACCTTTGAACAGAGGATGAGACTATCAGTCTCCTGCATGGCTAGTATTACTGCTCTAGTTGCATATCAGATAGAAGCTTGAAAAGTTACCATTTCCCTTCATGCACATGCAAAATACTGAGCTGAAAGATTTGCACACTATATAAGAAGTAGCTGTTACTTTCTGAAGGTAGGTTGTTGCCAAGTTAGGGGGAAAGCTACCACCTCTCCTCCTTTCAGCCCTGCTAAAGAGTGCTATTTAAGTTGAAAAAGACATAAATTCCAGTCAGTATTGATGCAACTTCGCTAAACTGGTCTCACAGGCCAAATGTCTAAGGCATTACTCCCTTAGGTTTTACAGCCAGCTGGAAAAAAAAAAAAAAAAACCATTTGCTATACATAGCTTTCCACAGTAACAGCTGTAGCAATTTTGTAATAGTAGCGGATTTCCTCTGACCATACCAGGATGTTGCTAGCAGCCTCAAAGTATTAGAAAGCTAATACACTATGTCACCAAGTTCTGATTTTAAATAGAAACCTTTATTTACATTATTATTAACATCCAAACACAAAAATCAGAAGAGCAGTAATACCTTACAACCAACTCTTTTATAAATCAGTCCCCAAGGTTTTTCTGTTTTTCAACATTAAGATACAGATATTTCAAGCAATACTTAATGTAAACTAAACTTAAATGCAATTCTCAATACTGTATGCCTTCTCCTGAGAATTTTTTAAAATATTGCTCTCAGAGTTACATGGTTTCATACTTGCTGTATCATTCAATCACCTGGTAGTCTGCACATAAATTCGAAAATAAAATGTGTGCTAATTGGTACAACATTCAAATAGTTTTTGTCTTATAACTGAAAAATGGTCCTGATTTCCTAAATTTAAAAGCAGAATTTTAGATCAAGATTGGATAAAGGTACTACACGCGAATTTTATAAAAACATGGTTTCTGTGATCAAAGAATAACAAAGTAGCAGAACTATGCTCATTATGCAGCAGTGACCAGAGGTGGTTGTACTAGCTAACTGTTCTCTTACAGTTGAAAAATTTTATACACGTTTTGTTGGTTTTGTTGTTGTGTTTTTTTTTTTTATCTGCTGCTACAGAACCAAATCAGAATTGGTGGAGATATTAAATGCTAACAGTTTTCAAGGTAAGTTTTATTTACTGCAGTCCATAAGCCTTTCAAACTAGACATAATATTTAGGATCAGTGTTGCCAAGAAAGATGTCATCAATGCAATTTTAAAATGCGCCCTCCCCCCCTTTAATCAAGTTTAAACTAAAAATCTTTGGATTCAGCAAAAAAGTAGGTACTAGAAAGCTCCAACATTCTAAATACAGATGAGAAAACAATGATCCTTTACAACACCAGTCAGGTAGGTACCAGCTATACATACATGTATAAACAGAATCACTCATTTTAAAAAAAGTTAAGAGGGTACAATGTATAAAGTTGTATACAGTCTAAGAGCTCACCTAATGAAAGCAATCAGGGTTTGTAGTTTCCATCAATATAATGAATAACTACAAACTATAAAGATTGTTCTACTCTCATTTATATAAAAAGCAAGGGATTGTTGCCTTTCAACTTCAGTAGGCAGCACTTAACAAACAGATATGTTCTAAGAAATAAGAAAGAAGATAAAAGTTCCTTAGCCTTTTAAAAGTTTCTCATTAAAAAAAACAACACGTATTGGATCGAAAGTTTCAAATAAATACTAACACCTAACCTATACACTCAGTACTAATTGCAAAGATAGGGTTGCGTAAGGTAGACTGAATCTACATTCCCACTGGAACACAACTGGCTGTATGCTAAGGATTAACTTGTTGAGAAATTTTCTAGTGAAAGTTACTCCTATTCAAATGGAAGATCACTGCATATTCTGAAAAATAAAACCACCTCATGCTTACAGTACCAAGAAGAAGCAATCAAGAACACTTTTTTTCTTTTTTTCTTTTTTTTTTTTTTTTTTTACTCACTTGGGAGAAGTCAGTTTTCCATTACACAGTGAATAACAGAACAAAAGCACCACACATCTTAAACATTTCTGGGTCGTCCCTTATGGAAGATTAGGGGTTTGACTCGCTGTAACTGCCTGAAACTGGAAAAACTGCAAGAGGAACTTCATTTCAAGGAACCAAAATAGAGAAAAAAATAAACCTTATCAGCAAATAATATGAATAAATTTGTAACCAAACAAACTTAAATACTGATATGAGAGAAACCTGCTTAGAAAATACATTCATTACTATTAGAACAATCCAATGAAGTGCAGACATTTGGTTAAGTGTGGCTTAATATCCTTAAAGATTTTTGGATGTTATGTAACAACAAATATTTGCAACAGACAAACTTCTTTTGAAGAACATTTAGAGTTTGTTAAAATCGACCAAAAAAGACACAATCCAGATTCATCAGCTGAAAAGGAGAGAGATCATAGAAAGACATGATCGTCATGACAAGTCATAACATCTTACAATACAGAGCCTTTTTGTCAAATTGCCTTATGCAAAAATAAATGTAACAAAGTGCTCACAGGTGGAGAAAGCATTTAACAACTCGTCTTTTATAAAAAGCTATATGTTAAAGATGTAAAAATAAATGAAGTGTCAAAGACCAAAGAAGAGAAAGGTGTGGGCTGAGGTCACCCAGCTTCAAAGTCATTAAGTTTAATTAAAAAAAAAAAGTATTCTATTTGGACCTCAACTACGCTGAGTTTACAGAAATCAATTTTGTTAAATATTTAGCTTCACAAACTCTGCAAAAATGAGTTAGTGACCTACAAAAGTCATATATATAATACATTATCTTAAAGAACATATTTACAAAATTTATTCACAAAAAGACTGCAAAATTCTGATTCAGACTGCAGTGCCTTGCCTTGAGTTTTCTGAAGTATTTTCAAAATGATGAAAGATTATTGCTCTTATTTCCATACACAGAAAACATTACATTATGCAGTCTTTTCAAATAATTCTTAAGAGATTGTGTTTGAGAAGGAACATGAGCACACCCTACCTTCATATTAAGTCCTTATCAAAGATATTGCATTAATCCATTATATAGTCTTATATAAAGTGCACTCAGCTGCACATCAATATGTAAATATTAGTCACAATTGTGTTTAAATAATTTAAATTTATTATCCTCTCTTTTTACCCCTTGGCATCAATGGACAGGATAGTATTGGAATAGTATGTGCCAATTCATTTTGCACTGCTCCTTTGCTTGGGAAATCCTGACTCCTGGGGGTAAGAGATTAAAAGCAGCATTTATATTCAGGAATTAATATAAAAGAGTCAAGGCTAGGAACTACATTCTCTGTCAGATACTCTTACTAGAGAAATCAGGAAATTCTTATCACTGTGACTTCTCCAGGCACTTTCATCTGCCTGTAGTTAAAGGGCTTTGGATAGCTACAGTAAACAGACAAGGTATTCCAGGGGTCTACCCATCCTATTTACTAAAATGCCTTTGCCGAATTCACATTTCTAGAGGCAGAGCGCCAAAAATATTTATGACCTTTTTTGTACACCACAATATACAGTAATACAGACTGCTTCTACTAAAAAAAAGTGGGTTTTTTGTTTTGTTTTGTTTTTCTCTGAATGAAGTAACTTAGGACATCATGGTGATTAGCGGGAAAAGTCCCTTATTTCCATAAGGCCAGTACTAGTTGCCATGAAGAATGCGTAACTTTCCTTTATAATACTAGTGCATCGTTAATACAGCGCATTCTTGTTTGGAGATCGGGTTTAGGTGTCAGCAGTATTTCTGTTAAAGAAAAGAAGAAAGCATCATCAGCGAAAATAAAAAATACCTTTGCTGGAAAAACTGGTCAACATTTTGCATTTTGAGGAGGAAAGTACTGACAGTCAATTTCTAAGCTGAACAGATTTTAGAGCTCCATTTTGAAGATAAATTTGCAGAAAAGAAATGCTGTCCCAGAATTCCCTAAACACATTATTTGGTTATCTTCACTGTGTGATGTGGTTTTGGAAAATGTGACTTCCAAAACTTCCTTTTTCCCTCTTTATAAAAGGTACTGGTTTTTATCAAAGTACTCATACCTTACTTGTCTTGCAGAAGTCCTCGGATTATTTTGGCTACTACTTACGTACCTTAGACAAAATTTCATGAAGTACTGGCAAACTGAATAAATGTAGCTCATCTCAATATTATATTGCCTATCCCTTGGCATTTTCTGGAAAGCGTACAGCACAAGTATAGTTAGTATTTTGGCCTCCTTTGTCATACCCATTATTAGCTCACTTTCCTCTTAAATAAGAGGCCTAAGTTTTCCTTAGTGTCTTGCTATGCATACACAAATATTCTAAGGTGTTACAAGGGTAAGTATTACCATTAGCTTCTGCCAGAAAATACTGCGATACCAGGATTCTTGGTTCATCTGCTGAAGATGTTTTTCGCAGTCCCTGTGTTTTCCTTTCTGGGCTTTCTCCAAGCTCCCTTTGTGCAGTCCTTTGTGCGGTTTAAACCTCGATCCAATACGTGATACTTCTAAGTCAACAGCTAATCACAGCTGCTTGGATTCATCAAAAATAGTATGTATCTTGTGTCATACAAGTTGTATGTCCACAGATGTAAAAACAAAGAGGATAACAGAGGATTGTGCCAGAGGAATGTCTTGAAGCAAATCATACTCAGTTGGAAAAGAGCCAATACATCATCACTCATTATGGGCAACTTACCTGGTCTGGACCCATAGGCATCCCTGACATAGGCATAGTATTAATGTTCATCTGTCCAATATGGCCACTGCTGCCATTCATGTGCATCATACTGTACGTTGCAGGATTACTTTGATGGCTAAACTGTTGCTGTGGAAAAGAACTGAAGCACAAAAGCAAGAATAAAATGACGTTCCAAGAAGTTTACTCACTGTTATATTGCCTTCCCTGTACCAGCTGTCAACATGTGAAAGAATTACGTTATCAACAGAAGCCTAAAACTATTTCTACATTTATTTATATCTGTATATTGTCTGTTTAACATAGAAATAAAAATTTCCCTCCCCAAAGGAATTTTGAATTTTTAAATATATGCAGAAGTATGTATACACATTTCCTATTGTAACCTTTTTGGACACACTGTGATACTATTCTGAACCTTTGTATTTCCCCCAAGTTGTGTTTTCAATATTTAAAGAGTGAATGTTGTCTCCAGTTGCAAAGACTGCAGGGGTCCAATATGAATAAATGGAACTAGGCATAATATAGGTTCAGTCTATTTCCTAAACCAGAGCAGGATCAAGGACAATACAGACCTTAGAAATATAATTATTTTTCCCTTTTCTATATCGTTTTCCTACTACAAGCTCTTTAACATAGTTTCTACTTTTGGGCAAACTGAAAGACAATTTTTGAGCTATAGGTTATAGCTGTAAATTTACCTGCTCCTGGTCATGCTTCCTGAGGGCCAGCCCTTCATCTCAGGAGACTGGTACATTGCTGCTGCCTGAGGATGCTGCATCATAGGATTCTGAGAGGGTCCCATTCTTGACGACATCATTGGATTGGGAGGGCTTGATACTCTGCTAAAGGCAGGATCAGGTTGTTGGGTTATTCCTGACAAGACAAAGAACAATATACTCATTTATCATCACCTAGGACTTGGTTTATCTTCTTGCAAGGATAGGAGGGGAAAAATAATCTTTGTTATAGGAGCATTTCCATTTTTCAGAATGATCAGTATTTAGTCATTTTGGATTAACAATAAATAAAAAAGGAAAAGAACACCAGACAGACATTCAAAACAAAACAAAAAACCACCATGTTAGTACTAGTACCATAATTAGGTGGATAGGAGAATTGCTGTGGAGGAACTTGAGCCATTGGAGGGCCTGTCAGACCACTGTCCATGCTTCCTGAGGCAGTCACATTTGGTGGTGGACTGAAGGCCTGAGGTTGCTGTTGCTGCTGCATCATCATTGCCATCCTCTGTTGTCTAAAATGATGACTTATTATCTCCCTGTTACGCTGAGCCACCATTTGAGCATTAAGAAAACCTTGTTGCTATCCCCCAAAGAAAAAAAAAATCATATTAGAAAATTTTTTACAAATAAAGTTGTCAGACTCAAACTGTCTACACTCTTAAGACCCAGTATATCACTCACCAGAATAGAAAGAAATTTTATTTTTAAGAAAACCCACAGCTATTACAAAAAATATCCAAATATCAAACAAAGGTTTTCATTGATTTCATTGTTACTGTTACAAAACAGGTGATAGAGTAGACTGTCTATTACTTCCTACATGGAAAAGACAGTTTGCACACTGTACTGATAGCATGAACCCAATGAACAAACCTCTCTGAAGTCTCAAGAATAAAAGAGGTAAAAAAAACACCTTTTTTTTTAATTGTACAGTGGAAGAAAAAAATGCTGTGGCACCAAGAAAAAAGGTTCAAATTCTAAACAAACCTGTAAAAGATGTGTCTGTCCAAAAATGACTCTTTCAGAAATCGTTAGTGTAATAATTACTTACCTGTGATGCCACCTGTGGCTGCATAACTGGTCTCATCACTGAGGTATTACCACTGCCTGGATTTTCCATTTTCATTTCAAGGGCTTGACGGGTTTGATTCATGAACTTAGAAAAAGATATTTCAGCACTGTTAGCTTGAAAATACCAGTATCTGAACAAAATTATGGCAACTCCTTAAAAAAAAAATTCTTTACACACCACTTGAATTTCTAAAGCACAGTGGTTAATTTTTCCTTGTTTGACATACCTGAAGTACCAAACTATTTGCTATCGAGCTCAGACAGACACACAAAAAGAAAAAAACCTTCAAATAGTGCAGTACCAATTGGCTTTATTTTTCCCTTTGAAATAGCGCTTTTTAAGAATAAATATATAACAGACTGTCTCTCTGTTCCAAATCATGCTTGGGGCCAAAGAGTATGATCTCCAGCTTTGTTTAAAATAGTGAAATTTTTTCTCCTTCCTTTCTATCACAACATCCCAAAACCATACAGCTTGAACTAGTGTTGTAGAACAGCCAAGACAGAACACAGCATTTCCTAAGGATTTAACGTTGCCATTCCAGGTCACACAGCACTATCTCAGTTTTCTGCGTTTTATTTGTACATTTTCTATTACCCAAAACTTCACCATGTCCAAGTGTATTTCTGAAAGGCCACAGCACAGGAAGCATTTTCCATACTAAAATCATATTCAATGCTGTTCTCTTATATTTGGTATCAGGACTTCATTCTCACATGGGAATTCAATACTGAAATCATGCAGCAATTTTTTAAAGCAGTGCTTTCAAGCCAGTGTTAAGATCTATGTGGCTTTCATCTACTCTCTCAACTTCTATCCTAAGAAAAAACCTACGGCAACAGCAAATCATAAGGGAAAGCAAAACAGTATTTCAATAAGCCCAAATGCAGGAGAAAAAAAAAAAAAAGAATATTTGGTTTTCAGGAAAAATGTAACTGCTTATGTAGTGGTTAAAAATGATAATATTAACATGGATAATGAGATCATCCAGAGCTATGTTGTACAGGATTACCGTTTTAATTAAAAAGCACTGTCAAAATTAAAGTTCCGTCCTTTCGATCATCTGCTATAATGTCAATTTCCATATTCCTGAAGTAATACACAGTTCAGAGCACACCACATTCTGAAACAAAACAAAAGTGTAAAAGCAGGAGCAAAAGATTACCTGCTGCCCCTGAAGCCTCTGCTGGAGCTGCATGCGGAGCTGCTTTGGTGTATTGGTCCGAGGTCTCATCACATTTGCTCTAGGATGCATACTTTGAAGTGGAAAATTGCTTTGTTGGCTCATCTGATTCATCACTGAATTAAAGGATGGCTGTTGTCCCTGAATGCTGCTAAAACCTCCTGGCAGGGCTGCCCCTTGCCCTTGATAGGGCTGACCATATAATGAAGGCTTCTGATCAATCATCACTGCAGATTCCTGACCTTGAAATGAATCTTGCTTGGCTTCCAAAGCTTGCCCCTTCAAGAGATGTAAAACACATACTGCTAGTGAGACCAACAGTTTCTTGAGTAGAAGATAGCATAAGCAAGATTACTACTAGTTTTGTCTCTAGACAAGTGAAATAGCAAAAGTGATTGTTAATAATTTATTTTAAAATCAGTTCTGCTGCACACTGCTCACATAAGCAGATCAATATCATTATTCAAACCCTTCTGCACTTTTAAACTGCAGTTTGTACAAATGATGGTGTGATTTTGTGTTTTCCAGTAAATTCCAAAGATTTTAACAGAATTTCTTTTTCCTATTTGTTAGCCATGCAAATTCAGGCAGGCTGGAATTAGAAGAGATGAAAGTGTCCTACTCACTCATCGGTTTAATCAATAAAAGTTCTTCAATGATAACCTTTACTCTAAACAAATACTTCCAAAGAGATTTAGAAAAATGGCATCAAGGAAGTGAGAAGAGACACATGTGAGTGAGGAGGCTCTCCTCACTTTCTTTTCACGTACCAAAATAATAAAGGCTATTGGAAAAAAAAATGGCCAGAATTTCTTCCTTCTTACTTGGTTTACAAGATCAGGAATTCCTAGCGCTCTGTCAATTTCTTCCAGGCTCGTGACATCTGTGTTACTTAGCAATGTGTGCAGCTGATCCAAAAGCGCTCTTTCCTCATTCTGTCCTTCCACGTTTGGTGCTGCACATAAGAGGTCATCCAAAGAGTTTCTCACTAATTGTCTATAAATATATATAAAAAAATGCAACCATTATGGACTATAGAGACATGTACTTAGTTTTTATATTATATATTGACCTGGTGATGATGAAGTACACCCAGAAGACTGAAGAAAGACTTAAAAACTTAATGTCCACATTTAGGTCTAGAAACACCCAGTCAATTGTCATCTATCCTTCAACATTTGTAAATTCTGTTTTCTCCTGGCACCTAAATATTAGCTTCTGAATGTTCCAGAGAGACATAATTTAAGATTTTCCCACTCTTTTCTCTGTGCCTCCCAACTCAGGGACTGATTGATTTTGTTAGCAATACCTTTTGTGGGGCTGGGTTAAAGAGGTCCAGTGTCATATGATGACAAAATATCAGCAGAATAGGAAATTAATTCTGATCTGTTGTCCCCACCGCATAAGCTACTTTGATTTTTTTTTCCAGGTCTTAAATTCATCTGACAAAGAGTGAACAGTCGTATTCAAACACTTTTTAAAACTTTCCTTAATTCTACCTGTTTTGTGAACCCCGCGATGCTTGCTCCATGGACAGCATGTTGTCAGGCCATGATCCTGGCTGGTTAGATGGTGCCGGCTGTCCGTAGGGATTCCCCCCCAAACCCATGTTAATCTCATTCGACCCTGTGAAGTAAAACACTTGTTTTTAAAACAAAAGGTGTCATCTTGCTCTTCAGTGTTCACACAGTGTTGTGGAAGATCATATAAATTATGAAGTAGCTTCAAGAGCTACTGATTAGCATGTTTCAAGGTGCATGCATACATAAATTCATCCTCAGGCTTATTTCAAAAATATGATATGACCACAGATTTAAATATGAATATGAGTACTTAAATGAGTACCTGAATTTGCAGTGTGGTTTCATATGAAATTTGGACAAGCCATGTGAGAAGAGTTTTGAAAAATTTTGCAAAAAGCTTTTAAAAACCCTGATCACTGTTCACAGTAATAATAATAATATTTATGTCAAAGATTATTAAACAAATTAGGTACCAAGTAACGTGAATTAAATTGATCAGAATACTAGCATCTTCACATATAATCATAAATGGCATCCGGTTCCTGGAATTTAGCAGTGAAGTACTGCACTAAAGTAACAGAAATAATCTATAAATTATCCAGAAAAGATCTGGAGATTCAGCATGAACGACCTATATACAAAACACAGATCACCAGAAAAAAAAAAAACAGTAAGAACATCAACAAGTCATCAAATGCCCCAGTCAGGGGAGATAAGTCTTAACCTCAAAGAGTCAAGTCTTCAGATGAAAAGCTAGCATTGTATGAAAACTGAAAACGTTTTGATGATGCTTGCAAAGAAACTAATGAGATAGTGCTAAGTATGACAATAAAAAATAAAGAACTTACTCATGTGAATCATTTGCTGTTGTAGCACTGGTCTTGTACCAGGTATGCTATTAGAACGAACGGGCAGTCCGGGCATAGAGCTGCCTGCTGTGGGTCTGGGCAGTGATGCACTAAACTCAGGTCCTGGTCTCATCACTGAAGTAGAACTTGTAGGTTCCAACCTGTTAACCTTTGAGTTTGGCAAACCCCAGTCTCCGGACTGGTGTTGATTCATAGCTACATTTCTGTTGGGAGCACTCACTATAAAAAAAAAGCACAAAATACAGTATTTTTTTTTTCTAGAATGCAATACGTGTTTTCGTTTTAAAACTAACTTTATGTAGATTTCTTTGTTGGTGGTTTTCATTTATTTTTACACCAATAAGGACACTCGCCAATGACAGAGCAATTCACTGAACACTTAACAAAAGCAACTAAAGGTTACCATGCTAAGTTTTAAATCATCAGTTATATTCATTAAATATATATTTAAGTTGCCAATGTTTGACTGCCATTGTGACTTGTTCTTGCTTCTATATATCAAAAACAAATTAAATTCAAAAACTTTTAATAGTCAAAAATAATTTCACTACTAATACAGAAACAAAGTCCTGATAATAATACACAGATAATAAACAGCTATGTTCTTAAAACTTCAACTAGAGATAATAATTAAGAAGTATTTCTATGCTGATTATAAAACTAACATTCTTTAATGTTTCTTCTACCAAAGCTCATACTATAATCTTGCAATATTTTTTGCATTAAAGCTTTTTCTTTTACAATGAGAACTATTTGTACACAATCAACAAACCTAGATTTGCTCCAAAGTTTTCCTGGTTTTCAATCATTCTTGGACTTCCACCCATCAAGTTTTGCTTTTGTAACATGGAGAATGCATTGACGTTCCTCACTGGAGCACTCGAACCCACAGGGCTGTCTAAAGACATGGCTCTGCTGAAAGGTGGACGGGTGGGCTGCACAGACTGGGGACTCCTCATACCTGTTGAAGAATTAAAAGAAGCTTGCAATTGTATATTTTAAATAGAAAGTACCATTAATGACTTATAAAAATTTAATCTATTTACAGGCATGTATATTTGACCTTAAACAAGCCAATAGCTAGCTACTCTGCTTATGTTCTCAATGCCCAAGCCACATTTTGAATGCATAGTTCAGACCTTTCACAGGCAAAGCCAAATGCAACTCCATCTGACACTAGACATAAAAAGGTATGTTTTAATTTAGGTTCTATAATGAACCCTGCTTTTAGCATTTTGAAATACTCTAGTATTTTGGACACTTTAATATATAGGAGTGGACTACCCATCCTTTGGATAACTCTGACATGGAGACAGGAACAAGTCAAATGGATCTCTGAATCAAGTGGAGCCCAGAAGCAGTATGTTTTGGAGTCCAGAAACAGTATGTTTTTGAGCACTTTGCATTACGTGGATTTATTAGTGAGATCACTGTGTTCTACAGCCAATGCTGTCAGTGACCTTACATGTTCTTGTACTTGATTTCACATTTCTCATTATCCATGATTCACCTCCTTAGGTTACCTCAGCAAACTATGACCCCATATAATCAAGAGATGACCAACATTATAAAAGGACATGACAATTGTAATGATAATGATGCTGGTCTATTAGCAAGGTTATCTTTTTCTCCTACTCAGCTTCCTGTTAAGAAAGGTCATTCCTTTCAATGTCAAGGAGGAATATTGATTAGAATTTGCAAACCACGAGATGTTTTACATAGAGTAAGTAGGAAATCAAAGGCTTGCCACCAATCCCATGTTATTTCCCTAGTCATCTGCAAGGAACAAAAATCCTCAATTTCAATTTACAGCTGACAAAACATTTTTCCTGATGTTTTGCCTCTGAGAAATCTGGTAGACAATCCCAGAAGAAACCATTAAATGAGGAACTGACGTTAACTTTATTCACTGTGTATATAGTAGATAAGTGCAGCCATTTTGCATTGCATTTATCCATGAAGATACAGCAGATCAAAATGTATTCTCTAAGGATTTTAGGATGCATTATGTTTACATCAAGTAAGAAGAAAAGCCTAATTGTAAAACCAAAGTGATATTAAATGAAATTCCTTACTCAATGGGGCATTTCCTTGAAATAATGCTTGCTTTGTTCCAAAGCTATTTCCATTTGTAGACATAGCATTATTATAAAACTCTGAACTAGTCAGATCACCTAAAATTGCATCCAAATTATCCAAGTCTCCACTCATCTGAAAAAGAAGCAGTAAAATAACCAAGGTCATTTACTATCATACAACTATCATTCAGCTTTTATTTAGCTTCTCACTAATCTTAAACAATATTATTGAGATAAATATTTTAGTTCACGGGCAGTACCTTAGGCTTTCTCCCAATTTCCAAAGAATTTCCAATATCAATTAGCTATGTTTTTTAGAGTATTTTGCTCTGTTAATTTTGAGAATAAGGTGAAACTGGAGGTACATGTAAATAACAAGAAACTCATTTTCGAATATAAAATTGCAGTCATCTCAAATTACAAACATAAAAATACTAATAGCAGCAAACAATATCAAGAATGTTTACCATTCAGTGATAAATACTGCATTTGCCATACATAAATATCCAAATTTGATCATTGCTAAACACAACACCAGACAAAAAGTACCCACATATTTTTCTAGTCAATTGGAGCCCTAATCTTTTTTGTATATTTGTTGTTGAATCAGATGTGCTTTTACCAGAAAAAAAAAAAAATCATATATAATGGTTTTGAATCTTCACACAATAAGCTTGTCTGAACATGTTTGTAAGATCTCAGGAGCAAGTACTGAAACTATACTAGGGTACTATTACACAGTTGTTAGGAGCTGTAAGTACACTGTTACTAACTGTTTATTGTTGTTCTATAAGAGGTACTCAGAAGTGTTACAGGGTGTTTTACTTAGAGTCAGCCATTCGCAAATGTAAGAATTGTATAGGCATTTTTATTTAGAGTTGTTACTGATTTGGAAAATCCAAATTCTAAGATACCAACGTGTTTTCAGTAAACTGTGCCATAATGACTGGTATTATTTGCTTTAAAACAGTTCCAAAGGTGACTTAGGATCTAAATGCAAAATAAGTACTATCTGTACTTCATAATTTTATGAACAGCTGTCTCCAACAAGTGTACCACTGCTTTCAGTAGAATTATTTCACAGAGACGTAGTTTGCTTTATTGTGACATTTCTTGGAATTTCATCTCTTGAAATATTGAAGCAAATAGACATATATAAATATATATTTGAAAACTGTATCAATATATAAGTATATATATTTATATATATAATATATGAATATATATGTATTTGAGACAACTTTTCCCTCATTTAAGGGAAAAAAAGAGTACAAGAACCAATTAACTAAACCCAGTCAATATCTATTTTAAGCATTACACATTTTTATGTATTGCATATATTTTCAAAATGACATTACATAATGTCTGCTAGTTTTACCTTTTGTTTGTTGCATTGCCAGCTAATTATAAAGGCGTTTAACAGCTCTGTTTCATAATAAGCCACAAAAATAAACACGTTCAATGTGAAATTGCAGATGCTGAAGATTTAATTTTAGGTAACAATTTGTAAATAGATGCTACCTTAATCAAACAATAACTTAAAGTCTGCACTACACCAGGACTTCAGTACAGCTACAGCATTTGGTTAAATACATATCTCATACTTCTATTTGTTTGAGCGTTGGCAGTTACAATAAAACCTGACCATGTAGTTCCCTACCATCCGCACATAACATGTTAGAAATGTTTATACGTGCATACAACAACAAAAAAAAAAAGTGTTGTCCTTTTAGCAACTCACTGTAATTTAAAAAAAAAAACAAAACACTGACTAGTTCATTACCATCACTTTACATTATACTCTACCTCCTCTGTTGGTTCCGTTTTTATTTTCATGTCCTTTTCTTGACTGGAAGTAGGAATAGTAGAACTACTGCACTGACCCATTTTATTATCCACATTTTCTACTTTAGGCTTCAACTCTTTGGAAAGTGGATCCTTAACATCATCTTTATCTAACAGGTATCTTAGTAAAGCATTGTTTTCCTTCTTCTTTGGGCTCAGTTGTTCCTGTTTGACAGTGCCTTCTCCACATGGGGCTGTATTAGCAGTGTCATGATATGTGTCTTTACCAGTAGCTTCAGCTGTGATCTTGGCTACTTCTGCAGGAGAATTACCGTTCTGCAACAATTTATGTAAAATTCTATGCTTCTCTTGCAGGAGTGACCCATGCATGTTTGAGGAGGAAGACACCCCTCCAGATGTCGATGAGGAAACTCCTGAAGGACTGGTAACATTGGTAGAAGATTCTTTACAATTAGATTCTAACGGCGAGTTGGATGCTGTGGAATGTCCTCTTTCATCTGAGGAGCACGTGAGTAGCTGAAGCAGCTTTTTATGCCCTTTGCTTTCAGATTGTCCTCTCTGACTTTCAGGTGCCTCCAGGCTTCCCTCTTTACTATCTTTTTCACTAAGGAGATCCCTGCTGTTTGACTGGCAGAGGGAACTTTCCACTTGATTTTGTTCACAATACAAGCCGGAAGGACTTTTGGAGTCTTGGGTGCTTCCTTTATTTTGCTGAGCTACACTCATGTTTGGGGAATTATCCAATTTTGGACCTGGAGAAGAAAGTGTTGATAACAGGGAAGTTCCAACACCCTCGCTAATGGCTTGAAGAGCACTAAGAGAACTGCTAGAGAAAGTGCTGTTGCTGGTGTTGCTGGCAGACCCCATTGGAGAGTGCATACCTGTATCACAGGAGAGAGAGCAAACTTATTAGATTACAGTACTGACTATACCTACTTTTCCTTCAGGATTATGTCTGACTGCTACATTAATTACTTTTAAAAAAGTTAAGAAGTTTAAAAGTTAATTACTTTAAAATAAATTTTAACATGAAATTACGTATAATATATTTAAGTCACGTGTACACAGTCATATAGAACTGTTAAAAAGGATGAAAAATGGAATTCAGATAAAAGTGGGAGAAGAGAGCTTTAAAAAAAATAGCTTGCAGCAAAAATGAAGTACCTGTAACTGGAGAAAACTGGTGCGAACTCATTTTTGGACTCCCTCGATTCCTAGGAGATATCATTATATTCTGTTGGTTGGATGTTAAACCAGGACTACCGTGTGGTGGGCTACTTATATTTAACCCATAACTGTTGTTCTGATAAGCAGAGGACTGCATTCCTGGTCCAGAGTTCACTGGCCCCATACTACCAGGGCCTCCATATCGAGAGTTGTTCAGCTGACCCACTGCATTGGGATCTCCCATGCCATAGTTCCTGTTCTGCAATGGCATGCTTTGACTGGGTGACATGTTCATAAGACCACCAACAGAATTTGTATTTCCAGCCACAGGTGTTCTCATGTTTTGCCCAACTGCATTAGGATTTGGTCGATATCCATTTTGCTCTCTGTAAATTCAACAAGACACCCAGACACCCCAAGAGAACAAATTAAAACTGTATTCAGAATCAAATGCTATAAAGACAGAACAACAGTATTAAATAATTTTTCAATAAGAACAGTGAAAACTCAAGCATCTCCACAAACACAGAACTGAACTATGCCACTCATTTATTCATTCTAGAAGTGCTCAGTCCTTTAGGTGAGTTGAGTTACAAGTGCATACAGTATCACCTCTTCCTTCTTCTACTTCGTTCCTGAGTCAACGCATGACACTATCCTAACATGCACACTAATCACACCCTGAACAATCTCAACTACTCATTTTTCAGCATCTGGAGGTACTTTAATGCCAGAAGCTGAGAGACTCCCTCCAGAGTGGCATATCAATTATTCCTGCAATCAACAAGAACAGGTCACAGGAAGTGCTATTTAAGGTACGTTTGAGTCATCAGTGATGCATCTGAGGGGGTTTTGTTGTTGTCTTTTTAACTGGTCTGCAATTAAAAAGAACAAGATGCAAGAGAAAGCACATAACTAAGCATTTCTATTTCCAGTGTTTCATCATTGTAAATGTTAACCCAAAAGAATACTAAACACATAATGACAGGCCCCCTGCAGGAACAGAGGGAAAAACTTCCCTTTTGACTGGGGCTGTCATTCTGCCACACAGCTGCGAGGCTGCATGTCGACTAAAATCTTAAGATTGAATAAATGTGTCATTTATTTGCATGCTATGCAACACTGCTTCCCAAATTATTATTCTTCTGTTTGAGCTTTAACCAAATAAAATATTTTGGCATACTAGTTTTTCAGGTATCTTCAAGGTTAGATATATTTTTAAAAGCTATGACACTTAAATGACAGACACCATTGATTTCACCTTTGAAGAAAGTGGGTAGAGACAAACCCATGACGGTCATTAGTTACAGGATTTCGAAATAGTTTACTCTTTGTTTGCGCAGTTACGATAGTACCATCCGCTAAAGAAAACCGATACAATGGTGTTTCAGCATGACCTTGTGTATAAGCTGTAAAGGAAATACACTGATATCAGTCATATGTAAAAGACCAAAAATTGTTAATATGCACTCTATAGATTTTTCAGCAAAATATCCCTCTTCTGATGAAGACAAAAATAATCCAAGACATACACAAGAGTGATATTCAACTAAAGGAAGCATTACACATTTTCTCCTCTAACAGCAGAGGGAGCAGAAAAGCAAACAAAAGATTATTTTGATGCTGCAGTATTTTGTGCTAACCATGCACAGCTGGCAAAGTTCTATATTTAACAGATTTCCAAGACTAGATTAGCAGGTTTCCGTGACTCGTCCTTGGGGAGAAAGACTAATCAACGCTTAAATAGCAACTTCAGTTAAATAAATAGGTAACAAATATGAAATAGAAATGAAATTTGGAAGCCTTCTGATTAAGTACTTTCAATTTCAAATTATTATTTTTTTTTAAATCAAAAAATTGTGGAAACCACTGCTTTTAATCTGAGACCCAAATTTCTTCTTAACGTGGGATTTATTTAATCAGTTAAATTGAAGAACTTCCAATGGAATCTCCATTTTCTGCCACTACACTTTCCTTATTTAATATCCCCCTACTTGAATTTGTTAATCATTGAGAAACACTACAATTTAGAAAATGTACGAAATTTCATTTTCTTACTGTAGATGGTGGCTGTACTTCACTTTATCAAGATTATCAAAGTAGCATTACAAAATAACACTGGAACACTGAAAATATTTTGAAACCCTGTATCTTGAATAAGATGAAAAAAGGCATCAACACAAACATTACCACTTTTCAGACTAGCTAACAAATAAACTATCCTTTCTTTAGCAAAATAAAATAAAAAGAAAGTCATGTTAAAAGAGAATAACAAGCTAATGACAAACAAGGATTACATGTTATTACAGAAATTTAGCTGTCACTGTCATTGCTATATCCATCCATAGAAAAAAAGATTACTTCAAGCTTCCAGATTATTTATCTGGCATTTTCCATGAAAAGTATCTACACAGACACATTAGAAAAACAAAATAACTTCTATCAGAATTTCTATTTCTCAAGAGTTCATCCTTCTTCAGACTGTACATATGAGTCACAGCAATTAACTAAAAATATGGAAAAAATGAACACAGGCAGGATTTTAGCATTTTTGTTTTTCAGAAAAATATGCAGTCACTGGGAAAAGCAGTACAAGCAAACACTGTAAACAGATTTTTACCTTCATGATAATGGCGTTTGTTTGACCATGTCTGTCCATCATTATGGCATAAGAACCTCTGAATACATCGACGAATTGTGTCTTCAAAGCCGGGTCTCATGGAAGATCGCAACGAGTTTGTATCAATGTTGACAAGTTTGCCTGTTACATGGAAGAAAACATGCAAGATAAACTCTTTAGGACTATACCAATCCTTTCATATAAACATGATACATTTCTGAAGGCTCCAACATCACTCTTTGAATTGTTCATCACCCTAACACCCAATTTTAAGTATGCAGAAGCTACGTTTATGAATAATCTGCCATATGGGAGTATGATGCTGCTTGTTAAAACATCAATTCCCAAACGGATTTAGATAATCATAAAAGAGGAAGTTCAAATATCCGTAGGTTAATACTAGAGCTTTTAGAAAACATACAGCAACTTTATCTCTGGTTACAGGCACCTAAAGGATGCACAGACAGTAAAACTTTCTACTAACCAGCTACATCCACAAATTAACATCTTAAACATAAACACTGAAAAGCCCAATATAGTTATTTCAATTTAAGCAGCGTAAAATGCTTTAAATATTAGCTCACGTACTGCAGAAAAATACAAACATTCTAGAACTTTCATTACCTTCAATTATGATTTATATTTCTTACATGTGAAGGAAAGCATAATGAAAACAATTTGAAATGCTGCCAAGTAAAGACACAAGCAATGTTTTAAACCAACCTGCCAGACAACGCCATACCAGCATACAGACAGAAAATGTGTCCCACACTTGCTATTACACCCCAGTGCCAACGATGGTATATTTAAAAAAAACAGTTAGGAATTCTTGTTATGAATTCTGCTAGTCACTATGGATCCGCAACTTATTTATGTATCTAAAACAAGCACATGGACAAAAAAGATACCTTCATACCTTCATCTTGGGTACATTTCTCACCTGAAAGATCATGTCTCGTAATAAAACTCTCTGGGTTTGTTGGAAATACTCTTTCAGCAGTTGTGATACGACGTGCCACACAAATCATACAAGACTGCAAATCTGTATTTAAAAAAGAATAGTTTTTCTTTCATTTCTTTCTTATTTCATTCTGTTAAAGAATCTAATAAAATAGATGGAGCATCTTGCATTGTTAAAATAGAAGTATAAACAATAAGAGTTTAAGTTTTTGCATTCTGTTCCTACTTCATTCAGAAACGGATTGCATAAGCTACAGATTTCATAACACATACCAAATAACAAAAAGCTTTACTCAGAGATTTCTTTTCTGCACAGTAATTGAATAAAATTTCCTACCTTCCCCCTCTTCCATCATAGCTCTTGGCTGAGATAAAGCAAAACACTGCATTGTTTCATATCTCTGACGTGTATCCTGATGGCTGCCTACATCTTCCAAAAGATCATGAGAGGTTTTCACCATCATCCGGCAATTAAATGTATGGCTCTTCTGTCTAGGTGTTTCATTGGTCCAAGCAACTCCGTTAACTTAAAAGAACACAGTATGGGTTTATAATGATTTTCTATTTTTTTTCTTAACTTAGATACCTTGTTACTAGATTAGAGAGATTAAAGAGTTTTAAAATGTACTCAATATACCATCATTTCTATACCTTGGGAATAGTAATATTGTGAGCCAAGTAAAAAAAAAAATATATTTCCTTAATATGACAATTTCACTCTTACTTGAAAGACTGCTGAAAAGTCATTCCCAGATTTAAAAAACAAGCAGTTCCTTCAGCTAGTCCTGTAGCTATACAAAATGTGTTCCTTTAGTATGCTTGTTTTATGTTACAGGTAAACAAATTGAAAAGGCTAAAGTACAGTGTGAATTTCCAGCGCATTTATTTCTAGTGGTGTGTTTATTAAGAATATTTTAATTTTGTGCACTATTAAGAACATACTACCATGTTTTCAAAATTAATATACTTTTGAAGTCAAATTTCCTTTGCAAAAGTAACTTGTTTTGTAAGGTTATCCATTACAAGTTACTTAGGTGTTTGTTTTTTTCCTTCTCTGATTATTTTCAAATAGTCTAATGACAGTATAGTAAGTCAACTTTCATTACCTGAAGATTTTGGTAAGTTTTTAAGGAAGTCCTTCCGGTCCTCTTCATGCAGGATACCATAGACGCTTGTATTTACCAAATCTTCTTGTTTATATTGCAAATACTGTGTGACATTTTCTGACACAAATACTATGTTCCCGTCTCGATTTACAACGAACAGGAAACCATCCAATGCCTAAATATTAAAGTGACAACATACCATATAAGACTGCAAAATTCTGAACATAATTTAGTTTAAAAATCATGCAGGTGCTAAACGTCAAATTACAATATATGCATTTCTTTTCATGGGTAGCGCTAAATTTTCAATTTTTTCTGCACAGAAAATTGTGCCTGTTAAGAAATGATTTCAATATCCAAAATCAATCTATTCATTTATTATTCAATTGAGATTTTTCACAGTGATAACCAGCTTTCATGTTTTATTCTTTCTTTATCTGAACAGAAGATAATGAATTCATAAAATTATTTCAATAGCTGGCAAACTCAAATACGAAGAAATTCAGTAGAAACAAGTAGTAAGACATAACCATGAAGACATTTCCACCACCAAGTGACAAAGTAACAGAGAGTCTATCCTTTTGTTAAAATACTGTATGTTCTTAACTGAAAGAAAAATTAAATTTTTATTTAAAACGATAAAGTTTCAAACATGCTTTTTCTTAGATTAATATGCTTGATAGCAGCATTTGTTGAAGATGCTCCACATTTTAGAAACACAAACATCGATATACATCACATACCTCTAGTCTTTGTAAAACCTCATCCATTTATTTTAATGGACACTCCCTAAAGCTAAGGGAAAATATTTCTTGTATGGCTAAGCCCTGCTTTAGTTGTAATTTCCTAATGACTGCCAGAAAAAGTAAAGCACAAGAATACAAGAAAAGGCCAAAAGCTATTCTTTTCTTTCATTCTACAGACTATTTCAACAAAAATAAGAAAACACAATGGATTTTATTTCTGATCCTTTCATGGTTCCATATAGTTCTTGCATACTATTTCACTATAGCATTGCAGGCTCTATTGTAATAGTTTCAGCTGCTCTAATTTTTTTTTCTAGGGATTTACCAGGTGCCTAGTTTGTACTTGCCTGTAATAAAAGAGGTCCCAAGGAATCCTTATCAATAACTCCTTGACCCGTAGAAGACACATCAGCTTTCTGAACATCATCGTCATTAGAAACAGCTTTTCCTGAAAATCAGAAGATGTTTCCATAAAGCAACATTTCATATGAAACTATATTTTTAATATTACTAGCCAAATTCTGGAAAGTAAATAAATAAAGGAAAAAACAAACAAACAAACAAACAAACAAAAAACACTAATGAGAGAGGAGATCTCAAATAGTTCTTGTTGCTTATGACCAGAGTAAATGTCATGGCTACGTAATATCAAACCCTTTGCTCACAAAAATTGACTTGACAGTTAAAGCTGGATCAAAGCAACCACCACTCTGTTTTGCGAACAGTATTTCTTCTGCTGCTTCCAGGATCATATGTCTGATGAATGCTTGATGAATCTTTCAATGTCCATTAAACAGACTTTTTGGCACATCTTTCTGGTTTTATTTTGATTATCTCATCATCATTGGTCACAGTCCTCAGATGCTATCACAACTGTTCTATGAGCAGTCTTTGGGTAGTGTTAATAAATATGTGTGTGTGAGCACACGAATATGTCTGTATGTATATGTATATATATAAATAAAATTATATTTTAAGGATCAAAATATCCTAAATGAGTAATTTGGTTGCAGGCAAAGGTGCAATGGGCATCCACATCAGGCAGGAGAATTACAGAAAACAAACAGTAAACTTTGTTCTGTGGTATCGCATACTAAGCTGTATAATGAAACAATTATTATATTAGGGTACATGCAATTGCATTAGAAATATCTTAAATATCTTAAGAAATTCAGAAATATCTTAAGACGTCTTTTTAGAACTGTTTTAACATGTATTCAAAACTGTGGTAAATTAGCAAGACTGGCAAAATACACAACATAGTTCACTTGATTTGAAAAAAGAATCTACTGCCCAAAGGAAATATGTATAGTTGACACTTGGTAGGCTAGTCATTTAAAATATATATATTAATATGTATATATATATAGTCATGTGATATATATATATATGGAATATATATATATTCCATCACTATGAATTTCTTTTTTTTTTTTTTTTTTTGGCATATACCCGTGTATTTAAAAATATATGTATTGTACCACTTAGTCTTACCCTTTGAAAAAGGAATCACAAGAAAATGAAATTGTTTGTTTGGCTTAGCAGGGAACTGTACCTTGCTCTTTTATCTGTCGAATCTGTCTCACGGTTTCTTTTAAAATAGCACATTTGTCTGGTTTGACGTTGAAATTATCAATGTCACTCAGATTAGCAGATATCAGTTCAGCCAGTTCTTCAATGTATTTGCTTTCCTGCTCACGCCGACGCTTCTCACCGCTGCAGGTCAGACTAGGAATCAAAAACATTATTACATATACTTATATTCCATCATGCACAAGAGCTGTGTGCTCACACTGAACTTCAATGTACTTCTTGTAACACCTATCTATTAAACTTAAGTAGTAGTCATTCTTCTAGCAAACACAAATCTAACGGGGTGTGCGTATGTTTTGTTCTGTTGCTGTTTGTTTTGTTGCTTTTTTGTTTTCTTAATAATCTTAAGTAGCAATTTATCTTAAGAGGACATGAGGTTATTCATCCAAAAAAATCCTTCTGTGATATGCTATTGTCAAACAATGAAAATAGTAACCGCCTATTATAAAACTGTAACATTCCTATTTTAATCTTAAGTTACTTTAGATTTGTTTATAAGTTATAAAAAGGAATTTAGCATTTTATAAAATCTTCTCAAATTGCTTGTAATGAGATGACTATGAAAGGTGATACCTAAAATAAATTTCTAGGCATTGGGGAAAAAAAGAAAAAGTCATCTCAGTTTCCAAGAAAATCAGAATCCCAGACAACCTAATGTTGAGAGATAAAGTCTCTCTCTGAAATTTCTTTTCCTGCATAGTTTAACAGGAAAAAGTAAAGCTTTGCTGAGTAAAGATATGGTCTATAAGCTAAATCAACAAGAAGGACTGTGGCATACCCAGAGCATCCTGAGAGTAGGAAGAGGTATTCAGGAGAAAGGAAAGGGGGCAAGAATGGACACACTGAGGGAATCAAAAGACAATGAAAAATCTTTGAGAATGATAGAATCACCTAGGTTGGAAAAGACCTGCAAGACCACCAAGTCCAGCTGTCAATCTGACCTACTGAATCCCATCACTTAAACACATCCACATGTCTCTTAAATACCTCCAGGGATAGGGACTCCACCACTTCTCTGGGCAGCCCATTCCAATGCCTCACCACCCCTCTCCATGAAGAAATTCTTCATAATATCTGAACTAAACCTCCCATGTGCATCTTGAGGCCATTTCCTCATGTCCTATCACTTGTCACCCGAGAAAAGAGACGGACACCATCCTCTCTGCAACCTCTGCGCAGGTAATTGTAGAGAACAGTGAGGTCTCCCCTAAGCCTCCTCTTCTCCACACTGAATAACCCCAGTTCCCTCAGCCACTCCTCCTCAATCTTGTCTTCCAGTGCCTTCACCAGCTTCATTGCTCTTCTCTCTACACACTCAAGCAACTCAATGTCCTTCTTGTAGTGAGGGGCCCAAAACTGAACACAATGTTTGAGGTGCGGTCTCACAAGCACCACGTACAAGAGGACGGTCACTTCCCTGGTCCTGCTGGCTACACAAGTTCTGATGCAGGCCAGGATGCCATTGGCCTTGGCCACCTTGGCACACTGCTCAGCACCCCTGGGTCCTTCTCTTCTGGGTAACTTTCGAGCCACTCCTCCCAAAGCCTGTACCACTGCATGGGGTTGGTATGACCTGCATAATCCTCCTTCTGTTGTTGATAATAATTATAACAGCATTTTTATTGTCCATTACTAAATTAGTCAAACTGAGTTCCAGTTAGGCTTTGGCCCTTCTGGTTTTCTCCCTGCACAACTTCACAATAGCTCTACAGTCCTCCTGAGTTGCCCGTCCCTTCTTCCAGAGTTCATAAACTCTCTTTTTCTTCCTGAGTTCCTGTAAATCTCTGTTCAGCTAGGCTGGTCTTCTCCCCTCAACTTTCACTGCATTGGGACAGCCTGCTCCTGTGCCTTTCAGATTTCATTCTTAAAGAAGGTCCAGCCTTCCAGGACTCTACCTGTCAGAACCACCTCCCAAGGGACTATGTGGAGGACACTCCCAAAGAAACTCTGGGATATGGTGCAAGGATCTGAGGATCTCATAGGCAATTTCTTACATGATGGAGGAAATTAGCAAGGGACAGTGGGGAAGTGTGTAAAAGGGAGAAATAAGAGTACACATGACGCCTGGTATTTTGGTGAAACTGGAGACATTTTGAAAAGGTTTTACTGTGTGGGAACAAGAACATGAAAGTATAGCACAGAACCATTAGTGTGTGGCAGAAAGTAAGGAGGTCTGAGACAGAAAACTAAATCCCTCAGACAACTGAATCTCTGACAGGTTTGAATGAGAGGCAGGAAGACAGCATGGAATAACAAAATTCAAGACAAGGTTGCAAAGAACTAGTCTGGAGAAATGCACGTCAAAAAAGTGCTCACTCTATTGCAGTATTCTGTAGTAACCATAACCATCTGAAATGAGGCCTGCAAATCAATTACCAGATATAAGATGCTGCCTCTGTAATTTCTTTGAAGCAACCAGTTTTTCTTCTTTTGTCTTGCAATCACAGCTTCAAACAGTGACTCCTTAAACATCCACTCCAATAAGATTTAGCAAGAGACTACCGAGTGTAGTTCGTAAGCTTTGGCAGATCTACACATAATAGTAAAGCTGTGCATCTTCAAAACAAAAAATGCCCTAAGAATTTTTCAACTGAACACAATGCTTAGTTTAAACATACTCAAAAGTGCAATGAAAACTTGAAAAATAGTAAAAAAACCAAACACGTAGCAAAAGAAGCGGAGAAGTCTCTATACACCTACCTTGCACCTGGGGTATCACAAGGCAATGGCTTGCGCTTCCTTGACTCATTGGTCAAGCTATCCAAGGAGTTTTCTCCTAATCCACTCATCCTGACCATACATCAGCAACTAAAAGCAATAAAATAAGAATTGTGAATGAACCTCTCAAAATAAAAGTCTAAAATGTAGAGAATTTACCCAGATAACTCATTTATTTTTATTTATAGAACTGAGTCTTCATTTATTTATTTATAACTGAAAATCCATCTACCGTTTTAATATTAAAAATACATCTGGTTACATTTTTTTAAACCTATTTTTGTAAACATATATTTTGGTGAACTTTGCATCAATGTCAGCAAAAATAAATGTAAAAAAATGCATTTAATTTCATAGTATAAATTACAGTGTGAGTAATCTGTATTCTATATATGCTGAAATAATTTTTCCCCATTTTCAGAGACGTTTAAAGCTTTGCACCATAGAACAGGAATGACCGTATAGCTCCAATTTGGCTGAAAATAGTAAGATTCTCAGTGTTTTAATATACACTAGGAAACTTGAAAAGAAATAGGTTTCTTTGCAAATAAAACAATAAAGGAATTTAAATGCCATATAGCCTTAAAAAGACATCTAGTAAACAAAGTGCTTTCAGGACAAGTCATCTAAAGAAAAAAGAGAGGTGTCTGCATTGCTTCTGATGTACTAATTTGGTTTTCGCTTACCAGCTTTTTGTGGCAAAAAGTACTACTACCTAAGAGGAGCAAACAAAGGGAAAGACCCACAAGCACATATTTGTGTGAAGCAGCAGAGGGGTTGCTTGCAGCATTTGATACTGTTATCACTGTATGTCAGCTATGGACAGAGAATTGGGGACATTCTTCCTACAGCAGTACCAACCTTTGGAGACTAAAAAGGACAGAGGATTGCTGACTGCACTGAGGAGGAAACACTGGATTACTCTTGCAGATGTGCATAGTTCAGAAATAAACTGGCATACATTTAAAGCACAAGTTCTCTTTACAGCTAAGCAAATGTCATGATGCTTAACATAAAGTCATATTGATAACCAAGTCTCATTCCAAGTGATATGCAATAGGACAGGAAAGGATAACATACTTTGTAAATCACAGGAAAATTCAAAATAACAGTAAAGTATAATCTTGCATTTGAAACAAACTATTACACAAGATGCCTAACTCCACAACTATAGCCAGGACTGCACAGGTACGAAGCTGGTGTAACAGCTAACTCTCTGACGCAAAACCAGGATGGATAAGACAGGGTAGATGGAACGGCAAGCCTGAAGACTGTTATTCAGTCAGGTATTTCTCCAGGGTAAAAATTCCTGAACACAGGGAAAATAGCAGCCCACCTTGCTTGAGGCTGCAGGTACACAGTTACACCACTAGATGACAGTATATTGCCAAATGGCAGCAAGAACGGTATTTTCTTCAATTAAGCAGCTTGAACGAAAAGCTGCTCAGCTGAACAAGTAGTTTCAAAACCAAATTATATAAACAAGCTACGATCACGCAAAAAGCGGCCGATTCTCTGAAGCTCAGGGGAACAGACTCACAGGGTCTTACGCCTGCGGAGCGCACGCTCAGGCCGCAGGTGACACACACACACCCCAGGATCAGGATCGGTGCTTCTCCCCTCTCGCAGCTGCATTCCTGGGCAAAGTGTGATGCTGCAACACGAAGAGCTATTGTGGCGAGAGAGAGGATGAGCTTAAGCTATAATAAGATTTGAGGATGGCTCAGGAAGGGTGTGGGCACAGCAAGTATGTCCGAAGCCAAGAGCAAATGCTTCTATTTAAGAGGAAGAAAGATTGAAACTGTATTAAATATTGAAAAAATCGAGCTCAGATAGCTTGATTTTTGGCATTTCAATGGAACGTAATTTGGGTTGCATTAAGTGACTTAGAACGGAAATGCCATTTCTGGTTTGGCATCTACCTGTATTGACAGGTATTGAACTCAGCATAGGATTAAATAGAAAACAAAGTTACTATGTTTTGTCTCAGAAACATGATACACATCACAGCACTTGTATTTAAGAAAAACATTAAGTGCCTACAAATAAAAGCTTGAAGAAGGAAGGAAAAACTTGGTAAGTGGTGTAGCTCATTTCCTTACTGTTATACCCAAGTAGCTTGCAGTAGTTCTTCCAGCCTGGAGCTGCAGAGTGCCCTGCCCATGCCTTTTCCTTTCCCTAAGAATACCTTTCCAAAGGTATTCCTGAGAAGGTACATAACATCTACAACAACTGCTTAGCTAAGGAAACTCTAGCAGCTGCTTTCCAATACGCGTGGATTTACAGTACAAACTGTTAATAGTCTAACTAATCTTTCTGCTACAGGACATCTTAGCAAAAGAAGCTATTATTGAGTGAGTTAATAATGAAATAAATCACCAGTTAAAAGATACCAGATGTTACGTTTATCTATTGAATAGGAACCTGTAATTTCTGACGGGCTAAAGAGTTTTTTGAAAAACAAATCTATTTGGGGGACAGGGGGATTTTTTATTTTTTTTTTATGCTACTCATTATGTTTAGAAGACAGCTCTGAAACAGTTTTCTAAAGTCAGTGCATTTTTACCACTGAAGTAAAAGAAGTTTAATACAACCACCTTCGTAAACCTATTTTCTGAGCTAAATTCAAAGCACAATTTCTGGCTCTTGCATCTGTAATGCAAGCTAGAAAGATGGTGCTAGAAAGACTCTACTGCTTATATTGCACAATCTGACTTAAGGAAAGCATTTTTTGTTAGAAAAGAATTGCACAATGAAATTCTTATTTGCTTAATGAAAAGATATTTATAAGCTAGCTTAATTTGACACAATAAATAGCTCAGTTACTACGTAAACCATGGAAAGTGTAAGAAACTTTAGATAAGTATAAGTTACCCAAAGCACAGGAATTATAATCTTTCATCATATATTATTGTTATTACTCAGAACAACTGAAAGATAGACGTGACAATAATGACTCATAAAAAATCTGACAACTGTTTTGCTGTCTTTCTTCGAAGTTACAGGTACAAACTCAAAAAGTGGATGGCAAACCTCATGCATAAAAGGTTAACTAACAGTATATGCACGTTTGTGCTTAAAATGCAAAAAGGTACAGCAAATTGATTACATGTAAGGATGAAGGGATGCTGAATATAAATTCTATTCTATCACAAACAACTAGATTTTTCTAAAATTTATCTGTCCCTAATTTATATAATTTGTATATAGAATTACTTGGGACTGCCTAATTTTAAAGTCAGGTATACTTAATAATTCCATGTATACCAATATTGGTATACCAATAATTCGTATGTATACAATAACTTTCAAATGTTTGCTAGTCTGATGTTATTAGAACCAGAAAATTACTACACTGCATTGGAATCCTTTGTCATTCCCATGAAACACTTAGTAAAATAAAAGCTATACTCTATTTTGCTATTCAGTACAGTTCATAATAAGCCACACCTTGTTCTGTCCAATATTATCTTCCAATTATTTGGGAAAACACAGCACTTGCTCTCACCAAACAATTTAGAAAGATCTATATTTGTATGAAATAGACAACGTTAAAATTGGATGGAAGGAAATATGACCAGAGCAGTCGAAAGTTTATACTTAAATTTGAGAAAAGACAAGATGTTATAAGAGATGGTTTAATGTCTTCAAAGAGAAAGACATTAATTCCTTCAGCTGCAGCAGTAATGAACCAC
The DNA here is from genome assembly GCF_040182565.1 of Anser cygnoides. Taxonomy (NCBI): domain Eukaryota; kingdom Metazoa; phylum Chordata; class Aves; order Anseriformes; family Anatidae; genus Anser; species Anser cygnoides. The sequence goes on from NC_089888.1 coordinate 9,809,605, forward strand.
TATATACTAATGTTCCTATATCCACCAGTGGATTGGAACCAGAGGCAGCAACATTTGGAGAAAATGTTCCAAACTTTCATGACTATTTAAAAATATTAAATCCTAGAATTGTTTTTGCAATACCACTAGATTTACCTTTTCCAACATAATCTTAAATTTTCCATGTTTTTTCTCACTCATCAAAATGGGGAATGAAGAAAACAAAAAATAACAAAGAACTTTTTGCTTATCAATAAGTGTCTTGAAAAAAGCATTTGTCCCTTTTAATGAGGTGCATATGTCTCTGCCCTTGCATTATACTTTTCACATGGTAGGTCTATTAATTTTTCAGTGAAAATCATAAATGGACTGATAAAAAAAAGCACTATTGTTTTGCACATGACATAAAACAAGTTCTAGTAATTAACAGTCCATCCATTTCAACAATATATGTACAAATTTCAAAAAACAAACTGACAATTTAAAGAAATCATCAGCGTTTAGAAGACTAGCTCTTTTCAACCTGCCAGTTTCAATATTTAGACAGGCTAAAAAATTCTTCTAAAATTGTGTCCTGGTCCACCAAAAAACAGTAATCATGTCAACAATAAGATGTTTGAAATTGAGAAAGTTCCTAAAGCCATTTATTAGAGAGCATTCAACTCAAAAGCACATTAAGAAGTACTGAGTACACTAAGCAGAAAGTTTTCAGCCTGATATGATCATTTCTTCCCTGGTCTTACTCCCCTCACTCTCACATAAACTGGAATGCTCCTAACTGAGAACCTTAATTTCTGCTATGTTGTCTTTCAGTGTGCTCGTTTCCTTCAAGTGCTACTTCCCTTACGTTCTTTCTTATGCCGGTGTTCTCAGTCGGTTAAAGACTTATTTACCAAAAAGGTTATGGCAATTGGGAAACTTCTGTCCTACCAGAAGCCAAAAAATATAGACAAGTATGTACTTCAGATTTAGGTTTTGTATTTGTTTAGTTGAAATAGTTGACCATACACACATACACACAAGATAAAATTGTATTAAGTGCATAAACTCTTTTAGCACTCTTTTAGTCCCATTAAACCATCAACGTTTTGCTATAGTAAATATATGTATTTGTGGCATATAGCACATTTGGAAGCTCTTATGTCTGAGCTGACTTCTCGTTTGAAGAATTCACTAGGGAAAAAGCATAAACTGGCTCTTTGCATTCCCCAGTATTTGCCAATTATGAAAAATTAAATCAAACCAGTCCTTTTCAATGAATCATGAAGATGGCCTGGAGTTTCTTTAATTGTACATAATTTTAAAGTATTAAATACAATCTTCCTTTCTAAAAACCAAGACATAATTCAGAAAACTTATCTTAAGATGCAAACTGTAATAAACTGGTTTATGCTAAGGAAAGTCCTATATCATTAAATTTAACTTTATGTAAATAAAACGAAAGACATTCTCTTCAGCAGCTCCTCATTCTTAAGAAAAAAATATATTTTTTTCCTTAAAAGCATATATATAAAAAGCATGATAGCTTTCCAGTGATAAATTCTGATTCAAAATATTATTCAAAAAATAATTTTCTGATTCAAAATATTATTCAAACCAGCCAAAGTTTCTTTTGTTGTAAGACTGACCACAGAAACAACTGACGTTCCCATTTACAAGGATAGGAGTCCACAAAAAAGCAAACTTGAAAAACTCTCTTTATGTCAATATTGCTGTAAGGCTTTGGTTCTCTCGCTCTCTTTCCCTCTCCTCCTCTCTCTTCCCTCCTTCTCTCCCCATGCTTCTTATATACTTACATGTATAATACGCAGCTTTAAAAATGATACGGAAATAACTATTCAGGTACATATAGTCCAAGTATAAAATGGGTCACTTACATGTCCTTAGCAAACATTCAAGCACAGCATATTTTTCATAGGACCTTCAGAATCAGAAGTCATTTTAAGTCACATCCTGAAAAACAAAAAAGGCTGTACATGGAAAAAAGTGTTTACTTTTCAATATTTCATCTAACATTAATAATCTTAAAAAAAGTAAACCTTATTCAGATATTTTAATGTGAAAGTTTATAACTCAATTGTACTAACTGTAACTGTCATTTTTGCTGTATTCTAAAAAAAACAAAAAATCTGAATCTCAGCATCACAAATGCCGCTAGTATGATAGATTTTCTTTCATAAAAGAACTGAAAATATTTATTTTAAATGCATTTTTTTTCCTTTAGGAGGAAAAAAAAAGTAGATGTTTGATCTTAGTAACTTTAAAATCTAAATTAATTATTTTGTAAAGTTATGATTGGCAAGTACAAAACTAAGCGCTTAGCCACTCTACGTCAGCTTGTACACACTGCTTTGCACTAACTGTTACATGAGAATAGCAAACTGTTTTCGGAGCTACAAACATTTGGTTTTCTGTTACCCTGTTTTTCTATGAAATTCTAGGAATGAGTAATCCATATTATCATGCATTTTATACAAGGTACGATTAAGTGTACTAATTAGTGAGATTCTGGGTCTCTACAGAGAATTACGGTAACTTAGGAAAAGTTTCAAACAACAGCTGCGTGATTGAATTGATTTACTGAAAACTGCTTAAAGCACTATGTAAAGCAGAGGCTGTTCAAGCTAATTAGAAAAATAAATTGCTCTTGGGAAATATTTATGAGACATTCACATGTAAGCACACACCACAGTCCTATCCAAAATCAAGAGTTTCAAAATCGATACTTCTACCCAGACTACTTAATAGGTAATCACCAGTAGGCAGGTAAAGGAGTTCTATTCAAGTAGCTCATTTCTTAAGAGATTAAACTGAAGCTTTTCATATCAACTGGTTGCATTCGCATTCATCTGCTGTTTTAACCATCCCTTTGACAATACTGATTGTAGCTTTATTTGTATGAACTGGAATTGCCAATTAGAAGGTTGATTGACAATGTGGTCACATAAGAGTAAGCATCAAGAGTAAATTGTCTGCTAATTAAAGACTTCTATAACACCATTTTATGCTAAATCAACCTCTGCTAATCATGCAAACCAGAACAAAAGCACACACAGAAAGAAGAAAAATCAAAAGAAATCCTAAGATGCAGTATCAGAAACATTTGTTTGGACATGATGGAAAATTAACTCCTTCAGCTGTTCATTTCCATAAAAATGCTAAACCAGTCCTATACTGCACTCAGTTACAGCTTGCCACCTAGCTTCCTGGGATGTCTTATACCCAGCAAAGGCTATTTGCTGATATCTCTACTGCACAGGATTTACAAAGGAAAAAGGTAGCATAAATTATATTCACTGTTCAGTGTGATGTGAAGCTTTTTCTTCTCAGATTTTTAGAGCAGCTTGATAAACTGATGCATACGCCTGTGCAAGAATGGAGGTAGTTCAACATCACAAACAGGAGTCTCACTGGGAAGCTGAACTATGCAGGAGAATCTGATAGTGCTAAATCACTCGAAGAAGTGTGAAGGAGAATCAAGACCCACCAGTATATACCTAAAGGATTCTGTATGACTGGAACTGCAAGTGGAAAGAGAGGAACCCTGAGAAAGCATGAAGTTGAAAACCCCACAAAAATCTTAATACTATTTAAATGAGTTTTAGAATATTCCTTCTCTATTCCTCTCACATAAATATTCCTTCTATAGATATAAGTAATCTGAGCTGTTTAAAGAGAAGATGGAATCGAAATTCTAAAAGTAGTACTGCAATAAAGTAACTGTAAAGAAACCTCCTGAATAATCCCACAGGAAGGCCCTTAAAGGATTTACAAGAGCATCTAGAGTAGTATTCCCTGTCCCTTCTCTAAAACCACTGCTTCCTCATCTGAGTAATGAGATCACAGCCAACTTCATGACAATTTAAATATAAAGAATATTTTATGTCAACGCTGCTTTCTGTTCTCCTTCACCCGAATTAGTTTGGGATCCCAGAGTGTCTATACCAAAGCACAGTAGTGCACCAAGCAATTGCCAGTCTCAAAGCCAGTGCTACTCTACAGTGCCTGGCATTTGGGCTGTGCAGTTGCTTCTCCATCAGCTCTCCCTGCGCTGGTACCACTTTCCACACGTGAGCATACTGTTTCCTGCCTAGAAACGGTTCAACCAAAATCAAGACTGTTCAAACAAAGCCATTGTTTGGTGTATTTTGATGTCAATGAGCTTGATGTACTGACCTTCAGCTGCCTTCCCCACTTTCAGGATGAGCTACAGAGATACTCAGTTTACACCATATAGAAATTAGGCATTCAACATAGCACAGATATAAAATCTAAGTCTAAAATTGGTTGAGTTTTCAATCCGATTTTTAAAAAACATCACAGAAGTATTACATTAGACTTTGGATGGAATGGACAGGTGATAAACCATATCATTGTATGTGGCACAGCTAGCAACAGTAGGACACATTCATAGCCAAATGTGCCAGATGAGGTAAACACAATGGCTACTTTTAGAAAGATCTAAAGAGGATTACATCTTCGGTCCTCCTTAAATGTTTCACAGATAATTCATATGCCTGTTTAAAAAGGAAATCAAATATAACACACTATCCTGTAGACTACAGTACGTTAAAGCAACGTCTTTTTTAACCTCTTGGGGGGGAAAAGAAGCAGACGGAAAAAATACCACTGAACCTTAACCACAGCTTTGTGAACCGACAGCACAGTGTAACTAACTACAGAAACAGATAACGAGACTGAAGTACAGAGTTAATGTGGAGCTTTTAGTGTGCTGTAATTATTTTGTGCTTCACCTATCTTTTAAGTCTTCACCTATACTTTAAGACTAAAGCAGCTATGCACACATTATGAAGGAAAAAGCAAATTACTTTGTTAATTGTATTGATACATCATTATCCAAATCTAGCACTTTCCTCAGTACAATAACCGATGATAAAATACTATTCCAAAACATATGGATTTCATCATTCTCCACTCCCCTTTTCTCCCACCCTCTCAGCCTCTATTTTCTAGATAACAAATAACTGACTCAGACACAGACTTCACTGAATCAGGGCTGTCATTTAAAAAAAATAAAAGGTGCTATCTGTAATCTGGCAGTCAATGAAGCACACCTTGTTGCAACATGTTAAACAATCTTAACTCAGCACACATCCTTTTTATATTATACGTTCCATCTTAGGGAGACTATAATTTTTCAGGCCTTGTCAGGTTTCATTTACCAATTTCCCTGCTGTGTTTAGTAAGCGCTGTGCACTTTGCCTCTTTTTTTCAGACATGACAATTAACTCGAGCCTTGTTCTCTTTGCATATATTAAAATGACAGGGCACTTTCAGTTAAAGGATTGGCAGAGGTGGAGCACACTCCTGGTACTTCTCCTGTTCCTCTGATAAATAATGTGTGTGCTCTATTTTTGGAATGTCATTACTTGTTAATTTGTTTCCTATATGTCCCTGTTTGCTAGCCACTGCAATAGATTTCAGATTCCGTCATAACAAAATGGAAGAAAAACAGGGGTCCCAGTGAACTCACTGTCACGAAAAAAGGCTAGTCTTTATCCCTCTGCCTTGACCACACACTGCAGAATACTTGGCAAAATGTCTCACCTGTCAGCTTCGGCACTGTGCTACAGTGGTTAAAGCAGCTCACCTGTGACCCAAAGACATGTGAGCCACATTCTGCAGTCGTAACAAACGTTGTCCTCATAACCCAGCTGCAAACAGGTATTGAACTTACACTTAGCTAGCTGTTCTCATCGGGATAGAGCTCTTTTAAGTAAAAGGCAGTTGGACATGACGCAGCCACATCATGTACTTGTATGACACTGGCAACAGGAGGCCGAAAGATGCTGAAGGGAGCCTTTCATTTCAACTAATGTCCAAGCCCCTGTACCGTATGTGGTCGTTTGGGCTGTCGGTGTAGCTGCTGGCATCTCAGGTTTAGAATGTTTTTAACATAGGTACGTCCTTACCAACTTGTATCTGGAAGACTTAGTTAACATTTAAAAAAAAAAATTAAAATGCTATAAATATATCTAAAGAAAGAATCCTGAGCTCAAATACCACCAAAGAGACAGGATGTGATATATGGGCTACTATAATGAGATGTGATAACTACATAACTGGTAAGAAACCACACCGCCACCATTCTTTTCTGTACATCCAGACACTTCAATAGAAGAAACTCAGGCAAGTCATTGGCTGACTGAAATATATATGGTCTGCTTGAGTTTTACATTAATATTTACTGACGTTCTAAAAGTGGAAACCACTTCTCCCCATCATTCTTGCCAAAACAGTGGGTGCTATGGAAAGAGCTTGTGCTGTGACCAGTGCACTATTCTCTTTACTGCTGATAACAGCAGTAAAATTCTTTAAAAAAAGAGAGAGAAGAATTTTAATGAAGTTCTCCATTTACAAGACAAAATGCCCTTGCCGGGGCTCACAAGAGAATACCAAGGGAGAGTCACTTTCCAGCTTTACACACACTTAATTCATAAGTGACTCCATGCCATAAGACATGATATAATCCACAGGTTACTAAGAAGAATGTAAGCTGTATAACGCATGTCTACATATTATGATGTCAGCTTAACTTGGAATTAAATTTGAATTAATTCACATAATTTGTTAAAAGGGAAGTATACATTCCTAAATTATTTAAATTAGGATTACTAATCCAAGCTACAAAATCTCTGTAAATTAGAAATAGACATTAAGAGCCTTAGAACATGAAGATATGAGTTGGAACATATACATCTGAAAACATAATTTATTTTTAACCAACTCTAACTTTTATGTTTTCAAGTGAATGTATTAACTCACCTGATGAAAGCTTGTTTCATGCCTCACCAATACGTGACTTCAACTGGAGTAGTAGTGGTAAAGACTGACACAGTCTACAAGGGTGAGATATTTGCTTTGATACAACTATCTAAAACTGTATCTAAACAGGATAGAAAGTTCATTATTTTTCTTCCCCTCACAAGCTTAATATGTCAAAAAAAATGTAAAGCACTCCATATTAGATAAAGAATTTTAATGAATATTTTGTCTTTCTCTGCCTAACTGAAATTAAATTCTGAAGAGCTCAGAAGTATCTTCCTATGCTCCGGAAATATTTGGCCACCCATATAGTATTTAAGCTTTATATACACACTTATTTTGCACTGCTGTATCATAAAATGGAAACTAGAACATAAGCAGAAAAAAACCTCAAAGTTACCAGGAGACAAAGCTGTTCAGAGCATAGGCCTCGTGGGTACTTGGGAGGGAGGGGAAAATTGATGTTGATTCTAGGCTTTTGTTCTCTTTGTGTGTGTGTGCATGTATTTTTTCTTAATATATGAACCATCTCTCTTCTCTTGAAACATCTAACCAACCTTGTTACTTACAAATGCAAAACATGCTTTTATACCAATATTTTTTCATTATTTTAATATGGACCGATACATCTTTCTGATTTCTAGACAGAACTGCAAAATGATGAGGCACTTAAATATTGAATAAAACCATTAAAATACAATTTGAGTTTACTAGGAAAAAAAAATAATGCATTTGATCTCAATTTCTTTTTATACACTGAAGCAGAAAGTTTGCAAATCTTTCAGAACTCAAGGCTAGGGACAATCTACTGACAAAACCTAGTTTTCAAAGCTTAGCCAATGCTTTTGTTCTTATTCTTGAAACACTGAAAGTCATATACAACAGTCCAATTTTATTTATCCATGCACTCTTGGCAAAACATGTTTATTAATATACTTAGAGAAAAACCCCAAATCCTTACTATCACTACTACACCAATTAAAGCTCAGGTAAATTAGCCAATTACTACATTTTTTTCTTCTTACAAAATACAGTAGCTCCTGTAAGATAATAGGGTGACAAAGATATTTTCCTGCATGAGCTGAAAAAGATACACAACCTCTTACCTTAATTTAATAATGACTAAGAAATTAGTTTTCCTTTAAAAGAAACAAAGCAACTTCCCAAACAGTTTCACTAGAACTAGAACTCAACCTGCAAGTTTTCAGTAGCAATGGTTAGCATTTTCTGGGAGGTATACACTGTGACACTTCAAAAACAGAGTGTACTTCTGAAGTTCTTGGTGAAAACAGGAAATGTAATCAACTCAACCAAGTTTGTTTCACTAAATACACATGGTCTTTCCTCAAGACATCAGCAAGTCCAATTCCCTTTCCTGAAGCTCTGAACATGTCGTCAGCAAGTTCATTCTCCTTCCTGAGACTCTGACTGGGTTCGAATACATTTTTATGCATTATATGCATGCAATTTTTCTGTTCTGCATTTTATCTTACCAGCATCTCAAGAAGCAGACTGCTTTCTGGATTCTGGAGACAATTTAAACACAAATACAGTCTTACAAATGGCATTAATTCACTTAGTGCTATGGCATTGATATAATTGAATCAGACTCTATCATGGCAGAATCTTACTCATTTTCCAGAGACCACAGTTTATGTAAAATATGTTTAGAATGAGAACAATTCAAAATCAGAATTTTCCAAAGCAGCACTTAAAAGCTAGGCAAAATATCAGCAATTTCCTTGTAAAATCTTGTCCACTGGAAGTTGAAATTTAGAGACAGAAGTCACTTTGCAGCTGCAAAATAAAATTTGGATAAAAATCTCTACTAACACCAAAATACCTTCAGACAAAGGGAAAAACTGACTGGTTTTGAAAGAATCAAAAATTAACTGTGCACACTATCAGTTTCTGACTTGTGATCTCTGTCAAGTAGATGCCAAGCTTAATGCCAGCTTTTGAACCTCCCTGCAAGTAATGTTCATAAAAGCATTCAGAACAGATGAATATGTTGCATATTCTACAGCTATTATTAGTAATGTTTCTTCATCCCTGGTATTTACAATTTAGTCTTTGGCTCTTGCATGGGAATTAAGAGTATTCATCAAATCAGTTGGCATGGAGATTGGCTTTTAAGATACCTGCTTATCTGAAGAAGTAAACACGTTCAAGTGTGAAGCTGCAGAGGAAAAATATTTTTAATTACAATTGCAAAGGTGGAAAACAAAATCTAACTATTCCTTTTGTATCTCCTTATTTAAAAAGCAAGCCTCTCAATTAGAAACTATAAGCAAGCTAGAATTTTTGCAATGATCTAAAAGCTTTAATCATAGCTTTGTTTCCCCAGTTCTACTCTGGGATACTTTATTTGGGGAGATCCAATGTGATCTCGTTGGTGCTCAAATGCCTTAAACAGCACTGTCATTAATCACCTCACCATACATTTAGCGTATCAGCCTGCTAACTTCATCTGTCATTTCGCAGTGCTTGAATAATCCCCCACTATTAAGAGGCACAGAACTTCAGCAGCAGCTGGAAACTGCAAATCCCTGAAAAGGATAGTCCTGGTGCCTGTGAGGATTTCTATACAGCTCTGTCATACTCTGCTTTTGTGGAAGTACTGGGGAACAGTAAACTATAATTGTTTCTATATTTGTATACAGTCTCCTGGGAGATACTGTAAACTTCTGATAGACCTCCCCTTTTGTTGGGTGGATTCTATGAAAGAAACCATTTTCAGCCAGACTGACCAAGTGAGGCAAGTTCTTATCCTCAGCATAAAGACCTCTGACGTGAAAATTCCTGAGCATTAAACGCATCAGGTCCACTTCAAAATGTAATGGAACATCCTAGCCATCAACTGAAAGACCCTCTTTGATTTTGACTACTAAAAAGAAAACCCTAAGATGTCTGCCTTGCATGTTTATGAACAACACAACAGTAGGTCTACGAAGTATGCACCCAGTGCTGCAGCTTCAAGAATCTTTTATTTTAGTGTCAAGACAACATCCTCGTATTTTGTTTTTAATATAGAAGAACGCAATTTGTTACACAATTTATGAATTAGTCTCTGATATTAACCTTGGAAAAACTCCTGTCTCTCAAGACGTTCATTGCACTAACAGCTAGAAAACAATACAATGCTTAATGAACTCTTTCGGTTCTAGTCTTTACGGTGCTTCAAAGACAGACCTTGATGTTAGCAGCAGAGTAATGCACAATTTAACGGAGAGAAACAAGCCTTGCCAGTGGTGCTCTGGGTCTGCAGCAGATGAGCTGACATAACATGCCACCCAAAACATGCTCACAGGAATTTCTTTCCCTCTTGCTAAACACTCAAAGGCTGTTGTACAAAGCACAGCACCCCACACTACCAAGCCTCTAGCACTGGACAGAAGCACTGATTATCCCCTTAAGAAAAGCATGTCATAAATTGCACAGCCTGCTGTCACGAATTTGCAGACAGCTGAAATACACAGCACTTTCAAGGGCACAAACATTTGAGGGAATAGCATTCTGCTGTTACAACACAACAACAGAAAAAACAAACAGCAACAAGAAACGGCTTAAAGAATTTTGCTAACATGCTTAGACTAATCACGGCATCCTGTAAAACAACTAGAGATCACGATGTATCTGTGAAATCTTTACCTTTTGAGTGCTCTTAACTTAAAAAGGAGGACTAGACCGCACACACAACTCAGCCTACAGAAGCAATGAAGTGCGTGACTGAAGTATGCTTTAAATGCACCGCTAATTTTAACTGGAAAAATCAAGTAGCCAGCCATAAAAGGACATTGCTACAAGACAGTTCGGAGATGTAACGCAAAACACAAAATAGTTTCCTGTTTTTGTAAGTGCTTGCTTTTTCTACACATGAATGGTATGTATAAGGAGCATGCAAAAAGGGAATTTGTTTGCTTAGAGAAAAGTAATTCTGAATGAATAAAAGAGCATTGCTACTGCCTGCTCAACTCAGCCATCTGAACACGTGTGACTGATATGGTCCATGAGCAAGTATAAATTACCTACCACTACACCTCAGTGTAACAAGCCAAGAAGAGGCACTCTTAGGGTTCCAGGTACTTGGAAGAAAGCTACATCCATGCTTAGAGCTATAACCCTAAATTCACTATTCCAACAGACAGGGAATCAGGTATTGAGGATAGTCAATGGGCTTCTGTCAAAATAGAACAAACCATTTTGAAATGAAACTACATAAAATAAATTTATTATTTAAAATTAGTCATTCCTAATAATCCTAGTTGTATTAACAGTACGGATGAACACAACACCTGATTTCAATCTCCAGAAAAGAATCATAAATGCAGCTTTAAAACTCTTTCAGTTGCACACGCATTTCATACTAAAACTGCACATTCCTTTGGTGATAGTGTTGAGCCGATGATCTGAGACGATCAAATATTTGTGGGATGACACAGATTTTGCCATATTTTGCCAGAAATTGACAGTATATACAGGCACACTTTCAGCTGAATCTTCCCCTCACTCAAGCAGAATGAAGCTATTTGTGACCTAAATTTCTTTTTGTACAGCCTATGTCAATTTGCCTGAGAAAAGGAATCAAAAGAGTAGCGGTCATTAGGGCTGCAAGGGAGAAAAGAATTGAGAAGAGCATCCACATGTGTGCTACCACAGTGGGACGGAGACAATGGCCTGCTTATAAGGTCTACATGGAGGATGTGGGGGAGGCAGGGGAGCAGGCTGGGTTTGTTTGTAATGTGAAGATGTGAATAATTCTCGAAAATGCGGTTAGGAAGCATTGCGTGCCAAAAATAAATTAGTCTTATTTCTCGTTTTTTTTTTTGTTGTTGTTGTTTGAACTGAATTTAGTTTTTAAAAAAAATGTTAAGTTATGAAGCAGACTCAGAGAGAAACAGGAAAAGAACACGTCTTTACTAAAGAAAAGTAACCAGCTAGGTATGGTGGACACATTTTATAAAAGCTACTAAACAAAGGGCTGAATCTATAGAACAAATAAAGCCTAGCACTTCTAAGGACCTCAGGAAAAAAATATTGCTTGGCCATCAAAAACACTGGATCGGAGTCACAGAGAAATAACAAGTTAAAGGCAAAAGAAAACAAAAAATATCAAATTCTTACTAGAACTCACCAGATGTTCACAGATTAAAAAGTAGAAGGCTTTGTAAATTTAATACCAAATTTGAAATAGTTTTCTGGGGGATCTTTGTAATCCAACAGGAGTACTACTTAGAATTGAATTATCAGCTCTGAATACAGCTGCTGGAAGTACAAAAAGGCCTTTCAAATCGTAAGCTTCATTTTTAAGATGACTTTTTCACTGGGAACACTAATTGGCACAGTAAAAATACTCAATATTACGATCACTGCAAGTCCCCAGTTATTTAAAACTTACCAGTTTAAGTCATGAGTTACACTACATGAACTGAATCAAGATTTAATTTTCAACACTACAAAGAATTCTGCCAAAACATTTTTCCACACTATACAAAGGCATATAGGCTGCAGGAAACACATACTCTAAATTTTCTAGCACATTATAATATTCTATTTATTTCTTCATTTCATAACACCATTTGTAGCTCCAGTTCAAAATATTAAACCCAAATATTTTAAATAGCTGTAAGTAGTAAAAAGAAAAGGAAAAGGAAGGCAGCACATTAATCAGTTAATGCTTGCGCACACATCTCAAAGATGGTATTATTCTCCTCTAAGATCAGTTGTGTTTAAAAACCACCCTGCAGCTCAGCAGCAGCGTGGAATATTAATTTACACATCTCCAGCGATACGTGAGGACATCTCCACACCCCCCCAGCCCTCGAGATGGAAAGTGATTATACTGTCACTGTATGACTGTAGTGTGATGACAACAGCCAGACAGGGAGAGACAAAAATGATGCTGCCTCTCAAACGATTTCTGGAGAATAGCTGCTGCACCTACAGCTTTTGCAGCAGAGAACAAAAACATCAACCTCCCCTCCCTGTACGGCTCCATAAGAAAGCTAAGGGGGCTTCCACAGGGAAAAGGTCAACATTTCAAAGCGGGAAGCTTGTCCACCTAGGAAGAACTGAAACGCCTAGAAAACCCGGTAAATCAAATGTAAACAGGAAATACAGGGCTAAAAAAAGAACGTGAAGCGTGCCTTGCACCGAACTCTGATAGTAAAAAGATGTTTAAACACATGAGAAGCAGGAAGCCAGCCAGGCAGCCAGCAGACCTCCTCACGGCACAGGCAGAAAGCGGGCACTCGGGGGGGATAAAGCCACAGCCCCAAGAATTAATTTGTGCTGCTGGTCTGTCCCACTGAAGATGCTCGGGCGATTCCCACAGCCAGCATGTTCTTTGCAGCAATCTGGCTGGAGGAGCAAGATGTAGAAAATGTTAAGGACTCGTGGAGGAAGTATTAAAGCAAACAGACACACCGGGTGTTGCAAAGTCACCAGGATACCCGTCATCTGCAAGGGGCTCAAACGTGAATGCTTGGAACTGCCGGCCAAGCTGCACGGTCTGTCGTTACAAACTGCTGCTGAATCGGAGGACTGGCAGGTGACCAGTGTAACTGCTGCTGGCAAAAGGGAGGCTGCAGGGACTGAGGAGCCCTGGACCAGTGACATTCCTCCCTTGACTGACTTCCATCCCTAGGAAGATGGTAGAGGCCAACCTAAAGAATAAAATCACTGAGTGCGTGCGTAAACAAGGTCTGCCACCCTGGCGTGACCTCTGAAAAGGAAACCTGGTCTTGAGAGGGAAAAAATTGCCCCGAAAAAAAAAGAATGAAAGTCACACAGAATCACTGTGTGAGTCATATGATCCTCAAACTGATCTAATATTTCTTGTCATTGTGCATTTGGTACAACTTGTAAAAAGATTTTTTAAAAAATATTTGAATTGCTTTAGTGCAGTGGCAGAGATATATTTACCCATATAGCCTATTTTACCCTGGGAACTTGGAGAGGGTCTCCTTTGCCAGTGAGAAATGTAATTTTACGAAAAGGTTTGTTGATAGAGGTTTACCAGGAAGCCTCCTTTGTAAAAGATTAAGCCAAAGGCAAACTGCTAGGATAAACATAGTGCTATCATACTGAACATCTAACATTTACTACAAGTCAAAGCTTCAAGCATTTATCAGCCAGAGGTCAATGAGGGAGGAGGAAAACAGGTCAGTGACACCTTGAATTCTCCAAGTCAGGTTTTTGACGTGTTTGTTGGTTCTGGGGTTTTGTTGTTTGTTTCGTTCTTTTTTTGGCCCACCTTTACAATTACATGTAATAAAAACTCACATTTCTCTACCCATTTCTCAAAAAAATAGGTGGTTTCTAGATTTAAGCTCTTCACTTTTCCATTTCCTTCTATCAAATTTCTGTGTAAACTGTTGATATTTTCAAATTTGCTTTTACAATGTTGTGGGAATGGAAACTATTTTTCTTTTAAAACGAAAAGTGAGGAGGTGCTTTGCCTGTTGAGTCACTGGCACAGATGGGCTTTGAAGAGAAATGCCAAACTGAGTGAGATTTGAAAACAAATGTCATTGTGGCAGCCTGCAACAGACGTAAAAATGTGAAGAAAAAATAATTGTTTTCTTTCCTATGTTAACGAAGTATTTTAATATGAACAATATTAAGAACTACAACATTAGCTGTTACTATTTGTCTAAATTGCTGTTACCGAAAAAACAAAAAAGCGATTATTTAGATCATAGACAAACAAAAACAAGCAAGTGAACATAGAATAAATGTATTTTAGAGAAATGAATTAAGAGAAGGATTTGAACATCAGTGCATCCTGAGAAACTACGCATAGAAGGGATCTGTAAAACCAAAACTACAGGCTGGTTTACATGGTAAACTAACTAGCATTATTACATGAATAAAACACCATACCCACATTAGACCTACCTCCAAAGTAATTGGACTTAAACACCCTAACATTACATAAATTGCTTGGAGCACATGTTGAGCCAGAAAGCCATAGCCACTATAATGACAAAAGCATAAAACTAGAGGTATGGTAACACTGAAACCTTTTACCACGTAGGTAAACTCAAACATTGGAACAATAGGTATACAAATTCCTTAACCAGGTAAGGATGCTCAATCTTGTCAAAGTATTCACAGATCAGCTGTGTGCTAGTAACCTCTTTCCAATCCTGAGCAGACTGCAAGTGAATGAATGTCTGTGTAATATTTGAAACTGGAAAGGTTATATAAGATTAATCAAGTAAACCACGAGAGAATATACTGCAAATACAGTACCTATACTGCAGGATACTTTTAAGACTTTCACTCTGTTGTAAAATGAGTTTTACACACAATCACTACAGCAATATTCCAGCACAAAACTGCATTACAGCATGCTAATTTCACCATGCTCCCTATTATAATTTGCTGTTGGATATCAGTGACCAGCACTGATAAAAATAAAGCTTGTTATAAAGCTCGTCCCTTCTTGTTATTACAAAATGCTTTTTGAAGCAAAAGATTTATATATGTGCTATGTCATTCCTAGCATCTATAATTTTGCATAATGATGCCTACAGCTATTTCATAAGGAAGATTAAAAACAAAGCAACATAAATTTATAGGCAGAAACATGCTGCCCTCCAACTTGTACCTTACCATCCATTTCAGTTTGTACAAAACTAAGAAAGTAATCCAAAATCTAACTCAGAAAGAAAGATTCTCACTTTTAAGACCTTTATGAGCTTGCAAAGCACTGAACTCTGTTGTTGACCACAGCACATACACACACATGTGGCATGTGTGTAAACAGACTCTGCTACTTTAGCAGCAACATTTCACAAAAATACCAGTCCTAGATATAGAGCTAAATCTGAACTATTCAGTTCCTCTACACTGGACAGAAGCACCACCAATTATTCTACCCGTTAATGCTTTCTTCTCATGGCTTTTTTTAAAGGCCAATACCACACAAATGTCATAGTATCAAGGCAGTTACAGCATCTTCCTCATTCCCTCCACATCCCACCCCAGTCCCACTTTGCCAACTGGTATGTTACGATGGGGAAATAAGACTGTAACTACCAGAGCTGAGGGTAGCCAGGAAAGGACAGCCAAGCTTCAAGTCACTGCACAAAATATCTTACCTGTTACCCTCAAAAAACAAACAAAACCCATCACCACCAAGATCACAGTTTGTCATTGATCACATGGGTTTCTAGCACAGTAACCCAAAATATCTCAAGAAAAATCATGTAGAGAAGAGTTTGCTGCAGTATCTTCCTCTACAAAATAGGTATCTATCTACAAAACATTGGCTTCTTGGACATGTGCACATAGGGGAATGAACAGAAGAAAGTCTTTACAGGATAAAAGTATATAAACATTGTCTGATATAGGAAAGTTAACATTTCTAAGAGATCCATTTGCCCATCACCCTACCAGTACTCCATAAACAGCAGACAAATTATGAGGGATGATTGCTAAAGACAAAAATGGATTTTCTGACTTTCTTGTAATATACAGACATTCGCAGGTAGTTAAAAACAATCACACTGGGAAAACTACTCTAACCTTTTATTTATGTTTTTAAGAAGATATTTTCTGCTATTCATACAGCTTATTTTGTCTGCAAGACCAAATTTGCGAGACATCAGCTTAAGGTCCCCATGGGTCTTTAAGCCCCTAAAACAAAGTCAGCTTTTCTGCACTACGTTTGTTTCAAAATTTTAAAATGTCATAAATCAATGCACTCATTTCTTTAAATGAATTTGCAAAGCTTTTAAGAACAGTAGTCAAAATCTATGGATTATTTAAAGACCAGCAAGCTCAATAAAGAGGCGTATTTTTTAATGTCATCTTACTTTGCCTTGTTTGTTGTCTGTATGATTTTTATCATGCCTGGTTATGAATTAGTAATATCTTGAAATGATTAGAACAAAGTACTCCCTATTTTAAGCTCAGCAAATCTACGGGGAGGAGTTATTCTACAATTATGACCGCAGATTTGACTGAGGTTGATCCAAAACAACAGAGAAAATGCAGTAAATCTGCTCAGCCTCTTAGGACTGTTTGAGACCAATTACTGCTTAGAATCCTGCCACTGCCAAACCGGAGCAAAGAAATCCCATCTTGAATCTCCAATTTTTATCAAAGTGGTCCAGCAAAGTCTGAAGTTCCAAACTGGCTTCAGACCTGCAACCATGACGAAACATATGAAATATTCCTTCATATGTCAACTTGTACAGCTCTCTCCTGTTCTGTTAACAGACAAGATAGCAGAGAACTGTGGGCAGAAATACCAAGCTCAGATTGGGATTTCCATTTGGACTCAAAAAAGTGCATGTTTTGGGGCAAACAAAATCCTAGACTCCCAAAGGCTGAAAGAAGCCTGAAGTCTGTGTTAAAACTTGCACTGATTATGAACATATGTAAGGGTAACAGATCTGAGTAATACTGGATTTGTAATATGAAATCCTCAGCCTGCTTAATAAATAGATTTGAAGACTTCTCAGAGAAATACTTCATTGACAGCTACCTTGATATTGCACACCAAAGAGATCCTAGCAGATGAGACATTTTGCTGCCCATTGCTAGCAGGTAGTTTGGTGCATCAGCCAAGAGGTTTCCTGCTCTCATATGGAAGAACTAAGAAGCCAAAAAACCCAAGGTTGTCTCTATGGATGGACAGACACAGCAAAATGCACACCTCATCTATTTTGAAGAGAAGATTTCATATGGTTGAAAGCTAGGACAGATTTTAATAAGTCATTAACAATACTGGAAAAAAAAATCAAGATTAGTGGTATGACTGTACTCAGATTTCACCTCTTTATTACGAATTTTTAGTAGCTTATGAACACAAACAAATGAAAAGGCTATTGTGTTCAATTCTACCTTTACAGTAACAGAAGAGTAACATTAAAATTCAGAGACTATTATATGACCATAAAGAAAATTTATAAAAAGAGAAGTAGCAATATAAAATTAGGAGTAGTTTTCTTCTTTACCATACTCAGCCATTTCATTTTGAGGAGTCACCCACAGTTTGGAGTTACCTGGCACCAGACCAATGAGATCTTTTTAGCAATACACTGAGTTACTGAAGTAACAGGAGTATAAAAATAGCCCAGCAAACTGTTTAGACTAGCAGAAAACTTATTAAATAAGAAAATAATTATTTTTTCCAGACAATTCTCTCTTTAAGAGGATTATTAAGCAAGAATAATTACATACACAGTTTTGAACATTTCAAGACAATCACGTCATTCTTTACAACATCTCAAGCAAGTAGAACGAGTTTTTCATTTGGCTAAGGTACACAAACTGTTTAAAAAGATATCCAAATGGCTACCAAGCACTTTGTTCATCACTGAAAAGATAACGCTTTTTTCTTTCTTAAGTTCTCAAAGAGAAGCTTTTTATTCTAATAAGAAATGGCTTTTTTTTATTGTATTTGATTGCATGATTTCTACGAAATGTGTTCATTCAAAATAATCCAGTGTACTGAAAATACAAATTCTTTACTGAAATTTACTAATACAGCTAATAAGGAAAGAGCATTTTGACACTACACATTTAATGTTACTCTTACTGTTTACAGTGCCAGTTTACAAGATGTTAACACTGTGCCTAAATTTGATATACAAAAAATCATTATGGGTTTATTATAGTCTGGATTCTCATTTTAATGAGATTTAACATCTTTAGAACAAAATGTTCAAAGCTGTAAGACATATGCTGAACATGTGTATACATGTAAAGCTTTGAAAACTGCTTTAAAACGTGAGAATGAGAAAAGCTCATGTTACCCTTGATAAATGTCAGCTGTCAGGCAATACAGGCCAATATACACTATACTTTCCACAAACTAGAGCCCAGAAAAATGCAATTTTTACTTCACTAGCTGGATATAATGCATTATACATGGCAACATTTACCCAAGGTCAAAAGTTCAGTGTTTTCAAATTTTAACCTCCAAAGCAGGGTATTGTTACACAGATAACATCATTATGCTGAAATTAATGGAAGTATTTCCAAAATCTCTGCTACACTCTAATATACACATTCTACCAAAGTGGACGCATTCAGCATCAAACCTAGTCCAAAAGAACTTGAAAAGGAAAACAGCAGTTGTTCATATTTCCACTTCCAATTCTGTATTTTTTACTGTCCAATTTTACAATTTACATAAAAATGCAACCACCTTCTCTCCTGTATTGATGAGAATGATGTACAGAAAAAAGAGAAAATCATTGCTAGCTGAAGGGATGATGTTAAATATTGTGTTGAGAAAAGCCTAAAGCAAAATAAGCTGAAAAAGAAACAAAAACCCCTTTTGTTGTTGTTGTTGACATGAATAAAACGTCTTGCAATCAGAGACTCATTCAGCAGCATGAACCGGAACATTTCCTGCTGTAGTAAATCACTCATTATAAAATTCTGAAAGTATCTTATAGAATTAGCCCAGGTACAACAAACTGAGCAGAGTGGGAACACTGTAAAGGGTGGGTTGGGGATCAGATTGTCACAACTGTCCATAATGTAATATTACTTTCTGATGTGATAAAACTAGGCCAAGCATCCCTATCTACAGTGCAGTCCTCTTAAAAGCTGTTCCTTTTCCAGCTCCCCTATTTGAAACCAGATATAATTGATAATTTTGTGCATATGAAAAATGACTTCTATGCTACCATTATCAAGCCAAATGGGGAAATGAACTTTAAAGATTTCACTGTGATTACCACGTTAACAAGCAGGTTTCTTCTGCTGCAGCCAAGTCTGAAGCACTCTGATAGTCTTCTGTGAATTTTTGTGAAAAGTGTTAGCTAGTTTTCCTGAGCAGGTTAAAAGCTCAGTGTGTTTAAAGATGAAATACTCATGTCATATCAATGCCCTTCCCTCTCTGTTGTAATAAGTATTTTGATCTATTCTAATTTAATATGCTTCCACTGAGATTTTCAGAAGCTTTTAGCATTGGTCTAGGGCTCTTTCTGTTAATTCAGTGACAATTCGATCACCAGCTTCAGTAGGATTACAAAGGCCAAATGCAGTATTTTTTCAGAATTTTATCTTCAACAGGAAGAAAAAAAAAAAACACTTTTAAAGGTATGCTTTTATTAAGCTCAACTAGAAAGATACAGTAAATATGTCAAAATGAGTAGAAAGGCTCAGAAGACCTAAATTTTACTTACAATTGATTATTTGCCAGGCTATTTAGAAACATAGGTGTGCACTATACACACAGCCAAGAAAAACACATATCTGTTAGCTCCAAAGGCAACCTTTAAGCATCTTCTGGTACTAGGATCTACATTAAGCCTAGTGCCTGAAATGGAATGACTTCTGCTTAAAATGATTATTCCAGTATACTTGGTGTTTTAAAAGAATGTCAATAATAACCTAATATAATTATGTCCTTCAATGTTCACATTTTTTATTTTAAAAAGACACAGAAAACTGTCCAGCACTTACTATAGTTACAGTAAATAATCTAGATGACCTTTCAACCACCACATTGAACACCAGTGTTGAAAAACAGAACAATAACTGCTGAAAACAGTGGTAACCTAACCACTGTACTTACTACAAATATTGCAGTATCTGTAGCAATGTAAACATCAAAACATCCCTTAGCTGAGAAGGTGATTACACTTATCAGAGCAAACTATCACATTTCAGCAAAATTAAAAATAACCCTTCAGATCTTTTATAGCATAATAAACAGTGAAGTATGAAAAAGTCCCCTTGCACATTTAATTTACAGTATTCATTGCACCTGCTCTGAAACCAACATAGGTAATGTGAAATTTGAACTGAACAAACAAGGTAGAAAATCTAATGAAAAGGCTGTAATCTGGAATAAGTGAGCTATTAATACCAAGGCGTACAGCTCTGAAGAGCAACTTTTTTATGTTCTGTTTCAAAATCAGAATCTAACATTACATACTGGTTAACTATAATTCTCATAACAACAGCTCCAATAGCTTCCTTCAGAGACACATTAGTAAATACATCCTATATTAGTGCAATAAGCATACACAACAGGACAGAAGAGGTAGTAAGGATGACAACAGCTGTCAAATTAAGTAAGTACTACAGTGCACGTACTACTGACCAGGAAAAATATCCTGTGAAGCAGAGAACAGCTCATTCAGGTTACTCATAACTGGGTAAGTCAGAAGTTTGAAAGCATTACAGAAGGGACACAATACTTCATTGAGAAATTCTAAAAACTATACTTGGTCTTTAAATTATATTTTCTAATTTTCCTTTTGTCTTCACAACTTTTAGGAAAATCGCTAGATTATTTCATTCTACAGCGAAATATGCAGGCCCAGTTTAAGTGCTCTTAAAACCAACTGGAAGTTTTGTTTGGATGAGAGGTAAACTTCACCCATACACCATGAAAGAGTTAAATTCCACTCAGTGAATGGTAACAGCCTTGGATTATGAAAGAGCCAGAAGCCCTGCAATTTTGGAGTAAACAACAAGTAGTTATTTTTACTGCTTTAGAAATTCCACGTCTTTCCTATCTCTACATGTTCTTTACAGTTCTAGGATCTTTGCAGACCTCTGAATGATGAGCAGGGATTTGTTCTTGTCTTTGTCCAAGTGAGGACGTTACCACTTACTGTCCTGCCATTACTGCATGGCCAGCTACTTGCTGACAAATTGCTCATTATTAGCCACTAAAACGTCACACATCACGGCAGAGCATTTTAAGCAAAATGAAGCTGGTATCTTCAAACACCATTCTGCAAACTGAAGTGGTTCAGGACTGACAAATAACTGTCAGAAAGTACAAGCAGGGCAGAACTTCTTCCGCTTCTCCTCAGAGAGCCCAAGACACTACTAACAAAAACTGTCTTAGTTCTGCTAGTTTATAAGACAGAAAAAAAGTCTTTAAAAACACCTGTAAAAAGGGTGATTTTTTTATGACTGCACTTCAAAGACACAGAATTAAGTGTCTAAAAGCAAAGACTAATTTTGATTTCACTGCCAAGCAAGGTAAAATTTTCCTAAATTCTGAGCCAATAAATGACTAGCAGCCTTCCAAGTTTCTCAGAGGTTAACCTGAAACTTTATGAAAACTTGAACTGAAGAACACTATGAGGCTAGCACGAATGGCAAGTTACTTAAAGCAGTGCCATTAAACAGTATTAATGTTGCTCTGACAGACTGTAAAAGCAAGGAATGAAGAGAATTACAACTTTGAATGCTCTACTTTCAGAAAGATCAGAAATGTATTCTGAACATCTAAAGGGACATTATTAACATTTATATTATATAATCATAAAATAACAGGAAAAGAAAAGAGAAGTGTGATTTCCTTCATAACAAGATAGCGTTTTTGGCTCTGGAGTGTTCATTACCAATACCCATTTTAACAAAGGAACGTAGAATTCATCACGCCACTTCATATCCCAGGCTTGCTCTATGCAGGAGTAGAAAAGGGTGGGAAGACAAATCTACCAAAGGGTGGGTTTGTTTTCAGGAACTAGTAGGAAACTAATAAATATCACAGAATATTCTTTAAGTATAAATTCTACTAACTATAGGTACTCTCCTACTTTAAAACAAAAAAAAAAAGGAAAATGCTTTTTAGTATACAAATAACTTGTCTGATATCACATGCCTGCTAACTGTGTAAGTAAAATTCTTTTTTCTTTATCAATTTTAAATGCATTGGCTTTTCATTTTAGGCTGTCCCCATTGTCCTCCCCACAAAACACACAAGGCTCCAGTTAGTTCTTATTCCACACTCCGTTATTCAGCTTCTGCAAAACTCAAATATTTATTCTCTCTCCAAATGTTCTCTTCTGCCTCTTACAAAAGCCTTAAGAAAGCTTCACACTGATCTTAATTTTCTTCATTTTCAAATTTAGAATATCTCAAAACAGATTCCTTTCTGACTGAAGTCCCCAATTCTAATACTGTCACAACAGCAGGCAAGTGATGTTGACATGGGACCCAGGAGGATGACATTACACAGGTGGCAAGGAAGTAATGTGAAAAATAAAAGAAGTTCAAAGCAAATGGACAGAACTGTCTACCCTGCTTTAACAGTGCTGTGGGGAGGAGAAGGGGAATGACAGCTTTTGAAATAAAAAATCACCTAATGAAAATTCTACATAAGAATCTGGAAAATAAAAAAGAAGAGTTATCAATACATTCACTACATGTAATTTTAAAATATTAATTAAAAAATCCTGAAATTAACATTATGAGAAATGCCTCTATCTAAAGGGGTATTTTTAATATGAACTACAGGTAGAGATCAATTCAAGTGGATACAGTGACCATTACCAAGTTCACAATTGCCCTTCCTCCTTCATTTGCATAGCCAGGATAATTCAGTTCTGCCCCTGTTTCTAATTACATTAAAAAGGCATTGAATAAAAAGCACAATTATTTCTCCTACTGTA
This sequence comes from Anser cygnoides, assembly GCF_040182565.1. Classification (NCBI taxonomy): domain Eukaryota; kingdom Metazoa; phylum Chordata; class Aves; order Anseriformes; family Anatidae; genus Anser; species Anser cygnoides. Next base: position 9,832,758 of record NC_089888.1, read on the forward strand.
AGACATAACAAATTCTTCCTGTAAATAAAACAAACTTGTTTTTGTAATTTTCCATGTTCAGAACACATGGCCCTTTTTCTTCCCTAGGACAGATAAAGTTAAACCTAGGGGAAAAAAAAAATAGGTAGGAATTACTCATTTTCCTATTCTCTATCGCATCACAGCCTTGAGCTTTACTATGAAGGAACGTTTACAGTAGTCTGTTCCTCCAGTGGTCATGGGCATATGTTTAAGTAGTAACACCCAAAAAGAAAAATACTTGTCCTCTGTTTTCAAAGCATCGATACCAAATGACTACAATAGCATGTGGAGCCAGCAAGACAAAAGACACCACTTTTGCTGGCAAACCCTTTTTGCTCTGAATCTATTTACACTTGTCCAATCCTTGACTTAGCAGGACACTCCCTATTTATACCTTGAGATTGAAAACTGATGGCTATAAGGACTATGGCCTTATTATTCAAAGTATTATTGTGTTGTGTTTTTAATTTACTGATCTTGAAAAAAAAAATGTGCACTTCTACTTCTGATTGGAGAGAGTGAACAACAGACATGGTGCAGTGATGCATCATGAAGAAATTTCAATACCACAAACTGTAAAGTTGATCTCTTTTGTTGTCTTAGCCTTCCAGATACAGACTTCAGCAGACTACGTACCACAAATGACTGAATTCAACAGTTATGGAGCACTTCAGCCAGTGTTCTGTCTTCCTTCCTGCATCTGTTCATGGATGTTGTCTATTACTGAAATTCCGTGTACACTGAGAAATAACCAGTTAGGTTATACTGATTATCATCCTAAAGGACAAGCACTGTTTGCTCATTAAACATCAGAATGAAAGTTTAGAGAAATCAGAGCTAGCAATGACTCAGGATAGATAAGAAGAGCTTTCCAGAACACACAAAGAAAACTGGAATGTGAACGGCAGAGAGGGTTCTGCATTAGCATGTGGAATTTCTTTGAACAATCCTGTCTTGTCCAACCCCCATCCCCAAGACCCCATCCAAACAACCAACCTAAAAACAGTTTTAAACTGTGCTGGAAATAAAGCAGACTCTTCTAAAAAGACTGCAGAGTAAGTATTCTGGTCTGCTCCTTCAGTAGAAATCAGTAAGCGACGCTACTATTTACCATCCTTGTAGTCTGAGAAACTGAGACTACTTCAAACTACAACAGAACCTAGGAATAACCTGACTGTAAGGGCATATCAACCCACAGACATGCAGGAAGGACAGCGGTATAGATAAGGCAACCTATGAAAATTATAAAAGCAAAAAGTCCTTTCAGCTACAGCAACCAATTCCTATATTTATTGCATTTTTCAAGAAAGTGTGGAAGGCCACACACAACTCACAGTGGGAAGTCTGCTTCACCACGATCACACCACTTTATTCTATCTGAAAAACACTATGATTTCTGCATTGTTTTGTATATTAAAAGAAAAAATATATATATATATCAGAGACACTGAGGTAGACACTGACTCCTAACTCTGTGCCAAAGAAATGAGGCAGTGGGTATGTACACTTAAGCTTAAAGGAATCAATGTGTCCACAGCTTATTTTTTTTTTGCATCTCTTCATCTTGCAATATCCTAACTGCATGCAAGAGAACTTATTAAAAAAAAAAAAAAAAAGTTGATGCTGGCAGAGAAGATGAGAGAATGAATACACTGATTTTATTTATTGTCTTTCAAGAAGTTGCTACTATAAATCTGCTCCAAGGCCAGAGCAAAACAGGACTTAAAAGTCTATTGAAAATGTTCTGAGGACCTCTATACCTGATCACTGTACATCTCAGAACAGGTTATGTCACCACACCCAACACAGCTCTTCCAAGAGGGAGTTTCATTCCAGAAACTCAACCCATTGTTGTTGCAGAGGACCAAGAGTTCTCTCATCACTGGAGATCTGCGGCAAGGATGCCAACAAGACTGCTTTCAGAGATGGACCTATTGAGGACAAAGGAGGGAAAAAGGCTGCTTACTGCATCCCACCATGCAATGCTTGGACTGCAGATATTAAGTTTCACCACTAACTGAAATGTAAATAAAAGCAGAGAAGACAGAGATACAATGATAATGTTTTAAAAACAAACAAAAATTTACATTCCAAATACTACCGTTCTGCTGTTTTTCAGTGTCACTTGTGCCTGCACTTACAGTTAGGAGCAGATTTGGGTGGAAATGACAAGCTTTCATACGAGATCTCCAAGTGCAGTTCACCATGCAACTCCATGACGAAAGCCAGGAAACTCAGGAGGATGAGCCAGCAGAAACTTGAAATAGACTACAGAAGTATTGACAATGAGTTTTGGAATATAAAATCATTTTCCCATTTGGGAGGCTGTGCTCTAAAGCCTTCTCTCTAAATCATCCACCCTTCCTTCACTAAAACAGGACAATAGGAACTGTTTACGCTAGATAACAAATAATAGAGGAAAACACCTTGGCATGAACTTCTCCTTTTCAAATTTCCAATTCACAGTCTGGAAATGGTGAAGAAAAAAAATCTAAAAGTGCAACTCCCAAACAATTGGCAATTCACCCTGAGGAAACTTGATAGATGTAACCAACCTCAAAATCTACCCTGAATAAACATGCAGAATAAAACAGTATAGAACTCAGCAGTTTATTTTCAGTCCGAGAGTACTTATTTAATGATTTTACGTTACAAAAACGCACTGGCAGTATTTCTGATACCCCTCTTTCTGGCCATTTTTATTAGAAATAAAGGTTATACTGTCCTCACGTTCAGCACTTCACTTTCAGCCTGTTGCCACTTTACCAAAAATAGGATACTTTGAAGTTACAGGACGTACGAATCTGGTGAAGTTAAAGTTTCTTTAGCTGGAAAGACGTTTTTTGTTTGGTTGGTCGGTTTTTGCCGGTTTCTTACCGTGCTTCTGGCATAGGTATTAATGTTTGTAGAGATTACTTGTTTCTAACACTAAAAGGCATGTGCATCCAACACTGCCCTGATGCAATCGTGCCACTGTTCAACAGAAACCTTTCAGATAGGGACACTTAAATGGCACTTCAGAAACAGAGTTCACTAGCATTTCTGAGTTCCTGACAATTGTTACTCACTCCTCTTTCTTTTAGAAGAGTATTAATTCTATTTCACTGTGATATGCAATATGATTTGTGACTTCAGTGCAGCTCCATTGTGAAGGCAGATGAACTGCCATGAAACGGACAACGAGAAGCAGACAAGATGCACACAGGCACAGTGAGGACAGAACAAAGAATCACAGGGAGTGGGAGAAAATAAACTATATAATAGCTGCTGCTCGGGAACACTAGCTGGAACAAACAGGGAGGCCACCAACAATCATTACAAGCGCATGTTTCTTTTGCTGTTGCAAGGAGAATTGCACACAAGAGGGGGCAGGGGATCTGCTATTAATCATATTATATTCATTGTTCCCTTGATGCCGCTGGCAATGCTTCAGGAGACTCCCTCAATTCCCAGATAAAACTGTAGCGAGAACAGCGCTCAAGAATCCCGGACCAAACCTTCGCTCCCTGGTCCTACTGTCCTAACGCTGCCATAAACTAAACACTTCACACCCGAAAAGCTCAGTATACTGAATTTAAAAAGAAAAAAAATCCAGATCACAGCAGTTGAGGGCTCGTCCCCACCCTAGTCTCTCATTAGGAAAATGAACACACTACATAAATCTGACGAAACTATTTGCAAGAACAAGCCACCAGAGAGGTGAAAACATCAGCCTGAAGTAGTCGGGAATCAAGTTTCTTTGTTGAGGAAGAGTTTTGAATGTTATCTCTGAGTAAGGTGCTGAGTGACTCCCTGATTAAGTGGCACTTAAAATTCAGTGAGTTGAATGCTCCAGCCAGAAGAGCAGGCCGCTACCTGTGCCTGGGAGCGGGGGAGGGAGAAAATGGCAGCTGATGCAGCAAAGTAACCAAGTCAGCTATTCTTTTGTCAGGGAAAAGACAGACATGTTTGAGGGGAAAAAAACGTGGATTAACTAAATCTCCTATTCATATTTCATCGAAAACGTAATGCTGCTTTAATTTGTCTGGTTTGGCAAAGCTACAAAGGGAAGGTGAATTTACTTGACCGCAGATATTTTTGATTTTTTTTGTGTGACAAAATCTGCATAGTATGAAAGTGACACGCACACTAATTGGGTCCAGAATTTGTTAGTCACCCTACCCAAATAAAAATCTGTAAGATGGCTACCATGGGACGCCGGCATTCCGCAAGTTGGCAGTGACGTTGCGCAGGCACTTCTTCTTTCCCAGGTCGAGAAAATACAAATTATTTTGTTTAAAAAAGATATAAGAGAACAGAAAAACAGCTACAGCTAGGTAAACGTGCACTTAAAACGCCAACTTGTGAACTAACGAGGCATTTCTACCTCAGATTTCAGTAAACAGCAACCACTTCATTTTTAATTAAAAAAAAAAAAAGCCCAACCCCCGTTTATTAAGCAGCAGAGCTCCCTGCAGCCAGCACGCCGCTGCGTCCGATGACTCATCCTCCCTTCCCTAGTTTCTAATTAGCTGTGATAGCATCAATTTGGAGTTTTGGGTTGTTTTTTTTTAAAACACAAAACCATGGTGGAAACTGCCAAACGGACGACTCGTCGTTCACCGACCGGCTTGCGAGGAGCCGGAGCGGCAGCACCCCGTGGTCCCCTCAGGACTCCGAGCCCCCCTCAGCACTCACCCAGGTCCCCTCAGCGCCCCGGGGCCCCCTCAGCGCCCCCCGGACCGCCCCCCCCCCCCTTTCCCGCTCCGTGGGCCCACAGGCGCCGGGCCCGCTCCCGCTGCCCCCTCCCCGGGCGGCTGCCCGCGGCCCGGCCCGGCGGCGAAGGGGAAGGACGGGACGGGCAAAGGAGGGGGGGGAAGCCCTCGCTGGGCTCCGGGCCCGGGGAAGGCGTTCCGCCACCGCCGCTGCGGGGTCAAAAGTTTAGCCTGGTTTCCATTTCACCTCTCCGCGCCCAATGGCAGCGCGGCGGCGGCGGCCAGGACCGCGGCCCTGGCTTAACTCCTTGCCGCCCGGCCGTGAGGAGGGTGGAAAAGAGCCCAAAAAACAGGGAGCAGGGCGACCCAAGGGCTTCTCGGCCCCGCAGGATTGCTGCTAGGCGGGGTCCCAAGGGCTCTGAACCGGCCCTAGTACGAGTGACAGCAAAGAGCAAGGGGTGACTTTGGTAGAGGGGAGCAGAATGGGCAGAAAGGACTGGGGTGTGCAGCGGAGCCCCGCAAGGTTTGCTTTGCATCTTGGGCAGCCGGGGATGGGTACCGTGACAGAGCAGCGTGGGGCAGCCCAAAGAGCCTCTGCACCACAGACAGGTCTCTGCTTCAGGACTTCCCCCCCAAAAAGTCACCCTCCATCTACCCTGAGAAGGACAGACAGTGGATGGGTGGCTCGTCCTCTGAACAAAAATCTTCAGCTCTGCAGTCTTGGACATGAAAGCACTTACAAACCCCCATCAGGCACTATTCAAAGGTGGTCATCTACCGTGGATTGCCATACATGTGACAATACAAACCCCATTATAGGATTCGTTAATGACTGGCAGACTAACAGGAATGAGGAGCCTCAGGTCCGTTTGATTGAGGGACCGATCCCACTGCTCCCTGGCACTGCTGCTTACAGTATCTGCCTGGGGTGCCTGTCCCAAATTTCACTATGTTGTGTAAATATCATGTATGTTGCAGTGTGCAATCCACAGAAGAGGGCTCCTGTTGAGATAGTTTGGTGAGGGATGCAGAACAACTATTGGCAGCACTGTGAAAATATGGTAACTATTCAGACATCCTTTGAGGGGGTAGCTTGACAAGCAAAACACAAAGTTATTGGAATACAGCAATATTAATCGTGGCCAGAACCATGAGGGGAATTTAAATGGGTATATGAATGTCTTCCACAGCTGAGAAACTACAATATGAAGTTTTATATGGCTTGGATAGAAATGCGGAGATAAATTATAGGTAGAGGTCCCCCAAAATACAGTAAAGCTTAAAAAATCCAGAATGAAAATGATTAGGTAACCTAATTTCTGGATTAAGATCAGTTTCTTAGATTTATGAAGCCCACCAGGATATACAGAAACATCCTGAGAAGCCCAGACCTTCAGACCTAGGCCCTAAGTAGCACCAAGTCCTTTAACTGTCTGCTCAGTGGAGGAATTAAGGTATTTCCTTCTATGAAACTCTTGGCAACGAAGAAAGGAACTTTCTGCAGTTAATACAGCACCCCCTGAACGTGAACCAATACAGTAATGCTCACATATCGATACTGTATTCTGCTGCCCAGAATAAGTTTTACTAACTAATAAAATCAGAAGCTCAGATATGACTGAGCATGAAGACAGGCTCCTGTCCTACAATAAGTATATCAATGAGCACTTCTGAGCAAACATCTAGTGTTCTGGCTTTGGCTGGGATGGAGTTAATTGTCGGAGTAGTTGTGGGTTAACCCGCATCCAGCCACAGAAGTAGAAAAGAATCTGAATGGTCTGGACACCAGACATTTTAAACAGCTTTTCTTGTTTTGGCACATAAAAAGACAAGAAACATCCTAGTCTCCACTCATTTCAGGATTAGGGAGCTAGAGGAAGAATGTGGAACAGGTTTCTCGTTCCACGGTATGCCTCCATTCTGCATTAACAATCTTAGGTTCTGTCATCCCCTAATCAGCAGTTCTGGTGTAAAATTGTAATGGACAAAATTATGACAAAAGCTTTCCAGAGTCAGAATTATCATCACAAGCAACACAGTTTCATCACAGGCACTAATGACTCAATGCATCAGCCTGTGGTGGAGTATCCCAAAATTTGTGCCCAATTTTATCCTCTAGGTGATTGACAAAAATGTTGAATGAAGATAGGTAATATTGAATAACATGGGAATGGCAACCTATGACTGCATTCTGCTTGGTCTTGGAAAGCCAGTGTCAGCTACAATTAAGCAGATAGCAAGGGATGCATCACCCCTTCATTTCAACAAAAAAGTTCTTAGTCTGGTGCATTAATAAACACAATATAATACAGGCAGCACAAAGAGGAGTAAAACGTGTAGTTAAGACATCTGTTAGGCTAAGTATCCTAAGGCAGCAGAAAAGGGTAGGGTTAAGTAGAGACCTGAAGTAAATGATTGGCAACTGACTGGATACCAAGTGGAATGGCAAGTCATGGCATACACTTACAGGGTAGACAACATGGAATTTAGCTTTCCAAAACAGGCAGCTTCTAACAGTAAAGCCAGAAAACACTTGAGAACATGTATCTTAGCATACTCTTGTTAATTTTTCCGCAGAGATCTCAATCGGAATACAATTGTGAAGAGGTAAAATGGGTAAACATGCCATCAACATGCATAAGAGGTTTATGCTGAAGATGCCAATAAAGTAGTACTTAGTTTTTCAAACTCTGAAAACAACCAGATATCAGATTGTTTGAGATTATGCCCATGACAACCTAAGGGAAAAAAACATTAGTCAGGTGGCAGCTATTACTAACTCTCCACAAACATGCAGTTTGGAAATTATCTTACTCAAGAATCTCAAGGCTTTCACAGCACTTCAGAACGATGAAAGATATTCAGGTCTCAGCCCTCTGCATAGGTCCCAAGGAAGAATAAAGACATAAACAGACATTCTTCCAAACAGCTATGCCAGCTGAAAATACTGCAAGCAATCTTCCATTTTTATAAACCCAACTCACAAAATACTTTTGGGCACAACAAAGGAAATAATGCAAATGCTCTTCAAAGCTGCTCCAGGAATCAGACAACAGTGATTTCTTAAACAGGCACAGGTAGATTCTTTTCTCAATCTACGCAAACAGGCATAGTAGCTCAATACAGCAACTCTGTGGTTAAGCTTAAGGCCTTGAGAGCTGTTAAAAGATGTAGTAAGTGATTAGAATGCATCAAAAAGTTAAAGGCATCATGAAAATCTTGAGATCAGACCTTACTACCAGGCTTTTTTTTTTTTTTTTTTTTTACTCTAGCTCAAAATGGATAAGACACCAGTGGAAAAAAATATCAAATAACACTATTTTCACAATTTAGGTAGGTTAAAAAACCAGTTTTGCTAAGAGCAATTTAAGACTTAATTACATATATAAAAAGCTATTTTCCTCTCAGTAAAAACAGCAGTTAGTTTTTGTTTCTTTACCTTCTCTAAATACCATGTCTTTTCAGAGAAATTCTTTTAAACTGAAGTACCACAAATAAATTCCCTTTTTATAAGATGGCCTCATTTTAAAAGAAAATGGATGCTATAAAATTTTACATCAAGTCAGCATGTTACCAAGAAGCTTTTCTGTGTGTTCTGAATTTGATTAATACAAGCCAAGGTCACTTCCTGAAAGATGCCTACCACTGCAGCTGCAAGCAAACTAGACTCCTCTGAGCTCAAAAGCTGGGGGATGGGAAGACACTAGAAATTTCTAACATTGTCTCCTAAAATACACTACTTACAAAACTTGAGTAACATTTAGAGTGTTTACTAGATCACCACATAAGTAACCTATTAACCAAAGTCAGTCTGTATAATCGTGTTTTCAAGCAAAAAGATTGAAAATGATGCAGCAGCGTGTCTGTAATAATGAACAATTCTGAGGATCCTTTACTAAATTTTATGCAATTCCCTGGAAAATGTACAGTTTTTACATTATGTAGCTCATAAAGCTAATGAGCGACTGCCCTTGAATTAACAGCACATCTCAATCCTCTGAGACTCCGAGGCTCCACCCAATCTACACAGTGCCCTATTCTGACTCCATTTAGGAAAAACACGTTTGAGTTAAGCATGCAAGCTTTTTCCAGAAGTCTACAGCATGTATTTTTCTAGTTTCTGAAGACTATACCTGCTGTTTACAAGACGAGCTAGAAATTAGCTGTTTTCACCTGTAATATTCAAGATATTAAAAAAATATTTTACGAACATGCCACATTCACATTACACATGAAGCCAAACAGCTGCAGTTTCTTCCACTTCCAGACACAAAGCTAATAGGTCATGAAAATAAGACCTGTACCAAACAAAGCCGAGCATTATTTTTGCTTTTTGTGTGCACAAATAAGAACTGTACAATCTGAAGTACCAAACAGGAGGTGGGGGGAAGGAAAGGATTGCTGGAAAATGTTTAAAACCACACACCAACAGACATTCCCCGCAAGGGCATCTGTTTGTCTAGGAAATGGGCCCCACTGGCTTTATTTATGAACACACACACACAACTTAATATACTTCATCTTTAAAATAGCCTTGATATAGCCAACATTGCATCCAAAGTTTCATACTAAAATTAGGAGGATCTGCTCAATGAAAGTTCATTTTGACAAATTGATGTAGTAGAAGGAACAGAACATTGTTGGTTTTGGGTGGGCATCTTTGCCTGAAATAGAAAAATATACTAAAGCATATCATTACCTATGCAGGCACTGTGGTTAAGGATGCCTAACATTTTCCATCACAGAAGCCCGTTCTAATTCTTTGATGACTCTCTCGCACACCCCTCAGAATTACGTTTGGTGGAAGACTTGCATAAAATTGGTTCAGACATTTAAAAACAGAGTGGATAATTATGTTGAACAAAATGCAACTTTTTATTCCATCTGAGAAGTTAAAAGTTTTAGGAAAGAAACTGCTCAAATCTCTAAACAAGCTAAACTTCATCTTGCTGCTCTGCACAGATGGTAACTGCCTTTAAAGTCTTTGCACATGCTCAGTTGTGTTTTAAACCACTTGCCAAAATCCTCAAGTATTTTATCTAACCAAGCAAGCTTTGTCGCTGCACTGCTCCTCCACGCTGACAGGACAGAACATGCTTTATCATTGTATTATAAAGACCAGGAGCAGCTTGCCTATGAACCTGCCAGCTATGAAGCAGTTAAAGCGCCTGGCAGCCCAGTAGCTGGTGAACAGGGACATTTTTCTAGGTTATGCTGCCCCACCCATTCTGAAAACAGGAGGCAGCAGAAGGATCAAGGGCTTAGCGAAGGCTGCCCCCCCCATTCAGGATCCCAGTTGAAACAGCAGATGGGGGTCTCACCCAGTAGTGCTAAAAGGGGCTAGCCGATACAGAAAGCACACAGACCAGTGGCCAAAGCGATGTTCCCATCTGCTCTGTCCAGTTCCACATGCCAACCTTGCTGGCAAACAGAGCCAAATTTTTTTTTTTAACGCTTTTTTCTATTTTTTTCTTTTTTTGTTCTATTTTTTTCCATTCTCTTTTTAAAGGTGTACAAAAAAGTTACACTGAAAATATTAATGTTCTGAAATCATTCAGAAAAACTTAAAAATCACTGTCCAACTCAACACCTCTCTCTTTAACCCCAGTTGCACGTAGATAATTAAGTACATTGCTGTGTCTACATGGGACTGGCACCCATCAATTCACAAAAAAAACCTACTATAGATTTACTTATGTCTCTTGTATCACCTCCAAGGTACATTACTATTTCAGCAAATACATTTGCTTTACTATACACCTATATAAAATGGTCTTAAAATGGAGAATTCAATTCTGTCAAAGACTCGTATCGTAACTTTGCCTTGCCCAGTAAAGGTACATAGGGAATTTCAATTACATACAAATTAGGATGCTTTTTTTTTTTTTCCTATGAGGAGTAAACAAGACAAATGCAGTCTTGATTATCACAGACCACAACTTCCGATTAAGACTATTCATTCACAGCAGATTTTCAACTGGCATTTAAATCACTGATTTAACTGTTGGAAATATTTACACCAGCCAATAGGGGGGTGGCGACACATGAGCTGGAAAGAAATGTAGTCCATAAATCACATCAACTTGCCATAGGCACATTTTGCTACTCAGCAGATGCAGTACTTATGGACATTTATTCACGTGTTTCCACAGGAACTAAGCTATAGAATTAATGTCAGTAAATGTATTATTTAACACTGTAAACCCACTGATTTTAATCAAAGCTTTGGATATGTTAGCATTTTAAATGTGAACTACTAAGTTTACTTAAAAAACAACAAAACAAAACCTGTGGTTAGTAAATCCACAACTAAAGAGGAAAAAAGCACAGAATCATTTTCTGAAAAAGTATTTGAGTGCAGGTGGGAGAGAAGAGGAGGGAAGACAGCTATCCATTAAGGGTTTTCAGATTACATACACACAGACTCACAAACTGGCTTCAATGGGAGTTAAATGCCTGATGTGTTAGAGTGCTTTTGAAAAGTCTACTCAGTATCTCTTTTCATCAGGCTATTAAATTAGTTTGTTTGTGTTTTTTTTTTTGTTAAGAAAAACAAAGAGCCACGCACACACATTCCCCTTGCTTTTAAAATTTGATCTTGTTACCCTCTAACCTAATAATAATAAAAGTACGTTAATCAAGTTTCTTGACTTTTTGGCATAACTGGACACTCAAATTTGAAGAGGAGCTACAAGATCGGAGAATGAAAACAAAGGAAGTTACTGAAGAAATGAAGTCAAAATAGTTTAGTTTTCCATGCACGGTATCAGTGCTTACGTACTATTTTTGCTTCATTGTAAGGAGTGAAAAGAGCTACTTAATGCAAAAGGGACCTTTCTAAAACACAATTTGACCTTGAAATATGGAGGTATTCCTAGCTCAATGCTGTAATTAACATCTCTGAATAAATTTGAATGTACACAGACAGTATATTTGGCACTGCAGCAAGAGGCCTTCATTTAGTTCAATGCTAATGCTTAGCATGCAGAGTTTGAAGTGACAGTTATGTATCTACAGTATAGCTTATCTGAGGATTTCATTAGCTAAAAATCCACTTTTCTCCACTTGTTTTCATGTATCTTCCTGTATTTCACTTTCATACTGACCAAAACTTAATAGACTACCTTCAACTGAACTGCAAAATAAGGACAGAACAGAATAATTCTCAAATTAGAATAATTTGTTTTGCCACTGTACAGTCAGATTATCTTACTGTATTTCAAATATTACCCATCCTCTGTGTTCCAATGGTTGTAACACGAGCACCTGCTAAAACCTACTGCAAAAAAAATGAAAGCTGTAATGTGGTTTTGCATGTCAGTGTTAGGCTCAAATGTTAGATTTCAGGGATCAATTGTTTACAAGTTAAACTGAAATGGGTTAGTGTCTTTCTTCAGTGCTATGCAAAATGGAAAATAGCACCTATAGAGATGTTACAGACTAGAGTGCCACAGACTCACTTCTGAGTCCTACAACAAAAGGGCAAGAGGCAGGGTTTACTACCTCCAAAAAGATGAATATTAATTTCCAAAGAGTTTGAATGCTGGAATGGGTTCCAGACAACTTGTGGAATCTCTTTGCTAAGAAACCTTCCAAACCTTCACTGAACAGAATTCTCAAACAGTGCTTTGTCAGCACGGTTTAGATTGATGCTAGCATAACATCTCTATGATTTTCAGTGACACATTATCATGAGAGAATTATATACTGCAGCCTTGTGATAAACTGGTACCATTATAATGAGTTACTAAGACAAAGGGACTTTACGATTAATCCCACTTTGTCTTAATTTCAAGATGTGTCACTACATTCTTTTCACTACTGTTTTAATCACAGTATATTTTGTTAGTCTCACAAATCCTTTATATTTTGCATACATCCGTTAATATTCCCATCTTTACTGGAAACAAACTATATATTCCTGATGACAACATTAATTCCTACCATCAAGGATTTTTTCCATTTAATAGCAAAACCAGAATGTTTTTGAATAAAGCTCTCAAATGCCCTCTGAATTTTTCGTACTGAATTTTATATTCTTTACCAACCATTTCCATTGCATGAAAACCTTGCGCTTCTATTTTTTCTAACGTTCTCCTGAAGAAGTAAAAACCTTCACTTTCATTAAAAAGAAATTGTACAATAAATCTCACTAACCTCTCAAGGATTCACACAGAAGGTATGTTTGTAATAGCTGCTTACCAATTAGAAAACCAGCTATGCTCCTTAAATTGTTTATACAAATAGCATGTCTCATACATTGATGTTTATCTGCAGAATTCTCCAAAATAACACTGTCATCGTTAGCACAGAAATTCCAAGTAATTTTAGAAGATTTGCAACCATTGTGGAAGTTAATACAAGAGGTCAGTGACTGCCAAAAACAGAAGAATGGATTACATCCATCTTCTTCAAGTCCCCAAAACATTTGTAATGTTTTGTTTCAGATCCAGTTGCTTCCTTGTTTACAGATAAATGACTAAATGGTTGCATAGTTTCACAACATTAGGAAGCAGTTTTATGTATTTTTATACAGAGCACTGGAGGGACCATCAGGATAGAGGTTTTTTTTTTTTTTTTTTTAGATTATTAATACTACTACTTTTTCTTAAATGCACTGTATCTTCAGTTCCCACCCAAGAAGATCAACTGAACTGTAGCTTACATGCAATAAAACCATGAGCTGGGGAACCACGGCTTGAGCATATGTCTGCCAACAGGACATCCAAGATGCATCCACCATAATTTAAACAAGTCATGCTCTCTTTTAGCAGACTTGCTGGTAATTTTGCAGATAACCTGATGCTAAGCTTTAAAGCTAATATCCAGTCACACTCACATACTAGGAGGTTTCTATTAGCATCTGGTGAGTGTGTCAAACATGGTACCTAACCAGTTAGCACCAGTCATGTATTTATGCCACAAAACTAGAAGGTATCACCTATCAAGTGTAGTTTATACTATGTGTTTTTTTTGTTGGTAAACAAAACACCACATTGCATTTCTATGACAGTACATCATATCGACATTGCATTTAAAAGAAAGGGATGTTATGTTTATGTACATCAGTCAGAACTTTATATTCCTGGGCCTCATCAAATTTAATTCGTAGCAGTAAAGTCACTATTATTGTCTCTAGGCATGGCATAGCTTCAGTGTTTTCTATTTAAAACCCACTAAGCATTTTTAGTGTACCTAAAAATCCATTAAGATTCAGAAAGCTACAAAACCTTACCAACTCTTGGGCTTCCATCAGATTCTCACATATGGAAATGACATCATACATGTAATAACAGGATAAACATGGCATAGCATGGAGGGAACACAAGAGCGTATGAAGCAAACCTAATGTCATTAATTCTGTCTTTCAAGATATAAATGCTGTGATATAGTAGTTTTTTTCCCCATCGTAGGTAGATTTATGACAGACAATATGCTTAGACATATGTCTCCATCCAGTCAAGAGCAAAAGTTATTTATCCCTTCTCTCCACTGCATACTATTTACCTCATTGTGGCATCTGTCTGTAAATCATTGCTTAGGAACATTTTAATGAGCACAGCTATCTGAAACGAAACAATCTTTTTTTCTGTGCTTAGACAAGAACTTTCTCCAAAGGTTTTCCTTTCACTGTCTCCTTTCATTTTCTTCATTTTGCTCTAACCTTTCCTTATTCTAGCCAAGCCAAGTCACTTGAATTTTATCACAGACCATCCTGCTAAATTGCAGAGTAAAGAGGCTAAGCTTACCAAAAGAGATGACTATGAAAGAGGTGATGTCCAGACATGCTATCAGTTTCAATACTCTTCAGCAATAGGTATAAAACTTGACAGTTATCTATTTGAGTACTGAAGGCTAAATGGGTTACTCTGAGTTATGAGAAAAAAAAACAAAACCACGCCCTGATGATCAGCATCATACCCACTCTGGGCCCAAACAGCTTTAGCTGAGAAACTCCATTTCAACACCACTGTTTCAGAAGAACTGTTCTGAGCAAAGTATTTACATCATCAGTTACTTCAGAAATAAGAAAATCTTGGCACCAGTGATAGAAAATTAAGAACTGAAGGCAAATATATACACAAAAGGATGTTATTACTTCATCCCACTCCTTTTAAGAGCAATATTCTTTAAATGCCCAGGTATCCCCAGGAGCCTACTAGCCTTAGATACTACAGAGTGCACTGAAGACGGGTAATACCATATACTTCCTCAGTTTAAGGGAGGTGGAAAAGAGCATATATAAAGTATTGTAGATTATTAATACAGAACAGAAGAAAATACATTTCTCTAAGGGAATTGCAATTATTTTATCCCTTCTCCAAATCCCCTTACTATCAATGTATTCTTTGGATCAGTTCTCAAAGTAGCCCTGGACAACCAAGTCAAACAGAAGACTTACCTAGCACAGTGTTCTCTCTCCAACAGAAGCCAGTAGGAAAGCCTAGAAAGAACAAGGTAAGCATATCACTGTTTCAGCATTCTCTCAAACTTCTTAATCTCCAGCTCAGGAATTTCCTGGTTCACAAGGACCGAGTTTCCCAGCAGCTGGATTTCTCCTCTACGAGTATATGAATTGCTTTTGAACCCATGAAAATCAACACAGCTGTAATATTCTGTGGCAGCAAGTTCTGCACTTAAGCTCCACACTATGTAAAAGTACCTTTATTGATTTTTATTTTTTAAATTGCCATGTGATAAAAAAATAGGAGGGAAATAAATGAAATGGCTGAAAAGCAAAACACTTTCTTCGTCTTGATTTTCCATTACACCCATGGTTATTTCATACGGATCAGTATGTACTGTTAATGGTGGAAGTTCTGGTAAATTTTATTTCTCATACAAAAGCTGTTCCATGGATTTGATCTTTGTCTTTCTCTATACTTTAAGACCACTGTACTCTTTTTGGCATAGCAAATCTTCATGCAATAAGCTTTACAAAATTGTGTTACACAATATCAAAGTCTCACGTCTATAAAGGAATTCATAAATTGGCAGTTAAGTCAATAAATGCATTTATATTAAGCAGAATTAAGAAAGATCTATGTAGAACTAAGCTCAAACACTGGAAATGTCTTTAATATTGTATAACAAACTCCACATAGTGAAATATCTGATCTACCACTGTTTTTATCCAGCATCTAAGTAAACAAAACAAGTTTGTTTTAGGCTTTGACAATAAAGATTTTTCAGTTGTTTTGCATCTTCAACAATATATTTAGCCTTTAGAAAATATAAGTCTTAGAAATCCCACGTTCAAGCTTGAACTTTGCATCGAATTTGCAAAGTAACATTTAGATAAGATATCCAAAATGTAAACAAAGCAACGACAGAGGCTTTATTTCATAATGTACTGTTTATTTCAATACTTTTAATCAGCGATAAACCAGCTAAACAATACACAATTCACAGTACAATCCTTGTAAAAGCTGGAAAAGATATTAAGGTTCATGTCAAGTTCAATGTGCTCTATTTTTAACTTTAGTCAAGTCCCTTCTCATTAGCAGTAACTTAATAAATAAGCTCTTATATCAAATCAACTTCCTAGCTGCAGCTAGGAATTTATGTACTTACAAAATAAAATGTTTAGCCCAACAAATAATTCAGTTACTTGGATCTAGCAAACTAGCAATCTTCCACTGCCACAATATGCCAAATAAAGGATTATTAATTGCTTAACAAAGCAGTACTTAATTGTTTGCTATTATTTTTCGTAATCATCGTTTGCTTCCCAAGCTTCATTCCGAAACTTTAAGAAACAACAGAAAACTGGCCTCCCCCTTTGATTCAGCTCACAAAAAGAAGCAGTCTTCACATTCATATAGTTTGACAGCAATGGAACAATTCATTTAGCATAACTTTTTAATAGTGAAATTTAGGACACTGCTGTAGGACCTGCTGAAGATGCTTTTTAAAAGCATTTCACAAGGTCAAACCAACCCAGACTATTCTCATGACTGACTTATTAGGAGAGAGCCAAGTTTACATAATAGTGATCTGAAAGACAGATGATGCCTTTGAAAACAAGCCCATCCTTGAAGACACTTCTGCATTTCAAGGATGCTAACAAATAGCATCTAGCTTGTCTTTAAGAGACAACAAACTGGTTTTGAACACTCCTGCTTGCAGCAGTACCCGTATCACACGAGAGTAACCCCGTTTGGAGGCCAGACTCATTCAAGAATTGATACACACTGCAAGCAAACATCAGATCTCAAAAGCACACTGACAAAACCCAACGCCTGCTCAGTCACTGATGGAAAACTGAAGTGCTCAGAGTAAGGTGTTGAAGTCAGATAGGACCTGTAACAATCACAATAAAAATAACCCAGATTTGGGATGTGATTAGAGCAGCAAGAAGCCATTTCTCAGCTACTGATTTATGAGTCAGATCTAGAACCACTTTTAGAATAACTTCCAAGCATCACCTCTACAAACTAAGATGATTTCAGGAACCATCTCTTGAGACATCTCTAGCTTCACATCTGGAACCATCACCCAGAAGCAGCACGCCTCTAAGACTTGGTGGGAAGACATCCAGGAGCCTTTCTAAAACACACCAACTTGTATCTAGAAGCTTTTCTAGAACAGCCTCTGAACTCCCTCCCAGGACTGATTCTGCAAGTCACGCCCTCAAACCACCACTCGCATTGTTTCTAGGACCAGTGCCAGGTACGTCCCCAGGAACCCCTTCTGCAGCCACTGTTGTACAATTTCCCCCTCCCCAACCCACCCCCCCCCCAAAAAAAAAAAAACAGCTGATTTGGCTACATAAAATTGGGGAAGACTCTTGTAAGAGTTAAAAAAGTGTCATTGATATTCAAACTGCTTCACCTGTTCTGCAGAATGTGTTTACAACACAATTTTATGTAACAAGCCTTAATGCAAGTTCTGCCAGCTATAAAACAGCAGCTAAAAACTAACTGCTGGTGGCTAGCTTTGTGTTAAGTTCTTAAGCAATTACTGAATTCTACTCCATGTCCCCTCAGGTTCTTGAGCATAATATTGAAACGCCTGAAGACTTTCTATGCAAAGATAGAGAGAAAAGTCAGAGAAGTTTACGAAATGCCTGGTTTGGAGGCGGGGCCTTTAAGCTAGAATGAATATGCTAAAAATGCGCTAATACACCAAGCAGGTTAGAACAAGCCGCTTCTCAGTTGTGTTCTTTTATTTTGTTTTTGTTGTTGGGTTGGCATTTGTGACTAATCAATCGCCCTATCCTTGTTTCAACTGACTTAGCTAAGATCTCTATGGGGCAATTATTACATATTTTGTTCCACTGTTGATGCTAAGGAGCCAGCATAACTATAGAAGAGAAATATTCCATTTCATGCTCACTAACAAACTGGCAGTGACATTTTTGTTCATAGTGCTTTTGGTGTTGTTTTTTTTGTTCGTTTGTTTGTTTTGTATTGTAGGGTGGGTTTCATTTCTAACAGTACATTAGAATCTTTTTTATAAATGAATCAGTGTTTGCAATGCTAGTGAAATGTCTTCCTCACCAAATAAAATTAGTAAGAAAAGCCTGGAAGTTTTGCAAGTTTTTTATTATTTCAGAAAAAAACAAGTCTAGACTGGATTGGAATTACTAAATACCAGAGCTACCATAATAGAAGAAACTTTCAGGGGAGCAAATACAACTGTAGAAAAGTATCCAACCTTTTGTTTAAAGTGTTATATTAGAAAATTGAAACAGCCTTGCTACTGAAAAAAAAAATAAAGATTTTTTAGTGGCTGAGGCAATTAGCATAGCTAAACCTGAGTCTATTTTGCTTAATGCCAGCATGTATACTCAGAACAAAACATTGCCACTGTCTGCCACGTTAGCACACCTGATTTTGTTAAAAGATATGAACTAGTTGCACCCTCAAGAAATCTATAACAGCTGTGGAGTATCAGACTGTTTTTCTCATACACATTTCTTGTAATTAAATTTGCCTGAATGTGCCTAAGGGAGCTTTGAAGTTACCTTCTATCAGCAATGTAGCCAAGATGTTGTGTGCAGCAAGAACTTTGGCTAGAATCTGGATACACTTACCATGGAACTCAGCACCTGCTACCAGACCAGAGCAACAAGATAGACATCCTGTGACACAGCTTCAGGGTTACACTGAAGCTTTGGGGTGCTAAGCCTGTACCTCAGACTGGAAGCATATCCCTGGTAATTAGTAATGCAGATACCAGCCCCATGGCTCAAACAAATAGGGAACTGTGTGCAATTTCTTAGTAGCCAGTTTTGCTTATTTTGTAGTCAAGGAATTAAGTGCTTAGATATGAAGTGCTTCTTCATATCATGAGGAAATAACTTGTGTATCATGCCCTGGAAACCTCAATCATGTGGCACAGGTGAAAATTGTTCTTTTCTTGCTAGAGCCTCACACTGTAACAAAAGACACACCTGTATTTTCATGCTATAATGTGTTAAAATTTGAGCAGACTGCTCACTTTGGGGGAAAAAGATGCAGACAGGTAGATAGATGTCTTACAGATTGACTTTAATAAGAGATTTTTCTTAAGCCCTTTTTACTAATACTTTGAATCTACAACTACCCCCCATCCCTTACTGGGCTCTAGGCTTGTTTTATTGAAGGTAAACAGAGACCACCAGGACTGTTAATCTGATACCCTTAGCTCTTACGTTCTCATTCCCTCCTTAAGAGATATGCACACCCCACTAACCTGGCAACAGAAGTACCAGCTCACCTGACATTGCTGTGTAGCACTAGTAGTACTCCAAGCCTGGAGGTTCCCCTGAACCACTGCTACTGAACCTGCTTATATAAAAATTCCAAACTAACCCAAACTCTTAAAGGTCATAAATACAAGACTTAAATCTTGGTTATGTTTATTAACAACAGACATCTCCAAACCCAGTTCAATCCAGTTCAAGGGAATGGCACCAAATCTAGATCCAGATCAGGCTCTAGGAAATGACTCCTTGCATACAACTGGGGAGATGTTAACAAATTATTCTGGACACAGCTCTGTAAAGTACCTTACTATAATATATAAAAATCACTTTGGAAATAAAATCCCCCAAAGCTACAAACTAATCAGAAGGTTACAAAAAAAAGGGGGGGGATTAATACAGGTTCTTGAGAGGAAGCTATAAGAACTCTAGGTCTGTTCAGCCTAAAAAGCAGGAGGAAGATTAATTTACTGTCTGAATACATTAGTAGAATGGATGCTGGGAAGAGAGAAGAGTTAAAAAAAAAAAAGCTTACCACTTTATGAAAGAGGTTTGAGATGAGATGTTAGCCATAATATCATCTGCTGAATGATAGCTTTGTTGCTGTCATGCTACTACTTTAGACCAAGAAATGATGTAAGAGGAAAGAAGAAAACCAAGTTCAAATCCAAAAAGGAGGAAAAAAGCACAAACAAAAAGCCACATAAAACATGGTGGCTTTTTACTCATCAGATAACTATCCAAACCAAGGACACAGCACTTTCATTCAAATGAAATTTTAGTTTAATGGATTCAATTTTATGTGTGCAGTATGAAGTCTTGTAGCCTCAGACAGAGGATCAACTTCACGAAAAATTCCTTCTCTAGCCTGATCTCTGAATTTGTCTGTATTTGACTGAAAATGCTGTTAGAGTATTTGACATTCTCAAACCATACCCAGAAGGATTTAGATGCAAGAATGAATCTGGACATCTCATAACAGAAACCCTTACACGTAAGAAGTTCTGAATTCTCAGCTCAGCACAACAATTTTCACCATCTTGATTAAATTTCCACCAGTACAGGCAGTTGCTTTGGCACTACAAGCTTCAGGGCTGGTCACCAATTTCTAGTCAAGATCTTCAGGTTTCTACAGATTCCACGTAGAATTCCATTTTCTATTTTATGAGCGTTTTGCTTTTAAATAAAATAATTTTCACATGTCATTGATACCAAACCCCACCCTACTGCAATGACTCGAAGAATCCTGAAATATCTGATGGATTGGAACACAGAATAAAGAGAACCTCCTTTCCCTCAACCCCAAAATAAACCGCTGCTTTGCCTCCCTGTTGTTGCTTTCTCAAGGCAGCGATCACATCCGGACTGATGTTTGGTGAGGATATTTTGCTTAAGCAGCAAGCACTCCGGGCTGCAACTGCTGGGTGACCTTGAGCAGCTCCTGGAAGGCAGTCGCCATGGTAACCCCACCACAACCGTACATCCTCAGCTGACAACGCCAGCCTGGTGCAACCCATCTATAATAAGGACATCTACCCTGCATTAGGGCTCACTGTTTAAGGAGGAAGTCAGATTTGTTTCCCCCCCCCCCTTTTTTTACAATTCAAAAACCTGTGCTGTGGTAGACGCTGTCTGCTCTCTGTATAAATACAAGTGACACGGGCTGTACGAGTTCACACAGCGCAGGAGTTAAATAAAGTACCCTAAAATAATGCACTATGGAAAGTTGAAACTACTCACTGTCTTAATCCAGAGGGTGGTCCTCAACCAAATGAGTCTAGCACAGACACCTTGCAATACCATATAGCTTGGAGAAAGAAGTTTGTCATCTTTTCTCAAATTCTCTAATAGAAATAAACTTTATAGAGCTTAACGGGGTCAAATTTGATGCAAAGTGAGAGCAAAATGGGTTATTTTTGCATGCCAGAATATTCTCAGTTCCACCTGTGCAACCCTCATCACCTCGAATAAATTTTCAAACTAACCTGGAATTAATTGTGTGGCCCAAGAAGCTTTTTCTCTACATAGTATGCTACTAGTTCTTGTGAGGTCTGGCAGAGCAGGAAGAAATGGATGATTCCCTAAATGTGAATAAAAACGAAATAGCCAGAATTGAAAAGTGCCAGTTAACAGAAATGTTCAGTAGAACCATTTCTGTTTAAAGACAAAGGATTAATGAACATATTTAGGCGGTTAGTTATAAAACTCTAGCAGTCAGATATTAAAGTTTCCTTTAAAACTAAACTGCACTTGCAAGATCCATCTTTTCCTTACACTGCAACTAGGAGAAAGGGCCAAATCAGATAAGTGTCACAATTTGTTGATGTCCAAGAGATTCTAGTATAGGTAAAACATTTGTTTTACCTAAAATTAGAAACAAGAGTTAGGACTGTTCTGCCTCAGAGAAAGTCAGCCAGCATCATGGATTTGCACTTATCGCAAAGGAAAACATTTGTTCCTCCACACCAGTGGAATCACTCTGTCAGCTAAAAGTTAATTTCAGTTAGAAGTAAAGACGTATATTTTAAAATAGCCTTTTCAATACTCCTCTGAAGAGTATAGTTTTTAGTTAATTCAGTCAAGTACCTGCCCTGAAACCTGGATGAGGAGCTCCTCCATCCACGAACTGTAGCCTAAAGGAGTTAACCTACATTTAACTTTCATGACTCTCTTGATCTTTGCTTAGGAAAAGGAGAGAGACAAGGGCGTACAGAGGCATCTCAAGGACTGCAATACTATCTGTACCCTAGCAGAGACAAAACCCTAGTAGACAATGTGACCTGCAAAGTATTTTTAAAAAGTATTAGCAGGGTAAAGGGAATTCATAGGTTGTTTTTTTTTTTTTTTAGATTGTAAAAGATACATAAAAAGTAGCAAGAATTAATAAAAAGAGCTCATGTCTATTCTAACATCAAGGGAGGAAGAACCTGTGAAACTTGATCCACATGCCAGACCTCCACTCCAATTGCACACTTTGCTAATTGAGAAGTTAATGATACAGCTTGTGTTTAGGCAAACTTGCAGGGGAAATTCAGAAGGAACACTTGTCTTCTACACAGCACGCACTACTGTAGTGTCCTTGAGTTTAAGAAAGCCTGAATACAGGATTCTGTGGAAGCAGAGAAAGTGACAACAGTACAAGTTGTCTCTAACCTTGCTCTTTTCAAAAAGACATTAAGAAGCTCCTTTAAGCATACCTAAATTTAATTTACAGCCACACAGAAAGATTTCTCATACTTCATTGTCTATTTAATACTCCATTCAAACTCTTTCAGTGATCTCATTTTATCAACTAAAAAATGATAATAGGTTATCACACATTTAACAACACATCTTTTCTTAAAGTGTCCCTTTCAAAACATAACACCTATTTTTAAAAAATGCTGAGGAAAGAGTAAACCACATCCTTCCTCCCCACCCCCCAAAGTTTCACACCACTTAATTTTAACTACTTAGACACACGTTCACTTCCATTTCTTTTTTATATTCTCCTGCTTTAGGTGATCAGCACCTGTAAGATTTGTATCTTTGGATATCTCTTTTTTTGTTGTTTGTGATTTTTTTTTTTAACATAGGCATTGAAATAGAGAAGTCACGCACCTGTCTGAAGCTTTTCCCCCAGTATGGGATTCACAGAGTCTTTCGATGATACATCCTACAAGGTACAAGCTCACGCTACAGCAACTGTCAGTGAGGGTATTAACAGAATCTCCCTTCTGTCTGGCCATACATTTCTCCAAAATTGTGTCATGGTGTTCTGATTTGCTGACCTTACTACCTGGGGTTTCCAATCACTGAAATTTGAGCAATGTTTCCCACTGCAGTAAGAAGGGCAGACAATATAATCACTCAGGAGAGAACAGAGCTAACAGTGGAAGTAAGAGACCAGAGATTTGGTTTTACCCTAAAGCTACATGAGGAGTAGAGTTGCTTAGTTCCCTGAAAGGAAGCTTTGTCTGCTACATATATGTAAATATAACTCAAAAAAAAAAAGCATTAAGTAGAGGTTATCAATATTACTGTCCCTACACAAGTTAATTAATTCATCAAGAAAACTGCACATTGTATTACCACTTTACTTCATATGATACTGAAGCATTAAAGAAAACAGCGAAAAGCAGAGAACTATATATTTCACCTCAAAAGAGCTGATAAAAGTTAATACGCAACTGGAAAAAAAAGACGACAAAATGGGAAGGAAGTTCCCAGACAATATTAAGCAGATATTCCATAAGGCCCTAAATCCCCCCCCAAAAAATCAATTATTTTGGTGACAGTTTGTTATAGTACAATTGCCAATCAAAAGGGTTCAGCTATGTTGCTTTTGGAGGTCTGGAAACACTGCCACCCTGGCTCAAAAAAGTATTATTTGAGATTGATGATCTTATCAATTACTGTCACGTTCCACTTCTTACTTTCATCACATCTGTGCGGTTGCAAGCAAGATGGCTATATTCTAAATTGACCTGTCCTATCAATCTGTGTACAGGCATTGACATATTCCTTTAGAACAAGTGTTCATATAAACACTGAATAAGTTTCTATTTAGCAATAGCTTCCTAGGGTAAACATACTTTATCAGAGTACAATACTTTGTCTTCAGCTTTGCACGTAGTTATTTATTTTGGCCTAACTGCCCAGGTTTACTTTGAAAATAATCTAGAACTAAGCATGAAAAGCACTTGTGGCATATAGTAGGACAAAACTTGTTCTGTACTATCTTGTTGTCCTCCCTTCCCATTTTGTTTTCATTCCCACAAAACAAATCCTCAGACAAAAACAATTTCATTAGATGCAAGTAAAAGCTACAGCTTAAGTGACAGTTCCACAGCAGGTTAAGTACTGATCCTACAAATGCTGCTGTATATGTTAACCTACTCTGCAAATTGACTTAGAAACAAGTATCACCAACTATGCACAATCTTTACAGTTTTCAGTCTTTAACCTCAACCTAGAAACCAGGACATTCCTTACCACCTATGAAGAACCACTAACTACAAAAGCATAGGAGAAACAAACAAGAGAAAGCTTTTCACAACAAGCAGCAATATATTCTAATCCTACAGTCCTGTTAAGTCTTTCAACACTAGGCCCAATAGCACAGGGTTGCTCATTTTCTGGGTCTCTGCAGAAGTGATCCGATAGATTAATTCTACCTCAAAAGAGCATTATTGCAGTACTTACCCTTTCAGCAGGTCATTCTGTTTAGCAATACCTATTTACATTACACTAGTAACAAATCCATATCAAATATTTGCAGGTTTCTCAACATCAGCTTTCAGAACAGCACTCAATACATCTACTTAATCCCTATTGACTTGACTGAAGTTAATTTTCCAATGCTGATGCAACAGATAGGGAACTATCAGTAATAAGACATAACTCCACCAACTCTTACTAGTTACAGCCTCAGGGTAGACAAACGGTGTTGAACTTCTACACCTAGGTACCACCTGAGTCTCCTCTAAAACACATTTGTTTCAGGAACAGTCTTACAGGAACTCCATCCAATTTTAGCTTTGCTAGGCTGCAGCTGCTACTACCCCACCCCAGCCATTCCCTTGCACCAGAACTTCTGTTTCTGCAACTAGGGGGTAAACTGAAAGCCCAAAGTTGTCTGGGTAGTTTTGCTCACTTTGGGGGTTTGTCGTTTTTTTTTGTTGGGAATGGAATGACAATTTTCTATTGAATCAGTTTGCTGAGTGCAAGAGCCCCAGTCCTAGTGTAAGGGGAGGATAGGTAAGAGAAAGGAAGCATAACAGTCCTGACTTGGCCGGAGCTGTGGTGGAAGTGCAGTGCATGGCGTCAGGAAGACAGCATTCCATAGGAATGCATTTAAAGGGTTACGGTTTTCTATTTCCAGCTAATAGAGGAAAGAAGTCAGTTTACTGTGACATCTCTTGCTTTTTGCACAATATACCACCTTAGCTCCCACACCAGCATTTAAGCAAAGCAAAAACAAAAACAAAAAACATAACATAAAGGATTCTTTGCGCCCTAACCCAAAAGAGCATAATTCAACAATGAATATCTGTAATGACAGAAAGACAAGGCACATTCAAAAGTACAGAGTCATCTAGTTCTTGGAGAAAGGTCAGGGAGCCTTTTTGTAAACAAGAATTCAACAGAAAAGAGCTTTAAGGTAGATAAATGATGTTGAACTTGTAGAGCCCTTCAGTTTTATTTTCAGCAATGTATCTAAAGCTACAATAATTTTATAAGTAACCAGTAAATAGGCTTAAAAGTTAACTGTTTTATAGAAGAATACGATTAGAGCAGGATGTGTTTCCTAATGTCTTTCTTTCTTCATTATACCAAAGACATGGCAATTAGGATCCCTATTACCATGCAGTCCTTATTGGAAATATAAGTCTAGAATTACTATTGGCAGCAAGAAACAAGATGATCACTGCCAGGTGACAATTCATCTAGTAACAGCAACAGTTAACACAAACTGTAAAACAAGAAATTGAAGGCAAGTTTAATATATTAATATCCATGGTTGATATCCAGCATGTGTTTGGTTTATGTACATTCTTACACGTGAGGTTTTTTTTTTCCATAATTAGTTTACAGGGATCATTTGCTCAACAAGAGGCTTGAAGTTTCAGTCAGAATGAAACTCCTAACTGAAATTCCAGCAACATAAGCATGCCTGCATGTTATTAAAGGAAATAGTGGAAAATTTCACAGGCTGACATCCAGAATGTCTGCGGTTCCTTTTCATATTTTTCTCTTCTTGCAAAGCAGTTATTTGACTAGAACTTTAAATCTTATGCGCGCGCGTGTGTGAAGCCTGGAAATTTCCACTGCTTTAAGACTTTTAAAAAGCTTTCTCAACTGTACAGCTCAAACAACCTGAGAATTGTGACTAGACAGAATCCTCAGTTTAAGCAGAAGTTTCATCGACAAAAAGCAGTGCTAAGACAGGAAAAAAATGAAAAACTTTACTCATATACTAATAGCATTGCTTGGCTAATCTGAAATGTTACCGTACTACACATTAATCTCTTGATAGAGGTCATTTGAGGTCCAGCTACAGACAGATGGGCAAGGGAAGATGAAGCAGTTCAGGATAAAGCTAGAGTGGATGACATTGCAAGCTACCCTGACCCTCTCAAATGATGGCTCTCCTCGAATTTCCTTAAATCTCTACTCATTTCACACCTCACAGGGTCCTACTCTTCACCCCTACCACCTTCTTATGATCTGGTAATGATAAGCATTACCAGCCTGACAAGTTTGCTAGCCCTTGCTCTACACCAGACATCTACAAGTCTTATTTATGAGCTATAAACATGCATCACCAGAAGAGAGCTTCAGCAGAAAACCCATGGGTGTAACACAAAAGTATTCAAAAGCTACTCCACACAATGTGGATGCCTTCTGTCAGTCTTCTGTATACAGATCAAAAGGAATCCCTTCCTCTTATGGGGGAGGGGGTCAAATGGACATTCAAGGGTAACAGAGGTGCTGCTTTTGTTCTATGTAATTAAGAGGACAATTTGCAGAGAGACTACTCTTGTTTTTGTTGCCTTTAGAGCTATTATTAAATATTTACTTTAAATACTGTTTAATAAGGAATTTTTATCAATTTACTGCATAAAATTATTTCCTATTTTGACAATTTTGCTTTCAAATATGCAAAAATAAGTTATTTACAAAATGAGAACAAAACATACACCAGTACACGCCATCGAACTACTAAGCAAACAAATAAGATAACTAAAGTGTCTTGAATCTATTTCCTTTTATATATTTTAAAAGGCTACCACACAACTATACTTACATGAAAACTACAGCAACATGACTGAGCAAATATTTTGAAACTTCCTTCTTATGTAGTTATAACGAGTCTGTCTTGTAACACTTAACAATTATAACTAAGCCAAACAAATGGTATAATTACTGGCTCAAAGAATCAAAAATCTACCAATACCTAACATTACATAAAATGTGGTCATTTAGTAGGCCACATGCTGAGATCTGTCCACTGAGCCAGACATCCCCATTGGGAACATCAGAAAGGCTTTCACAGAAGATTGAGAAAGCGGAGGAGGAAGTACTACAGCAAAAGATGCTTCTACGTCTACTTTAGTACACAGCAACAAAGATGCAGAGAGCTCAAAAGGAACTAGAACAGGAGCCATAATTCCCTGGTTTTGTCCAGCATCTTTAGCCCAGACTTTATGTGGAAAGAAGTCACCAAAGGAGGTCTTTGGCACTGACAAAATAAGTTACTGTTTTTTGTTTTAAATGATACCTTTAGAATGTAAGCTGCTCAGAGCGGGTAACCATTTTTAACCCACCATCATGAGGTTGAAGAAGTAGTTTCACTTCCTTTTCCATAAGCTTCCAAGAGACAAGAAACAGCACTTCCACACGTTAATTATGTGCAGACATACACTCCGAATGGTTGTCTAAAATTTCAGAAAAGTTCATCCAAGTAGACTGTATCAGCTGCTACACATGGTTGAAAGCAGCTTGCAGCACAGACATGTCCCTGATCTGAGGCTCACTAGCCTGCAGCAAGTCTGGTGAAAACAACTTAGACATTTGACAAAACCAGCAAGGTTAATTTGTTAATACATCCCATAGGATGATCAGTGATGTGTTAGAATTACACATTAGTGCACACAGCAAAAACAGGGGAATGCTATCTTTGCTTTAGATTTTAGTTCTTCCAGTTGATGCAGAAAAGAAAAAAAAAAGCTTATGTTGACTGACTACTCAGAACCATTAAATTTACTTAAAATACTGGAGTAGAGAGTATGCATGTCACTTTTTTAGGGTTTTTGGCAAGTAAATAAATCATTCATATAGAAGTTGAACAGAAATTGGTTGATGTACTTCGACCAAGTTGGTTCACAAGTGAGTTGGTCACCAGAACTTTTCATGCTGAATCACCACTGGAAGTTGCATTCAATTTCACACCACTATCTAGATGTAAATGACTCAGCTCATCAGTATCTGGCAAATGGCATTTAATAACAAAGCATTAAATCCATGCAGTGTTAGGGTTCTCTCTAGAACTACAGC
Organism: Anser cygnoides; assembly: GCF_040182565.1. Classification (NCBI taxonomy): domain Eukaryota; kingdom Metazoa; phylum Chordata; class Aves; order Anseriformes; family Anatidae; genus Anser; species Anser cygnoides. The sequence goes on from NC_089888.1 coordinate 9,861,201, forward strand.
AATATTTGAAAGACTTATTTTTAAGAACAGTAAGAGGTCTAAAAGACAAAAAGTGAACTATTGCTTATGCAACTCATGAAAGAAGCCCATCTATATACCAGATCTTGTCCTCATGATTTCTGAAGTCATATTTCACTAATTATATGAAGTAAATAGTAAATTAGCACCCTTACAGCTTACTACTCATTTGCCAATATAAAGTAGAAATAGCTGTATTGTTGCACTATGCTCCAACACTTCGTATCTTGTGCACTTGCTAGAGCTCAGAGCAGTGACAGCCCTGCCTAGTACTTAGAAAAGCAAAAATTTAGAGGTTTTCAGATGAACAGAAAAAAAATCACTACAATAAGCGTTCATCACTTCTTACAGTCTCCACATTGGTACAAGCTTCAGAACAATGGACTTAACAAGCTAAGTGTTAAGAATACTACCTATCAGCACAGAATACTCCATACTTTTTACTCACTGCCTTTGCCCTTTATACATATGTACCACTCCAAGTGATCCTGAGAGGTACTCAAAACCATAAGCCCTGCTAGGGAAGAAAAACCTTAGAGCTTTGGACGAGCAGCTGACATTCAAAAAGAACGAAAAGGAAAGTTGAGTTGCATAAGATATCCTCACTGAGATGAACTCTTTCACCTTTGGAAGGTTTCAGGAGGGCTAGAAGTCAACTTTTATGTTCCCATTTTCACATCTGCATGAGTTTCTTCCAACCTACAGAGAGGGGTAGAACTTACACAGTGCTTTTCTGCCTAATCAAGAGAATAAGCTAAAACAGAAGAGCTAGTATAACAAACAAATAGTAGGTAATTTAGGATTTACAGTATAAAAAAATACAAAATAGGGAAGTGTGGAAATATTATTTGGGTTATTGAATGCTATGTAAAATGGGTAAAGGAAGCCTGCAGGACTAAATCCTTAGCTTATTCCCAGGAAAAGACAAGCTTCAGCAAAGTAACTCATAACTACATCTTGCAAAAACTTGAAAACCATACACTTTCAAAACACAATACTTGCAAAGAGATTATCCCATTGTCTGTTCTATGTGGTTTTTCAAATGGAATGTACAAAGAATCCTTCAAAGCAGTATCAAAGTCAACAGTTCCATGATGCATTGTAGAACAGGAAGTCCTTATTCCACAGAAGATTTGTTTGAGGTTACCGTACCTCCTGAGCGTTTGCTGTAGTAGGAAGTCTGATGAGACGTCCCCATAACAGGCAGTTCCCAGAATACCAAACCCATTTAAAGATATAATTTATGCAAAGCTTGCATGATGCAACATCTCTAAATCCATATCAGATTTAATATGATGATCTACAGGGACCTAGAGGTATCCATTAGCATTCCAGAGCTTTACCTCCAAATTCCTAATCCCAAACACTAGCACAGCAGAACATGGTAGCACTTAGTTGCACTAAACTAACCATTCCCCCGCTAACCTCTCAGTTCAAGCAGCACAGCGTCCAACAGGTTTTTACCATACCTCACACATGGAAGTTTCAACACCATGGATTACTAATGCCACCACTCCAAACAAATTCTTGGGTCATGCTACTCATAAACCAAGTTTTAGCCCAATGGAGATACTAGGCAAACAAAGTAAATCCTGAAGAGCCAGTCTCGTCCATACATTAAACAGCCCTACAGTCTGAAACCAGGGAAATAACTGGTACTTGTCTTTTCTTTTTACCCTATCCCACTCAGTCCCCCCTTCTATCACTACCAAAGAAATAGCATTAGTCTACAACTACCCAAGAGATAGGTGAAGTGCACTATACTGATAATGGTTTTAGACACGCAACCTGTTTCAGTGCTGCTTTTGAAAAAGCAGACAACACATTTTCTCACTTCCATGAAAGAGAGAACAGAAGGAGGAAGAAAATCTTAACTCAGAAGTCTCACACACACAATATTCCGTGCATCTATATACATAAACCTACCTTGAAAATGTGTCTCTAAAAGGCCTGCTGGGTATACCTGTAGTACTCAACTATTTCATTCCACAGCTCTGACACATCCCAACATGCACGGAAGCGTGGAAACAGTAAAGAGTATAGGCTTTGTGACAAAAAGCTCATGCTCAGCTGAGGCTAATGCAGGTGCTAATCATTATGGCTAGCAGCATAAGAGTTATATTGTTCTGCAGCTTTCCTCTTGTCCCTCCTCCCCCGCCTTCAGGTGCACCTGATAAATCAGGGCACAACTGCTAGGTAGTTTAACCATATGTGTAACAATTTTTTGACAAAAGATTGCTTGCCCTGACCTAACAATTATTACATTTTCTGGAGAACTTTCCTAGTGTTTCAGGTTTCTAGCATATACTTCATAAAATGCAATTATAATGGTGTTGGGCTTGAAGTCATGACACTATCCATGCTTGTAGCCTTCAAAAATGAATATAACTCGATGGTCAGAAAGTCTTTAAAATAAAGTTTCTAAGAAGGCAATGATCCACAACCTACCAAAGAATGTTCACAGCAAACAGTTTAGGTGTACCTGACCAGAAGTCACATTTAACAAAGAAGGTGACAAAAGGTGGAAAAAATAAAAATAAGAAAAAACAACAGCATGTGTGCACACAGTCAGTGAACAAAAAGACAAAAGGTAGATAGATACCTGTAGAACTGAACTTACCACCTCCATTCTTCTAGCATATTGCAAAAGCAGTGACTACTGCTGCAGGAAAACCTTTTTCCCAGCCTCAGAAGTAGGTGCCTTACGCTGTATCCTAAGCTGTCAGCAGTAACAAGTATGAGTTTCCAGGGTATAAGTAAAACGGGCAGCAAAATCTCTGGTGCCCCTCTCCTCCTTCTCATTTAAATAGCACCCTGTCTTAAGCAACTGCCTTTTTCTTACCTCTACAGAATGTCAGAAATAGAGCTGGCTCTAGACAACATAAAAGAAAGACCTGTACCTACATCTAAAAGCATAAAACCTCACCAACAGTAATTCCATATGCTTCACACAAAAGACAAATTCCCTCATGTGACTGAGTTTGGAAGCAAGTTAATTTTGTTCTGCTTCAAGGACAATCAGCTTGCTGATAACTGTCAGCAGAAAATAAAAGTCACCAATTAAATTTAAAATATTATTAAAGTAATAGGGTCTGTCTGAAGTATACCTCCTATTTACACAGGATGAAAAAGAATTTGATGTACCTTACCTTAAATAAATGCAACATATCAAATCTACTATGGAATATTTGTCCTCTGATTTTAATCAGTAGCAGCTAAATTCTTTCACAGTTGCCTCTTCCCTAATACATTACGTTTAGAAACATCAATAGATCTAGCCACAGAAAAAAAAGCACACAGGCATGTTGCCCTAGCATCCAGGTTTAGGTATTCTTCACCATCCTCTCATATCCTTGGCATAAAGAATACTATTCCTCATCTTCTCCCCTGTCGTTTAGTATTTTAAAAAAATACTAAGAATATTTAAGATATTTCTAACTACTTATCATCAAAAAGCTTCCATGAACACAATGCAGAATATCCTGTGTCATACAGTCACTCAAGATCACATCTTCAAGGGAGGCTCATTTAAATGCAGGAGTTGAAGCAACCTCCAGTGTCAGACTGTAGTGTCCAATATCATTTCACATGCTATCAGTGGCTTGATTTTGCAGACAAATATAACCAAGATGCCCTTTCTTTCTCTTTTAAAGAAAAAAAAACAAAACACTCTTCTATGCAACTGTAACAGAAATTAATCAAAAAGGTCTTGACTGTGATTTCGTCTGGTATAAATGAAAAAAGCACACGATCAAAAGATAGCACTCTATCGTAGAACAGATTTCCTTCTCCTTCCCACCCTGCATTTTATCTCAGCTATACATTAATTTGAGTGATATTATGCAAAAAAAAAAAAGTATATATGGCAAGCTTCTAAGTTAATAAATCCAAAGACAGAATGAACTAGGGTTTTAAAAGAAGAATTTAAGAAATCCCACGACTCACATGCCAACATAAAAGCAGACTGGAAACAGTACATCGTCGTCAGGAACAATATTTAAAGCAAGGCTGAATATTGGGTTTATTCTGCCTGCCACCACTTCCTTCACTTATCCCCCAACCTCTAGTTTCATATCAGAACAGCAAATCCACTAGTAAAAAGACATATCAGTAAAAGATCTGAATGAAATTCAGAACCACAGCCAGAAAAACAGCCCTTTACAACAAATGCTAACAGCAAATAAAATTACAGTAGATTATCACGCAGTCTAGTTTAAAAAAAAAAATCAAAAAAACATGCAATTTGGTCAGTTTCCTCTAAACTCAAGCTCTTATACTGGGGCTTTCACACAGATGTTACTATGAAGTTACCTTGTATTTGGAACGCACACATTTTTGCATCCTTCTGTTATCAGTAGAAGATATTTTACTATAAAATATTTATTTCACAACAGTGATGACTGATATTTAAGCATATGTTAAGTTTCCTTTTCAAGGAATATATATTAAGATATTTTAAGGAATATATATATGATAGATATTGTATAGCTAGACATTACTGACGCTTATGCTTCCAAATTTGCTTCAGTTTTGTCTTGTTGCTCCTAATAAAATATAACATAAATCTTTTACCTAAAAGTTAACAGACAATACTAAAGGCTGAATCAGTTATTTATTTATTCTTTTAACAGGCTAAGCAGGAAGGAGATACATCATGAATAAGAGAGACTGATTTAAAACTGATCACTAGATGAGCTGACGAAAGTGAGAAGCTTCTCTTTTAAAATAAAACCTCAGCCTATGCCAAAGACCAGGAGCAGAAACCACAAACAGAACCAACTTTAGAACCAAAGAGGACTCTGGGAACTACGTCAACCTCAGACAATATCCCTACCCATGTTTACCCCAGTATCACTAACACCTTTCCCAGGCAGCAGTCTGTGACACCCCCCCACGCTCCTAAAAAAAAAAAAAAAAAAAGTGTATATATACACGCACACGTTGTCTTATCTCCATCCCTCAAAAACAGCTTCACTGCAGCTGTGAGGCAGAAACAAATAAAGAGGCAATGGAAATCACCTTTCATTTCCACTATTCTCATCCCTTTCCTCACTAGCAGAGACATGAGAAGTCACCTCTGAAACTTACCAACGCTACAGGATGATCAGAAGGAGAATGCAGATAACAAGGTCTTTGGAACCGCCTGTGTACCAGAGAAACCCAGAAGAATGGCAGATGGGGCCATTCTAGCCCAGGTATCTCCCCCCCCAACACACACCTTTTACCCAGGCTGAGAAACAGAAAGAATTAGACGCCTCTAAACGCGAGACTGGGAAATTCCGAGCGACCCCAAGGCTCCCAGCGTTACACGAAGAACCTCCACCCAAACTCCCCCTACTTCGATACGCATCACACGGCGACACGAGAAGCCTCCAGCCCCGCGCAGCAGCCTCCTGCCGCCGCCTCAGCCATGCCTGCAGCTAACTGCGCGCAGCCCCAAAGTTACAGCGGTTGGGAAGAGGTAAAGGCGTGGAGGCGCTGCCTTGGGCACCCCCTCGCCCCCAGCCCAGGGGTTACTCCTCACACCCGGTCCGACCGCGCTCCCCTCCCTCAGGGAGCCGCCTCCGTGCGAGGAGAGGGCGGCAGGCCGAGGAGAGGGACGCCCCTCACAGGGCCAGCCCCGGGCTGCTCCGTGCCCAGCCAGGGGCAGCTGCCCGCCCTCCCCCTGCCCGTTCCCAGCCCGGCGCCGGGAGCCGGGCAGCGAGAAGCAGCAGCAGCAGCAGCAGCTCTCCTCCCTCCGCTCCTCGCTCCCTCCCTCCCAACCCCGCTCACCTGGGAAAGGCGCCAAGGCGCAGCTCCTGCTCCCCGTCTCCCCCGCGCTCAGCCGCTCGCCGCCATTTTCCTCGCTGCCCACATTTAAATAGGAACCGGCCTCCGCCAGCCGCCCGGCGCGGGGCGCGCTGGGAGCTGTAGTACGGCGGCGCGCGGGGCAGCGCGGTACTTGTAGTGTCACGGGGAGCCGCGCCCCGCCCGCCCTGCCAGGGCCGGAGCCGCCGCCCACCCCCCGGGGGCTCCCCTGGGCCGGGCTGGGGCCCAGCTCGCTGAGGGCCCGCCGGCAGGGGCCTGGCTCGACCTCCCCTTGCAGCGGGGGGCGGCCAGGGGGAAGCTGTGTGGATACAGGATTTAATAATGAGCTTTTGCTTTGCGTGAAGGGTTACAGCGCTGCGAGGCGCCAGCCCCGCACTGCTAGATAGTGGCTGGGGGGATTTGCTGTACCGAGTACGAGCTGTGCCATTTCAACAGGGGAAAGCCAGGCTGCTGAAGTCAATGCTTAAAATAATTAAAACAGGTTAGAGTGAAAGTTAAAAAGTACACAAATAATATCCATTATTCCCTACTGCAGCTATACATTAGAGACAGTTTTCAAGCTAAGTCAGACTAGCTGTTCAGTGTCCATCTGTTTAAAAAAAAAAAAGGCGAGGCAAGGACATGTAAGACTGGGACCTCACATAATACAGCTTAACTGTGCCCCAGGTTTGCTAGCAGAAATCCTCTTTTTCAATAATTTTTAAAACCAGACATTAAAACATTCCACATTAAAATAGGATGTGTGCAGAATATGGTAAAATAGGATGTGTGCAGAATATGGTATAGCAAAGTTTCAGGTACTCATAAAGGTGGTATATGTTTTTTCAAAATTGAAAGACCGTTTTCACAGAGCATGAAATAATGAAAATGCACAAACTGAAGACCTGCCAAGCTACTTGTACAGAATCCATTACAGGGCCATAGCCACAATTTGTATTCAAAAGGGACAAACAAATGGAGCAATTAAGTACACCTTCCAGTAATTCCCAAATAAAAAAAAAAATAATATTGGGCACCTATGAGGAAGTTACTAGTACAATACAAGCCTCTGGCTATCTCTGAAACAAACATTACAAACCAAGTGAATATAGAGATGAAAGAAATCCAAATACGTCAAGTTCTGGAAAAACAAGTTTCACCTTAGATTTTACCTTGTAGTTATACTACAAAAGAACTTGCCAATTACAAATGTGTTTGGACTTGTGAGCTCAGTTTTAACCAACTGGTAGAGATAGAATCCTTATCACGTTATCACAGCAGGAAAGAGTTGATGGTGTTAGGGTACCTTAAGAGAAATGAGGTCCTGTTGCATCTCCTGAAAGCATGAGTTCTGCCATTTAATGATTCCACTTCTTCCATTATGAGTTATCTTTTTCTGCAGGATGTTCTCTTCTTCCACTATGGATTACAGTGGAGCATTCATCAGGACAAGAACAAAAGGGGTGTGCAGGGAGGAACAGGTTGATGACAGACAACAGTAACACTGGAATTTAGCTGTTGTGTTTTGGTTTTGAACAACTACATGTTATGTTTTTTCCATGTAGGTCATAAGGTCTTTGAATTATACTTAGACTGAATCTATGACATTTTAGACTCAACACTAATTCAGAACTTCATGTCTCAGAATTGTGTATTTTTGTTTTCATTTTTAATCTTGTTCTGTTTTAGCAATTAGAAAGATAATTTCAAAGTTAGCTCACTTTATATAAGGGAGGGTACAAAGATAAAACGCTTTCACTTTTCATTGATGCGATGCTCTACAGCAATTAGTAATAAACTCCCTCAAATTTTTGTACTTAGTACTTTTTGTACTTAGTTATAAGCTGATAGTAATAATTGTAGCTGTAAAATTGCAACATTTAACATTTTTATCTATTTGCTCCACCTGCTGGTGCATTTTCATTTGAAGAAATCTTTAGAAGCCTAAATGTATTAAAAAATTGGCCAAAAGTATACCCTAAGACGCATACTTGACTTTAAGGTTAATTTATGTGATGTACTTATTAAATTCAACTCTGTCAAAAAAAAGCCAATGGATACATAGACTTAGGGAAACATGACTCATAGCTTACTTTTTGGACACTGCCATTCATTTTTAATGTGACAGTAACACAGCTGGTCATCATTTTCCATCATCTATTATTCTTCTCAAAAAAAATGTTCTTTCATATGGGAGTCTCTCTACGTAACTGATTTGTGTCCTGAATTTTCCAAGATAATTTTCTGTTTGGACAACTAGCGTGAAAGTTCTGTTTCTTCAGCACATTTAATTGTTCTCTGCTCAGAGACAGAAAAAAAAAAACAAACACTGATCAACAAGCACTCTTTATTAGAAGTTCCACCTAAGAATAGATTACTTTCCATTCCATATACTATTTTTTTTTTAATTTTACGTTTAAGTGCAAGGAAAAGGTAAGAATAGCCCCATTAAAAGCAACCTTCCAAGGCTACAATATTTTCCAATAATACTGCAGGACAGAAGTAGCTTTCCATCCCTTCCTCCCTTACCAAATAATTAGAAACAGTAAATGTGAAAAGAACAGAAGCAACCCTCCCAAACAAATTTTTGGTATTGGATTTTTTTTCATCATCATCGTCATTCACACAGCATTAGTTTAGGTTTCTCTGATCTAACCAGGTTAATCAGAACTAAGGCGGATAGCATTATCCCCAGGTTTTCTGGAACTGAACTGGCACTTTTTGACAAATGGAAAGTTTTAACTAATTTCTGTATTATTTTAATAAGTTTTCCATACACTGTTTGCAGCAATTTGATTGCAGAATGCTTGACTACAGTTAGAGAGAATATGCAGTGTCCAAGAAATTTTAATTAGCATAGCTGGAAGAGAAAAGCTCTTCTGGCACTGAATAAGAATCACAGAAAACCAACACTGTTAGGAAGTGGTTAAAGATGTTGAAAAACTGCAGTATACTTGGGGGGGGACTGTTTTTCATTTATTTTTAATAAATCCAGACAACATATATACCCCTCTTTCTAGACCACTAATTCATTTTGCATGGCTAATCTGCTTAACTGACCAGACTACCAAAATTAACTGATTAACAATTTTAAAAGATGTTTTAGCAAAAAATTAACAAAACTCCAGTGTAAAATTAGATGCACCAGTAACACAGCCTTAGAGAATTTTTCTTTTCAAATGGAGAAAATTTTCCTCATCAGTATCTTATCAAGTGATGAATCAGAAGCAAACGTATGTTGAAAACAGTTTTTGTTCTATGCATTATGGATTTCGCATTAAATAAAAACCAAAACCCTATGTGCAACATACACTGCAGTGTATTCAATTTTTTTTTTTTTTTAAAGCAAGCTCTCACTAAAGTATTATTTTAGCTCATACAATGACTGATGAAATTATAAAAGGAAGCTGTGGGGAGCTGGGGGTCAACCTCTTTTCACAGGTAACTAGTGATAGGACTAGAGGGAATGGCCTCAAGTTGCACCAGAGGAGGTTTTGGTTGGAAATGAAGAGAAATTTTTTCTCAGAAAGAGCAGTCAGGCATTGGAATGGGTTGCCCAGGGAAAGTGGTGGAGTCACCATCCCTGGGGGTGTTCAAGGAAAGGTTGGACGTGGTGCTTAGGGACATGGGTTTAGTGAGAGACATTGGTGGTAGGGGGTGGTTGGACCAGATGATCTTGGAGGTCTTTTCCAACCTTAATGATTCTATGTTTACCTGAATTCAGGTGTTCATATTGCATTAAAAACCACACATTTCAACACTCAATTTGGTTACCCAGAAAAAACACACAAATTAACTGAAATGAAAATACAGCTTAAGTAGAATTAAAAACAAGCCAGTGTATTTGTTGCAATCAGACAGACACACATTCAGTATAACCCACAGTACACTGTTGGTTTCAAGGTAGAGTAACTCTACATTTTAGGAGATAATTGTAACAGCATCAAACAGAAGTGTTAGAATGATATTGTTTGTAAACTTTATTCTGTTGTTTCTGGTCAGTAAGTTCATAAAGTGAGTGCCAGCTACTGACACTTAAAGCTAAACACCTAAAATTCTATACTTTACAATATATCAGTGCTCTTCCGCCCATTTCTCTAACTACTAGAACCTTCTGTGGTGAAAGTCAACATTCAGATGGTTTAAGAAAGGCAGTACAAGTGTGCTTTCAATTTAAGTAGATGTAGCAACCCATTCTAATACTAAGAAACAAATACAGACAAAACATTGCTTTCGTCATCCCAATTCACTTATCTACAACATAATGAAACAATTTACATAGTCACACAGCATTCCAAAACACTGAGCATTTAGAAATTCTCATGTTTTCAGAATTTGCTAACTCTAGCTCCAAGACAACATCCTGCATGTTTAGAACTTACTCAGAATAATTAGTTTTTAGTAGATTTTTAAACAGGAGCAGGCAAGAGTAACACCATCATCCAAATCCCTATGCCACTATACAGTCTTCAAACTATTCTGCTTCAGGTGGTCAACTCAAAACCTTTGTAAGAATAGGATGTAAAATGTATCAGCTTAAGAATTTTTCTTTTCACTTTTTTCCCCAAAATCAAGACAATCTGTTCATTCCTATCATACTGTTCAAAACCAGAAATGCAAATTTGTAATGTAAGAGTTTCTGCACTAAAAGATGCTGTTTTATCTTTAAAACAAAACAAAAAAATTCTTAGATACTCACTGAGAGGAAAGGAAGGTTAGAAGTAAGAGAATATAATTTTGGTTTTCCAAAGCAGATGAATGGTAGTATTTTACATTTTGGTGTGCACACGCATGACTATGCAGAGGACCTCTACCCTATAAAGTTTACAATTAGATTGTTACAAAATACTACATACAATTGCTCTGAAAGTCTTAAGATTTACATAAATTAATGCCTTATATTTTAAAAATACTTAACAGGATCATTCATCATAACATCACACCACTAGGGAACATGCCTCAACATCTGTGCTAACAGATTTTATGCAACTTCAGCAAAGGCTACACGGTTGAAACACCAACAAGTTAACATCTAATTTGATCGTTACTCTGTGACATTCATAGTTCTCTGAAGGAAGAAAAAGCACACTGATAAAGCTGTGAAAAAAAAACAAAACAACCCCCCAACACACACCCCCAACATATTGCATAGTCTTTAGCCTAGACCTTAAGCATAGGCTGACTTGTCTGTTAGGCACTTAGGACCTGTGTTTCTAAGACTTTTGAAAATCCCCTCTGAGACTTTGCACTAGTATTTCTACAACAATACTTTAAATAAAAAATTACAGTCTTTAATATACAATATATGGCCATCATGAGTGTTGTGAGTGGATTAAGAACATTCACGAGTGTTATCAGTTTATTCAAGTTGTAAAATACTTTCTGGTAACACTTGCCAAAAAAGCCTTTAATGTTCCGAGTTGTTTAGTTTCACGTGCCTAGGAATGGATACTGGAGCCTAAACCCCCCTCTGGATTCACTTGGAAAGTTTGCTAACTTAGGTATAAACACACTGAAATCAAGAAGAACTGCAGGCGTGCAGTTGCAGGATACTTTAAAGAAAACAGTCTTTTGAGCAGCATGCTGAGAAATACTTGAAGGCTAGGCAAACCTCATTCAAACTGCTCAGGGGGTAATACTTTCACTGAAAAAGGCATTCACTAGTACCTAAGTCCATTAAAAATATCAGCAAATGTAGTCTGGTTCCATGGTACACATTTTTAGTAGAAATGTATGGGCTTATGTGAATCAGATATCTAATATTCCTACAATTTATTCACACAGGGAGGTTATGGCAAATAAGAAAGTGTGTTCCTGAAACTTATCCAACATTAAGGTATCAACATCAGACCTAAGAGAGTTACTTACAAAAATACCATGAATCTCTCTATAGTTAAATAATTCCTTTTAATATAAGCATATTAATATTAAAACCACATCTAAATAAAGTGTTCACATAAGTAGCAAACTACTACCTTCACAAACAAAAAACCTTGAGTCAGAGACTAAAATAAATGATTATCTAGAGACTAAGAAAGAAAAAAAGGCCTTTAGGTTATGCTTGATGTAGCATTCATTGCAATACTGTTTGAACGCCTCCCTGAACAGTAGTAGACTCAAGTTTAAGAAGTGGCTGTTACAAATTAAAGGAAAATAAAACAGTTGAGGAAAAAAATTGGCATGTGATTGCAAGCGTAAAATATTAACTTTTTAGAAATATTTTTAAATGAAAGACAAAACTTCCAAAGGACTAAAATACAATAGATATTAACTGGCTACTTTTTATTTCCCCCTCCTTTTCCCCTCCTCCTACAAAAGGGTATAATCCACAGCAAAAATTCAACAGGCAATCTACCATTTCTGCCAATGGAGACAATTTGCATCTTTACTAAAGATAGTCCACATCTTTATACTGGAAGATTAGCGATGTCCTGCCAGAATCTGCACTCTAAATCTGTAATCTTTGAAGGGAAATTAGTTATAAAACATTTTTGCATTTTTCTGTATATTTTTGCTATATAGCTTCTAGACATTCCTCTTACTCCATGTAAGAGGAGTGCAATAAAGAAAATAACTCTCAGGGAGACACAGGGTAAACAAATATGGTAAGAACTTTCTGGTACAGACTTCAGATTTTATAAATACATAAAACCAAACAACTAAGATTTAGACAGCCTCCTGAAATATCTGTAATAAAAATATTACAAAAATGTACTAATTTCTGATCACAGAGTCAGAAGTTCAAACTGATCTGTCCATTTTTATTGTTAAAGGTAAGTGAGTTTAAATATGACTACTGGGATAAACTAGATCCAAGAGAATCCTATCATAAAGTTAGGGTTATTAACAAAAATATTGTAAAAATATAACCTGATAGTGTCCATTTAAATAATGAGACATCCAAATTATAGCTTTGCAAGGTCAATTCTTTAACTCAGTCTTCCGTGAAACGTCTTCTGATACTAGCTTGTATCTCATACTGGTTTTGATTTTCTTATTCTTGGTGATGCTCCATCTTCTAGCTTTGCTGCTCCATTGACAACGTTAACTGTAATTTTAGATAAAGAAAATTAAAATACAGTAAGCAGAAATACAACTTGGCTTCACATGAAAAACACAGCAATTAGACCAGGGGAAAAAAAATCAAGTATTTGTTTCAGTTGAAATTAACTTCAAGTTAGGTATCTAAAATGTTTAAGAACTTTGACTGTATGAAGTTAGTAAGAACAGGAAATCAGACAGAAGTTGCTTCTAAGTCTAATCTCCTATCTCCAGCAGTGAGAAGTAGCAGATGCTTCAAGAGGAATATTAAAAATATGGCAAATAAAGAGTAGCCCTACCAACATAACATCTCAGATTCCAGGGGATCTTTGGCAACTTCCTGAAGTCTAAGCTGCATTTAGACCATTGTAAAGTGTTGACTGCAACAAATCATTGACATGATATTTACAGAAAAAGTATTACGAAGATCTTTCTTGAGACATTAATGCTACTCTGAAGTCTATTGTTGTGTATACATAAATTACATTTCATTTTCCCTCCCTCCATAATATGCATTACTTTGAGTAGCTTAGAAGTTTAGGAAATGCATTGTAGATTATGAATTTAGTTTTTCATTGTTGTTTTGCTCGTTTGTTTGTTTTTAACATATTCCTTGTTTGCAAGATCATTCCACAACACTCTGCTGTCAGGAATCTGAACAGTTTTGTTTCATTGATAGGTTTTGTTACCTTGTCAATTTGTTTATGAATACATCAGCATAGAAACTTGTTAGGGCCCACTGGTAAGCTCTCTATATAGAGTGACAGTTGATTATTGTCACTATTTAGACAATTGACTATTTTTATATTTTGAGTAATTACTAATAAGCATTAATCAACATCTCTTCTATGATGTCTTAGTTTAACAGTTTTGGTTTTTTTTCATTATTTCTTGTACCAATCTTACTGATTCCTTCAGATTTTTGCTTTATACAGCATTCTTCTGCCAGTAAGGAAAGTGCTATCCTAGACAGCTTGCCACTTCACACTTAACAGCTTTCTCTGTCACTAGCTTAAGAAGACCAGGCCATGACATGAAGAAAAGGTGTAACAGTACAGATGGAACAAAGTAGCATATAAACGGTATGAAATTTCACAATCTTCATAACGCTTAATTGATATGATACAATACAGGGATTTGAAAGTCATATAATGTCATTTATTAAAAGACTTTTTCATTTGTCCTTTGCCAGTTACTGGGATGTTCCTTTGGAGTTCTTTTTCAGTGGGTTTGATGTTCTTTACATAATACATCTCTACATAGAAGAACAAGCAAACAAATTTAATTTTAATGATCTGAAACTAATAGAATATGTAAGATATAGTAGGGATTTCAGATGAGACTCTTCTCATTAAATTAAACAATTTTTGAAGCATTGTAAAGTTTTTAAAGAGAAAAAACATACACATTAAGCCCAGTTTCATGAACTATTCCTTGCATTTAGATTAAAATAGTCTTCAATGAATAACACTAATCATGAAGATCACCCAAGGTTAACACTAAATATAGTTAGCACTCTGAGTGCTGTCCTATTGCCAATTAGAGAACATGTCCTAACTCCTGAAGAAGCTATCATGTTGTGTATATTCTCTACACATCAAGAGATAGATGCTTTTGCTCTTTATGAAAAGAAAAGAAGATGATGAATCTTGTATCAAACCATTTGGTCTAGAAAGAACTTAAAATGTTATGCCACTGACCTCTGTTTAGTTCCTTTTTTGTCAGTTTGTTCTTCGTGTTTGATATTTTCTTCCTTGGAATTTGCTTCTTAATATGCTCTCTCCATTTCTTCAGCTGAAAATTTATAAATTTCCACATCATCCAGGCCTGCGTTAAACAAATAGCACCCAGGCAGCTAATCCTAATGAAATTAAAGATTTTAGAGACAGTTAGATAAAAGCTTTGGTTATTCATTAATAGACCGTAAATCTGTCATTATTTTTTTCCCCAAAAGTCTACTATGCAAACAATTTAAATCTTCATACCACAGAAAACAGATATATCAGAAGGCTTTACTCAAGATAAAGTGCATCACACAAGAAATGAATGAGCACTGTATGAAAGCATACTGATAAAAGCAATCATGCTTATCAAGGAGCTATGACCATAGCTTTCAACAGCCAATAGGAAAACGTGTGACTGCTTGCAAGAAAGGGCTTCAATCTATGAATGAAAAATCAGAGATTCAAAATCCCTCCCACATACTAGATTGCAAGCATTGATATAAGGTGAGCTTTAAAATGATGAGCTCATGATGAAAAAGTAGTAAAATTTCAAAATGACCAAGTACAAAAATATTTTTAAAATACAGCTATTATTATTTCCAAATGATACTATGTCCACAATAGACATAGAAGTAAATAAACAATTCGGTTAAAAAAGAAGACACCTCTTCCTTCTTTCACACATATCCTGTTCTACTACTACTGTAAAAAAAAAAAAAAAAAGAAAGAAGAGCACAAAATTCCCTTTTTCTTAAATAATATAAAGGAAAGGTGTCAAACAGGGAATTTCTTCAAAACACACTGTCCTCTTGGACTGTTTTATTAAAAGATATTTTGAAGTGTCACATTACACAAGCATTAATTGATGTCTACTAGCCTTGTTATACCTCACACTGAGTACGTTGAAGTTTCCGTCTGCTATGGAAAAACCTGGATTCTCTACTCTGGCCAGACCAAATCCAAACGTGAGGACGGATAAAGTTAGGGTCAAAAGACGCACCATTACAAAAAGTAAAGCCCAGATGGTAAATCTGAAAACAAAATAATGAAATTAATCTGCTTTCCCAGTTTAGCCCATTTCTTTTCAGTAAACTCAAACATACAAAGAGCTTTTCATTAAACTCCTCACAGTAACAACAGAAAAAGCCTACAGAAAGGCCCAATAATTACAGAAAAAATGACTTGCAAAACATTCAGTCCTGCTTCAAGGTGTTAAATACAGAAAATGAGCTTTCACTGGGGAATAGGGGCAACTTACTGCTCTAGGATGTGACAAAAGAACCCCAAGTAACAGAGTGCTATTAAAATGATAAAAATAAATGTATAAAAATCAGTATTATTACTGCCATTACATAAAGATTTATTTGGAAAAATACTTAATATCAAATGACTGATGAATTAAATGGATTAAAAAGGCACTATCGGGGGGAGAGACACAGTTGCTTATTTAATCATTAGAGTTATAAGACAGGAAAAGATTTTTGTCCTAATCAGTATATTTAGCCTTCATGCTTTTGGATGTTATATAATGAAAAGCAGGTAACCTCCTACCTCTAAAAACCTCACAATTAAATAGGATATACAAATGAAAAATTAGCTCTCCCACTTCCTCTATATGCATTCATAAACACGGATTTTCTGAAAACATTCAGCACGCCTATTTAAAATTGGTTTTAAGGAATGACACGAATAGGTCTGGTGAGAAGATCAGAAAGGGAAGCAGCACTACACTACCTCAAAGGAGGCTGCTTATACATAATGGATTGCATGAAAGAAAGCAAGGTGTTTATGGTAACACCTTCCAGCTGGGCAGAAAATGGAAGAATATGAAGCAAGAACACATAAATGGAACGATGTTGTTTGTTTGTTTGTTTTCAAATTGGAACCTCCAAAATTTCTTGCATTCAAATGGCAAAACATACCCTATCCCTCTTAGCATGCTTCCGTTACGTATCTCTCTTCTACATCTCATTTCTTTCTCAAATGCATTACTTTCATACCCATTATTCTCAGAATAGTTAGGAACCCTACTCAAGAGATATATAATTGAGAACACCTTATCAGCTACAGATTTTCAGACACCACCTCCTATGTTGTACAGTTACTTCCCTTTCGCACCTAACTATAAAGAAGAAAGACCTACAAAAATTTACAGGGAATGTTGCTTTTATTATCAATTTTTTTTTTTTTTTTTTAAGTCATCCCTACATACAAGTATTTATGGACACGTAAGTAAACTGGCATCATATAGAAGCAGAAGCCAACATATATCTCATATGGGACTTTAACAAAAAGCTTAAGCAAACTCTTACAACGATGATTATGAGCTGGTATATTTGCTTCTATGACTATGTAATTATGATGACTTCTTTTGGAATTCAAAGCAGGTAACGTTAGACATAGAACAAGAGACTTGCTACCTAAGTACTTTTATATACATTGAAATCCATT
The DNA here is from genome assembly GCF_040182565.1 of Anser cygnoides. NCBI lineage: Eukaryota > Metazoa > Chordata > Aves > Anseriformes > Anatidae > Anser > Anser cygnoides. The sequence continues at coordinate 9,878,222 of NC_089888.1, forward strand.
TATATGCAATTAGTACCCACAGATCTAAATTTTAATTAATACATGAAAGATTTACCCTTTTTGCTTGTTTTCATCACTGAAGTAGAAAAGACGTGAAGCATGGAAAATGAGTTCCACTAAATAGTGAGGTACCATCAGAATTAGCCCCAAATGCTGCAAACTATAAAACAGAAACATTATATATTTTTTAATTTAAGTATGAAGAAAATAGATACATTGATTGAAAATGAACATGTAAATACTTACTTTAATATATAGGCACCAGAGATATGAGCAATGTAAAGGCAAATATAACACAGCTGCCTTGGAATATCTTCCTAAAATTGGGGAAATTATAATAAGCGCTGTTATGGTTTCACTATCTTATCCAAAGAAAAAGCACATCATTCACTAAGTTTGATTATTTTTCATACTACTGTGCAAGTCTCTGGAAAGAACACCTGAATCTGAAACCACAGAATGCCTATACAAGTTACCTAGGAATGCGAGCAAATAAAATACATAAATGGTATCTAAATAACTGAATATACAAATACATGCAATATAAACAAATATTAATATGAATAATTTGAAAGGAATATATATTTAATTAACTGTACCGATGACTTCTCTCCATACCTTTCGGATCTTCTGGAAGTACAGTTCTGGCAGTGCATGAAGCCAATAGGCTATCTGGCAAATATAGAAGAATTTTACCTGAAAACTAAACAATAATTCAGATGAAGAAAACGAAAGCTTGAAAACTCACCATCTTTTAATGAGATAAATTTTAATTCGTTATCTTAAAATACATCATTCTGACTCATTATACTTTATGATTCCCAAATCATGGGAACTGCAAATACAAAACAAACCTGTGATGACAGTTTTTTTGAATTAGCGTTCATAAACTTCTTGATAGCAAGTTCTCAATCACCTTTTGAGACAGTACGAAAGAAAAAAAGACCCTAAAAACCAGAAACAGTATATCATGTGAGCAGTAGAACTCACTTCCTAAAAATTAGTACGATCCCCCTTCCTTCTACCACCCTTGCCAGCAAACAGATAAGATGAAGAAGAAAAAAGGTGACAAACATGAGTTCTGTAAGTCATCTTAATAATAATTAAAAATCAATTAAGTTATAAGTCCTGTCTATTAACCCACTCGCAAATATCCATTTCTTCAGTGTAAAACAGTTCAGCAGTCCTATTATAGGTCCCATTTTGCAAAGAGTTTCACTTTGTCAGCTACCACAGTTAATTTAAAGGTAAAGGTAAGAATACATGCAAATATCTTTTAGATTTTTAAATTATCAAAAATTACCTTTGGATAAAACAGCCGTCAATTTTCAAACAAAAGAAAAGATTTTCACTTAATTGTCATTCTTACCAAGTACCAATGTCACTACCTTATCAGCAGTCCCTAAAATTTTGGGCAGGGAAACATCCAGTGAGTAGAAGCACCAGGTTTTCAAACTGAAAATAGAATACTTACAGCATACGAGAATGGGGATAATCTTTCCACAGTAATGTTGGGTTCACCATGAATTCTTCCTAAAGAAAAAGGCCATTGATTTAAGGACCTTCTTAATACTTCAAGTCTGTTTTTTTTTTTTTTTTTTAAATAAAAATATCAAATAGAGTGACTTACTTACTGCATTCAAAATACTGGCTCCCCATACAAATGAAAATAAGTAGAAAAATGCTAGCTGTCCTGATTCATTGAATTTGCTGTGCTTTGTTTTTGACAAATGCAGACGTCTATTAATTTTCTAGAAACAAAAAGATGAACAATACATTTAATTCCTAAAACAAGCATCTATTATGGAGTTAGCGTTCCCTCTTAATTTCTTAATTCCCAGATCTCCCATTCCTTAACCAAAATGCATAGCTCCCACTATTTGAAACTTTGATCTGCGCTTTATACACCAATTTGCTTTACTAAGATTTGCCACTAAAGTAAAGTTCACACAGAAAATGTTCAGATATGTTCAAACATTTTTTTCCTATAATTAATCATATTGATAAATGCTTCAAATCTATTTGCACACAGAAAAACATTTGAGCTTCTGTGGTTCAAATGATCTACACATGAAGATATTCCACAACCATTTAACAACAGTTGGAAAAATAGAAAAACTGTTAGCAACTGATGGCTAAAAATAACATTTAAAACAGGGAACTACACCCCAATAATAAACTTACATCTAATATGTAGTCCTGGATTACAGCATGCAGAATAATAGCTACGAGCATGTAGAAGAAGATTGTAGCAATGTCTTTAGGACCATATTCATAAAAATTAACACGTTCACTCTTGTCATCTGAAAAAGAAAAAGTGTATTTTTTACATTCTTATGAAGAAATACTCTGCAACCAAGAAAAGGCAGCAGTGACCACTGTTCTTGGAAGTTACAGTAAATTGATACAAGAGACCAGTTATTTTCTGGTTTTGAAAATTACTTTTTAAGCCTGATTCAAATGACCTACATCCTCTTTTCCTTCAATACAGTGATATAATTATAAACCAGGAATGAACTATTGAGAGCAGCAGACACTGAGCTATATCCTCAATACATTTTTTCATCCAGACCATCAAAACAAACAAAAACATCCTACAGTCTACATTTTGGTAGAGAACCAATGAGATTCGCTTTTAAGACTCATGACTACACATAGAAAAAAAACTACATAGTGAGGATAGTATCCATAGTCATTTGACACACTGGTAAATAACAAGTAACTTCTATCTCTTTTTAAAGAGATGCTGCATGTTTGCAAAGTAATTTTACTTTTACAGAACTAATATGTTCCTATAAATCAAAAACAAAATTGCTATAAAAAAAGAATATTACTGTTGTCACAAATACTTCACGTGTTTGCATTTACAATGCTTAAGTGTAGGAGAAAATATACATGAAATTCAATTTAAAAAGCACGTAGAAGGAGCAGTAGGCCTGAAGAAAGCTTATTTTCTAGGGATGTCTCTCCTTTGGCCTACAAACACCCCTTACAACAGCTCCACCTTTCTTCACGCATCTATCAGACAACAGAAAAGAAATAACTTGCACTTCAACTGCTGAGGAACCACACTCATCCTGATTTGCAGGCTAACGTATCTACCATTTACAATCCTCTGCTTTTGCCTAAGAGAGGGCAATGAGCTGGATGTTTCAGCTGCCACTTTTCATAAACATCAAGGAATTTTAAAACTTTTTTTTTTGGTCTAACTATCTTTAAGACTACCCTTTGACAAATAAAAAACAGCAGAAATATGGCCAAACATTTTTTCTAAAGGATACTAGGCCAGAAGGTGTCAAGAAAAGCAATTAACTGCTTCCCATACCAGGAATGGCACAGGTCCTAACACACAGTACATTTGCAGAATTCTAAGTGTGAAATGTCCCATTTCCATGTTTGAAAACAGCCTGTGATATAATCAATGAACAAGTAATTGCATATCAAATGCCACTTCTGCCTGCACTATTTTTCCAGAGACATTCACTAGTAATATATTCCTGAGTCAAAACCTCAAAAATTCCTGGTGCAAAACTCATCTAGATCTTCTTTTAAAACCTGATCACACAATTGTACACATCTATACACACGCACACACACCAAACACTATGAAGAGGTCACATCACAAGCACCTTTATATCCACAAATGGATTTTACCTTAGTCTCTGCTACAGGAGATTTCTACCTGATGCTGCTCAAATATCAGTAAATTATTTGTATTATGAAAGTGCAGTTTTGAGAGCAGGGGAAAAAAAGTAACTTTTAACAGTTGAGCTCTTCCATTACATAGAAACAAAATAGATTTGATTTAATCTCACCAATGGTATAGGTGACATTGTACTGCACAGTAATAAAGATGATGACGTACTTGGCTGTGACCTGGAATTTCAAAAGAAACAAGAAAAAGCTATCAGATTTTTCAAATAAACTGGACTATACAACAGCCAAAAGTAGAAGATTATGCCATCAACAAATGTTCTTCCACTTTTGATTTAAATCAGCAAGGTCCCCGAAGTGTTATTCATCTCTTACAAATGAAGAGGTTCACCTTGTTGCAAATCCTTCAACATTTGCTGAGTAGGGTCAGGACTTGAATTATGTCCTTTTAGCTAAGGATCAAATTACTCACTGTTCTACTAAATAACATTTTAAAGTGTTTAAAAGCATAAATGACTTTTATTTATTTCAAAAGTTAAGACTCTAAATTAATCTAGACGGAAAGTTTCACACAACCTTGCAAGATATTCAAAAAAGTGATATACTGGCTAAGCCTCTATATAAGCAAATTGAGTATTCAAAACATCACAGTAGAACTGTAAGACTCACCTATGAATTTTTGTCTGATAAATCAAGCAAGAAAAGAAAACAAGTAAGATTGATCTTAGAAATAATATATACCAATGGTATATTTTTACATTACTTTTTCCTCTGGTGGCAAGACTATTCAAAAAAAACAACAACAACCAAAAACCTACACCCAATGCTTTCAGCCATCCCCAGTTCCTGATAACGTCGTCCCATTTCCATCCTGTAGTATATGTAGCCCTTAGCTATGGCAATGGAACTGTTTATAATCTGGATTACTGTATGACCCTACAACTGAGTGGTAAAAGGTAAATGTTTGCTTAGTTAACTGAAAACATTTCATTATCGGGCTTGCACAACTTCAAAAACAAACAGCCGTGTTGATCTAACTGATAAAGTGATGAACTATAACAGAGATGTAAGTGGAAGGGGAAACAAACAACTGGTTCTTTTGATGCAAAGAACGCAATACAGAATTATATCCTACACCGCCACAGTGAATACATTTTTTCCACCTACAAGCAGTCAGTTATCTAGGTTATAAATCAGAGAACGGCAACAGGCTTCATCTGAAAAATGATGAGGTAAAATACCTTCTTGTATCTGTTACATTTTCTCTTAAACTAATCTTCACAAATGTGAATTAAACGAAAAAAAAAAGAAAGCTATTTTCACCAGGTGTTACACAGTCTACTATCTCAAAGTATAACTAAGAACATCCAGGAGTACATAAAACAAGCATCCATTTAACCAGCTACAAAGCAAACAAGTGGCACAAAAACGCAACAGATCCTCTGTAACAAAGGGGGAAATGGCGTATCACTTCAGTACACTGCACCCATGAAATTAAACAGTAGAGGAGTCATAATCCTCAAGAGTGCTTTTGAAATGAATTCTCATTAAGGAAAGAAAAAATAACATTTTTTCTGGCATACAAAATTGACCATCAGACACTATAGTCCCAAGAACGATTTAACCTCATGTAAGCCAGCACTACCATCAAAAGGAACGATCTTGCCTTTTTCTTGTCTGCCAGTTGCTTCTTGTTTCTGTCTGTTTGTGCTATCAAAAGTAGTGATGTGGTGAACTGGACAGGAAAGTTATACAAAGTAAAACAGACCCAGCCAAACAAGAGGGAGGAGAAAACCCTACTAATTATAACACAGATGTATTTCCTAACATGCTGCGCTGCTCAGCTGTGAAAGTTCTTTCATGTGCTCAGTGGTGAGAATAAACAGCGAGAGCATCACCAGCTCAAAGACCAGACAAATCCATTGACAATTCTCCTGGAAAGACAGGGAAAACATAGGTGGTTACATAGGGATTGATGTCACCAGCACCAAGCTAAAACTGAACCGTTTGCTTTCAGTAAGTCATCACCCAGGACCCGCAGCAACACACTCCCTTGCAGAGAGGTGTTCTGACAGCACTGTGCAACTTCTGCCAGATTCCTTAATTCGGGACCATGCCTCTTCCCTCTCATTGTACATGCCAAAATGACAACAGCAAAGTGGTCAATGGTTGTGGCTCTGCTGTGCTGCCTTCTGAGACTGTGGATGACTGCAGGCTGTGAGAAAAGCCTTATTACAGAATCCAGAGCAGCTCAAATGGCAAAGGAGCAATGGAAAAAAAATGGAAAAGGAGCAATCTATAAAGTAAATGGGTGCATAGCTTACAAATCTGTTAAGCTTGTACTTCACATTTTACAAAATACCCTCTTCATATTTACTTCATTAACATAGTTCCTGTTACCCTGCATGTTCACTGCAATCTTATTTCACTCTAAAATGAACTGAAATCATATGCTTCCTTCAGTAGAATTCACTCAAGTATTATGATCATATCCCAAAGGCATACCAGGAAGTTAGCTCTCCTATGAATAAGCTTTCTCTTTTTCTAAATGCTCTTTGGGAGAAGAGGGTAGTAAGCATCTTTGCTCGAGCCCAGCAGGTTAGCTTGTCCATTTGTCCACGAAGCATACAACATGACACTACAAACTCTCTACTCTACTGGAAGTATGGGAGCCCAATTAAGTGGTATTCTGTGGTAAGACAGCCGTGGATATAAGGATAATGTAAATTTTTCTAAAAGGAGGAAAAAAATCACATGAAGCTTCCTCTGAAAAGATATTAGAGGCTTAAGAAGAACTAAAAGAAAGGTTTCTTTAGAAGACAAGCGCCACCCTGTTCTCAGGAAAAGGAGCAGTATTGGGCACATAGAAGACTATAAAGGTTCTCAGAGGAGAAAATAAAAACTTTACTATTTTACCTGTTGTTTTTTAACTGCCACTTTTCAGCATGTTATAATCAGAGCGGATCTCCTTACACACATCTTTAGACCTCATTATAATCAGCAAAGTTAAGGTATGGGGAAGCACAATTAAGGTGGATAAACAGTCTTAAGTATAAGAGTTTTTCTTTAAAGAAATTCTTATAATTCAATTTATAGCATTCCAATGCTCATTTCTAACTCTAACATACTTATTGTTTTCTTATATGGTCTTAAAAATATGAGCAATAGCCATCTTGAAAAGAAAATCCTGTATTTACCATAGTACTATGCAAGCCTCAGCAGATCTTTCAATAGTTAGTCAACTGTGAAAAGTCTCATTTACACTTTCTTTGACTTATTAGTGTATAACCCCGAGGTACCACAGGTTAGGTTTGGACGTCTGTTATTGACAGCTGCAGCTGAAATCACAGAAAGCATAAAATGCAGTAGAAAGCATTGATTAAAAAGACAAAAAAAAAAGTAGCCCTTCAGTGCTTCAAACTTAAAAGTTAAAAATAATTTCTCTTTAATACAGAGAGGAAATCAAGACCAAAAGAAAATAGAAATAACAGCTGTGAAGGCAAGTCCAGTAACACTTATGAAGCACTCAATATAGAAACATGATAAATGTCACCAAAAAATACTGGAAGAACATCAGTAGTTTTGTTTGCTTGGCAGAGACTGAATTACAGATTATAAAAATGGTCTAAAACCTCCACAGTGAACAAATGAAATATAGATTTAATTCACATAACTCTCGTATTTATTTATAGTTTTGTTCTGTATAAGGAAGAGATCTAATACAGAAAAATCTGGTCATAGAATGAAAGGAAAAAAAAAAAAAAAGTTTTTTTTTTATATAGATTACAGCAATATGAGTATTTATCACCTGTTACATAGCACCACTGTTCCTTGCATAGCACCTGAAAGCTGTCTCAATCCAGAGTATTTCGGCATCAAAAAGTAGATGCATGTTTAAATTATACAGTAAGTATATTCAAACACGCACTATAAAAACACATCACAAGCCACCCTTGAATATAGTCTGCAGAACATTGAACTTTAATTCCTACTCAGTATAACTCTCAAACAGTTTACTAATTATACTTGGGTGTAACTAATATTAACTCTCTCTTCTTCCTTTAAAAGAAGCCACCTTCATCAGAATAACGATGCTGACCCTGTGGGAGCTGCAGAGTCCCTCCAAACACCTGTAGAGTTACAGGAATACGACTTCTGCATCATATACAAAGCCTGAGCTAACACAAATGGAATTCTGAGACTGAACTCAAAAAAAAAAAAAAAAACATTTTTGTTTTAACAGTAGAAAGACACAGGGCAATACCATTTTAGAAGTAACATATATCAAGATACATAGAAGGTTCCTTTTGGGATCCCAAACAGGGTTTACATTATCCCATGTGCTGGCATTTACTTCTGTTCTCAAAGCCTTTATCACCCAAGTTGTTAAACTCCCAGCATTTTTTTCTTGTATCCCAAGACTGAGTTCTGCATTTCATATATAAACTTCTATAGCATATTCCTCCATAGATAACAAAACTTATTATACCTCAACATCAGTTTGTCCCCATTTAGAAGGGAATTATCTGTACATCACAATTGCTTTCTCAATAAAGTGAACAACTGCATATAACTCTTTTCTGTCCGAATTTAACAGTAATTATAAATCAGATTGTTCTAAACTAAGATCTTATCCAACTGGCAGAGCATGTTGAAATAACTCAGTGTAGTATTTGTTTATTCACTTCAACCTCTATTTACCAAGCCTTATCCCTTACTCAACACTAGCATAACACGTTTACTCAGGAGCACACACTGAAGAGTTCTGTCACAGAAGTGAGAAAAAGATGCCAAATACACCAGCATACGGAGCAGCGGTGCAAAAGCGTGACTAGTAGTTTTTAATCACCACCTGATTAAGCATACTTAAAAAAACTGGTGGTCTGAAACCCCCTTTACAATAGTGTTCCTACCTGTTTTACCATGTGGACGTTTGAAGAGGGGAAAAAAGTTTGAAACAGTCACAACAGAGACATACAGTGACTTTGCTTTCTGTGTGAGGGGCATTTTTCCTCATAACGGAACTGAATAGAAAGGAGCTTATGGGAAGCTGTTAGGAATGAAGGTGCAGATGTGAAAGAAAACTAGACGAGAAAGAAAATAAGAGAGCAGCCAGCAGAAGGGCTGAGAAGTGCGAATAGGAGCTGGCTGAGAAGTGCGAATAGGAGCTGGCAGAGAAGGCACCGGAGAACTGAGGGGGAGCTGAGGGCGCCCGGTCCGGGTGCACGGAGCTGGGCGTCAGGACGAGAAAGAACCGTGACCAAAACCCTGCAGGGATGAGGGGAAAGGCAGACGGGGCCGGAGGAGCGGGGCAGAGGCCCCCAGCCGCAGGGCTGAGGCACAGAGGAGGCTCTGAGGCGGGCACACCAAAGCGGCTGCCCCACAGCAGGACCGGGACCGGGACCGGGACCAGGCACCGCTCCCCTCAGCGGCCAGCGGCCACCTCGCCCCGCCCGGTACCTCGAACATCAGCCCCAGCAGGATGCCCACGGCCAGGTAGGACGCGGCGTCCGCGTGGTTCTGGAGGACGAACTCGGGACTGAGCACCGGCGGGCTCCTGCCCTTCCGCCGGAGCCCCATCGCTCCCGCAGCCCCCACTGAAGGGTGCGCCGACTCCCGCCCAACCGCCTTCACCTCACACACGGTAAATACAGCCAGCCTCAAGGGCCCACCCCCTCCTCAGTTTTAACCAACCAAGACGAAGGAAGCCACGAGTGGCGGCGGTGGAAGCTAATGGTTAGGCGACTTGGAAGAGCGGTTTTTAAGGGGGTGAAGCTTCGTGAGGCGGTTGGGCGCTCGCGGCTGGAGACGGGTGAGGAATGAGTGACAAGGGCTCTCACCAGTCCGATACGCGCATGGGTGGGGCTTGAGCGAGAGGCGGGAGCGGCTGGGGCTGAGGGGGCTCCCGCCCTCGTGAGGCGCATCGAGCAGGCCGCTCTCCTCACGAGGCTGAGGAACAGAAACCTGCTCTGCTGGTGGGGAGCGGCTTCTCAGCCTCTCCTCTGGAGAACAGTCAGGATTCTTCACCCCCTTAGGCAAAAGATGTTGAGAAGTCCCCTTTGTTTCCTTCGTTTATTCCATTCTCATGTTGAAATGGAGAGAGAACGGATTGATGGCGTTCTGAGGTGTTAAAAATACAGAAATTTGTGTATCTGCTGGTTCTATCCGGAATTTAGTGGGAAAAATGGAGCAATTTATCAGAAGAAAAAAAATTCAGATGGGGACAAGTACAAGTTGGGGACAAATCAGTTGGGGTCAAGGGACAAGTAGGGCCTCACACAGAAGAGGAAAAGGGGAAAATCAGATAGTGCCTAGTCTCAACTGGCTCCGGGGAGGGCAAGACTCTTCTGGATCCAGCTGCCAAAATTGCACCTAAAATTTGGTTCACCAGTAAAGCTATTTTGGCTAGCTGTTGGTTATCAAATGTTTAATGCTTCCCCAAGCAGTTCTGAAGTATGTATGTTAGAGTCTGCTTTCTGTTAAACATTCTGCTGCTGAGCTTGGCTATGCTTCTATTCCTTTTCCCAACTCTGTTTTAGAGTTTCAGACTAATGTTTTCAGAAACTAGATTTTATATCTTAAGAATTGCTAAAGAGCAATTGTACAGAGAAAATACGCTGCCATGTGTGTTGTTCTCCTCAGCTGAAGAGACACATTTGAAATAAAATACTTGTAATTTTTTTACAGACAGTGGTTGATTTTTGATGAAAAATATAAAATAAAATTGAAAGAACGTCATAATTACTTAGCATAATTGCAGTTTGTTTGGTTTTTAGCTACAAAAATTAGCCATGTTTCAAAACAATTTATTTTCCCTGGACAGTCCAAAAGAAAAGGGCAAATAATGATAAATAGAAATGAAAACCAGAAAACCACAAACTTGGCTTATGATTTTATAAACCAAAATATACTAATCTGATTAAAAATGTTAGCATTCTTCTTGTACTGTAGCAGAGTGCACAAGCTAATTTGATTTTTTATTTTTTCCCCCCCTAGGAATACGATTTTCTAAAAGATCCATATCTTTAAGGCCTTAAGAATTGTTCTACATCTGTACAGCTTCTAGATTTGTAGCTTTGTAGACAATTTTACTTTTAGCATAAATTTCAGCTCTCATGCTGAAGTTCTAAACAAGCAATAGAGTTTGAATTTTTATTTTGAAACAAAGCTAAAGCAATTTAGGAGCAGGTAACTTCTATCACTTATTAGTCTCTTACATAAATGCATGCTTTCTGTAGGAGAAAGTAAGTTTCAATATGTTAACCAAGTTTAAAATTTATAATTAGTAATTGCACTATTTTGTAACAACGAATGGCAAGGAAGGTTTAGATCATGAGCTATAATGAGATAATAAGGTATGATAATTATAGTAATATTAAGCTAGTGGTCAAGTTCATACCACAAGAGCTATCCAGTAAGATCTATATATATTAGCATAAGTTTTTAAAATAGACATATGCTGTATGCTTAAGAGGATATCACTGTTGTCTACAATGTTCATTTTGATTAACAAAAGCCTTGAAACTATTCTTTTGCAGTAAAACATTGTGTGTGGGATGCAAGAAAAATCAAGACTTAATGTTGCAGGCCGCCATTTTACTGCTTAGAACCTGTGGTCAAGTTTTCTTCTTTTCTGAAATTTGATGACAGGGTCATCAGCAGTGAAGTGACCCCTTCTACCTATTACAAGTATGCTGTTTTCAGTAGATCTCTAAAGTGCTGAAGTCTTGTCTTTGGCATGTAAGTAAATCCTATTTCTTAAAGCACTGTACATACGTATTTAAAAACAAACAAAAAAAACTATATTTCTGTTGCTTACAATTAGTTTTCTGAGATACTTTTTCAGAATTTATGTTATTTAGTATTTGGAAACTGAGATAACTGTTTGGGCCTGCATACAGACAACCCACTTATTTTTCTGGCTACCAGCTTTCCTGCATGGTTTATAATTCCGTGTTTTTGTTGTTTGAACGTTTGAGTCCCAGGTTTAAGGACCCAAGATTTCTCTACATCTTTGATTCCACAATTCTGTGTTATACATGGGCACATATCAAATACAGCCCACCTTGTCATTTTGAATGTCCTACCCTTTAAACAAATGAGCTTTGCAAACATAGCTATTCTTAGATGCTTTTTTCCATTAAATGAGTAAACAAAACAAAAACTTAGCCTCTTGTTAAGAAAAGATTATGGTCTAGCCTTTCTGCTTTTCTGTTGATTTATCATGTTATTTATTTAGTAAAGGAATTAAACAGAAAATTATCATCAGCCAGCTAGCTTGAGAACAGCTGCATAGGATTTAATACTTAGTCTCTTCTTAAGTTTTGTTGATTTGTTTTTCTAGTATCTAGAAAGCAAAATGAAATTAATGTATTTTGCAGAGCTGTAGAAATCAACCAGAGATCTGCTTGCCCACGCAGAAGGAACTGAGAATGACTTCTTTATTTTATGCTTCAGTTAAATAAGATGATTTAATTCGGAATTTGAGAAAATTCAGAGAGAAAAAAAGTCATCATCATGGGGTAAGTAAGACAGTTAAAAAATCACAAAGTAAATACATTCAAATTGGCTAAAGGATTTCCTTTTGTGTTTGTGTGTTAAAAGACAATCCAAGACTGGGATTTTTGGTGGGGTCGGGAGGTGTTAGGAATTGTATAAACACAGAATAGCTAGAGACCTTTTCTAGCAGCATTTAGGATCTAAATAGACAAGATAGATTCCCTATGGGGAAGAACCATACCCCATAAGCATTGAGCAGTTCAGTGGCATAAAAATGTATTAATTCTGTTCTTTGGGGTGTAGGGAAGGAGAGAGTACCTAGGAAAGGACTAGCTGGGAAAAATGAGAGATGTGCATTCTGTAAATCATGGAAGGAGTATAGTCAGATTTTGGACTGCCAGAGGTTCTTTACCTTTTGCAAAAAAAAAAATCAAAAATTATAACCTTTATAGGTTAGAATCTATAGGTGATTTCTCTGCACAGTCTTCAGTTATAGTCATGTGGCAAAAGGAAAGGAAGAATCATCTGGGTATGACTGAAGTGAGGATGATCTTCTTTGATCTGTCCGGGGCCCAGAAATACCTGAGGGCAAGGGACTAGTCTACCTGAGCCAGTTTGCCGTCTGCCTGTTCTTAAGATACTGGTTTTACAAGACAAAGTAGAAAAAGATCAGGATTTCCAGTCATGGAATGATTTGCATTTGAAAAATATTCTCTTTATGCCAAGCATTTGCCTGCGCAGAATCTAGTTGTTGGAATTCCAGCTTATGGGACAGAGTTCTATCGTAGTTTGAGAAGGAGAATGACAGATATGAAGTAAAATAAAGTGCAAGATACATATGTCAGGTGTTTTGATTTATTCTGTACCTAAAAGCAAAACTTAAACAGGATGTTCTTGTTTTACACAATTGGCATTTAATGCCAAACAAAATAAGACCCAGTAGCAACAAAATAATGATAATAATAATAAAAAGGTTAAATAATAGTAGCTGAGATTAAAATTACAAGAGCCTATTAATCATTGTTCTTTTGGGAATTAAGGAATTATCAGCTGAGCTAAGAAAGGAGTTTTTCTGTCAGAGTATAATTTTTTCATAAAAAAATAGTTTAGTGCTTTCCTCTGACATATAAGATCCAACCACTTTTGCAGACAGGGCTTTTAACTGTATGATTGATATGCTTCTGTATGATATTTCTTGCTTCTCTTTGTACTTCATAAGTGACTGTAAAGCAGACTTCTACTTTGTAAGAATTGAAACTCAGCATTTAGTCTGCGTAAAAGTTTTACAAAAATGTAGCTTTGCAAAAAGGGGATACCATTGTGTACCATTAAGTGTACCCTAGTGAATTTTGAGAACTCAGTGCTACAGTTAGAGAGCAGTCTGCCTATTTTTTGATGCTGTACTGTCTCTGAAATAAAGGAAACTGTGTTAATAATGTGCAGGCTAGGTCATGTAATTGGGACAGGGAAGTGAAGAAAGAATGGATTTGTGTCTGAGCCCTATAATTAAAATACTCAATGGGAGTCATACATCAAAAAACCCTTTACAATTAAACAGCAGTTGAAGTCATTTTACTATAATATATAATTGAATAGTTATTGTAGAGCCTTAAGAAAGGCAGGAAACAAGCACTAGATTTTAGGTAGCAAGTAAGAGTGAAAAGCTATCTTGCTGTTTTGTAAAAACCAAAATTAGAAATTCAGTTCAATGTCTGCATCTGGTAATCAATTACTGGCTGTTATGCAATGATGTGCAATTTCTGAGGTGACTGATTGCAGTTTTATTTAGAGTCTATTACGCAAATAAATACTCTACTTGCAGAGCAGGTGGAACAGTTCTTGCATACATTAAAGCAGTAGTGCCTTCTTAAAAGACCAGACTTCTAATACAAGCTCCTATATCTCTCTGGCTTTACACCACCATTTGTTTCATTCCGAGGCTGGTTCTTTCTTTCAACCTGCAAATCTCATTACAGTCCAACACGACATTTTTGAAGGCTATCTACTAGGTGCTGAAGTGACTGCAAACTAGTTTATAACACTGTATTTAGCAAGTCAAATGTAGTTAATTTTTTTTAGTCATAAGATTTTCTAGAAAGACAGGGAGGAATTGAACTAAAAATAGAATGATTGGTTTAAGGGAAGGTTATTTAGGAGACCAACATTATAGTTTTAATTTAAATTTATTTCCTGTTACTATATTGACTGTACACCAAAAAAGATCTTTCAGATCACAAAGAAAATGCCATTATCGATGGGGTTTCAGTAAAACCTTTAAGTTAAAAACACTTATTTATAAAATGCTATCGTACTGTTGTAGCTTGGTATGAAGATGATTTTGATATCTAGATGCTTAAGTGTTATGTATTTATGCTGAAAGTATCTGTTGGTATTTGTTGGATTGTTGTTCTTTATAAGGTATTTTAGAGTTATTTATAGTTGTACAGAAATAGAGCAATTGAAAGGATTTCACTATTTAATGTAGTAAGTAGATTCTCCAGATATTGCCAAATTCTTGTCTGAATAGTCTGCTTTCATATATACATCTAAAAAGCCAGCTCTGTACATTAGTTTATGTTGGTTTTACAACCCCATCAGGGTTTTTAGCGTATATCATATATATCTACAGGGCACTAAACCTGCATTGTTTTACTTTTATTTATTTACCTTGTAAAACAGCAATCATTGAATCATCCAGTATATACAATATAATTATTTATTTCTACATATACCTTTTTGCACTTATGTGCTATTTCCCATATAATGTGCTTCCCCCTACACATGGAGTTTGTAGATCTCAATATGCTGTTCTTCAAAGAACAGCTTTCAAGGTCACCAACTGATTAAAATTCTTATATTAAAAGTGTTTTGTCAGAAATGACATTCCAGAAAACAGAAAATGTAAACATTCTAATTAATGTTATATTGTCAAAGTAATATGTGCTTTTTCTGCAGCTTGGATAATGATAATAAACTAATAACTTAGGTTTTCAGGCTTTTATGTTTTTGGCCATGTCTGGGGCAGATTTAATTCCAAACAAAACTATTTCAGGGAAAATTTAAGATAAAAGCTTTTAAAAGATTTCCAGCAAACACTTCTCATTTGCATTTGATTTTGTAAAATATTTTTTTTATTATTATTATGACTCTGTCTTTGTAATAACTATTTCCTTTTCCTCACTGATAGATTAATAATATGGCAGTAACACTCCCCCCCCAAAAAAAAGAAAAAAAAATTGCACTTCATGCTTATTTTCCTAATTTTATTTTATTTTTTAAATAAAAGAAGAATAAAAATAGTATATTCAAACGCAGTATATCCACTTGTACTAGAGGCAGGTTGTCATCTGAAATAATTACCACTATGATATACAGAGACTGCACAAGGATCCTATAATTGGTATTAGTTCAAGAGTAACTTTTTTCTCTATGTGTTTTCACCTCAGATAAACTGAATTATTTATTGTATCACATTTTTTCCTGAAAAAAAAAAATTGCCACTAAAGCATAAATAGGAACGAAAGTACAGGTCAGACCTATTCTTTGACTTTATTGGTAAATAAGAACACTTATGTTACAGGCTCACTTTACCTGAATGTTAACTTTGAGAAGGATTTAGACTGTATCAGTACAGAAACAAAAATATACTTTTTTTTGCAAAATAATAATAATAAAAAAGATCTGGCTGAAAGGGATCTCAGGAAGTCTGTAGATGAACTTCTATTCAAAGTGTGATCAAGTTGTGAGGTCAGACCAGGTTGCTTATGATTTTATCCAGTCTAATCCTGAAAACCTCCAGTGCAATCCAATCCACATGCACACACCCCAAAACAAAACAAAAAAACCCACAAAGGTAAGCCAGCAGTGATGTTCAGCCAGGCCTTCATAAATCAACTAACAAGAACAATGTGAATGAGCCATGACCATTTGTTAGCAGTCATCTCTGTTTACCTTTGGGAGGCTGAAGGCCGTGAAAGCCTGCAGGGCTTTTAACAGAACCAAAAAACATGTGTTACTTTGTATTTAGACATTGTATTAATTGAAATTTTGGCAACAAAATCTGTGTGTATTTCAAATAAGCACCATCCAACCTGGCTTATAAGGCTGTATTATAAATCACAGCCAAGCTGATGGACATGCTTCTAGAATGCTTTAGTTAGCTAAACTCCCTATTATTAGCCTTATTTCCAAAGAAGCCTTTGTTTAATCTTGATGCAAGGTTATTTTCATGCTTACAGAATGCCTGTATGCTCTTGTGCTAACATCACTGTACAAAACCAGCATATTTTACTGGTTACAGAACAGTCCTTGAGACTGAAGCCTTAATTCTGTTCCAGATCTCTTTCAAGCCCATTAACTTTCGATACCTGATGTTGTCTAATTTTGTTATTTTGGCTTGAAGGTAGCATACAGCTTAACCAAGGAATGAAAAGGCTCATGTTTTTTCAGGCTTTTTCCCGCAACTTGTGATTCATCAAGAAGTCATGAAAACAGAAATCAGCTGAAGAAATATTGCACAATTTCAAGATTCTTTTGGGTGTTGATGCTCAAAAGGAAGAGAGAATACACATGCCTTTTTTCGACCAAAATATAAAATTCTTTTATATTCCAAGCAGATCACTTGGGTCTGAGTAACACAGAATTTACCTTGTCATTTACAAGGGGAAAGTATTTTATTCTCCTTTCCATGTTTTTACCATTTGTTAAATGGGCAGAGTAATGCTTTATAAAGTGTTTTGCATAAAAAGGTATTGAGGGTTGCAAAGTGGTAACAGTAATACAAGAAAACAGACTAATGAAAAATAAAAAAATAAAAAAGAGACTCCTGGTTAGAAAAGCTCTTCCAGATCCATTTAATATTTCTGTCAATTTAACAATTTTATTAACTGCTATTTTCACTACTTACTCGATAGACACAAGAAGGGCTTAGATACATTAATAATTTTTAATTTGCCTAGAACAGATTTTATTGTCCTTGAAAGACTATAATTTCCATGCATTGTAAAAACAGATGAATGTCCTGGGTGAAACTCCAGCCTCACTGGAGTTAATAGGACCTGGATTTCACCCTAGGGTTTTATGTAATAAGCTATTAAACTGACATTTCAATAGATGACCCCACAATGCAAAGACTAATATTTCATTCATGCATTAATACGTTAAGTAGTCTGTCAAGGAAAAACTAATGACTAGAAATAATTGAAACTGAAAATACACCCCCCCGCCCCCTTTTTTTCCCCAATCTGGTTTCCTTATCTTTTATGTGTATGGATAAGCTACCTTAATTTTTCTAGCATTTTAAAGATTGTCCTACCCAAATCAATATTTATAAATACATATTATGCTTTCTTTGAAATCTCCTGAGCTAGTGTCTATGTAGCAGTGTGCTACATATTACATTGGAGTTGCTTAGATGGGGAATCACCTAGCAGCAAGTCTCCTAAAATGGGTTAAAAAATAAAGATTTAATTGTTGACCCTTACAACTACTGAAAGTGCAATAAAACACAAAGTTTTGAAGGGAGTTTAGAGGAGATTTTTTTTCTCCTGGATTTATTGTCATAATTTACTACTATTTGTATTACACGTTTATTTATTTGACATTATTGCAAACTATGAGGCTGAGATCACACAAATGAAATTTCACAATTGAGCCTGGGCAGGGCAGATAATAATAGCTAAGTGCTAGATGCAGAGAAACCCTGAAACCTTTCTCTTTCACAAACTTCTTTTTTTTTTTGCTTGTTAGATTTTATCCTATAGTAAGGAATATTCTGTCACAGCTGTTCACCAATTATATATTCTCTGTAAGCATCTGTTCTTACTCCCCATTAATAATAGCATCATCTCTCTTCTGTGTAGTGGTCACACCAATTAAGCGTTAAAGAAAAAATGAGAATTACTAAGTAGACACCATATAGTGTTCTTGTAAATATAACTAGTATAATTTGTATAACCTAAACTACAAAAGAAAATATGGACAAGAATAATACAGACTTTTCTGTCCAAGACCAGCTCTCTTGCCACTGTAACAGTATCAGAAAGCAAGAACTTAACTGTTCCTTTCTTTTTTCACCACAAAACCTGCTATCAAATTAGCTTTTCCCAGTTTAATTGCTTACTCAGACAGGGAGGTATTAAGAAAAAATATTTCCTGATCATCTGGGTGTACAAAGCAGTGGAAGGTGCAGTCTACACTATTTCAGTGACTGGAGCAATGTTAGGTGTGTGCTAGGTGCATGTAGAAGTTATTGTGACTATGCTTCTGTGGTTTAATGATGTATAATTTCAAGTGTATTAGTGGAGCATGGTACAAGAGGTGCTTGTTATGGCTTCCTTTGTATACATTTTAGAATTTCATAAGGAATTTTATAATATTCTTAATTATCAAGAAATCTTCTGCATCTGCTTTATGTTTCTTTCTTCCTCTACTCATGTTGAGAAGATTACTCTGTTCTGAAAAATATTTTTTTCTTGTTTATATGGTAACCATATAAAACTATTTCATTGATGAGATTAATGAAGCATCAGTGAAGACATCTCTTTGTAAGAAGCAGCATTGTATAAAATTTGACAAATTGGCTATAGTAGTTTGAACCAGGTGAGGTAATGGGAACTTCTATAAATTTTTGTCCATCTGTCTGAATATCTTAATTCTGGCTGTTCTGTACAGCCTGTACAAGCATCTCTTCAGAGAGAGCGAAAACTTCGATTCCTTGATGTTCCAGGTGGCTGTTAACAAGCACCTCAACTAGACTTTCAAGTCAAGAACTTTTTCAAAGGGTGGGATTTGGCTTCCTAAGTAGAAGTAGCTCGTGTAATTCTAAGTGCTTTCTGGGAGCTGAGGTATCCTCCTGGGGCTCACATACATGACATGGGGCTTAGCAGTGACTTTTGGCCTTGGGGAGTGGAAGCTAGAGGCTACATGGAATATCCTAGGACATCAGCATTGCTAGATGTCTCTGTAGTTGTCTGAATTATTCTGTTGACATAGGAAGATTTGGGCAGAGAGGAGTGACGGACTAAGTAAAGTACTTCTTAATTTTAATGACAAAACTGAGAAGCTCTCTTATGATGCTTGAGCTGACAAATGGTTCATTTCTAAAGCACTTCATCGTTCTACTTGGAAAGGTTAACTAAAACAGTTTGCAGTGTAGCTCTTTTCTATCATTTTAGCTGGCAAAACAGTGCCATCATGCCATCCAGAAGAGGAGGATTTTTACTAATGTATATGTGTTGCATGGGTATTTTCTCAATAAGAATTTCTGAGAGTTAGTTTCATTTACATTTTGTTTATATGATCAATGTTATCAAAGTAAGGTGGTTTCTTTCTGTTATCGGGAAAAAAATCTTTAAAAAATGTCAGGGAAACCAGAGGTTGAGAAAATGTGATTGGAAATTCTCCTCTCTCAAAGCACAATGTGTGTGGCATTTTTAGGTGAATTAGATCTGTATGTCTGTTGGGTTACTGCAGAGAACACAGATATTCTGAGCTGGGCCATTATGTCCTTTCTGGGTTAACTTGTAAGACAGAATACAACGATACATAGAATAAAACAAAATGTGATTGACATGCTACTTGAAAGAAATACACTTTTTCCCCTATTTTGAAAGACATATGGGTATATATGCCGTTGAGAATGAATGATGTTCTGATTGCAACTGATCACTTTTAATGTAAATATGAAAGCTCAGATAATCTGCTTGGTTTTTAGTTAGTGTTATAGAATTGAATTTAAATCAAACCTATCAAAACAAAAAATCAAATGTGCTTAGTGCAAGACTACTAAATTCAAAACATCCTCCAGTGTTGACAGATTTCTGAAGAAATCTGGTCAAAATTTGTGATGAAATCGTACATTTTTATTGAGGGCCCATATGCCTTCCTATTCTTCAGACAGTGTTGTCACGAGCAGGTTGAGAATATATGTTTACTGCGGTTATGTGAGTGTCCCCTGATGGTGGTAGTTTCTTCCATTTCCTGATGTGCTTTGGTAGAGAAGTCCCAGTTGCTTCAGTATTTTCTGTCTACTGCTGCACCATACAAGAAACAGTTTGTTTCCAGGTTTATTTCTAGCCTTTGTCTTTTTATCTGTGTTTACTAAGATTTGTTTACATATAACTGGATGCCTAACTGCAATTTATATGCCAAAAACATATATGGACTGAGACTTAATAATGATTTCCAATGCTCTGCATCAAGCTTGTTTGTCTTCGCAGAATTAAACTTACACATGAGGTATTTGATGTGGCTAGAGGAAGATTATGCCCTAGCATGAGGAAAGGTATGCAGGCTCTTCAGTCTTCTCTTCCATCAAAGTGCAGGGCAAATGGTTCCACGCTGACCTCACTAAGGAACGACTGAACACTGCTGGCTGGGGTTGGTCTGGGGGCTCAGAATGGCAACTGCAGGTGTAAAAGTCATGCCGGACAGGATAGGATGGCTCAGCCTCAGTCTTGGCGTTGACACCAGCTTGGAGAAGGGTTTACATGTGCTCTTTAATTGCTTTTCTTCCTGCTGCTACAGCAGAGCAGCATGTACAGCAGAACAGTAGATATGTGTCCCATGAGGAAACCCTAACTCTCAGATGGTCTGTGGTTATCAGGCAGACCAGAGAGGTCTGACAAAATCTGGAAGTGAAAATGAATACAGAATCCTATCACAAAAAAAAAAAAAAAAAAAAAAAAAAATAGTTCTGAATAGCGTTTTCTAGGTAGGTGATTATTTGACCATATTTATTTTTTCAGTGAAATAAATGAACACTAGGGGATGCTATATTTCTACCAAAGTTGGGAACAATGTAGGAAAAAGTGCCAAATCTCTGAAATTATTACCCTTTTCTTTGACACACGAGGTGAGGGAAAGCAGCTTTTGGCCATTTGATATAGAAGGGTATTGTGTTGTAACACATCTGACTGAGTAGACATAGATTGTTTTTTGATTCTTTTCTAAAAGTCTGGGGAAGATGTCCTTTTTATTTATATATAAAGTTGTTTATTTTTGAATATTTTTCCCCATATAAATACCCAGATCAGGATCCCATTTCAATAGGTTACATGCAGAAGTAGGCAAAGAACATTTCAGATACACTACCTACAAAGCTGTTTAGTCCAAGGCTCCAGTTTTAGAAGCTGTCATTTGACAACAAATGTGGAACAGCATGCAGGTTTTAATTGTTACAGGACAAGCCTGGCTGTTTTGCATTAAAACTTGTTTTTCCTTTAAATAATTTACATTGTTTTTAAGTGCTTATGAAAATTTCACAAAATAGAAATATTTAAATGCTGTTGAACAATTATATAAACTTTTGTTGTGTTTTGACATGAGGAACAAATACATATAAAAACGTAAGTAGGTGATTATTTTTAATTTAAAAAAAAATCCTATCCATAAGCAGGAACAACCTTAACTTTCAAAGAAATTGCTATTTAAAATTGCCTATTTTAGCATTTGTTTTACAAACCTTTGCAAATAGAAGCAATACTGAAGAAGTTTTTTTAATTATTACATGAGTTAAGTAAGACCAGTTTTTTTATATATTATGCAGACAGCTGCCTTTTTCTTCTTTTTTTTTTTTTTTTGATAGCCCTGCCTTATGTGGCTATGTTCCTCTATTCTTAAAAAAAAAAAAAAAAAAAAGCTTGCTCTTAGTTCATACAGTCCCTTTCTTCTTTTCTGGGCTGTCAGAAAAAAATGTTAGTGTCAATTTTTGGGTGCAGTGTGAAAGGCTGGTAGTATTCTATGCTATCCTTCCATCAAGATCTACGTTTTCATAAGCAAAAGCAGACACAGGTAAATAAACTCAAATGTTCACTGCAAATATACTGTGAGTTTTTGTTTGTTTGTTTTATATTATTTTTATTTTTAATATAGATTCTTGTGGAGAAAAAATGGGGGAAAAAAAAGGCCAAACACTGCAAGGTTCCTTTTACTCACATGAATGCAAGGAACTAAGCTCACACAAAACTGCAGATAGTGGCAAGGGCTATAGGAGAGATTTTTATCACTGAGATGTCAAAGCACAGAAAGTTCAGAGAACTGTCAAATATTTGTATGTAATTTTCTTTTCATAGCAGTGTCTTTGGGGAACAGAGGGGGCAGTACAGACAATGTGATCTAACTGCCCCCAGTTGAAAGCGTCAGCCTCCCTCCCTCCCTCCAGTCACTACTGGTGGCTGCAGAATCTAACCTTGCTGTTGGATTCAGTTTTCTGCAAATTGAGCAAACAGAACTGTCTCACTCCTCGCTTATACAAATAGAAAATCCAGTGTGATGGAAGGAGTTGGAATAAGTGGTTGGGAATGGGGTTGGGAGTCATAGAACCTTTTCAGTGTCCGTAAGCTCTTATGTAATAATGATCCTGTTTCATTAAATTCTAAGGCATTATTTGGGAGCCAAGCCCTGAACATATTTGCAAATAATGTCTCTGGTTTGATAAATTTGCAGTTTAAAAAGTGTATTCTTTAAAAAGTGTAATCCTTGTGGATTAGCTCTTGTAGGTAAGGTTTACAAGCATGTAACTACCAGAGCAGAACTACAGATAATCTGTATCTGCTTTAGACCCTTTTGGTGGTCTAAGTCGCAAACATTTCTTTTGTCAGTCTTTATGTAGCTCATATAATTTATCTTAATTTGTAGATATTTCTATCTAAATAGAATTGTTGGTACAGTTTTACCTTTTATATTTTTATTGCTGCTTTTTTTTCTGCTATCATACGAAGATGAACAAAAATGCACAGTAAATTAGAACTTAATTATAACAGCTAGCAAATCATTTTTAATTTTCCTGAATAATGTTTTTTTTTTTTCTTTCTTAAAATGTTTGCTATTGTCCAGGACTGGCTGTTTCAAGATATTCTCACATCCCTTGAAAGGAGTAGTAGTTATAGATATCTGAATGCAGATATTTAAGAGATTAAAAATGCAGGACTGGAATCTGAGGTGATTTTAAGAGAAATACAGCTGAGGGATGGTGAGAAGGACAATAAAACAAGGGTCACAGTAATAATTCTATCCTCCAACAGCCTATGAATGGATGTTGTATAGAGTTGCTTAAGAAACAATTTTAGAATTTTCTTTTGCCACTTCTGCAGTATCTTGGTATTTCCTGGATATCTAATGACACACTGAAATGCAGAATAATATCACAACTTATTTTCAAGCATGCATTGTGCTGTTATATTCCAGCAAATGTATAAAGCTAGGATTAAGCAAGACCGTTATACAAGAAGTCAGAATAATGCTTTATAAAGGGGTAAACCGACATTTTGCTTGAGTTGTTCTTGGGCCTATTGTAACTTAAACACAGAAGTAAATACATTTCCCCTATACTTTCATTCTGTAGTTCCTTATGTGGTTGAAATGTTGCATACAGTCTCATTTTTGAATCGCTTACATCTGACATCTCTTCACTCTAATGTCATGTGAGGATTTGTGGCTTTAGAAAAAAAAAAGTGTAGTGAAGTTCATTTAATGAAAAAGCTTGCAGACTAGTCTTATATCAGTAAAGACTTATTTGTGTACCTAATTAACACACACACTTGGATTTTATTATGTTATTGGCAAGCAGAATAAATACAGCTTGATTTCTTCTGCTCTTTCAGAATTATGTTCTTTGATGTGGGTATACATTTCCTTACGGTAATTCCCTTTTTGAAACAACTTTACAGTGGCACTAATTCAGTCAAGTCCTCATACCTGTCACCTGATAAGGACGGCTTAGTCAACATTGTCTGCAAGTCCAACAGTGCATGAAAAATAACAATCTGTAAAAGTTCTAAAATTAATTCAACTCTTTATGGAGATGTTAGTTACTGTGAGTGAAGTATGTGCTGATTATGGGCAAGTCTTTCACCTGGCTTCACAAGACAATGCCACAACTGGAAAAAAGTCTTGCTTCTTTTCAGAGATGTGGTTATATTTCAAAGGCTTTCTTTCTTCCTGCCCTTTCACAAGGTTGAGGAGATGAGGACAGATCTACAGTGTCATTTAGGCATGAACAGAACATAGTTAATAATGTAAAAATGTAGATCCAGTGCTTCAGCATGTAGTTTCACAAAAATTTCTTTTAGTCATAACGACTTTTTAAGTTATCTCAGGCTGCTCACTCCTGTCCTCTTAGTCACGCCACTACAAGTGATATTGCAGCAATGGGTTAAAGTTAGCAGAGTAAATATTTGATTCACTGATCCTGTTCTCCATGTAACCATACTGACAGTTCTGCAAGAAGTGCAGAACTGGATACAGAACAGTGTGGATATTCTATAATTCTGTGATTCTAAGTGTGATTGAGCTGCCTGCTATGGTTGTAGGGAATGAGGAGATGCTCAAGTTAGTACTTCTAATTAAAAAAAAAAAAAAAGTTGGTGAAACTATGCGTTAAGCTGTTGTGAAAGTGATAGGACTGAGCATTTGTGGTGGAAAAAGAAACTGCTCTTGAAAGGCAAACTAGAAAAGTGAGATAAATATAGGAATTGGAAGAAAGGGTATGCAGAGCCTTAAAACTGAAGCCAGCCTGCAAATTTACTGGATGGAATAGCACGGAAGAGGTTCTAAGTAAGAGTGATGCAGTTTAGACCTGCATTGGGTTGTGATGAAGTATATGTCTAGGTGAGAGGAAAATGGCTGTGGTGACAATTTGCAATTCCATCCCTTTAAATATTTGGTATGAGCTTTAGCTGATGGACTCCTATGTGAGATAATCATCTTGTATATAAAAAACAAACCATCACAACCAACAATAAAAACAAAACGACAACAAAAAATACTCTTCTATCTAATGATAGAAGGAAAAAAAAAGTCAATTTTATGATTTAAAATGTAAACCAAGCAATTGCTGACTGAAAAAAATAATCAGAAGAAAAATTTAAACCACAGTAATGGGACTATGGTTTAGCATTATCTAGAGTCTGTCCTAAATTATTCTTCCCTAGCAGTAGTGACTCCTCTGTCTTCCTGGGAAGGCCATGATATCAGAATAAATGCTATATGCAGGATGTCTCACGCTTGGGCATTAGAATCCCTTGGTGAAACACAGACTTCTTTCAGGATTTTGTATGCAGTTCTCATGCAGGGTTTCTACATCCTGATACCCACAAGCCTTGCATGTGCAGTGGGTTGGGCTCATCACTGTGTTGGCACAGTCTGGCCGTGATAAGTTCACATGCACTCTGGTGTGGTTCAACTTCAAGGTGGATATGCTTTAGGTCTGACGTGCAGTATATCTGCGTATGTCCCACAGCTGCTTTCCAGGTAACTGAAGAAAGAATTTGGTTGCAGATCAAATACAAAATAAATTATATCTGTTCTATTTCCTATAGAACATCCAATTTAAATGTATACTAACAAAAATCCTGTTTTATATAGGATATCCAACAGCCCTACTCCCAGCTGTTAAGTCTAATCTAGGGGTGAAAGAGATTAAATATATGGCCTTATGCCTTAAGATAACATAGGCCATAGCACCTCTTTTGAAAAAGGTACAGCTGCTAAAACAAGGCTCAAGGGTGTGTGTTGTTTTTTTTTTTTTTTTGGGGGGGGGGTAAAGATAATTTTGGCAGATGATTGAACGTGAATGGAGATTTTCTTTGGAAGCAAACATACATGAGGCAGTAGTTAAAAAGGCTGTCAGAAGAAAATTTCATAATGCACCAGACATTCAGTGTGTATTACAAAGAAAATCAGAATTTTAATCTGTAGATAGTGACTGATCAGTGTCATCCACAAGTAACCTAAATCAAACGTATGCAAAGATGTTGTTCACCAGGAAAAATGCAGTTCTCCAGCAGTAGTTTCTGGTGTAATTTACAGAATTACCAGCCTTCTTAGGCAGGTTAATAAATTTAGCATCCAGCATGATTCTAAAATTTCAGGAGCTGTCTTTCCAGATCTTGCTGGATTCTCTGTCAGCTGGCAGTCTTGTCCTCTGGTCTTTAAGCAGTTACTGATACTTGGGTAGATTCAGATTAAAGCGTAGAAGGGGGTGGGGAGAGGGGACTCTTAAAGGAAGGATACCGAATTACAATATTTCATGTTCCTAATCTAGAAATTAGCATTCTCAGTCCATAACTTGGAAATGCAGGATGAAGCTAAAAGCCCTTAAATGCAATGTCTTTCTCTTGCGTTTTGCTAATCCTTTGAGAATATGACATTCTTCCTTTTGTGTATCTGTTCAAAACGTTATTTTTAAAGTTTCATCTTTTGTCAAAGGAAAACATCACCTGTGTTTCCCTTTCTGCCACTGATATTTTCACCCTACAGTACTTACTCTTGGGGAGACTGTGAATAACTGGCTGCTTCCTATAGGGGAATATATCAAAACCCCTGCTTCTGTCACATAAAAAATTCTCTTCCTTGGTGTGATTTATATACTGGAAAGCCTCAAGAACAATTATTTAGCAGTATAGTTGCTTAAAATGCTGTTTTTTGTTGGTTTTTTTTTTTTCATTCTTTTTGACAGTGGTGTTTGATGTGTGCACTTTCTGGAGATTCTGCACAGTGGGCACAGTTCTTTGCAAAGAGCTCTAAATATAGTAGGTTGCACTTCTAACATTATCTTTAATTTCCTTTTGACTGTATTTGTGCTTTCCATCTTTCCCTTGGTTTCTCTCTTTAGCCTTTTTTTTTCCCTGCATCACACCCATGTTTTCCTTTAACATCTCCAAAGCACTGAAAAGGACAAATACTAGCTAATCTAATCTCTCCGCCCTCTCTTCTGCTTTAACAAAGCTTTTAGCTTCCCCTGTCTCTCTCTTTTGTTTTCTTTTCCTTTCCTTTCCTTCCCTTCCCTTCCCCCTCCAAAAAAATTCACCACTCCTATGTAAAATAATCGGTCGCACAGGACATGAGTTCATTGTAACTTAACAGACAGAATCTTCTGAGTTTTCCAGATGTACCTGTGTGTTGTTATACTGGGCTTGTATCTCCAGTTGTAAAGTGTATGTAGGGACAAGAAAACAAAGACAAGGATATTTAATGCTTTTCCCTCCTGATTCCTGATGGAATTATTTTGGCTATTTTAATAGCGTGTCTAATGGCTGAATGCAATTGTCAGATTTACTTTCTACGTTTTCGTCCTTGTTCTTGCTAATCACTGAAGGATTATAAATTTTCCTTTTGCATTTGGGCCACCATTTTCTTGAATCAAGAGGATAGGACCCTAGGCCTTTTCTAAGGCTGCTTCTGCTTCTGTCTGCTGCATGCTGATTCTCTCCTATCAGTCCAAGCGTGTCAGTTTGGCAGTGTTCCCAGTCACCATCAGCGCTGCTGCATTCTCGGAGTCAGGTCTGGCTTAGCACAAGGCATGCACAAATTCAGTGTGTTAAGTTTTACTCCCTTGCTGTACTTCATTGGCATTAGGATATATATTTAATAAATAGAATAATATTGAAGTAGAGCAGTCAATTAATGAGCCGATAATCCTCTTACTTAGATATGCTTCATGGATCAAAATTTGGATATTTGTGTGTTGGGGGCTGGTATCTCTGAGTGGCATAGGGCTTTAGGTATGCAATAAGAAAAGAAACTGATCTTGAATGATTTAAACTGTTAAAACTGATGCAAGTGTTCATTTGAATGTCATGCATTTCCAGTGCTGTCTTGCTGCTGCAGTGGGCTGTATGACTCCCTTTATAGCAGCACTCTAGTTTCTGCTACATTCTTAAAACAGAACAAACTGCCAGTGTAATCCATGAGCCTTCCTGCTCCCTGCCCTGAAAAACATTGCCAAAGCTAAAAAGGGAAAATGCTTCCAGCAGGGACTCCAGAATTACTTACGAGATGAGAATTTATACTCTGGGCTGTTAATCCACTGTTGCGGCCTAAAACACAGGAACACAAAAAAATGTAAGCATGGTGATAGGATGGTTTGGCAGTTTTCCTTTGACAATGATATCTCAAGAAACAATCTGAATTCAGTATGGGACAATGCAGAGTAGCAGTATTAATTTTACTGAGTAGCATAGGTATGAGTCATGTCGGCTCACAAGCAAAGAGGTTTGTATGGTGAAGTAGTTATATTGTGAAAGATACTGGTTGGAGCTAAGGGGGGGCATAAGCCTTATTTGTGGTGATTGTTTTCGGCATAATTTGCACTTGGGTAAAGCTAGTGAAGTGCATATATTCTGTTTGTCACTGGTCTTGATTTATGGGAGAGGGTTTTCTATAATCATTTTTGCACAATTCTAAATCTGTTGGCATGACGTTTATTTTGCTTTTGTTATTTCAGCTTGTTTGATAATTATTGTTTTAATATTGAATTTCTCTCTCTACTACTCCATTAGTTTTTCTTTTTGTATAAATAATCCTTTGATAATATGCAGTGTGTGTCAGAATCACCTTTTCGTCTACAATTTCCATTATAATTTGTTCATGGCTATAGAATGCCAATACCTAACTACCTAATACAGACGCAAAATTCTGAACAGAATGTAATGCCTTGGTGGGGCATTTCTAAAGATTTGACCTTTGGAATACTCATATGGAGTCGACACTTTCTTCCTTCCTGGCACAGCGATAAATCCTCCCACTTTCACTGCATTAGGAAAGAGAACTGAATCACAGAATTTTAGGGAAAGGAATTAATGCATTTTTGAATAAAATGTTTGGGAATTGGCTCGAGATCAAATGGATCACTTCCACGCTGTTTTCTCATTTTGTTTCATTTGCAGAATTTCAGTAGAAGATAAAAGGTAAAGCAAAAAAAAAAAAAAAAAAAAAAGCTGGACAGCTATATTAACATTTTTGTGAAAGCAGACCGACAGTGTGCCACATAAAGAATTCTACTTCTTTTTAGGGCCTGCCTTATATCTTAAAAAGTACCAAGTCCTACAGGGTTAATAGACAGGAAACTGCAGCTGCAGCGGACTCATACGGAAGTCAGATTTTTGTTGAACAGCCAGCCCTAGCAGGCCGAAAGGTGGGGGCCGCGGGGGGGGGGGGGGCGGGAATTTGAGAGTACAGTATCTGGTGTGATACTGATATTTTGGGCTGTTCTCTGCAGCATTTTTTATAAATGGGGAAGGCACGCAACGAATGCCAACAACCCTCTTTGAGAATGCAATTTCTTTTGTATCTTAGTTTCTGTAGAAATCAGCCGTCAGGTTTTTCCCATGCAGGGCTTGGCGTGCAGTATGTAAAACACTCGCACTGTCAGCGTGTGCTTGCTCCTGTGGGTGTTGGTGTGCAGGAGGATTCTCCCCGAATTTCCACATTTTGATTTCCGTCCCTCCTGTGCACGTTCACTTCCAGTACGTTTTGTCCTCTTGTGGCCTCGCTTTCCCTGTGCAACACGTTGCGGGCCACCAGATAAGTGAATTTAGCGTTTTGTTTGGAATGAGTAGCTTTTGTGACCTGGGTGAACTCTTCCTTCCTCAGGTTTAAAATATCCAGCTGCCTTCAGCAGCGGCGTGCTGGGGCACGCTTGCTCAGGCAGGCAGTTGGTGATCACTTCCCTCGGCCTGAAAATCTGTGTGTTTTATAGGGGAGGTGGATATTTGGGGGCCCTTCCCAAGTTTCTTTTGCTGCCACGGGCCTAGCTTAGCCTGTCTCCTCTCTGCACAGGATGGCTCCTGCTTGCCAGAGCTGCACAAAGATAATCGCTCAGGAAGTGTTTCAGCCAATCCCCTGAAGCTTTACATTCAGATTTAGCAAAGTAGCCAATCCAGGATTAGCTTTTATTGGGAAGACAGATCATCAAGCTGAAGTGCCAAGCCCTTTCTGTCTGAGTACTGAGAGCCTGTCCTCCATGTTTTATAAGTATTGACATAACACTGTGTTAACAATGCATCCACAGAGGTAAGCCTTACTTTTTACATTTTTTTTTCTCTAAGACCTATGAGTTGTGGGTTGAGAGTGTGATTCTCTGTGATTTGTTGTGCAAAACTCACACCACAGCACTTTATTAAGTTGAAACTGTTTAAATTTGCTTTCTTGGGTCACATGGTTAGTAGCCATTAGCCACAGCTTTATTTTGCAGACTGGCAAAACCTTGGCATACCTACTTCTGCACAGGAGGATGGTGTTTTTAGAATTTAACAAGATCCTGGTATTCCAAAGAAGCTTTCTCTCTCTGAGCAGTTTGCCAGCACTATTGTCTGTTGTGTCACATGCCTGCTGAAGAGAAAATGGAAGCTAGGGAGCAGATGCATTTAACTGCCCTACAGGGAGTCAAGCAGGGATAATGGCAGACAGAAGAACAGGCAAGTTTACCTTTCTAAACAGTGAATGGAATAGCTAAGATAAGTTATCTATGAAAAAATACGGGATTTTTAAAAACCTAGACATCAGCAAAAAGTGCTAATGGCAGATTGTAGATATTGGGCCTAGGTGGTGGTGTGCTGTTGCATCATGTTTTTTATGCAGCTTATCTTAACTTAAAACGATTATTGAACTCTTTTTCTTGCAGGAATAATTAATACAATGTGTTTCTCTTTCTGAGAGACACTGTATGGTTAATATTTTGTTCCTTTAAAAGGGAGTTTTTATGCTGCAGATTTTGGAAATGGGTTGCTGCTCAATAAAATGCAGCAGTACATCAGTTTACAAATCTGATTCTTTATGGAAAATGCTTTTGAACTGTTAGCTTTCTTCTTTTACATAGTTTGAATAAACTAATGTACCTTTTATCTGTGCCTTTTTGTTTTACACTGTATCAGCCACAGTTCTGTTGTGGAGTCCAGAGGATATAAAATCATCTGTGGTTCATGACAGTAGTACATGTTGTTCGTTCTTGTTTTTTTGTCTTTTTTTTAACTTTTGGTTTAATGCTACGTAATTATTTCAAGAAATTCCTTTTTGATCAATTCCCAAATCTGCCAGCCTGTTGTATCTTCTTAACTGGAAAAATGAGATGGGTGCTTGAACAGTTGGTAAGTAAGCAGCATGCTACTCTGAACATTTTTAATAGTTTTCCAAACATTTTGCTTTTACTGGGTCAGTTAGTCCAGCAGATGAAGTGATTTTAGTGGTTAGCCATATAAAAAATCCGATTTGTTTAGCGTCCATTTTAAGGGACTTGTACGTGTAAACTGTTCCAATTTGAATGCACGTTTTTTTTGATAATTTGCTTCTAAAGTTTGAAGCTTATACTTCCTGTTTACCTCAGGCCAGTGAAAAATATTCTACTTGCTATTTGTTCGTAGATCCTTAATTACCATGTTTGTAGGGTAAAGCGCAGTTTGGTTGTTCGTTAGGTTTGTAAGGTGTGATGAAAGCGCTAGTACTCAGCAATGAAATGACCTTACAAAGTAAAGTAAATAGTACTTAATGGACGTATGTTTTTGATAGTATACAAAGCATAATCTCAGATAAGCTTGCTTGATTCATAACTGATTTAGAACATTTTGTGCCCTTTATTAAGCTTTTAATCGTAACCTTTTCATGCATGTTTTAACAAGTAGGTTTTCAGTGATCACAAAAAACATTACAAAAGCAGAGGAAAGATGCTGTTTTGTGCTTTAATGTAATTTTTGCTCTGTTTTTTGGCAGTTCACACACTTTCATGATTTTAGGAAAGAACTTAGAGCTCAGGTAGCTTTGAAAATGACTGCACCTAGGTACACTTGCATGTTAACTTCAATAGAAGGTTACCAAGATAACATGGTGTAACATGGGCATTTACCTCTGCTTAGTTGTTTGCCTGTATGTTACTCTGAGTACCTCACTTTGCATACCCCCCCCAACAAAAAAAAAAATTACATTGTAAGAATCTCTAGTTCAATTTGCAACCTAAAACACTGCTGTGTTGTACCTCTGAGTTTCATGTGATAGCAGTTTTGTATGCAATTTTAATGCAGTTTTCAGCATACATAAAGGTGCTAACACAGCTAAGAAGTTATTCTGTTCTTCGTTCTTCAATTGCTAAAAACAGAAATTACATTTGGACATAATTTTCCTAGCACTAGTTTATACACATTAGCAGTTTACTTTCAGTCTTAAAAATTGCACAACATAATATTTGTTTAATGTGAGGAAGCAGGAGTAAGTGATCTGCAATCAAAAAGCTTGTATTAAAATGGCTCCCACAGGTTTTGTTAAACTAGGATCTGTTTCAAATCTGCACCTCCAGACACATTGCTGACAGTGAAGCATATTTGTGTAAGCTGCCCTTGTACATGAAATGAAACATAGCATCGTGAGTCTGTTAAGGTTCACTATTTTTAATCACTCAAATATAATTCTTTTATAGTTCACAAAAAATAAATGTCTGCATTGCAGCAAGATGTCTGAGGCAAGGTAGAGACAGCAGTGTTGTTTTACAGATCAGCCCAATCGCGCTGCTCCATGGAGTACTCGAGCCAATAGAAGCAGAGGGTAGGTTAAAGATTGACAATTGCAGTGGCAAGACTGAGAAAGGCCTTCTGGAAATTTCTACCATCTTTGTTCCACCTAAGTAAAGCAAATTCAGCCAAGCTGAAGAATTTCATGTATTTTTGGTGCTTTGTCAAGGTACGATGTTATCACTCACTTTCATAGATTGCATAATAAGAAGCACTCTGCAGATTTTCTGCTGTTCAGGACAGATGGAATATAGGGTTTTGTTAAAGTGATAGTCACGGGGGAAAAGCACATATTCTTTCTGCCCAAGGTTTTATAGGACTGGATCTTGTGAATTTCACAGTTAGATAGAACATATATGAAACAATGTAGCTGAGTTTTTTTCAGCTTGTAGTAAATGGCCATTATTCTAATGTAACTAGCAGTTAATCGTATAATTGCACTTTAAGTTTTCTGGCTACTAACGAGTAATTTGTATTGTCCAGGATGAGTATGATTAGGCATTATTATTTAGTGCCAGCATCCAGTTACTTTTATAATTAGTTGGACAAAGAATGCAGTGGGGGAAAAACAAAGGAGTGATCTGGATTATAAGCTATGATGAAAACAGTAGCTTTTTAAAAGCTACATGCCTCCCTTATTCTTCCCAGGCAAGCTGTTTTAGTTGGAAGCTAAATAGTACTAGGGAAAAATGAATGATTTCTTTAAACAAATGACACTACTTAACATACTGAGAATGAAAAAAGTGTAGAGTATAAACCACTCCAAATGTGATGTTTTTCCCTCTCTCTTCAGGCAGGAATATTGAAATGTAGGGGAAAACCTACAGTGATACTAGAGAGGCACGTACTAAAAGGGACTTCATGCTCAAAAATCAAAAATAGATTGAGCTATAAATTTACCTCTTCATATCAGTGTTCACAAACTTCAGTTGGCTCTTCTTTCTGAGCTGTCTCCCATTTTGTGATATCACTTTTGCTTTTTTGTTGTTTTTGTTGGTTTTGGCTTTTCTTGATTTTGTTTTTGCTTTGTTTTCAAGTGTATTGGTCATGTAGATCCAGTAGCTGAAAAGTGATCGGTGATGGTCAGTTTTGCATAGTAATGGTACCACTTCAGCACGGTTGGATATGGGGTGGTAAATCTCTGTGAAAGTGCTCTTCTTTGTCTGGAATTCAGGATATTGATTTGAATCCTGTAAATATCATAAAAGTTGAACATAACCTTTGCCCGTGTAGAATGTCGTATTATTCACTAAGACATCAATTTTGAAATTTTGTTATTTGTGGATCCCTAACATTTTCCCATGAGCATATGAATCCCAATATAATTAATTTAAGCCTAATAGAATAGGTTTGATTTACCTATTTTCTGCAATAGTTTTGGAAAGTACTACACAGGCTTTGAGGGGTCTGCAAACCACAGGCTGAAAACCATTGTAGTAGGCCACATAGCTTGGCCCTTTAATTGTCTTTAGGAAGTATTTTTTTAATACTTTTTTTTTTTAAACAAGTGTATCCCATATCCATGGGTTAAAGTCTAATTTAGAAATTGCTACATAGAAATGGAAATTTATTTATTTCATAGCTGTTTGTCATCCTTCTATTAACCCTTTACTGGTAGTTGTTGTGCCATCTGTTTAATACTGAGAGATTAAAATTATGTTGTAGCGGGATGTTAACATCCTTAATGTAGCCAGTATAGACCTTTGTTTTCAAACATGATTGTTCTCAAATTATGGTTTTGGCTTCTGAAGTCTATAGCTATTCTTGTTGCCTTGCTTGGGCCTCAGTTCTAGAGTTTATAGTCTTACAGAGGACCGTATAACACCAAGGGTCTTCCTCCTGCTCCTAATTTTCTCTTTTGTGGCGCTATTTTGAATGTACTGGATAAAGAGTAAGGTTTTAGAAAGAACTTGCATGTCCTTTAAATTAAAAATATCTATTTTGGCTCTGCATGTCAGCAGAGGTAACTAGCTTAAACATTGCTGTATGCAGACAGCTGAATAAACATTTTGTATATCTTAATTGCTTAGTAGAAATGGAGCATTTTGCAGGGGATTCTACAAAAGGAAACATAAAATATGAGAGGCTCAAACTGGAGAGTGAATCTAAAATTGAGTGATTTCCCTAGTAACCTGTGACTTCACAAAACTCCGTCTTGTGCCTTTATAGATAAACATTCAGATGTCAGGTATCCTTTTGTCATACTTCAAATCATTTCTGATATTTAGATGGTTTCTTCGAATACAGCACTGCTGTTTAAACAAGAGATACTGTTATTGAATAAACTGCTACCATTTTAACTACAGTACAGGAATGAGGCAGTGCAGTGCTGTCAGACGCCATTTTAAGAATCCTGCATAAATAGCATAGCTACCGATGAGTAAGAGACTGTTATAGGTGAGTGCTTATACAAAGCTGCTATTTATTCAGCAATGGCATGCAAATATTTTTTTCAAATTTTTATTGAATGCAGTTTTTTGAAATCATTATTTAGATTTGCTACTCACAAATGTGATATGGGAGAGGCAGGAATTATCTTAAGGATGAAATTCAGTTTTAGTGCTTATAGTCTTAAATCAGTGTTTTTTTTTGTTTGTTTGTTTTCTATTAATTAAAAGGGAAAATGAATTCCATAAATATATAATTCTAGAATTAATGTGCTTATTCCCTAATGTAGATCTAGACTGTGTATATGGTCATTGGCTGTTTTGAGTGGTTTTCCATATCTGTCAGTTTTTCTTGGTTAAATGTCAAGGTGCAGTAGTTCATCTGCAACTTTTAATTGCTCTTGGTAGTTTATATAGATTAGAGCAGCTTTAAAGATTTTTGTGTATGTACATTTTTTTTAGATAAGTACTAATACTACAGGAATTATTTTCCTAAACAGAAGAGACAGTATTTCTTTTACTTGTCTGAAATTTGAAAAACTGAATTTTATTCGAATAAAACAAGACTCTTCAGGTTAATAGGTTAATAGAGAACGTATTTAAAAATTGTGCAGCTAAGTTTTTTCCTTTTTTTTTTTTTTTTAATGAAGTATCAGTAAATCCTGTATGTTTGCAATCCTCATTTTTTTTTTCTTTCTGTCCACAACTATCCCCAACGGAATAACCTCCACCCCTTCCCCTCTCATTCAGATGTGTTAAGATAATTTGTATGAAACAAATTAGTTTAACATTTTAGGAAACAATTTATTTTTTAAAGTAAGTTTTGTCCATACTAGTAGGGAAGCTTTAAATGATTAATTGGTGCTCTAGTCAATTGACAGTGAAACTGGCAAAGCTTAAATTTCAATTGTGTTCTTAAAATACGTTCCTCTATGTTCATTCATCTTCATAAGGAAATAAGAGAATAAGAGTATCATTCAGAATGATACAAAGTATTTTCTGTATTCAGTTGGTTACCTAGTTGCATACATACCAGCATCATTTCTGAGCCGCAACCTGAGGGCATCACATTCATAATACACATGCATGATAGTAATGCATGCTATCTGAAATAACAGCTCTAAGCCCTGCAAAAATGAAATCTCCTCAAAATACAACTCTCTAGACTGGCCTACTTGATCACACAGTTATTGTTTACATAAAAATAGATGCTTGTTTGTATTTACTTTGCTGCTGTTCTTGATTTTCATTTTATTTTCTTTATGTGTAATAAGAAGATACCTCTTGCTAAGGACCTGTTTTTCTTGAATTATTTAATTTGAAATCTTTGGGTAATGAAATTTCTGGGTTTGGAAGTTTGAGCTGCATAAAGCATTTTCAGAATATTGCTTGTAATGATGGAAGGTACAAAGGTGGAAAGATCTGTCAGCTTTAGAAAAGTTACTGTAAACTTGCTGTGAATTCCTAGCATGTATTTGCAAGCTTGAGTTTTAAAGATTACCACTACAATCATCACTACTACCATTCAAACAATGTCATGTTGTGCAAGTCATAATACACTACAGCAAATAAAACATTGGGAGATGCTTCTGAAGAGTTGTGAACTTTAAGTATCTTTTATAGCTAAGTCTAACACACTTATTTAACTTTCCCCCCAACATTTTGATGTTTTTTTTAGAATAATCTCAGTAGTTTTCTTACCTACTTAAATATTTGTGCCACTATTTCCAGTTGAGAGAGATTAAATGTAATAGAAAATATGGAGATACAATCTGCTCCTATAAAGGTCAGTTTTCATAGTATACTATATAATTGCAGAATTTTGTGTTAGTTGTGGGTGAAGGGCAGTGTGCAGATGTGTGTATATGCACCTCCATTGCTAAGAGAGATGTATAACCTTTGTATCTAGTGGTGAATCCATTTTGACTGTTCTTTTACATTTCAAGTCTTTGGGAGAAGCAGTCTTCAGACATTATCTTTTATATGATAAACCAGAGATGTGTCAAGTCAAGATACTTTGTTCATCTTGGAACTGCTTTTGAAGGATGTTTTTCCTGTCTCTTTAGATCTCTTGAAAGAACATTTTTAAAAGGGGAGCTGGCTGAA
Organism: Anser cygnoides; assembly: GCF_040182565.1. Taxonomy (NCBI): domain Eukaryota; kingdom Metazoa; phylum Chordata; class Aves; order Anseriformes; family Anatidae; genus Anser; species Anser cygnoides. The sequence continues at coordinate 9,915,144 of NC_089888.1, forward strand.
TTTCCAAAATTGATCTCAGTAGATGGGAAGAGTCAGATTTTGAGTGAAGAAATGTTAGGAGTCCTGACCTGTAACACCCCCATGGTGCTAGGTTTGTGCCTGCAGGAGTAAAGCACCTTCAGTCAACTCTAACTTCCCATGCTACTTTGGTCAAGGATGTAGGAACAGTTCCCACTCCTGAGCTGCTGTATTGATCTGCCACACCCATTTCTCCCTGTATTCATGCACAACGCTCTGCCTTTTAATGCTGACTTGGGGCAGCTGTTGTGTTATTGTTTTATCATGTTCCCCTGAGGTTGTACCCCCAGCGCTCAGCACTAGCACAAGTTCTCTGCAGTGTCTTTATCAATGATCTGGACGGGGGGATCGAGTGCACCCTCAGTAAGTTTGCAGATGACAGAAGGTTAGGCATGAAGGTAGGAGGGCTCTGCAGAGGGAGATGGATGGGCTGGACCAATGGGCCAAGGCAAACTGTATGAAGTTCAACAGGGCTGAGTGCCGGGTCCTGCACTTGGGGCACAACAACCCCATGCAACGCTACAGGCTAGGGAAGCAGTGGCTGGAAAGCTGCCCAGCAGAAGGGGACCTGGGGGTATTGGTCGATAGCCAGCAGGACCAGGGGAGTGACTGTCCCTCTGTACTCGGCTCTGGTGAGGCCGCACCTCTAGTGCTGTGTTCAGTTTTGGGCCCCTTGCTACAAGAAGGACATCGAGGCCCTGGAACGTGCCCAGAGAAGGGCTACGAAGCTGGTGAAGGGCCTAGAACATGAGTCCTATGAGGACCGTTTGAGGGAACTGGGGGTTGTTTAGCTTGGAGAAGAGGAGGCTCAGGGGAGACCTTATTGTACTTTACAATTACCTTAGAAGAAGTTGTAGTGAGGTGGGGATCGGGCTCTTCTCCCAAGCACCAAGTGATAAGATGAGGGGAAAAGGCCTCAGGTTGCACCAGGGGAGGTTTAGGTTGGATATTAGGAGAAATTTCTTTACTGAAAGGGCTGTGCAGCATTGGAACAGGCTGCCCAGGGAAGTGGTTGAGTCACCAACCCTGGAGGTGTTCAAGAACCATGTAGGAGTAGAACTTAGTAGCATGGTTTAGCGGTGGACTTTAGGACTAGGTTAAGGGTTGGACTAGATGATCTTAGAGGTCTTTTCCAACCTGAATGATTCTGTGAACAAAATGCGTCTGATGCATTTGGATGAATCTGGAACATCATTGTTTTAATGTAAATTAAACCTGAGCTCCTGCTAAAGGGGTATTTCAGTCCCGACAGCCCCCTTCTCCCCCCAGCCCGCATTACATCCTCATTTCCTCTTTTCTGCACATCTAGCTGCACAGTGAGCTATATCACAGAATTGATTCAGTTAAAATTGACATGATTTTTGGATCATTAAGTCAGCTATTGGAGAGACCTTTCCTTTAGTAGCAGACAGTGTAAAATGATCTTAAGACTTCAAACGGAGTCTTTACAAGACTTGTATGTTCTAATCTGTGGCAGAAACTGGATCTGTATTTTAAAACAGGTAATGTGTGCTGCCAACTTATTTCACTCTTGACAGAATTAATATTTACAAGTCGATTTTTTAAAAAGTGTTCTTTTATTACAGTTTGGTGATTTGAAAATAGGATTTTATATGGGGAAAGAGAAGAAAAAAAGTAGTGCAACATGGGAAGAGAGTAATGAACCAATCCTGTAAGCCCATCCATTCCTATTTCTTAGGAAAGAGAAGGGGCAAGGGCAAGTTTTGGTGTCTGCCACACACTGCCAGCTCCTCTTTGCTCGAGGCCTTCTGGGAAAGGATGTAACAAATGCACAGTATAATTGATCTTCCCATGCATAGTAAATTGGTGAGCATCATATTATGGTCAAGTCTACTATGCATTTAATTTATCTGTGCAAAATAAATCTGAGAAACGTGCTATGGTCAACAGTGCTACACATTTACCATAATTCTGGTCACATGGCTCCCTTTCTGTGCTCCTGGAATTAGCAGCATAGTTAATAGAATTTGTTTTTTATGATGTGTTTTATGATTTTAAAGTGCTTAATTTGTGAATTATTACTATATTATTACTATATATGAATGACAAATATAAAATAACATTTTCTGGAGCTGATGGATCTTCTGAGCTTTGAGTCTTCCATACATTGAGCTCTGTTCATTTGTATTTAAACTTTTGGCTGACGTAACTGTCCTGTTTAAAATATGAAAGGGATTCCAACCCGACCCCCTGACAGTTGATAGGTGCTCAAAAGTAGTTTTGATAAATACCAGACTAAAAAGTCCTTCTGCTGGTAAGTTTTACTTTGTTTAGAAAACTGTTTTAACTTATACCAGTAACAAAACTCCTGCTAATACAAACTGTTTGTCAGTCTCAAGAGTTTTTCTGTTATAAATGTAACTAAGTCCTCCCTGTTACTTCAACGCTCTGATTAGCTGCCTTAGGCAGATTTAATGGTATTGGCTAAAGCAAAGGTCTCTAGCTGTCCTCTTGGCCTTCATGGTAGAAATAGCTGTCCCTATTGCTGGGATGGCTGAAGGGAAAATCTCAGTCCACTCTTAGCAGCAGTAGCTCACAGTCTGCCATATCAACATAAACTGGTATTAGCAACAACTTACGTTAACAAACTAGACAGTAAATCCTCACTGCAGAGGAAAAGATCTACATCCTGCTTGGCTGTCATGCTTTGGTAGTATTAGTAGACAACTGTGATACCTGCTTCAAGCACCGTAATTGCATTTGTCCATTATTTTGAATTTGGGCTTGCTTCAATGTCATGTTTTCTTTTATCATTCATCTGTACCAGTCATAGCTGCAAAACTGGTGTGTAACTCAATACTTCTAGTTTTTGTTTCATTTCTCTTCCACAGTCCTTCTCCAAACTGACTTAACTAGTAAAATGTATCGAGTTATTTTGCTGAATGGCATAACTATAAGAAAGTAGAATGCTAGCAAGTCAGATCTAGTTTGTCATCTAATGAACCATTTAATCCTACCTGGAATAAATTAAAAGCATCTGTGTAAGATCCCATGGTTGAATGATAGTAACAACTCAGTTCTGTTTATTCTTTATTAAAGATAATAATTAATTAATGGAATTGTATTGCCAGTGGATTATAAATACGTAGTTTTCTGTTACAGAGTCTCATTTAAAAATCCTTGAAATTATTTATTTTAATAGTTTTTTAAACTGCATGTTACATTCTAATTTTGCAAGCTGTTCTGTTGCTAAATCTGTTACTTCAGCTAATCTGTTCAGTGGTGCAGGCGAGTGTTTAAACATTAGCATGAGTCTGTTCACACAGTTTATACAGGCCTTAGATGAGGAGGCACAAGGAAGAGAATTCCTGTTTTTCTGTCCTGTATGATTTATACAGACAATGGCATACATGTTACAAGGCTGTTGTTAGTATGGAAATGTTGCCTTTTTGATGGGTAACATGCAGCATGCATGTGTACGGGGACTGCCTCTCTCCATGTTCTGGTCAGTGTATACTCTGGCAAATAGCAGACCTTTAATTTAATCAGAAATCTTCATATAGTTGTATTTGACAGTGTCATGTTGAATTTCTATGTATGAAATTAGACATGGGAATAATATAATCTAAAACTCTCCTAATTCACTTTTTTGACTCCTGCAGTTTGGCTGAAGAGGAAATAAAGGCAGAGCAGGAGGTGGTGGAGGGGATGGATATCTCCACTCGATCCAAAGGTGAGTGAGAAGGACTATTTCAGGTGTGTTCTACAACAAAGAAGAATATTTGTAAATGGGATAGCAGGAGCTGTGCAATCATGTAATCTACAAAGAAACTGCACTTCAGCGAAGACGCAAGACTCACTGTATATTTGATGGTGTCCGTTGTATTTTGTAAAGTGTTTTAGTTTTTGCTGAGTTTTTGTTATATGTCAACCCCACCCACCCACCTGCATGCTCCATTGTTACTTCTGGTTTACGAATAACTAAGGTTAGGTCCCTGGAGAAAACATCACTCTTTTGTATCATCTTACTTACAATGGCTTCCTTTGAAGTACTTCTAGATTTGCAATGTACGGGAAGGAAATACTACCTTAATATTGCTACTTAGGGTAACTGATCCTAATTGTCCTAAGAATAAAGAAGAACATTAACATTTAAATTTCCATAAAAACTGGTCCACTGAACAGTGTGGTTTCAAGGATATTAATATATGTATCCCATTATCCTCACCTAAAGAAAACTTGGTGGAATTGTAGGTGACTGAGAATTTCTATCCCTCAGGTTTCTGGAGTTTTTCCTATGAACAAGTTACTAGAGGCAAATGCTGTTCTCTCTCGGTATAAAGAAAACCAAAGATGTAACCATCTGTTATCGGTGTAAATAATGCCACTGTCATTTGGAGTGGAGGAAAAAAGCCCTTCAATCAAATACTTGTGCATAATCACTTGCTCCAGTTCATTGTAATTGACTGCCAGCTGCCTGTCCACACTCCTTTTGCACTTGCAGATGATTTTGTAGCTCAGTTTACCTGAAAACTATTTCTGTAAAACAGCAGCAATGGATACTACCATCCTGTTTAAATTCTGGCGCATACACACATTTCTACTACAGGGGTCCTAAGTCCTGTCAGTTCTTGACTGCGCAGATGTAATTGTCTTAAAAGCTTGGCACAGGTCATCTGCATTCTCTTGTTGTTAATTACAGATCCTGTGGAGATAACATGGTTATTAAATTGAATTTAGGTCATATTTTACTAATGGACAGTAATTTTCTTGTTTCAGTTCTCATGGTATGGTTAGATGGTATAATACCTACCATCTGACAGCTCAGAAGAGATTCAGTTAGTCATTTTGCCCCCCTTCTCCCTGTACTTTTCCCCCTTCTCTGCTTCTTGTCTTGCACACCAGTCTCCATCCCTGAACTATTTGTAATGTTTACTTTTCTCTATATTTCAGTTTACTAAGCTAGCAGAAAATTAACCTTTTTTTTTTTTTTTAATGATTGTAACTGAAAGGGGAAATTCTTGGTCCTCCCTGCTCCCAACTTTGTGGTCCCACCACTTAACTCCTTTGTTAAGACAAAGGGGGTGATATGACATATTTCAGCTTCAGTTCACCTTAGAAAGACTTTGACACAGATATCGACGCTAATAAGAGCTTCACATGCATCAAGCAAGCTAAACTATTAGTTATGTCACTCTGACATCCAATATCTAAAAGCCTTTTATGAGTCTAATACCTGTTTATGTAGTTGTCTGCATTTTAGCACTGCTGTTTACTCAGCACAGAAACAAACGCATGATCCATATAACAGGTTGCAATTCCCTTGCATTAATTGTAGTGCTGGTCTGACCTCAAGGTGTAGTGATTCAGTGAACTAAGCCCACAGGAAAACTTGTGCTTTTCTTGTAGGGTTAAGATGAAATTTCCCAGGACAGTAAGCTGATTTAATCCCTCATGGTTATTGAAAGGGGCAGTCTTTCAACTCACAATCTCGGCTCTCACACACGTGATCTTGCAGCTCCCCTTGCTTGGGCTCAGTTCAGTTCTAAGCGAGCTAACCTGTAAGACAATGACTTATGTTTTTATACTTCACTGACTACTCATTTTCTTTAATTGGTTTGTTAAATTTGGAGTGTGTGTTGGACAAAACCCATGCCTGCGCTATTCTAAGGGAAAAATAACCATCACCCGTTTTTAGCCCTTTCAGCTACATTTTTGTTGGTGAAGAAGCGTTGTGGGATGTAAAATAAATAAATAAATAAAGACTTGCCTATAAGCTTTGTTATATTCCCAACTTAATTTATGAATTGGTGGTAGAACTTTATACTAGTTGAATGCATAGGAAGTTTGCATAGAAAATAAAAAGGAAGTAACTGTGGATCATAAATGTCACCTGGTTAGTACCAGAGTTGGCCATGTTTTAGGCCTGCTAAAATGAGTCTTTCTTGGCTTGTTATATGTATTGAGACAAGTTTCTCTGTTAGTTCCATGTAGTGTTTCTGCAATAGAAAATTCACAAACCAGAATTTAAAAACTGTTGTTATACCCTGTATAAGGTAGAAAAAATGTGGCAAGGTTCTATACAGGTGTGATAGTGGTAGCAATGTTTCCTCTTGTAACATTAATCTTATTCAGAATTTTGCTTTGTGTGCTTTAGAAAGGATGTAGATGAGGAAATTGACCCTATATAGACAAACTGTTAAGCATGGAGCTCTGCTTGTGTGTTTTGGTTTTGTTCTTGATGGTCTGAGGAGCTTGTGCAGAAATTAAATTGACAGTATTGTTTAACTTCACACTTGTCCTGGAGAAGCTGATGTGCTCCAAGTTTGTAGCCTAAGTTGCTCTGCTACAGTGTGCTTTGTAGAGATAATTTGGGCCCTGGGTAGTGATAGTTGTAATGAAATAGAATGTTTTAAAGACAGCTAGGTCTATGCAGACCTCTTCATAAACATTATTGTTTTAGAATAAACAGTTTAATTCTAATTGTTATAAATCAATTCCAGTTCAGTTTAGGCTAAGCTGAAACATGCATTGTTTAATCTGTAACAAAGGTGTCAACATAGCCTTTTGAATTGGTTTAAGTAATGTGGTGGTTTCAAAGCAGCCTAAGCTGGTCAAACTGCTCAGTGCTGCAGTTTTATCCACTTCCTTCAATAGCTAAGCTGACAGGAAACTAACTGAACCATAAAACATGCATAGTCTTCTACTAGCTTAGTGTGCTGAAATAGCTTGGTAGATTGCCAGAACTGGTGTAAGAGAGAGGGCAGGAATATACCAGTTGAGTGCAGGAAGTGTAGAGGTTTGGCAGCCAGTATTTAGATGGGTTTAGGCTCTAATGAAACTAAAACATAAAACCATAGCTGAGACTTCTTATGCTTTAGAATGTGGTGTCTAAGAGTGAGTCTATAGCAATAGTCAGGAGGAGAAGACTTACTGTAGCAGTTCTAATTTAGGTCTTCCTATAAGCTGTGAATGTGCAGCTTAAAGATGGGGTTTTAAAACCCCATTAAAGATGGGGTTTTAAAGTATACTGCTGCCTTGATCAGAACAAGCAGGTGTAAGGCATCTGAAAACTGGAAATGGGAAATGATGGCTTAAAGAGAATAAAGAAAGTCTGAGAAAACAGAACGGATTCAGTAGAGGATTGCTATTTAGCAAAGGAGAAAGGCCAGGGATTAGATTACTGTAATATTTTGTCTTCTGCATATGATACATTAACATGTCTGACAGAAACATCTTGTTGTATTTCTTTTCCAGCCCTATGGACTACTTTTTAAACTTGTTTATTAAATATTTCAAGATGGAGCTTTCAAGGCTTTCTGGAGAATTTCCTGAATGTTTCCAGGTTGTGCTCCCAGAACAGTATAACCAGCTAAATCATTGTCTGATGCAGTTCTGTCTTCACTTGTACTTGTTTTCTTTGGACAGCAGTAGACTCATCAATGGGCCTTTTCATACTATTGAATTGGAAGATTTTGTTTGTTTGTTTTATAATTCTCAGGTCAGTTTTTCGTCTACTTACCTGTTGATAGAAGTTAGCCTTGGTGGCAGATGGACTTCCATAACACCTGTATTTCAGCTAGTACCCTATTTGCCTGCCTAGTTAACTAGTCAAAAGTAGTTCTTTAACTCTCTCCATCCCTTCATCAGTCATACATTCCTTATGTTTCCTTTGCATCTATACTGGCGCTTAGCGAATCATATTCTCAGTGAGTTAAGGACTTGGGTACAGAAGCAGTTTTCTATGTGCTTATCTCCCTGAACCAGATTACTAGGGAGTTGGATAGATGTCATTGCTAGGATCAGACTTGTCCTGTCAGTGACAACTAGTCATTAGATGGTCTTAGCTGTGTCATCAAATGATATTCTGAAACACTACTACACTTAATGGTGAGAATTCTGACTAGTACAAATTTTGCCCTGCTAAAGGTTTGTATTGAAGGCATCTTAAGGACGTCTCTCAGCAGTAAAGACATTGTTCGGTTATTTTGAATATAAATACAAAATGATTACTAAAATCAAATTCCCCAAATAAATTATATATATTGTAACAATTTCATAATAAAACATTTTTTATCAACTTTCTGATACCAAGTATGAAATTCTTGCTTCAATTTGAAAAATAATTTGAGAATGCTTCATTGCAAAGTAGTACGGCCTGAGACTTTTTTCAGTAGTGCAGAGGGTCTTCAGGAGTGCCTTGGCAGCAAGCCCCCCTACAGCCAGGCTGTAGTTAATAAGCTGCTTACCTCTGCTATATTGCCAGAGGTTTGCATGTGTTTCTTGTTTTTATCTTTCAAAGTCCTGCACTGAAGACGTGTAACAATGTCTTTCTGTACTTGCCCAAAACTGTAATGTAAGAACTAATCAGGATTTACACAACCATGGCTAACCTCAGTTATTTATTACATCAAGCAACTGGATTGGGTTAATTGCATCAGTTGAAGTTTCTGGAATGTAAACAGGGCTTTAGTGGTTGAACGCAACTGGGTCATATTTCAAAATCCTGGCATAAGATTAAAATGCCTCAGAGTTTGCATATATGTTCTAAAAGAGTTATCCATCATATTGTTAAGCATTTTGTAGATAATTCAGCTTGCTATAGTATGATAGGTAGTGGGTTTGAAAAATTATAAATCTGTTAGCAACCATTCAGGATAATAAAATTTAAAAAGTATAAATGGGAGACTTCATAGTTCTAGAAACCGTAAGTAATTGAAGCTTGATCTACCAAATCAGACGACTGTGATGCTCACATTGGAGTTAGTATTGCTCCTTTTTGTCTCAGAATTCTTCCTCAAACCATTTAACTCATATGCACTCAGAGCTTTTGAGGAGGAGGAAGGAAGGGAGAAGTGATAGTCTAGGTGAAGTTAGGCCAGTTTTCTGTGAGCAGTAGTTACTGATCCTGTAGTTACATGATGGCATGTTTAAACAATGATTTCTAAACTTCAGGTGAACCTCAAGCTAACTTGTCATTTCCCAATGGATGCTTTGGGAGAGCACTCATAAGTGCTCATGTCAATGTTGGTAACATTGTAGAACAATTAATAATAAACTAGTGATGAAAAACAAGTAGCTTTTACTGAGAACTTAAAAGGTTATTTCAAGTATATTTTTTCACTTGCACTAGAAACAATTTTTAAATAATGTGGAGGTAAAAATTAAAAATCTCAAAAATCGAGAAATAAGTGGAGTAAGATTGGCAAGATTATTCAGTAGAACAATTGATTTATCATATAATCTTTAATGAAATGTTCATTTATTATTTTTCTGTAATGCCCTTCATTTAGAGTACTGAACATTTCATATTAACTTCTTTCTGAGTGCTGGGTAACTGTAAGTCTGATCCCTGCCTTTTCAGGTAGAAAAGGTGGGTGTACAGTCAATGCCCATCTGACCCAACTTGGTTCAAGTTGTCTTGCTCAACCTATGACAGGAGTTTTGTAGAAGAAGCAGGGAGATGGCAGAGATATATACTGATTGACAATTAACTGGCATTGTGAAATAGACTCTTAAGTGAGACATTTCTTGCTCATTAAACACCTTTTTTAAAAATACTTGCTTGATATGTAAGAGATCATAAATTCTTGGTGTTATTTTTTTGAGCAGAAACTTAAATTGACCTCCTATAGAATTGTCCTAGTCACCAAGCTGTTGTACAGTTTAAATTCGGTGGTCTTTGTTCTTTCCTCTTGGATTTGTTTCGCTTTGTTCAAGTAATAAATATTAAATTGAACTACATTGGGAAACTAATCCAGGTTAAAAATTGCCCTTCCTCCTGACAGATTATTTTAACAAGGATGAATGTCTTGATCTGATTCTCAGAACAGCTACATGTATTCTGCTAACAGAGCTGGAAGAGTCGAGGAGTGAGAGGCAGTGTGTGCTAAACAGAGCACTGCTGTCAAGAAAAATTATCATAAAATACAACTTAGGCATTCTCTATCTTAATTAGAGTTTGAAACTAGGTACTGTCATTCTTACTTTACCTGAGCTGAATTAACGATTGTTTATATTATTAGTTCCCTGACAGGCTGGTAGATTGGTGATTGGTAAACATAGTGATAGAGAAAGGCATTAGACTATTCTACCAGCACAACTAAATCTGAAAGAAAATGCCTTTGCATTGTTGTTTTCCTGTCTGTTCCTTATTTTTCTTAAAGTTATATCTTACATTGTCTCCAGAAAATCTCTTGACATTTCAATAACTTCTCAGTTGAAAACAAAAAACACGAAAATCATAATTCAGGTCAGTTTTTGTGTGTTTTATGAGTCACCACTTGTTTATTTGAAAATCCCTAATATTCTCAGGCTTGAGCCACAGAAGCAAATTACGCTAGTTTAATGTAAAGTAGTTTTCAAAATTGGTTAACCAAACATATATTTCTATGGGATCATTAGTGCATTGGTTTAATCAGTATTGAATCAGTACCTTTTTCCAGCTAAAGTGTAGTTTGGATTTGGCAGTAACTGAATTGCAATTCACTTCTTGTTTAGCTAATAGCAGTTTAACCCTTTTCTGACCTGAATCAGGCAGCTTTGGAAAAAAACATAATTTGAAAGTGAGAAAGTATGACATTATGGCGGCAAGCCAATAAAGAAGAACTTAAATCTAACACCCGATTTTCTTCTTTGCATACTAGAGCTAAGGCACCACAAGCAGTGTCACAGTGTGCTCCGCTGGTGGTAGTTATGTGCCTGGGAGTAAGAAATGGAAGCCAAAGGGCAGAATGCTACATGCTTCTGTTACCCTCCTGGTTCAAGCTGTGCCTGCATACATACACTCTGGAAATAAATGCCTAAGTCTCTTCAGTGAGTTGTGCTGAGGGAGTTACTTGCTGGAGAGAAACTCAAGCTCATAGGTCATTGCAAGTACTTTAAGGATGTTGTTTCCAGGAGGGAGAGACAATTCTTCAGATCTCTGCATTGGGAAAACAAGGATTAAGGTATGGTCAGCACTTCACAGTAAGAGTAGTTTAGGTAAGGCTTCCTTCAGGAGTGTGTGCAAAAGCCTCGTTGAGAACTGCAGTTTATAGAAAAGAAACAAAGCATGACATTGTTGTACATACTGTTTGAGCCACGTGGTGATGGCAGGATAAGAAAAAACTGGTGCGATGCAGTTTTTGCTGATCACTCTGAATGCAAACAGTTCCCATGCTGAGTAAGCTCCATTCCACTTTAATGAAAAATTTGAATTCAGAACTTGTTTTGGTTTTAGGTTTGATCGCTTTGGTTAAGTTGTGGGTTTTGGTTTAGCTGACACTGCTGCAGTGTTTCTTTCATGATAGCTGTATAAGCTCAGCTCTCTTGGGATATATGAAGCATATGCCAGCCAAAGGAGTTCTTCTGCCAGCTTCTGTGTGTGATTAGCTGAATTGGAAAACAAAACAAAACAAAAAAGTAAAACTAAAAACAAAGCCTCAACAAAACAAAAAAACAACCTTAGTCTGTCACTATAGTTGTACCTGTGTTAGGATTTTTATAGTCATAGTTGCTTAAGGAGGTGTGGAGAAGCAGATGTATTTTTCTCATATTTAGAGGACATATCTTATTTGACTATTTGTTGTATTGTCAAATTAATCTGAATTTTGGCCTAAAAGGAGTAGGAGGCAGATGCACTTGAATTGAAACAAGTCAAGTAACAGTAATGGTCTCAGACATGCTGTATTGGTTTAATTCAGCGTAGGCATGTGAGAAAATAGCTGGTCCTACACACAGGCTACTGATGTAAAAAGGGGAGGGGTAGGAAGGAAAAAATCCTATTTCTTAGTGCCAAAGATAACTTTGAACATAGAATGTGTTTTTTTTTTTTTAATTATTATTACTTTACACAAGCTTAACTACATTCTGCTGAAATTTTATATCTTATGTCAACAGAAAAATTTCTTTGACAGCCAACGCAACATTTCTGCTAGGCAACACTGCTGAAATGGCTGTGCCTGTGTAACTCCAGTAGTAGACGCTTTTCCTGGTATTGTCAAAATTATATGTGTGGTTAAGTTGGTGCAGCTATTCTGTATGAACAAAACTCAGGATGGACAAATGCTCCTAAATTTCTCATCCTTCCCTCAGTTGTATTGTCCATTTAGCTTTTTGTGTTTTTCAGATGTTTCTCATATTTATTTACAATTTTCCTGATTCTTAATCATTATCTTGACATGTTACCAAGCTTTTGGTCAATCATAAGTCACTGTATAGCACCAAATTCTCCATACAATCATGTGGAAAGAAGTCAAAACAGCTGCTATTTTCTGTGCAGTTACATATTTTGGGAGAAAAAAAAGTTAAAAAGCTCCAGGAAATGGAGAAAAAAATGCTTGTCATTACAGCTGATAGGTAATGTGTCTGGGCCCACGTGTAGAGTATAAAGCTAATTATAATAGGTAAGACTGATTGACACGAGTTAATGTAGACCACTACAACTTCTCATTTACAGAAGTTCTTCTACTACACCTTTTCCATCTTTTTTTATATTTTCTTCCATACATGTGGACAGTGTATGTCTTGAAATGCTTAGACACATCTTCAGATCACTTCTTGAGCTTGCATCATGAGTAAGATATAGTGGCATCATGGGGTTTTTTGAGCATATTTTCTCAAAGTTTTTCTACGTTAGTAACTGTGTAGTTTCTTGACACTGTTTCACTCTGTCCACTCAATAGTATGCTATTTTCCATAAACATAAGCTTTATAAGCAAGCATTCCAAGGTTATTAAGACTACATTGTATGTATCGCTCCTATTTTTACATCAATGTCATTTGGCCATTTTCATAACAGAGACAAGTCATTAATTCATTATTAGTATATGCTCAACTGTTGTTCAAAATTTTTCAATTTCTGCCTAGCTTGTTAACCTTAGCTCCATTTGTGCAAATCATTATTGCAGCCAGGTTTTTATTTCTTCTTATTGACAGTTTGACCTTCACATTTGTAGAAAACACAGAGATCATCTGGAAATCTAGTTTTTCATTGTGTCATTGACCCTCTAAGATTTGTGCTATGTGACAAATTACCTCATCTTCGAATGAGATTCAGTCCAACTTCAATTTCACAGGGCATTATTTTGTGTACGGTTTTAAAATAAACTTCATTTCCTTGGCTTTTTTAGGAATGTCTAAAGAGAACGTGTCAGTGGCCATGTTACTTGTGGTATCTGTGGTTTTGTTGTAGAAACTAATTATATTTAATTTGTTCTGACAAGCTCTCTTTCTTACGCTGATGTTGGTTCATATATATAAAGTCCCGGAGCTCTGTCCAGTCCACGTAACCTCAGCTGCCTGACGGAAACTGACACCTTAGTTAGCAGCATGCCCAATCTTCCCTGCCTCTGTGGTAGGAGGAGGTAAGTCAACTGCATTGTCCTCTGGAGATGTGAATCAGGCTCCCTACACATCTCTTGCCTGCTACTGGCTCTGCAGGCAGAGTAGAGTGACAGCTGTTCAAATTCAGGTAGCTCTGTAACTATGCCTGAAGGCACTGGGGATTAATACAGGCTATGGGAAGGTGACATGCTACCCAAGAGGACTGGAAACTAGAAGGAGCTGGGACACTTGACTAGCCTGCCCTGCTAATTGAGAGCCCTGACAAAAACAGTGGCAGTGGCTTCAAATCAGATACCTGAAATGTTACCTCCTCAGGCCATCTGCCAGCTCCTCTGGTGAACCTTGTTGCGTCTCAGGCATGATTCACTTCTGAATGGCACCTAAATTGCCCATTTTAGCCCAACTTTGATTTAAGACGATTGGCTAAAAACTGGAGTAGGCCCAGGATATCTGCTCCAGGCAGGTTAGATGGCTGGGAGTGCTAACTGCTTGCTATGGTTATGCTGGCAAAAGTGTTCTTCAGTCTTCAGTCTTGTCAATGTTTTTGTATATCTTCCTCACACAAGGTTAAATAGATTTTGATAGTAATGCTGATGAGGTTAATACTGCCTTTCATTTTGGGATCTGGGAGATGTGAAGAATTATGGAAGTAAAGTGCTATCCAAATACGTTCAGCTCTTTATTACAGCATTCTGGTACCTATTTTGGGGAGGACTGAGGAGACCGTGGGCCTACCTTGTAGCTCAGTGACATTTTCTCATTCAATAAATTCTTCAAATTCAGACTGGGAGGCATTTGTGGGGAAAAAGGTGCTCATCCACTTCCCACATGGCGTGGTCTAATGCTGTGTTTTTCAGTATTTTTCTGTTTGGGGGAACCTTCAGTATTCTTTGGTGGACCTTTTTGTGTTTAATTTCAAACTATTGACAACATACATGCTCTGATAAGCTGATAAGTTACTGGCTGTTGTTCTGGTACCTCTGAAGTTCATTGGAGACTTCAGGTGAAGTGTTTCAGCGAGTTCTGCGGGCTTAGCAACCTGGTGCGACTGAGCCCATCACTCAGTGAGGCCTGGAAGGAAAGATCACATATCCAGGAGGGAAGGGATAATAGCGTCATCCCAACCAGTGGTTTGATTGACTTTGGCTTCTGTCAAATAGCTGCCAAAAACTACTCTGCCAAAAAAGCTGTCAAGGTGGCTTCAGTCCCCAAAGCAGCATTTCCTATTTTCTTCCTTTGTTCTCACCTGTGTAGCTGCTTTGCTGAATGTGTTACACGCATGTGTGGTTGTGCAGTGAGTGAGACTACAGAAAAAAAAGCTGCAGCCAAAAGTTAGTTTTTAGACAGATTTTATTTCTCAATGGCTTTGCATGCAGCCACAGAAACACTTCTACTAGCACAGGTGAGTAGGGAATTGAAAATACGGGAGTGACTTTGGGGAGGTTTCAGTTGTTTCTCTTTATTGGAGTGGTGACTTCTGACCCCTTGGGTTTTATCTATCATTTAGTTTTGTTACACACATAAACAACTTAAGAAAAAATGAAACAAATGTTAAAAAAAAGTCTGTTAAACTTTCACTTGTTTTGTCAAACTTGTTTCACTGAACTATGATTGTCTATTGCAGTTTTTGTTTTTGAAAAATGTTAGTACTTTGTAATTAAGCTGAGCTTTCCGTATTCATTAGGAGTCATTTAAATTTTGTTCTGAGAAAATGAAGTTGCAAATACTCATATTTCCACCTAGGATATTTCTGATGAGCTTGTAAGTGATGTTTTTATTATTACTATTTTTTTTTAAAGTGTATTAATAACAATTTAGCATAATTGGAGGACTGAAACAGACTAGAAGATACACAATATATGGGTAGACCTGTGTTTCAATTTCCTCTCTCTCTGTGTCTCAAGAATTTTTTCAGTTCATAGCCACCTGGGCACACACCAGGGCTGCTTAAGTTGCTGCTATTTAATTTAAGCTGCTTGATGAGCTTACACTAAGATAGCAAACCACGACTTAGAGCAGCTGAGACACAGGCACATGTTCCCTTCTGGCCAGCTTTGTTACCTGGAGTAATAACTTTGGGCATAGATTGCAACTGTGACTTATTAAACTGCTCTAGTAATTTGCTTGGTGAATGCGAGAGCGGACTGTGAAGGACACTAAAAAATTGTGTCACTTTCTTTTTGTTACTCTATCTAGCTGTCAAAAGTTACTACTTGAGTGGTAGTCTTGTCTTAATTTTATCTTTTTTACAATTCAGTTTAGCATGTACTACAAATGACTAAGTATTTGAAGCAATATTATTTTCAGACTATCGGACAATTTGATTTTTTCTATTAACACATTTCAGTAGGTATATTTAAATATTGGAAATAGGAAGAGTGTCTGACCTTGTCATTTATCATGTTATAAATTCCGTTGTTTATCTTCCTAAATTACAGTGTGAACTTGTCAGAAATTGTTATTTTTATTCTTCTTTTAAGGGGTATTGCATAGATTTGCATGGAACAGTGCTCTGTTACACTACAGAATGTAATTGTTGTTACACTTTAAAAGATACTAAAATTTTAAATTAGATGAATGGTCAGAATTCCATGGGGGGAAAAAAAAATGTAATGTTAATCTAAATTAATATATTGAGAATTCACTTAACAGTGGCACAGCTTAGCAAGTCTATGATTCCAGTTTTGTAAGTGACTGGATGAAAGGCAGTTGAGAATTTTTATTCTGTTCAGTGGTGGAGTGTGAATGACAAACCGTATCCTTGTCTGAATGTTGTTCATTAATATGCACTCTTTAACAGTATTGCTTGTATCTGTTATAGATCCTGGCTCTGCCGAACGCACAGCACAAAAACGGAAGTTTCCCAGCCCTCCACATTCCTCTAATGGCCACTCACCACAAGATGCATCAACAAGTCCTATAAAAAAGAAAAAGAAACCTGGTCTATTGAACAGTAATAATAAAGAGCAGGTAAGAGAAGTCATGGTCTTGTTATGCTAGGATATGAAACAATGAAGGATTTAGAGACAGCTGAACAGATGCCATTTCCTCATTAGGAAACACAATTTTCGTACTATAAGAAGTATATACTTATTGATGAATGCAGTGGGTGTAGGAGTTTTTAAGTTGGATTTGGGTGGCCTTTATTTTTTATTTTGGGGACTTTTTTTTTTTTTTTTTTTTAGAGAGAGAGTACCTGTGTCCTGCTTTTTTATTTCATAAAACTAACAAGACATATAACCAGTAAGTGTTATTTTGAACAAAAGGATTATAAAGGAATATATAAATAATAACAACAACACTAATAACTCTCATTAATTTAAACCATTAGAAGGAAGTGTTTGGGGACACGATCTACTAGATTAGGAAAGATACCACAATATCAGTGGGAATCTCTCATCTATTCTCATTTCTACTACCAATTATTAACAAAAATCCAGCTGCTCCTTCGCTTGGTACTATGCAGATTCCCTCCCCTTCCTTTAAATTGGCAGACAGTATACTCTGCTATCAAACTAGATGAATCAAAGGGTCATGCTGGCAGCATTTTTCAGTTTTCACGTTTGAAACATTATTTTCAGTGTCTTCTGAATACTGAGTTCATAGCGTTTATTGTAGCTCTTAGAAGAACTCCAGAAGACATTGAGAAATTCTGATTCGATGTATGATGCAAGTGAAAGAATTATGTGAATTATGTTGAATACCAAATGCTATAAAGCAGCTATATCATCCTGGAAGAGATTGCACGAAGGCAATCTTTAGCCCTACTGAAATTATTTCTCATCTAATTTACAGATAACATACCTCTGTGTTGTTCAAAGTCCTTTTGCATGTTAGTACATTTTTGCCAATATTGTGTAAACACAGGATTAAGTTCTGTGGTTTAAAGCATTTTTTCCTCAATAATAGCATCCATATTAAACATTAGTGTGGTACAATTGCACTGGTTAAGAAAGAAAATTAAATTCCTGATCACTGCAGTTATTCTGGAACAAAAACTGTGAATAACTCGGGCCAAAGAAGTCTTTCAGTGTTAAGTATATTTTATTTAAGGGTAATTGGCAGGTCCCATAATAGCATGTGTAGGCATTGATGAACTAGTTTACTGTGGCCAATTTGGCTTTTACTGAGCTTCACTGCAGGCTCTTTAAACTCCTCCACATCCTGGACACTTGCTAGGGAAATGTTGAAGAAATGTGAAACTGATGAGAAAACAAAGCTTTTATTTTAAGACTGTTAAAATTTAAACTCCTAAAACATTTTGCTCTGATTAGAACAACTGAAAAGGTCTTTTGATGTAGTTGAGATTTTCTATCGTTTTGTTGTTTGGATCTTTTTTGAGTCTTATTCCTTTTTTCTTTTTTTTTTCTTTTTTTTTTTTTGTCCTTAAACTTAGCTCAGGCAAAATAAGCTGATAGATGTCTAAATGATAGGAACATCCTTGATCAGACAACTAATTCCTCCCATTTTCTAGCAGAAATGGACTCTTTTATTTAGATATTAGGAGATCATTTCTCTGTAGTGTCTTACAGATTTTAAATTTTAAAACAGGATCTTTAATTCTTACAAATTTAGTGTGGATATCCACTTGAAAATCAAAGTATGTAATAAATTTTACTGGTAATTTGCTTTGTCTGCAGTTGAAGACAATGCCCCATAGTTGCATCTATGTATAAGTATAGACTATTGAGATTTTGGTCTTATAGCCGTGGTGCATGCAACTGCAAACAAAACATGCTTCTGAATTGTAAACTGCAGCTTTCTCTTTTTCACTCTGTGTTTACACGTGCCTTTCTATCTTGGTTTGAATGGCATAATAATACATTAGAAATGTAGGAAGAGCCTTTTCTCGTCCCTTTTATTCCACAGGATCTCGTAGAACCTTCCATATAAAAAAACTTGTATTATATGATTAAACATACACAGAGAACGTACAGAAAATAATACCTGGTCCATTTCTGTGGTGGGAGCAAGTACCTTTTCACTAGCTATATTGTCTGTAGAATAGGAAATGAAGACTGCCAAAACATAAAAATTTGAGTGAACCTGTAGGTAGCAGAACACTTTTGGAATTACAGTAACGTTCTTTCTTTGCTTAAAATACTATACCGTATTTGATAATTAAAGGCAATATCTCTTCTGATGTATCTTTTGAGATATAACACCTTTAGCTGGATTGTCATAGAATATCACTTCTGCACCTTGAACATCCTCTATTCGTGAAAATAATTAGACCTTGTCCTTCGTAACTTAATAAATCTAGAAAGATCACAGTCCAAACTGGCATGATAATGGTTTGTGGTTTTTAATATTTGTCCTGTGTGAGTAGTTTTGTATAGGATGCTACAAAGGTTTGGAACATGCATATCGTTCTACTGTTTTATGAATCATGTAGGCATGTGACGGTTTAAGGGCCTAAGAACTTGCGGAGCTGTTAATTGGTGTAGGAAGCACACAAAATTACCTGAGAATCAAACAAAATGCTTCTGCAAACTACAAACAGCCAGTTGGATAGTTAAAATAATGTCATGAACAAATGGTTTTATGTCAAACAAAAAAAATTACAGTAAATAGCTTAAAGATAAGATTGTTTCCCTCCATCCCCTGCATCCTCTGCAGCAAACCATGCCTATAATTAATACCAACCAGTAAACTTTAGTTCCTTTGTCATTGATAAACAGTACTTAATTTTCCAATAAATGTTATAATCTCTTCAAATCCAATCTAATAGACTTTGGGTCTCTGTTGACCCGTTTTGGCTATCCCAGGATCTTCAACAGTTGTGTTTTGGTATCAGCTGTGTCATCTTTGAGCTATTTGAGGCTCAAGTGAAAGTCAAGTTCATGCAGTTTATGAAATTAACGCTGTTTTCTAGTGCAGACAAACCAGTGGAGATTGTGAGTCTTAAATTCTGATACACATTTAAATGATAGATTAAATCTTTTCCAGGGTTCATGCTGCTGTGGCACACCCTATTAAGGATGTGAATATGCTCCTGTATCACCCTACTGGTGGTTTGCCTTATCAATTAAAATCAGCAGTGTTTTGCTTGATTTTAAAAAGTTGTGAATTGCTGCAAGTTAGGACAGATTTGCATCATGTTCAGCTCCTTGTTTCACGACTTCTTCAGTTGTCCTAGGTTTAGCCACTACTAAATCTCTCTCAATATTTAGCTTCCACAGTCCCACAGAATTCTGAGTTCAGAGGACATATAACCTCTATAGCTACACTCTTTTCTTGAAGATAAAAGTATTTACTGATATTTGTTGGATTGCATGACCTGCACATTATGACCTCACTTGCCACAAAAGTTTATTTTTAGTGTTGAGTGTAATTCAGCATTTGTCATCTGAATGAGAAGTAAACCTCTTTACGAATGATTTTGTGCAATGAAAAGGATATTATGCTTACATAAATGTTAATCAAACTCTGTAGATTTCTGCTTGTTTTATATAATGAATATTATTATTTGAAAAATGCAAATTTGTTTTGAAACCAAACCTGTTTTTCTTGCCTACATTTCAGTCAGAACTAAGACATGGTCCGTTTTACTATATGAAGCAGCCACTCACCACAGACCCTGTTGATGTTGTACCACAGGATGGACGGAATGATTTCTATTGCTGGGTTTGTCATCGGGAAGGCCAAGTCCTCTGCTGTGAACTCTGTCCTCGGGTTTATCATGCTAAGTGTCTGAAACTGACAGCGGAACCAGAGGGGGATTGGTTTTGCCCAGAATGTGAGGTTAGTTTGTTATAAGGAGTGGATTTCTTTCATGTGTGTGAGATAGAAGCAGCTTTTTTACATTCCTGAACGTTTGATTTATTCCTCTATGACCTCTTGGTAACAGTACCAGAAGAATTTGTACAAAAAAAGGAGGCATCTGTTGCTGCTTCCCTGCTTCTCTGTATGTGTTCCTGTATTGTGTTTGCCTTCTTACCATGACTCTTCAACTTCCTTTGTGTTCCCATCTCTAGAGAAGGCCCCATTTCAAAGAGTGATCCCTTTATCACACCTCTAATGCTGAAAACATTCTGCATTTTCAACTAGTATAGCTTACGCTTCTTCCTGTGGGCTGATAGCTCTGCAGCAGTGCTCAAAGTATTTGCCACTGTAGGGTTTACGTAAACAAGTGAATATTATTATTACTACTATTTTTTTTTCTGCAGGGCTAAGGAAGAATTTAGCCATTCCTCTCCAGTGATTCCTGGGGAGAGAATAATTAGCATCATAGTATCTTCAATGAAAGTAAATTGGTTTATCACATGTTTTTCTTTGGCCACTTATTGTATTAGAGCCCAGGTTAATTTCTCACTTATTCACATTGCTGTGAACTTGCATTGTATTGAAATTATGTATTCCCACATTCACTTTGTGTGATGTAGGAGATGGATGCAGTTTTCAGTCCTTTCCCTTTTTTTAAAATTTTGTTTCAGTTTTTTTTTTAACTTTTGTTAACGTATTCAGAATTAAAATTGAGTAAAACAATTATCTGAAATACTTACGCTGCATCATCAGAAATGTTTTGTTTCATAGGAGGTGGTTATTTTCTTCCATTCAAATGCTGGGATGTTTTAATGGAGAAGAATTCACCTCGAAATGTTTGCTGACAAAATATTTTGTAATCTTAATTTTTAGAAAATCACAGTTGCAGAATGCATAGAAACACAGAGTAAAGCTATGACAATGCTCACCATTGAACAGCTATCATATTTACTGAAGTTTGCACTACAGAAAATGAAACAGCCAGGGGTAAGGAAGATTTTTTTATATGCTTGGATCGTATCTTTGTCATAATACTGGGTTTTGCTTCCTTTTGTTGATCTTGAGCCTAGCATATTTTATTGGACTGTATATGACAGCTTCTGTACTGTCTACCACCTGGTGCAAACAATAGTTAAGACTATATATATGGTTTTGGAGTGCATTTAAAATTTAACTTTTAATGCAACTTCCAGAGATATTTTCAGTACACCTGCTGAAACTACAGTGTGGCTTCCCAGGGGGACTTTGTGTTTTCTCACTCACTGAAAGTGGACGATGCTATTTCTAAGATACAAAGGGAATGACAGGATATGATCTCTTACCAGTCCAGGTACATGGGCAAGATTGTAAGCACAGACACTGTTTGGTAATTCATTATAACCATTGAAAAACTAGCATCTGTCTGTTAGGAGAAATTGTTTTTACCACAAATATTAGTTGTATCATATACTTGTAAAACACCGAATATTTTTCACTCAATGTGGTGAAAACCTATGCCATCAACTTGCATGCCAGTTGAGATTGCTGCTCTATGAATTTTTGTCTTGGAGGCAAAATTGTTTCCTCTTGACTTCCTCTCTCCACAAGTCTGTCTTAGTCCTCAAAATCAACATGCTTCTAAGTTTCAGATGTTCCAGTCACTGATTCTATGATTCGGTTTCTGGTCACTCTTTCTTCACTGTGCAAGCTTTGTCTAGTTTTCACACGTGAAGAAAAAAGTAAATCAAAGTAAGATGCTGTGATGAATTGCCATGGCTTGCTTTAACTCCTGTTCCTTTCTTGTACCTGTAAATAAGTTAGAGGAGTCTGTCTGCAATGTTACAGTAAAATATGTTGGGAAAACCAGATGTGTGGAATCATGGGCTCTTTGCAACTCTGGTGTCTCTACGATAAGTATTTTAGCAGAACAATAGTGGCACTTTCTGGAAAGGTTACTCTTTAGTTTTGATACACTTTAGCTCTTGAAGTATTTTTACTCTGGAGTGGTCAATACTCTTCTTTTAGGAGGAGTCATTAGAAGCTTTAAGTGCTGCTTTTCAGAAGCAAAGTGTCAGTTTTTGTTGATATTGAGTCGACAATCAAAGCATTTTGAAAATGCAGCTAGAAAAATAATGTTTAATGAAGGCTATAGAAATATTTTGCCCTTTAGACATTTTACTAATAACCTGTTGTTTTTGTGCCTGATTAGAAAAATATATATTAATGAAACTGTTCAATATTAAGATGCAGTGTGATTTTTTTTTTCCTAACAGACAGAGCCATTTCAAAAGCCAGTTTCACTGGATCAACACCCAGATTATGCAGAATATATCTTTCATCCAATGGACCTTTGTACATTAGAGAAGGTTTGTATGAAGCAAGGAGAGGAAGATCCCTTCAGTTTGATTGCTATGGTTAAGATACCTGGAGTGTTTGTTGGGAAGCAGGAAAGAAGTTGTTAGAAATTATTTTATTTTTTTTTTATTGTAGTTTATTTTGCTTATAAATGCCAGTTCAGTTATAGCTTGAAAATAATCATATGCCCACTGAATGAATTTGCTATTTTGTCTGAACCAGTAGCAAATGCTAAGGAAAAACAGTATGAAAAAGACAAACTTACACTGATGACCTCCTCCTGTATAAATGCATCTAATTCCAGGAATCATCCTGTGGGGAGACTTCGTTAATCAGAGTTTGCATTTGATCATCATGTTTGTTAGCTATTAATGGATCACCGGTACATTGATTTGTCTTGGGACCATGTGAGTGTGTGACCAGGGGTCATTCCAGACTTACGTACTGATCATTCAACAAATACTATAATCTCCACTGCACTTGAGATGTGGAAGAAAAAGGAAACAGTAAAGAGTTGGATTATTGTAGTTCGATTGTCAATTCAATAACAAGCTAGGTGCTTCACATTATGAAGTTCTTTATTCTCTACTGTGTTAATAAATAGTGGAGCACTGCAGAGCTTTGCTCTGCTACTACTTGGTGAAGAGTCAGCAAGCATTTTCATTCTCTGTGCCCTTACAGTGGACATTGATGTCTGTGTTATAAAGCTGTGACAAATCCATGTGACTGATTTTATCTAAATGAATTACTTCACCCAGTTGGTAGGTCGGAGTATCAAACATCCTCTCTTATGTGATATGGTGAATAATTTTTTTCTGGGCCTTGTAAAAATTAAAAAAAAAGAGTTCTGTGGAACAGTAACATGCCAGTAGAATAATATTGTTTCAGGAAATTAACAGATGATGTATTTTTTTTCTCTTGGTATTGTTTTTTTTAACATTGAAGAATTGAATTTAGTTTTATTAGAATTGATTTAGTTCATATGTTTTCAGGGCAATCAAAAACCATTATGAATTTGATAGATTCTTAAGTATTTAGAATTACAGGTTTTACTGTAAATAAGTAGTTTGTTTTATTAATTGTATGACTTATGATAGGAAACTGTTCAGGAAAAAGCTGTCACTTCTTATTCATTTCTGTTTCCTGATACATTTTTAATTTTTTCTTTCCAGAATGTTAAAAAGAAAATGTACGGTTGCACTGAAGCATTTTTGGCTGATGCCAAATGGATTTTGCACAACTGCATTATTTACAATGGGGGTAAGTAGTTATGTACATGTGTACTTACGTCCTTGAATATGAAACTTTGGATTAGATAAAGTAATAGATCAAGTTGCAGATATGCTTGCAAATGCTGAAAGTATCTTTTCGCTAATTACTGTAGTTCCTAAACACGACAAAATTTTTTAAACAGCTGACGTACATATAATTTAGTACCAAATACTGCCTGTGCTGTCACTTGCTCATTCCACCTTAAACTTTTTTCAAATTGACGATACATTGCTTTAGTGTTTTGCATGATGCTGTGCTTTATAGGAGACCTAATTGAGGAAATGATACAACATGTTGGTCGCTTTACAGTGTATCAGCAGTGGGCAGGCTGCACTTGGCTTAAGGGAACATTTTAAGAGTTTTACTGTATTTGTTGGGAAGATAATTGTTTGCCTAATTCTTTTACAAGTATGTATTTTGTGTATACTAGTTTTGCATTATCTTCTTAGATATTCCCTTTTGTCTTTAATACAGACTTTTAAAACTAAAACCGGTTGATTTTATCACAATTTTAGCATAAGTTTTCTTGGTTAAAGCATTTTTCTTGTTTCCCTAGGAAATCACAAATTGACACAAACAGCAAAAGTCATCATCAAAATCTGTGAGCATGAGGTATGTGTTCCCCAGTTAATTTGATTGTTCTATCTGTATTTTTAAAGCAGAAACACATTCCATTGCTTGTACTTGTGACTGAAATAATGTTTTCTATTGTGTATATTACATAACTCTAGTTTGTGTAGGCTTTCTTTTGTTTAGAGATGCATATCCATGGCCTATGGAATGATTTTGAAAAGGGCATTGCTAAAGAGTCTTCCATTAGGATATTCTCTATACATAATAAAGACTTTCAATGGTGGGTGGTGGGAGAAAGGAGACATATGGAATCTGCACAGACACTTATCTTTCCAAATGAATGCTTGAGTTGGAAAAAGAGACAGATTTTCTGATCTATAAATACGTTTTTGTGTGTTTCATTTGCTGTTACTATATGAAAGTCCTGTGAATAAATACAGAAACGGCTGCCTGTGTTTTTAACTGATCATTTGCACTGATTTTATTTCAGTGGCAATTTGTAATGTTTCGCATTACAAAAAATTGTTATTCTAAATGTAGTATTTTTGAATAGTGTTTCACTGATATAAATTGTCTGATGATCTGACACTTTGTGCCAAGCGTTTTCCTCACCCCCGGGTTGACACAGCAATATGCATGATATGCATTAAATTCTGAGATTGTATCAATTCTTGACAGAAAAAAATTGCATGTGTAATCTGAGCCTGATTTCTTAAATGTTTTTTGTAATCTGAGTATAAGGAACAAAATATTTTATTTTTTGTTCTGCCTAAATTATTATAAAATTAAATGCCCAATTGAGGTTATATTTTTGTGTCTGGAACAAATGATGATAAATAATTCTTTATCACTGGAACAAATACATCAACAAAGCAAGAATGTATTTTTTTTGACTGGAGTAAATGACAGCATAGCACATAATCTGAAGAGACGTGTAAAAATGAAATTAGTTCATTAGCTGGAAATGATACATTACAGGGGTAGAAAAAGATGGGTTTCTGTCAAAACGGTGTTGAGTTCATGACAAGTAAAGGTTGATTTATGACCACAGAATTATGGAAAAATTATGTTAGTAAATTAGGTTAACATTATAATATTTGTTGATCACACTTTAGATGTGTTTAAGCTACTAAATAACCATTTGGTCTTCCTTTTCAGATGAATGAAATTGAAGTGTGTCCGGAATGTTACTTAGCTGCTTGCCAAAAACGAGAGAATTGGTTTTGTGAGCCTTGTGTAAGTTAAGGGTTACGGTAGCCTAGATAATAGATTAAACAAAGTTCTCATTTGACTCTGACTTGTTATCCTCTCACTGTTTTCAACCTGTGGTGGTTACTGAGGAGTTAGTGAGTCAAGGAAAACTGCTGAAGTTTACTGAACCACTGGCTTGTGGTTGTGCATCATGCAAATCATGGTCCTCGTGGAAACACAAGCCCATTTCAAGATGTGTAGCTGTCAGATTGCATACTTTCAGTGAGAAATATCAGCATGTTAGAATGTCAGCAAGCAGTTTGCAGCCTCTCAGTCCACAAATACAGGATATTTGCTCATGGGTCATCTGTGGTACTTGCACTTAGAATTTTGAAGGTAATACTGCTTGTATCTTCTTAATGTATGTTTTACCTCTTCCTCTAGAGCAATCCTCATCCTTTGGTCTGGGCTAAACTCAAAGGCTTTCCATTCTGGCCTGCTAAAGCACTGAGGGATAAAGATGGGCAAGTTGATGCCCGTTTCTTTGGCCAACATGACAGGTGAGAATTTAACCAAAGGATGTTTTTGGCTGTAGTTAAAAAATGCGTATTGTAATTTTGTGCTCTCAGAGTTTTTGGATTCTGTTTTTTTGAAACTTGACCCTGACAAGCTATATAATACTGTAGCCTATAAGTTTTTGTGGAATGCAAGTCGTGTTCGTAAGACTAACACCTATATAATCTCACTGAGTATGCACGTTAATTCCTGTGACTGTGATTTTGTTCTGCAAAGAACTACAGTTCTTAAGGGTCGAACCAAGTATTGTATAAACACTATGGGAATGAACATGCAACTGTAGATTTAAAAAATGGACAAAAATTATCTGTGTTGAAAATGCCAGTTTTGCTCTGAAAGGTATTAATTATTCTGTACCTGTGAACCTGCAGCTTAGATGGAGAAAGCCGTGGTAAAAACTAGTTGATTTATAATGAATTAAAAATACAAATCCATATAGTTATAAAAACATGTGCTTTAAAACTGTACAGGGCCATGAAACTATTAAGTCAAAGTTTCCTGAGCTTCTTTGGAAAGCAAAGTTTTAGAGTCTGGCTCATTTCATGATGAATAAAATCTTTCCAGTATTTGTTGGAGAGAAGCAATTTTTCCTCGCACTGGGGAGTTTGATTGCCCTTACCTTACGTGTAAAAATAGATTGTTGTATATTTAAGAATGTTATTTTGAAATCTTTTTTTTTTTTCTTGAACTGTGTTTTTCTGTTTCTCTGCTATGAGCAATGGAAAGATTGTTTAGTAACGGTCATCTTACAGTTCCATAGACTATTTTGGTTAAGTATGTTTCGTCATACTTGACCAATGTTTATTCCTGTTTTATGTGTTACTGGGGAAGTGTAAAATAAGCTAGGAATAATCTAAGACAAGCAATTACTTATATACCGCAGCTTAAGCACTGAACTGTTAAAAGAAGGTGGAGGTAGTCCTTTGAAATTATCTGAGATGTGCATATCTTTACAATTAGGATAAAATAAATCAAAATTTGAAAAAAAAAAAAAAAAAAGTTGCCAAAGTCAATTCACAGTGTGAAATGTAGTCATATCATCTTTTTTTTTATTTATAGGGCCTGGGTTCCAATAAATAATTGCTACCTCATGTCAAAAGAAATTCCTTTTTCTGTGAAAAAGACTAAAAGCATCTTCAATAGTGCAATGCAAGAAATGGAGGTTTATGTTGATAACATTCGTAGAAAGTTTGGAGTATTTAATTATGCACCTTTCCGGACACCATATACTCCCAACAATCAATACCAAATGTTGTTAGATCCTGCAAACCCAACTGCTGGAACTGCAAAGACAGACAAACAGGAGAAAATCAAACTGAACTTTGATATGACAGCATCGCCCAAGATTCTAATGAGCAAGCCTATGTTGAGCAGTAGTACTGGTCGTAGGATTTCGTTGACAGATATGCCACGGTCACCAATGAGTACAAACTCATCAGTGCACACTGGATCTGATGTTGAACAGGATGCAGAGAAAAAAGCAACTTCCAGTCATTTTAGTGCAAGCGAAGAATCCATGGACTTTACAGAGAAAAATACAGGTAAAAAAAAAGGAGGTACAAGACTTCTGCATTTGTTTAATTTACTAGTTAGAATTGTTATGATCAGGAGATATTCTATTTAAAAATTGATAGCTCTTTTTCATGGTGTTCATTAGTGTTCCTCAATTGAGTAGCTAAAACATGATAAAATTACAGTTGTACAGGCAGAGTAGTTGCAACAGCAACAGAAATAGGAGCAGTGAATACAGAATTTGGACTTCGCAGACTTACAATGTAGTGAAAGACAAAATGGTAGCTAATTCTGTGTTGCTCAGGCAAACCATCCATCAAATTAAGATCATCACTGTCTGACACCCCCCCCAATATGATGTTATTTAATATTAGTGTCCATTAAACTGCTTTTGTTGAAATAATTTCTTTGCAAAAAAATCAGTATGTTCCATTTCTGTTTTTTTTTTTTTTTTTTTTTTTTAAACTTTTGATAATGCTTTTAAAATTGATTGGAGATAAACTTTTAGCAGTCCTGTATGGAGAGCTTAGCTGCAAATAATTCCTTCAGACTTATCGCACAATTCTGCATTGTTTGTCACATATTTTGGAGCAATAGAAAATTTCCAAATTGCTAATGGATTTGGTACAGTTTTTGGCAGGGTCTAATTTTTCAGATTCCTTTTAAAGAGTTGGGTTTTTTTTTTTTTGATAGTGTCATATAATCAAGTAAAAACTTGTAAAAACTTTGAAGCTTTTCAAGTTTCTTGATCTTGAAAACTGAAAAATAAGGGAAGTTCTAAAAGCTACATATAAAGGATGGATGAAGATATATAAGAAATTGGAGACTGGAAAAAATGGTTGAAGTGGCATGATAACAGTGAAGTTTCCTAAATTTTATTTAGTTTTGATATGATCAATATCATAGATTTTTTTAATGTTAGACTTGAAATTGTAACCCAAATGAAGCATTAAGTTTAGGAAAAGCTTTCATATAAATTTTTCTTCTTCCTTTCTCTCAAGATTCACATACATTTTTTACACAAATTTTACATAAATCTTGAGAGAAAGCTTGTTTCCTTGTAAATTTTTATTTTAGATGATCTGATACTAAAAATAACATTAGAGGAAGCTGTAGAAGGCTTCTTCAAAGAAGTGGATGTAGCTTATTATGGAGGTGCTGTTGTGCAATAGAAATGCTTATTCCTTTGTTCTGCAGTGTGTGTACTGTCAAATAATTTCTTAAACAGACAAACATGAAGGCCAAATGGACAGTAGATCTGACAGGTAGTGGTTTGGGAATCTTATTCGTCTTAGCCCATAAAATCTAGGCTGTGAAATGACATTTGGGTACACGTTATCTTGTGATGGGATCCTGTACATCTTATGAAAGTGAAGATAAAGTAACTCTGATGAGTTTAAGTGTATGAAAAGATATGGACATTTCAATAGACAATAACATATCAAAAGAAATAATTCATTTTATAGATCAGTTATCATGTATATGTGTTTGTACATCTTTCACACACGAGGTGTAGCTTACAGGTACTGCTTTCTGTCTTAAGATGTAGAGTTTTAATTATACCACACTATTATTTCTTCATAATAGTGGCAATAATTACGGGAAATCACATTAAAGCTGTTTTATCAGATAAAGATAATAGATGACGACAGATGTTCTCCTATTACTCAGGATTCCTGGTTATCATAGTATTTCTTGGGATTTTTTTAAAGTTTTCCTCGCAACTTACAGATCCTGTCTTACAGTGCGCAGAAATACCAGATTTGACTTAACAGCTGGCAACTGGCCTTGGATGATCTTTGAAGGTTTCTTCCAGCTGAACTGTTCTGTTATGTCTTAGTCTATTCTAAAGTAGTATAGTCACTTTCCCACCTGGCATTTCTACCAGTATATTATTACAAATGCCAATTTTTGTAATATTTACTTCATGTATAAACTTAGATGACCTATTACTGGAACCTGTGTGTTTTGATTAAAATGTAAATGAAATTACTTGTTTGCTGTAAAGGAAAAAAAATCCTAGTAGTAGGACTGCACTATCCTTAAACAGGAATGTTTTTATTTGTATGCCACTCATAGGGATGTTTCCTTTGCATCTTTTGAGTGATGGAGTGATGTGAAGGAAATAACTTGGAATGATATCCTGGGCTGTATCAAAAGAAGTGCAGGTAGCAGGTCGAGGGAGGGGGTCCTTCCCCTCCACTCCACATCGGCAGCGCTGCGTTCAGCTCTGGGGCCCCCAGCACAAGAAGGACATGGAGCTGTTGGAGCATGTCCGGAGGAGGCCAAGAGGATGGTCAGGGGGCTGGAGCAGCTCTGCTGTGAAGATGGGCTGAGAGAGCTGGGGGTGTTCAGCCTGGAGGAGAGAAGGCTCCAGGGAGACCTTAGGCCTTCCAATGCCTAAGGGGGGCTATGGGAAAGATGAGGAGAGACTTTATAAGGCACTACAGTGATAGGACAAGGAATAACTGTTTTAAACTGAAAGAGGGTAGATTTAGATTAGATATAAGAAACAAATCTTTTACTATGAGTATGGTGAGGCCCTGGCAAAGGCTGCCCAGAGAAGCTGTGGATGCTCCATCCCTGGAAGTGTTCGAGGCCAGGCTGGATGGGGCTTTGGGCAACCTGGGCTGGTGGGAGGTGTCCCTGCCCATGGCAGGGGGTTGGAACTAGGTGATCTTTAATGTCCCTTCCAACCCAAACCATTCTATGATTCTATGAAAGAGTTCCTGAAACAGCAGATATCACTACCTTTTAGGAATGTGAAAAAATATATAGACAGTCTTTTAGGCACTGGGGAACACAGATTGTTCAGCAGTGAGTTTAGAATGACAGCTTCAGAGCATTAAGCAGAGATTTAATGGACAACTCTTGCTGACAGGAGTTAGACTTTCTTTTCAGGTAATGGCCTACAGATGTTTCCCTTTCTAGACAGATTGGGTGTTTCCAGAAGTTTGTTTTTGAAACATGACTTTGCATACATTTTGAAGGATCAGAGCACAGAATTTTGCTAAACTGTGTTAGAATATCCTAGTACCTTATCTATGAGATTTCATCAGTAATCTCCAACTGCACTAAATTTAGTATGATTTGTGTTTTTAATTCTCTACTAATATATCTAGACAATGGGCTAGTTTTATTTTTTTGAAGTGTTTACCTGCGTACATGCAATTAAATAGATAGCAGTTCAGTGTCAGAGTTTGTTTACATTTAAAATAACCAAATCTCGAAAGCTAGAAACTTCACTGAAAACTGAGTTGTTTTGAGGGTAAACATTCATTTGGCCTGAATAGAATTAATAGCTATAGTAACATGATTTTCCTTACAGCTTCTTTTTTATTAAACTAAAGCATAAGAGACAGTTGTAAGTTACAGTGGAGTTATAACATGATGTTGAAATTATTAAACAAAAATCCTTTCCCTTCTTTTGAAGGTTTAAAAGCTGTTTTGTCCCAGTGAATATGGCTTTATTGTGATTATTTTTAAATCTTTCTTTATTAATTTTGTACTTTTTCAGCTTCTCCAGCACCAACAAGAGCAGGTCAAGCAGGGAGCTTGTCAGGCAGTCCCAAACCCTTCTCTCCTCAAGCGTCAACGCCAATTTCTGCTAAGCAAGAAAGAACTTCTACTCCGGGAAGCATTCTGAATCTTAATCTTGGTTAGTCTTGACCTTCGAAAGTCTAATTCTGTTACAGCTGAGTAAATTACAGTGGTGTTAATGTGAGAAAATACGAACAAACTTGATTCTATGTAGCTTTAAATGAACAAAGGGCTTTACATGTGGCACTTGTATAATTGTTTCATCAAATAAGCTGTTCTTTTTTGTTTTATAAATGGAATTAAAGTTCCTGTTATCATTTCTTCGTTTTGATGGAAGGAAGTAGTTGAGATCATTTTTGGCTAACCTGTACAAATGAATGTTACTAAACAGTAGGTAAGTTTCTAAAGCTTGTAATTACATGAATATTGCCATTCTTCACCCCTCAGTCTCTTGTGTGAGCTGCTGGTAAAGTTTTCCTGTGTTTTTTAGGGTTCAGGATTTATTAGGGTTTCTCTTTTGCTACCTTCATGTCACCTCTTCGCTAGCCATCCACATCTAGGAAGATAGATGGAGGAAAGGAATTAGCAGACATCTTGAAAATCCCTAAATTTTAGATTCTGGAATTTTGAAAGATGAAGTAGGAAAGTACTACTTCGGTAAAATAGTTCCGAAAGCCAGAGAGACATAAATCAGTTTCTTCAGTCATGCTTTGACCAAGAGTATTCTGCTTCAGTTCCGGCCACTTTTTTCATCCCCATGATATTACATGGAGAGACAGGATTCTTCCTCTTGGTCTTTGCCAAATACTTCAGGAAGGCTTGATCACAGCAAGCAGAATTTGAAATGCTTCAAATTCCAGTGAGCTAAATGTAATTGTAGATACAAGCTTATAGTGTACTTTTTAGTGTGAATCTATCTGTGTGGACATAACCATTACTTTTGCTGCACTGCAGCTGTTTGTTGTCGTATCTGAAAAAAAAAATATGCATTTGGGAAAAAAATGTTAAGAAACATTTTTGTACTGAAATTGTTTGAGCCACAGGTAGGAGACGTTAGTTGGAGCTTAGAGTATTTTGAATACATAGGGTGGAACTGAAAATCTGTTGTTGTTGTCCACAAGCAATACCATAAAAGAACAGCTAGTATACTTTTAGGTAGAATATCAAATATTTCTTCAGCTTTAGGGGAATTTCCTTTGCTATATATGCTGTTTGGTGCTAGGCATGGAAAGGGCACTTCTTCATTTGTTCGTGTCAGCTATACCTGATATGGCTTCATCTGGGAATCCCGTGGCTTTCAGATAAGATTAATTGTGTGAAAAGGGATTCTTTGAAAAAACAAAAGTGAAAGTACGGAAAACAGAAACTTGTACCTTAAGCAGCCAGCTTAAGGGCTGTGTGATCATCCTACAGCAATATTTCAGCAATAAGGAAAGGCAAATATTGGAAATGAGCCATCAGTTCTTCCTGGTAGACTGGCTAAAGGGAAAAGTGCAGGTGTGAATGATCAAGCTGTACACAGATTGCTTGGAAAAATGTGCTAATTCCAGGTTTATATATATACACGCCTGTCCTTGTGTAATAGAGTCAGAAAAGATGGAATAAAACTTGGACCCAATAAGGAGTTAAATTTTTCAGATGGGTGATGAGAAAAACTTACTTGTTTTCTTTTTACTAATACCTCAGAATTAATGAGACTAATTGAAAAAACAGATCTTCTCAGTGAGACCTCCTTCTGGGCTAGATAAGTTTGGATTGTGACACTTCTTCCATATTAAGATACAGAGTTCGCTGGGTAGATATTATAGTGTTTCTTGTCCTGCCATGTAGTGATGGTAACTTTGTATTTATCAAATCCTAGAGCAAAGCTTTCTATAATTTTTTTCTTTTATTTATATACATACTATATACATATATATCGCAAAATTAAAAAAAATCAACACTCAAATTCTTTCAGTGAAAATGAAAAAGCTTTGTGAGTGCTGATTTCTTTTGAAATTCTATCCTTATCATGCCTGAAAGGAAACTGCAGGTCTTGAAAGCTAACTGTAAACAAAACACCTTATTGTAAAACCATAAGATGTAAGCTGGCAATGCTCCAGTAAAATCATGATTCCAAACTACACTAAGGAAAAGGAGTAAGTCCCATACTTCATTTCTGACACAAAGTTATTTAATCTGTCCTTGGAAATTGATGAGGGAAATTCCACATTATTCCTGGTTAAACTTTTTGATAGTTTCATCACTCTTTCAACCTCACATGAATATCCAATCTAAATAATGTTTGCTGGAAATACAGCACACTCTTCTTATCTGTTCCTGACCATGGAGAACAATGATCGCTTTCAACTTTTAGGGCTTTAAGGAGAAAGGCTGTTAATATTTTTTTCATGTTTCATCTCTCCAGAGTGAGTTTTCCCCCTTACATAATATTTTCTAAATTGATTTTCTCTCTCTCCTGTGAACCATCTCTTGTTTGCATGCATTTTTTTCCCTGTGTGTTTGTATTTATTTTTAAGTGCTCCAAATGGAATGTTGTGTTACAATTCATGTTTTGCGTAACTCAGTGAACCAGTCTTTAATTCAGAAAGTGTTAGGAAGAGTTTCTTATGACATTTCTGATGTATCACTTCTCCAGTAGCATCACATTGAGTCATATTTACTATACAGCAGTCAGCTTTTTTTTTCCTCTATTCTTCTTTAGCCAGATACTCCTCATTTTATAAATGGGTCTTTGACACCTCCCCCTCTTCTTAAGTGCAGAGTGCAGAATAACATTTAAGTTCTCAGCACTTACAGAGCTGTAGCTTAATAGCAATTAGAACTATTAATTCAGCTTCTTTGTTTCAGAAACACTCTGCAGTTTAAAAACATTTTGAACTGTGACCCCTTTCCTAAAAAAGGCAGCCTTCATTTCTGTCATCTATGGATAAATTACTGTCATCACAGTAATTAAGGAAAATGTTGACTAGAAATGAGTTTTAGAATAGAGTGTTTTGATGTTTGAGGTGAAGTACCCTCCTATAACAACGCGCCTACCTGGTGATAATGAGATCTCCTTCCCTTCATTTGCTTCTGGGAATGTCAAAATAAGAGTGAAGCTCCGAAGTTGTTATTTTTCACAAGTGCTGTCTACCATATGTCCAGTTAATTCCTTTTTTTAGGAGGATGTATGGATTAGTTCAAAATCTGCTAGGGACTTAAACACTAATTAAACAGTGCATTTTTTGTAGCTTGATAGGGAAAACAGTTTTTTTGTGTTCCTTTGCTATAGTATCATATCGTTCCACTCCATGAAAGCAACTCAGTGATAGGACATCCTTTTAGTATTGAGATAATGTCTCCCCTGCATATTCATACAGCATGTAAGAACAAAACATGAGACTGAAGGGTGTTACTCTGCTGTTATCTACAATAGCAATAGGGGAAAAAAAACCCACCTGTTTCTTTCATAAGCACTGGAGCTAGATGCCTTATTTGTTTTGTCATTGTAGATGACATCCATTCAAAGCTCTTCTGTGTGATGAAGTATCTTGAATTGCAGTTTCGGAAAATTAACAGTATTTCTTTCATCACAGAAAAATTAACTTTTACAAATAGCTTGTCTTTCCAACCTAAAAATCATTGCAACTGTAATTTGTATGTTTGCAAAGAGCTACCTGTCATCAGTTAAGATGGAAGTTAGGCTGAAATCTCATTTTTATTTCAGCCCCTCTGGGGTAGATTATGGAAAGCCAGAGGAGTTTAATTAAGCTGTGACTTGTGATTGTGATTTTATTTAACTTCTTTGGTAGTCTGCTTTTTGTCATTCACTTTCTGTCCCAGTTTTTTGTAGTGGTGACAAAAAAAAAAGACTGTTTAATGAGATCTTTTTGGCTGTGAAGACCTTCAATGAAATTCTCTACTAAGCACGAAATAGCTGTTACTGCTGTGGAATTAGAGTGGATTGGATTTAACTAACTTTCAGTTAGCTAAAGAGCATTGTGGGGGGAAAAATAGTCTGTTATTTCCTTCATCGTGCTACGTATGGAACCTAAATTTCCATAGTTCTTTGCTGTCACTGGGTAACTGTGAGAAAAAATATCTGTGTTTTACTGAATTTAGATGGAAAACATTTTGTGAAGGAAAAGAGATTCAAGGTAATCATTTCCATGTTGATACTTGAAGGATAAAAAATGTGTGATTATACCTCAAAAGACTTCACAGAAGTTGACAGTAATTTTATTAATTTACTAATCTGTTTTATTCAGGCTTTTTTATTCATGTGCTCTTTTTGAATTGTGTTTTTTTAGCTTAAATCTCACAGATCATGTTTGGGATAAGGGGATTTTCATCTGCCTTTCTTTCTGCAGTGAAGCCCCAAACAAAAGTCTGTGTTCTCTTACTGGCAGAAAAAAATATTAAGACAGTACTAGATTACCAGATACCTTTGGTTCACACTGCAATAATTTACTGTAATTCCTATGTGAAATATTTTCCAAAGTTACAAACTGGTATACTGTATATCATGCAGAAAGTTATCTTCCTGAATTGAAATTAATTTCAAGGCCATCTCTTACAAAAAGTTAAGGTCAGTTTTTATCAGTCTATAAACGTACAGGAAGAAGAAACCTAGTTCTAATACAAGGAGCAAATTTTTCAAAAGCACTTAAACAACTTACTTAGGGCCTTTGTTATTTTCAAAATTTACACTGAAAGTGATGGAGTTTGTGGTGTGTTTGGTCTTCCGCAGTATGAAAATGCAACATGAGGACTGTGAAATTCAATATTACTTTTAGGATCATTTCACTGGGGCTAGAAAAGATGACTGTGCATTAGATTATTTAGTCTGAATTTGTGTATGCTATAATGCGTGTATATATATATATATATATATATATATATAATAATCCAAGGTGATCCAATATATAGCCTGTATATTTGGCTTGTGGGATTGCAGCACATAAATCATGTCTACAAGGATAATTATTATTTAATTTTCTCTGTGAAAATATACTAATAGTAAAAAACAATAGCTTACTAGAACTGCTGTCGGACAATTTACTGAATGATAATTTGTTGATAATTTAACATTGATGGAAAAGAACATCCGTATAATTTATGCATGCAGTTTGCACGTGAAATATGTAGCATCAGAGAGGAAGAATCCGTTATTTTTAGTGGAGTCATTTTAGAATTACTGTTTAGCCTGTAGTTATAAAAGAAATGAAATATGTTTCAGGGTGTGTTGTTACTCCGTAAAATTTGTCTTACATGGATAATGAACTTTTTTCTTTTTGCAAAATATTTTTCTTAGATCCTTTTTCTTTTTCTAGATCGTAGCAAAGCTGAGATGGATCTGAAAGAGTTGAGTGAGTCAGTCCAACAGCAGTCCACCCCTGTGCCACTCATTTCACCAAAACGACAGATACGTAGTAGGTTCCAGCTTAATCTTGACAAGACAATAGAGAGTTGTAAAGCACAACTTGGTGAGTATACCGCTTGAGGAAATTCAGGAGTTTAAAAAAAGTTTTCAAATAGTAAAACTTTAAATATTTTATGCATTAACACAAGAGTAAGAGGGTATTCGAGCTCTTAAACACCAATAGAATACACTGAACTAGTTTAACTTAAAATACAGTGAGACCTTACATTTCAGATTTTTGCCAAAAATCTTTCATCTTTTAATCTGTTTTTGAACTATTCTGTTGAAGATAGTATAGCAGAATTAAAGTCTTTCTATTTGCTTCGTAAATTGAAAAATTGAAGAACTGTACCTAACTCAGGTTAGCTGCACAAATTGTTATATCCAGTCATACAGGAGCTGTTAAAAATATAAGCACAGTCTAACAGTTAATTGAAGATTTTCTAGGCACTAGAGAATTGCAGATTCTTCTCACAAAAATTACGCAGTCTAAAACTGATTCTGGTAACATGTGCGGAAGTAACTAATCAGGTGAACAGTGCTACTAATTTTAAGGTGGTTTATTGTGGATACTAATTATTCCTTTTCATATTTGTCAGCATTGGTCCAACATTGAGCAAAGCTACAACTTGCAGGTAGTGGGGGAAAAATAGTGAAAGGAGGGCTGTTGAGTCAAATAAAAATAATTGGAATATGTGGAAGGTAATTCTTATACATTTTGATATTGAGATAGGGAGGTGCTTATAGCTTAAGGACTGACAGTTAGGGTAATGGTATTTATATACCTCGTTCTACTGAGGGAATTTTTTTTTCGGTAATGCCAGTCAGTCTGATATCAGCATGGAATGTACTTTCCTCCCCACAATTAGGAATAAATGAAATATCTGAAGCTGTTTATACTGCAGTAGAACACAGTGACTCTGAAGATTCTGAAAAATCTGACACCAGTGACAGTGAATATAGTGATGAGGATCAGAAATCAAAGAATGATCAAGAAGATGGAGAGGATAAGGAAGGTACAAGGAGCGACAAAGAATCATTGAGCTTGAAAAAAAAACCTAAGCCCCCAGCACAGAATGAAGACAAGGAGGAACTTAAAAGCACAAGTCCAGAAGTGGAGAAAACAGATGACCCAGTCAAAGAAAAGGCAATTACCGACACTGAGAAAGAATTTTCTGAAAAGGGAAAAAGTTTGCAACATCCTGCAAAAGAAAAACTGAAAGG
Organism: Anser cygnoides; assembly: GCF_040182565.1. NCBI lineage: Eukaryota > Metazoa > Chordata > Aves > Anseriformes > Anatidae > Anser > Anser cygnoides. Next base: position 9,952,840 of record NC_089888.1, read on the forward strand.
TAAAGATGAGACAGACTCTCCAACCGTGCATCTAGGACTGGACTCTGATTCTGAGAGTGAACTTGTCATCGATCTTGGAGATGATCATTGTGGGCGTGAAGGACGGAAAAACAAGAAAGAATCTAAAGAACCTCCTCCTAAACAAGATGGTAGGATGAAATTCTCTTTTTCTTTTTTCTTTACTGTAAGGCTGTTGTTGAAGTCGGAACTGTTAGCTCTATTTTTGCATTAAGATGCTAAAAATATCCGTACTAAAACAATTTTTATGAATGATTTTTCATTCTATATGTCTATGAAAGAAGGTTTTCAGTCCCCATTATAATTTCTGGTTTAAATAAGAAGACTTCCATTGAGTTTCCTTTCAGCAACATAGAACTATGAATATACATAACATTTGGTCCGTCACAAATTTAGAATTTTTTTTTTGGTATGTTAATGAGTTCCAGCTGAAACTACATTTCTATAGACATCCCAAAATCACAGCAGTAGAATTAGCTGGAATTTTTCAGACATACAAATTTCATAAGGTCCCATTAAAATCAATTCTTTAAAGGCAGTAGAAACTTCTTTTTGCATTTGGAGGGTGTAAAAGAGATCTCTAGACCTTTAGGGAAGGGAGTTTGTCAGTTTTCTTAGTGTTTTGGTCATGTGAGAGAGAATGGTACTTCTCTAGCCACTGGATTTTGAAAATAAAGTAATATGTTTCAGGTGAGCTGAGGGACAGTAAATGAGTTATTCAACAAGTGGTAAGTTGTCAGTAAGAGAGGACAGTGGTAAATCATGAGAACTAATACAACACTGCTGATTCAAGCCGAACTCTACACCTGGTAACTCATGTCTAGCAAGTGATGCCATTTTTCTTATATAAATGCAAGTTAAATTTAAAAGAAGTTAACTCTGATATTTTTGCTGATTTCAGAATTGTGTTGGACACAACACAAAGTGATATTCAGATTTATTTACTTGATCTGGAAGGATTTTCTCAGCTTCAGTGGTTCAGTGATGAGGGAGTGCTGAGTAGACAGAGCAAAGCCTGACTATATATTGCCCTGCTCATTGACTGTGTATAGGTCCTGAATGAATATCGTAATTCAAATGTGGATAATTTCTCCTCACATTCCTTCTGACTGAATGAGGATTTCATATGTTTAGTGTTATCGTACATATTATTTGTTGGAGCTAAGGAATTCCTGTTTTTTTTTTTTCCTTTGACATGACAAGCTCAGGTAAAAATGCACTATTATGTTTCAGCTTTTGACCATTTTTTACAGTATCTATTTAAGAACTTCTGTTTAAGGTCCATATGTAAACAGTTGTACATTGCCAATGCAACTTATGAAAAGATACCAGATGCTTTTAGATACCAATTGTTTGCTGATTTGGTTGTCTGAAAGTTATTTGTCTTCTACCATTTGTCAGAAGAGGACTTATTAAAGTAACATCAGTTATAGCAAAAAAGTGTGTGTAAGAACATCCACGCATTTAGCTCACCAGCCACCTCAGTGAAGAGATTTTTTTGATAAATCCTAACGTTTCCCTGTCAAGGTGCATAGCAAGAGAATGGGATCTGCTATGTGGAACAATCAGCTGTAAACTCTGGGATGACAGGTTTAAGTGGTAATCCAGAAAATGTCTAACAAATGCAAACCTCTCTTTCTTCTAGAGAGATCGAGCTGCTTTTCTGGGTTTTGTACTTCTTGTTTTGTTTTTGTCAACAGCTGGTGCTTCTCAATTGCCACCAACTTCAACTAGACTGAAATGAGTTTACTTGTAGAATATCAGTATGGGACAACTGAGTCATCAGAAGCAGACGGAATGGGTTATGAAAGGCCTGACTAACCTGATCTCCTCCTATGAGAAGATGATTTCCCTCAGTAGATGAGGGAAAGGCTGTGGATGTTGTTTATCTGGATTTTAGTAAAGCATTTGACACTGCTTCCCCCAGTATTCTCCAGGAAAAACTGGCTGCTCGGGGCTTGGAGAGGTGCACAGTTTGCTGGATGAAGAACTGCCTGGGTGGATGGGCTCAAAGAGGCCTAGGGAATGGAGTTCAGTCCAGTTGGTGGCTGGTCAGCAGTGGTGTCCCCCAGGGCTCAGTCTTGGGGCCGGGTGGTCAGGCATTGGAATAGGCTGCCCAGGGAAGTGGTGGAGTCCCCATCCCTGGAGGTATTTAAGAGACATGGATGTGGCACTAAGGGACATGGGATTTGGTAGGTCAGGCTGACAGTTGGACTTGGTGGTCTTGAAGTTCTTTTCCAACCTAGGTGATTCTATAACTACCTTTCGAGGAAAATAATTCAAAGTAGTCTGGAAGGTGCATATGACTCTTTCAAAAATTAGCTGTAAAATTATGGGTCAGATTTGCTGGCGAAAAGCTGACATTAAATTTAATGTTTGTTTAGTTGTAGGTAAAACTCCACCTTCTTCCAGTGCAAGCACCCAGCCTCTACCAGAAACTCCTGTTCTTACCCGCTCTGCATCCCAGACTCCACCAGCTGGTGTGACAGCAACTACCAGTGCTACTTCTACAGTTAGTGCTCCATCTGCAGCCACTGGAAGCCCTGTGAAAAAGCAGAGACCTCTACTGCCTAAGGAAACAGCCCCTGCTGTGCAGCGAGTAGTGTGGAATTCTTCAAATAAATTTCAGACATCTTCTCAAAAATGGCACATGCAGAAGGTGCAGAGACAGCAGCAACAGCAGCAGAACCAGCAGTCTCAGTCACAGCAACCTCAGTCCTCTCAAGGCACAAGATACCAGACAAGACAAGCAGTTAAAGGTATACACTTTCTAACTCAATGTGCCCATGATGCCATAATTCCCCAGTAGTGATCTCAGTGCTCCAACGCTGCCTAACCAGGAATTCTTCTGTATAAACAAAATCTCAAAGTCTGATTCTACTCTAAGTGACTTTAAAATACAACAACTTACTCACCATACCTGCTCTTTCTGGTGTGTATTTAGAGACGTCTCCGTATTTGAATGACAAAACATTTGTGTATGTATCTGTAAAATATTTTTGCCATTCTTAGCTGTCACAGATTTGAGAGAGTAAACAGAATTAATTTCTGGATTAAGTGATAAAATCATCAACTCTATTCCAGTTGCACAATTACCACCACTATCTCAGTATCTACAAACTGATCTTATTTTATCTGTCAAGAAGCTGATTTGTACAGGTTTTTTTCATACAGTAATTTGTTAACAATGAAATTACCCAGGCTGCATTTGTCTTTGAAATCCCTGTTGACGGGAAGAATCAACTCTTAACAGGACTCTGATTCCAGTTCACTGAGCAAACAGTCTGGCATGTTACAGTGTTTTCACAACTGTTTTCTTACCATCCCTTTGCCAGAGGTTTCTGTAATAGTAAGCACATGGTCATGTAAGTTAGCACCTCAACTACTTCAGTTCAAAGAACAGCAGCTTTATGCAAATCTAGCTTTATTTGTAGTTTCAAATTAATCAACTGAACTATTTTCAGGTGTGCTAGATACATGCAGATATATTCTCCATTCTGCTAATGCTACCAACAAGCCAGTAATTTCTTACAGAAGAGAGGCTTACGTATCAGGGGACACATACAAACATTTACCAGAGTGACATTTCTCTGCTCCCAAACTGTTTTTGTGACTCATTCAAGAAGTGATGAAGAAGTGTTATTTTTCTGCTTATAGACTGCACAAATTTGGTACAGAAATATTCAGTGAGAGAAATAAATGGGAAATTTGGTGTTTTATTTTTAATAGTCATGCCTTAGTATGAGCTTAATAATATGGACTAAACTTTCAGTGTTCAGCCCATGAGTGTGTTTTATCAACATACTATTGAGTGCGTCATAGCTATGTTCAGTCTTAAGTATTATACGCTAGAAATATCACATGAAAACATTCTAAAATATACAGCTTTTTGTACATACTGAAATGACATAAAAATAGTGCATAGGGATAATTTGAAGAACTATCATATTTCAGTAATTTGTGTTTTGAAGATATCAGCAACTGAGACATCTTTATAATGTGAATCGTTAAAAACGATCTTAAAGGAGTTGTCTAAAAAAATTAAGGCAGGTAAGTCACTAGGGATGTAAAGGTGAAAGGTATTTGCTCTTATTTTTGAATTACCAACTGCTTTAAAATTATTTGAAATATTGAGCAAGGATGAGAAAGCTTTTCCTGTTTGAGTTAACTCAAGACTCTCTTCCTGTTTAATTCTCTGAAGAAATTCTTTGCTTTAATGAGTTAATCTCATGTTGCATTCCTTGCTCTGCACCCAGCCAAAGGCTGAGCTTGAGCTGGATGTATGTATATTAAAGACATCACAGCTCAAAACTAATAATAATTAGTAGAATTAGTAAAAAAATAAAAAAATAAAAAAATGCAAATAACACCAGGAAGTGAGACTAAAACAGACCGTCTTCAACAGTAGCTCACTAAACCTTGTTAGAAAACAAAAAATGAAAAAACTTCATTAGTATGTTTCCAAATGGTGACAAATGAAAACATCAAAGACTAAGTTATGGTTATACATATGGTATTAGTTGGGAGTTCTCCAAATTGAGAGGTTAGGAAATGGGATGGGGAAGTACCCAAATGGGAGGAATATGGATCTAAGGGAGACTTTTGCATTGGCCAGTCTAAACTTGTAAGATTTGAAGTTGTTTGCTACATTACCTTTAAGCCTTGTTAATAATGTATCAGTTCAGTGACTGGGCACTGTATAATCTGTTGATTAAATAGCACCATTGTATAAATAAGACAAATCTTGGAAATGGTTAGGTGCATGTATTTAATGGACATTAAAATTAGAAAAAGTTTGCCTATTCATTTTCATAATTGTTTGTGACTGATGATCTGCTGTACGTTTTCTTTCCATAGCTGTGCAGCAGAAAGAGATCACCCAGAGCACTTCCACATCAACTATAACCTTGGTTACAAGTACTCAACCGATTTCTATGGTTACAAGTTCTGGATCTGCAAATACACTTTCTTCCTCAGTTAATACAGACTTGCCAATTGCAACAGCTTCAGCTGATGTGGCTGCAGATATTGCTAAATATACTAGCAAAGTAAGTTCTTGAATAAGATTTTCTTTAAGTTTTGTCGTGAAATGAACTTTCAAATTTCTAAAATTTTAAACTGTGAAATAAAAACTTTATTGTGAAATTAATAATTGTTAAGTTATCATATGTTGTATACTCATTCTGCTGGGTAGAAACAGCTAGACTTTGATGAGAGTGCTGAACCATCATTGTGGAACTGGCTGAATGCTGCCATTCTAAGCCAGAGTGTATGTACGATATGCTCTGGCTGTCCAGGTACTTTAGACTCTTTGGCTCTCATATTCCCCATTGCTTCTTTTGGTTACACTCTGTTGAGTTTTGGCCTATTCTTGGTATTTCCTTATAAAGGCGTAGATAGCTCCACAGCATCATATTTACAGTAAACATTAATGTTTCATTATCTGTATTTAGTAACACATACACAAAAATGTAGCTTTGTTTTAAAACACAAGCATTAAAAGCATAAGAATTAATCTTGACTATCAACTTTCAGTGTTCTCACTTGACCGTATGGTCTTGGTAGGATTGTCAGTAGTAAGCAATGTCAGTAGGTGCCTTTTTTTCCTCTTTTTTCTTTTTTTTTGATTTTTTTTTAATTTGTCTTTTCCCCCAAACTCAGTTAAATTTTTTGTTTGTAACTGACTTCAGTGGCAATGTCTTGGTAATTAGAAGGTCAAGCTCTTCACCAATTCAGGACAATTAAAAAAATCAGACTCCTGATGAAAAATGTCGTCTTCTACCTTCTAAAATAGTCCTTTAAAAGTAGATCCGGGTAAACATATATGCAGATATGTGACATTGATAGTAATAGAACTTCATATTAGAGTGGTTGAAATGAAAGGTAAGCTGGTATCTATTAAAAATGTATATCAAAGATTTTTTTTGATTTTTGTCTTTCAGATGATGGATGCCATCAAAGGAACAATGACTGAAATTTATAATGATCTTTCAAAAAATACCACTGGAAGTACAATAGCTGAGGTTAGTGTAAGATTAAAAAAAACAAAAACACTGCTTCTATTTAACTTTGAAAGTTGTGAAAATAAATAACTTTATTTCACATGGTATAAAAATACCATGTAACCATATAGTACTGTGTAGCTATTCCTATAATACATTATATGTGAGTGCTATCTAGAGATCATAATTTTTGTGCTGTTATAGAAGTAATGATTAGTGTGGTAGAGAAAAACACAGAAAAAATATCAGGTGGGCTCTATAAGATAAGCAGAAAGATCCTTAAAGGTATTTTGTCTAGCTTCTGTTGAGGATTTCTTTGTATCACCTTGTTTAAAACAGAACTGAAGTTCTTTTTTTTAAATTTCAACATTTTTTTGTCAACTTCTTAAAGCAAAAAGATGCCTATCAGAAGATTTTAATTTACTTGTAGTGCGGTAGTTTATTCCAGTTATTTCATTATGACCATCAATTTAATACTTTAAAAAAAATGCTGTCCATATTATCATACAGTGTTTACTACTCTTTAAAGAGTTTTCTTTAAACTTGGCAAAAGCAGATTGAACAGTGTAAACTATGAATGAATGCGAACAAGAGAAAGTTCAGAGTTAAGTGTGTAATGTTTTGTTTGCTTGTTTTAAGCAAAATAAGGAAGTTGAAGTTTTGAGCAACAATATTTGTATTCCCAATCCATAGTGAATGAAAAACTTGCTTTCCTAAGTCTGGTCTCATTAAAATAAATAAGTAAATCAAATGGCACACCAATAAATACAAGCAAAACTGAGGAACAGATTTTTGATTCTGATTAGAGAAATTAGAGACTCAACTAATTTTAGATGGAAGTCCAAATTTAATAAAAGTGCTTTTTGTTTTCAAACAATCCTGCACTTTTTATGGTAGGAAAATCTAGCAAGCAAATAGAATACTTTCCTCTTGTTAATAAAAAGGAGCCTTAATGTAAGTGATGATCAAGCTCTTTGTTACGGGCATGTTTTTCTGTATAATAGTTATGTATTCACTGCACCCTGTTTATTACTACTACATATTAACTTTTTAATATTTAGATTCGGCGTTTGAGGATTGAGATAGAAAAACTTCAATGGTTACATCAACAGGAACTCTCAGAAATGAAGCATAATCTAGGTATGAAAGTGACAGTTCAAAATGTTGTGTCTATCTTTTGTCCCAAATAGAAAAATTTAAATGCTAGAAGTATACATTGTCTTCATCATATGATACTACAAATTAGCCATGTCAAGGACAGAATACCTTATAGAATGTGCTGTGTTGGTCAGTGGATACCGTTTCAATCCATACACAAAGTACTTTTGTCTATGCATAGTAAATAACAGGTGTTCAGTCCTCTGAGACAAATTTAGGCCACAGAGAGCTTTTGATAGGACAGAAAAATTGTTTTTTTAATGCATCATTGGATAATCCCTCTTCAAGAGATATTTTATGCTGATTACTTCATAGTAATGAAGTAGGAAGCTGGCAAATGTTGCTCCAATTTTTCAAGAAGGGTCTTGCTGTTGGAGGGGGAACAGAAAATTCATCTTTATTTGTATTTTGATTAGAACTGACAATGGCTGAAATGCGTCAGAGTCTGGAACAAGAAAGAGATCGTTTGATTGCTGAGGTGAAGAAGCAGCTGGAAATGGAAAAGCAGCAAGCAGTGGATGAAACTAAGAAGAAGCAGTGGTGTGCCAACTGCAAGAAAGAGGCCATCTTTTATTGCTGTTGGAATACTAGCTACTGCGACTATCCCTGCCAACAAGCTCACTGGCCTGAGCATATGAAATCTTGCACACAGTCAGGTAATCTTACTCTGGGTTGCATGCTTCGTAGCTGAGGGAGTTAGGGTGGGTGTAATACACAATGACTCAGTATTCCTCATTTACATGGGTGCAGATGTGCCTGTGAAGAGTGATTGTGGACCGTCACACATGAGTAGTGGCTATTCTTTTCTTCTTTTCCTTTAGCTACTGCAACACAGCAAGAAACTGATACTGAAATTAGCACAGAAACATTAAATAAATCATCACAGCCCAGTTCAAGTGTGCAGCCTACACCCACAGAAACAGCCAGCACCCCCAAGGAGAAGGAAGTTTCAGCTGATAAAAGCAAAGAGAGTGTTACAGTGAGTATCATTATGGTCACTTCAAACTAAAATAGCATGTAAGATTCCTCTGAAACCTACCCCTAAAGGCTTCCCTGGATCATCCAGGAATTTGTAACCATTTGCGTATTTCAAACAGTGTGATCTGGGGAGTAAGACAGGGAGTTTTGGTTTGTTTGTTTGTTGTTATTGTGTTGGTTTTTTTCCCTTCATCTTGGCAAAAAATCTCCTTCTGTCCTCTGGGAACACCCTTTCCCCTTCACTCATTCCCAATAAAACCTTGTGTTGGCTTGACTCATCCTTCCAGCCAAGGGGGACTGGACCTCTTTCTCTCTCTCTCTCCAGGACCCATCAGTGTAGCTTCTGGTCTGGATCTTTCGATACAAGTTGCCTTCTGATAAGCAATACTGACTGCAGCACTTCCAAGCCCTTCTTGCCTGGGGGTTCAGAGGCCAAGCTCAAGACCTGCATTCAAATCAACTTACTTTATCACAACAGACTGCCACTAGGGTACCACAATGTTCCATAACACTGATACAACAGTTCACCTGGATCTACAGTTAACGGAGCAGTGTGCAGTTACGAAATCCTCCATAGCATCTACTCTGATAGTATTCAGTAGGCAAGGATGAGCAAATGCTCTAATAAAAGGGACTTAACATTGCATATATAGAAAATGTTTATAGAGAAGATTTTGCTTTATAGGTAGGACTTGACTATTAGCAATTTCAGCACCGTTTTTCTTCTGCCCTTGCAAGATTTATTAAATGAAAAATTTTATGGGGGGGGCTGATCCTTCAAACCCTTACACATGATCCCCTACATCCGTAGGAGCCTTGTTGTATTTTAAAATATTAAAAGCAAACTAATTTTGTAGTATTGTGATTCCAGCATGATGTCTCATTGAGATAGTCCTCTAGAATTGGGAAGCATAGTAAACTAGAGAGCTGTGTTCATTTCTTGACACTTTTGCTACTACTGTCTGATGTTAGATCTTTGGGCTTGACATGTCATCTAAGGGATTAACTTGGGAAACATTTAAAGAGGGGAAAAAGGATGTGCTGTTCCACCTGAATTCTTTGGGGAAGTTAGTTGAACTTTGACTCAGTTGAAGTTCGTATGTATTGTCTGTGGCAGCACAACCTTTGAATTACTGGAGAAATACGGGATGGGATTACCTAAAACTTTTGCCAGGGAATATTCCAGTTATACTAATCTGGAATTGCTTTCACATAGGTGTTCTACCTGAAACATCATGCTGTATACATTGATCATGTTCATAAGTTGAATTTTGTTTTATTAACAAAGAAGTAACCTGTGAATTCATTAAGATACAAATTTTTAACACGAACAAAACATCCAACATAAATTTCATATTATAATAATAATGACTAGGTGGAATTTATGTAAAAGCTGAGACTTTTACTGAGGTTACCTGTGCTGTCTCTGCAGATAGCAACAGGTGTGACAAGCAACCAGCCTATAAAACTGGTCCAGGTACCGCAGACCACCACCTATATTCCAACTACTCAACCCACAATTGTAAGTACAATATAATCATTTAAAGTCTGCAGTAGTACTGTTCCTGGCATTAAAATTGCTCAGTATTTCTGGGGGGTTGTCTCCGTATGCTGTTCTATCAAGATATGAATTCACTGGTGTAGTCTCAACTTGCAGTGCAAAATGTCCTATTTTGCTGTGCAACATTCCACCCTATCATTTCATCCATTGATTATTACAAAGATTGAGAAGCTCTCAGTAAGAACAGCTAAGGCACTGAGGACAGTCAGACTTCCATTTTTCCTTATTGTGTTAGTTATTTGTCCGTTTCATGTATATACTTGAAAACAACATCAATGTAAATATATAGAATTCATTTAAAATATCTTTTTGTCTATGGTATCCTAAAGAGATTTAATGAATTCTGAGCTATGCTTGATATTCCTGTGACATCTCAGTAACTCTGGAAAAAAAATATGCATTCAGCAGTAGTGTATCTCCCATGCAGTATTGCACATTAGCGTTATGAAATTACGAGAAATAGCATTGCGTTCAGACCTGTTTTTTTCCACTGAAAACTTTACCAAGGACACTTGAATACCCTAGTATCAGTCACCGGAGATGGGACAGAAGTGAGTTTGCTTTTTTTGGATTTTGCACACCATACTATCACATTCTTTCAACTCGTGGTGTTCTGCGGTGTTCACTTCAGAGTCAGCACGGCAGCTGAGCTGACGTTCTTACCAAAAGAGAAATGCTGATACTGCACTGGTAACTGAACTGCATGCCTTGTCTCAGTGGGGGGTTCAGCTGAGAAGCCCATGTTTGGGTAACTTCAGTTCATTTTCTGCCTGAAGTTAGATAATTTAAATTCATTTTCATCCTGTGACTGTGAGGCCTGATTTGCTAAGTTTTCTCTCTGTCTTTCTCTCTCTCTGTGTTCACACAGACATGCATGCACCTTCCCCCGCCAGCTGCAGCATACCACACCTGTGTGCATTGGAATACATGCACCTCCACACATACACGCGGTGTTTCATAGCCGTCATACTCCACACACAAAATGTATCGCATATAGTGGCTGTCATGACTTGTCACATTCCTAAGCATTTTTACTCAACTCATTTCGTCTCAACTGAGAGCACTGTGCACCTTTGCAGGATTGGCATGAAGTTACTTGGACTGAATTCCCATAACAAGGTTTTGTGTGTTTTAAAGTCAAATAGGAAACATCAGTGAAGTTAGGTTCTTTTGTGAATAGCTGAGAGGTTCTAAAATCATAGAGTGGTTTCGTGTAATATTCAGAAAAATGGCAGTTACCTTCATCAGTTTTCTGTAAAACAAAGTGTATTGAGTTATGTAAAGCATAAGTGGAACATCTGAAAGGTTTCAACCTTTATTTCTGCATGTTTAAAACTTTGTACACGTATATGCATTAGTCTTGCACAGCTACAGACACCTCTGTATTCTAACAATTGCACGTGCAATTTAAATAATTTTAAACCTTAGTGCATGTTTAATATGTATACAAAATGTACATATGTGAAAAGCTGGCAGAGGTGGAGAATTTACCTCTCAGGGAATGATCCTAACACATTTAAGGAGTCTTGCACATTCCATATCCCGTTCACTCTAATAACTGAAACTTTTTTTTTTCATTTGTGTAAGTGTGTATATTTAAAAGACAACTGTGGCAACCTTAACGTCCCCGCCTATAGCACTATCAGTGACTTACACAATGGCTTCCTTAGGGTTCAATTTGCACTTTGTTTCCAAGTAGGAACTTCTCCCCTCTGAACAACTTCCAGTATATCTTCTGGGTACCATTTCCACTGAACTCTCTTTACACATCTGAAATCATTGTAAAATGACAACAATCTTGAATTTATTTAGAAAATTGGTTTCATTTTGGTTTTTATTCTTTCTGCAGTTAAATATTGTAAAAATTTGAATTCATCATCTTTGCATTCCAGGGAATGGAATGAGTAGGCTTCTGGAAGGCATAGACTTTGTCACAAAGGAGCTGATAAACACTCTAGGTTGTAATCCATCTCAGTAGGGATATTCACAACCTTTGGTGAATACCATCAAGACACTAATGTGATTTCTTAAAACAATGTGGGGAGACATTGGGCTTCAGTGAACTTGTATTTCTTCTTCCATGTTCTCTCTGGAACTTTACACTAACAGTAAGGGGAAGACCTGGGCATCCCTTTCAGATATCTCAAATTCTCACTTCTTGTTTCTTCCGCTAAATATTGTGAACTGAAATGGATGCATTTGTTTGATCACCAGTTATCCATCACTGGAATTGTATCAAAACATACTTGCAATTTGTATGTTACAGACATTTCTAAACTTTCTCACGTTTTTGTAGGAAAGTTAAGATACAGGCTTAAGATTCAATAAATCGTTTTCCAGATCTTCCAGAGTGATGTGACCGTTTCCAGATTGTTTAACATTCTTGTGCCTTTGTCTCTGCATCTGTAGAATCAATTACCACCCATGGAGATGTCCTGAAACTTCGTTTATTAAGATTTATAAATCATGATCTGTATGATGGAAGTGAAAAATTTATTCTATATTAGTATTTTTACGGGGAGTATAAGACAGTTCCCAGTAATTCTGATGTTTTTGTTATCTATTTGTGTAAAAGTTAAGTACTTTTTTGTTTAAACGGATGTTCTTTGCTCTCTTCTGTGTAGACTGAATGCATGGAGGAGTTCCTTTTGGGAAAAAGAAAAAAAAAAGATTTAACTAACGTGTAACAGGAATATACTTATAAACAAGGGTATTTTTGTACTCCAGTTTGATTCATCAAAACTTTTTTTCAAATGACAAAGGATTTTCTTAGCCCTTTTTTGTCTCCCCATGTATTAATTTGGGGAAAATATGTAACTGGACGTAGTAACTTTGAAAACCTAATTCTCCTAGCATAGGCAGAGTGTGTACATTACCTATAGGAACAACTGTCCCTGTAATTTTGAAGTAGTAATAATACAGTAAAAAACTCTTGGCTCTAGGAAAGTAATATACTACTTTCTGCCTTGGAATAAGGTAATATTGTGGTAATAAAGGTATTAATTCTTGCACAAAATTGGAACTTGTTCTGGATTTTCCCTGGAAAATAAATCTCTATTTCTGTGGTCATGTTAATATGACCTTTAACATAACAATATGTTTCTCTTGGTTTTAATTCACAGACCATTCCTGTAGTGGTAAGTCCTTCTGCTGGGACAGTAGCAATGAGAACTGGAGTTCAGTATGTTCAGACCACAATGCCAGTCCAAGTACGAAGAGTCTAACTGCTAACAAGAAGTCCATACAATTGTTGGAAAAAATAAATCTAATAGAGATGTGAAAAATAAACACAGTTCTTTGGATTAACCTCAAAGGTTCAGACTTTAGCTTTGTATATGTGTACAAAGCATTAACTACACTACATTAATGTAAAGCATTAGCGCTGGCTTAGAAAAGCTGAGGACAGGTAAGATCCATGTTAAATCTATGCTTCTTTTGTAAATAATGTACAATTTGTGGATGTCATTAAAGTTAGAGTACCATCTCCTTTTTATATTTGTATTGACTTTAACTTATAAAGAGTGTTTGAAGTTGGAAAAGAAAGGTTTAAAATAGCCTTATCACAAGCTAACACTGAAAACTGGTCTCAGAAAATTGCAGTTATGCATCAAATAATATAATCAGGAGAATCTGAACAACTTGATTTGCATTGGGATTGAAAATAATTTCTGCACTTTGAAACTCTTGTAGAATTTCTTGTTGAGCAACCAAATGACGAAGGGTATCTTTTTTTCTGTTAATTGTATTAGGCGAATTACAACATTTCCAATCTGTGGACCTGAAATACATATTTACATTGCTTTTTACAGTGACCAGACTGTTAAAATTGTTTACAAGAGACAAATTAAAATTTCAGCCTAATATCAGGAAAGTTCGAAAGTGTAATACCAGCTGGTTGGTGGCATTATTTCTTATCGCTAATATCAAAGATGAGAGGGGGTTTTGGTTTTCCTGTGCTTCACAGTTCAGTTTTATTTTCTTCTTCCTCTTCTTCTTCTTTCTTTTTAATCCTCTAAAAAGGATTTTGAAAAGCTTTTCAAATGGAACAAGAGCTAGGTGTGGAGAAAAACATGGATCAGGAAACATGGGCAAAGGACTTTTGATGCTGGGCCAGAGCATGTATTATTTATATGATGGAATTTATGTTTTTATGTAAGCATGAAACAGTACAGTATGAGAGAAAGTAACCCATGAAAATGCTGTCTGTTACACTTATACTGTAGTACCATTTTGTATGTTGTGTAAAACGAAAGCATTGAACAAAGCAAAGGTGATGTATGTATATGAGAAAATTAATTGTATGATATCATTCCAGTACATTCTGTTGTACATTTTAGTCATGTTGATTTCTCCCATTGTTTATAAAAGAATGCGGTTTGTACAGTCTCCAGCTAGTACCCATATTAGAGGGAAAAAAGTATTAGAAGAAAAAAGCGAGAACAGAATTATTCGTGAATTGCAGTTGTGTCAAAAATAGCCTAGCTGGCCTTATTTGTGAAGCATAATTGCTTTTAGCATATGGAAGTATTTTTTCACATTTTCTTTGTATAAAATTTGTATTAAACTTAAATATCTTTTTTGAAAATTGTGTTTCTTTGTGACTAAGACAGGTGACACGCGATATGCTTTGGGTTTCTCCAATTTTTCAAGAAACTTCACACTTTTTTATTAAACAGTTTTAGAAAAATGTTTTGTGTTCCTGAATTTCCAGTTCCATTCAGTCTGGATGAATGCTCGTTTCTGCACAGTCTCCAGATCATAGCTAATTTTGCTTATGTTGGGATTTTCTGCCTCAGAAATGTGGGACCTTTGAATCCAAGCCTGTCAGATTTGAGAAAAAACAAAGCAGTGTTGGCAGTCTGTAAGTAACAAGCCACGTATGTATAAAACTCACTAGCATCTCATTTTAATAGCAGCTAAGGTCCAGTGCTTGTTGTGTAACATTTATTCGTCTGTTGCATTGGGGTTGGACACAAAGGATTGATACGCATAGCTCGTTAGGTATGTTTGTGAGTTGAGGTGGGGACTTCCATGACAAGTCCTGCTGTAGTCCTCTGCCAGGGCATGAACTAGAGCAAGACTGCTACGTGCCTCTGTTAAAAGAACCAGAGGGAGCTGAAATAGCTCATTATAAAATCTTACTACGACTATTCTTTTAAAGTTCCTACTCCTGTAGGTATTTTGTTACCTGCATTTATAAAATCAAACAATGTTCCCAGTGCTCCCGTTTAAAGAAAAGCACAAATCTTGCAAGCTTGAAATGATGTTTTGGCCTGCCCCGTGTAGTTTGAATGTTGGATTAATAATGTTGGAATCTCTGAAGCCTCTACTTCAGTGATCATTGTTATGATTTATTTTTATTTTAATGGGCATTTCTTTTTTCCCTAAGAGATGCTTTCTTTCCTCATATGGGATAATAGGTGACAAAATCCCAGTGAGGACTTGTTATCAGGCCAGGGTGTCAAGGTGTTATCTCAGATGTTCTGGTGACTAGTGTCCTCCCCCCATTTTAGCTGGTTATGGGATGAAGTTCAGTTTTCTGAAGATTTTATCTAAAGTGAGGGAAGAACACATCTCTGGCTTGGACATACCAGAGGAGGTGACATTGATGTGATACGAATTTAAAAGATTGGCTGTAACTTTATTTAATATAAATTCAAATGCCATGACTGGGCTTAAGCTGCATTTATCCCTTGTGTATAGAGTACCTCCTACCCTATGGAGCGTCTCTCTTACTTAGGAGCCAAGCTTGGGAAAGATTAGTGGGCTGGGTCTGCAACTTTAACTTTTCTGACTGTTTATCTGTTGCAGAACCTGACTCAGTCCTGGCCTGAAGACAGCCAGACTCCTTAGTTTGGAGTCTGGAGGGGCTGCCCTTGGGTTGTCTGGCTGCAGAGGGCAATGCCAGTGATTAGGTGTTGAGTTGCTGGGGGCAAGGAGTAGTGTAAATAATGGGAAGCCTTTCTGGCCATATACCATTTTGGGACAACTTGTCTTCACTGTTCAGCTACAGGCAATGGATATGCCTCAGGTTTTCCATTTTGTATTATAACCTACTAGGAGGCGTGGGCATATTACTACTGATTCCTCTACTTTTGTGGAGAAAATTAACTTTTCTTAGTTTGAACTTAGAAGTCTCTATACTCTGTTCTTGCATTATCTCTTGGGCCTTCAGCTGGAGGAAGAGATGGACACTGGTGTTCCTTATCTGGGCCAGTCATCTCCAAAGCTTTACCAAGAGATGGCGATGTGTTCCTACCTTTACTGCACCTTCAGGAACCCTGCACTGGTCAGAACATGCTAATACAGCATTCAGGCTGCTCTGAGGTTTTGCTTTAGTCCCCCAGATGGTATGATGTGGATGGAGTTTACCATAGCAAAGTTTCCTAATACAAGCCTGATGTTAGTATATGGGTGTGACGAGCAGACAGATGAAGCTGAATCAATGCCATGCAGCTGTAACTGCTGCGGTGGCAACAGCCCGGCTCTGGCAGCTCTGGCTGGAGAAGGGGGAGCTTTGTGGGCTGGCTAAGAATGTAGAGTTTAAGAATTTGCCATCAGTTGTGCTGTCACCTTCTTGTGCTGATGCTTGGTGAATTAGGTTTTCAGGGCTTAAATCATGGAAAAGTGGTTATAGAGCAGAGAAACATGGAGCAAACAACAGCAACACAGCCCTTCTAGAGCCAAAGGCTCCAAGTTTCTCATCCTCTTCAGTACTGATGTCTCAGTTCAGAAGGGGTGCTATAGGCTCTGCTAGTCATGCTCAGTCTAAGCTAATCTATAACCAACTGAAGTTCGTTACGGAGAGGTGGAGCCATGCCACCAAAGTCTGTCTGAATAACCCTTTCTTTGTGTGAATGACAGAGGATAGTTTTTAAAAACAATTGTGCAGTTGCACCTTAATTGAAGGTATTAAAAAACCTCACTAAACCAAGATTTTGTTAAGCAGCTTTTTAAGATTTTGTCTAGAGGAGGCTTATAGCGGAGCCCAGCTGCCATCATGTGGAAAAACGCGAGAACTGCAAGGAAAAAAAAGTACAGGAAATTGGCAAAGTAATTACGTGTTCTTCCATCCCCAATAACGAGGTACATTTTTGCAACAACTTTCGTTACAGTTTTTTGGTTATTTGACAAAATGCTATTTTGTTATTGCATCTGAATTATTCAAAGCTTGGCAAGGCCCAAGTGTGATTTTTGGCAGAGCTGTTTTTAGAAATGGTTCAAATCCAAGTTCTGTTTCAACTAAATAACCGAAAGTTTTAAGACAAAGAGACCTAAGAAGATAGCATCCTTTCCTGCCTGCCATCTCAGTGTTATTTTTGGTTGGTAAGAGCTATTTGCTTTGTGTTACACTCCACAAAACGAATGACTTGCTAGAAGTGGCAGTTGAGAGCAGATGGGTGGGGAGACCCTAAGGATAAAGTTGGGGGGGGGGAGAGGGGGGGGGGAGGGGAAGGGAAGGAAATATTTTGTTTCGGTCCTTCACCTGAAGAGGATGGAGGGGAGAAAGGTATGTGGTGTGCATCAGTCCCTGCAAAACACATTAGGCTTTTGCAAAAGGAGTACATTATGTGAGTGCAGTTTGGCAAGTCATTCTGTATATGCTCCAAGAATGAATGAGTACTGCTCATCAGAGAGCTAGCAAATGTACCTGAGCTTTAAGCCAGGCAAAAGCCCAGGCAGAACTGAAATTTGACATGATGAGCAAAAGGTGCTCTTAGAAAATGGAGCAACAATAGCAAATCTATTAAATTCCTCTCTGAGGCAGCACTTGCAGGGACTAGAGGTGAAGGGAAAAGCAACCGTGCCCAGAAAGCCTGTTTACTTTCACTGTCTGCTGGGAGAATTCCTTGATACTCGATTCCCAATGACAGCATAGGTCATGAATCTGTCTTCAAGTCTGATCTTTGTCGTGATTGCAACTTTTCCATTGCGTGTGTCGCTTTTTGTGTTACTTCTCATTTTAAGTGTTCCGTATGTTTGGTGTTTTCAGGACAAAAGGACTTCACAACTCAATTTGCTGTGGCCTTTTGCTCATTTTTCAACAATATAAGTATCTGAAACTTGGGAAAATAATCTCCAGGTTTCATTCTACTTATAGTTTTATATATTGAAATAAGCCTGTTAAAATTAAACGGATATCTTCTTTAGAGTCCTGGCATGCAAGAAAACCTTACGGTGAAAAGTGGAAGAGAAAGGATACTATGAATTATTGTGGTCTGTTTCTGCACAGTACCTTGTAAGTCTGCTGAATAAATAGCATTAGATACGAAGTTCTGGTCATGCAGAAGTTAACTGAAGTTTCAGGGATAAAACCTTGGCCCTGATGAAGCCCACACACAGTATGTTACCTAAGAATAACTACAGTAAGTGAGGAAGGTCCTTACCTGACAGAGAAGAGATGATCAAGAAACACCAGAAGAGAAGGAAAAGGTAACACAGCAACATGAAACACTTCTAGGAAAAGCAAGAATTGCTCTGGCTTTTAGAAGCTGCTTTTAAGAGCCAAGTGATAATGTATCTGTATGAATTTATCTCCCAGTCACTGCAGTCTAAAGTGCCTGCAGCAGACCATCAGCACTTGTGTTGCTCTTACAGCAATAGATTAGATACATACTTACTGTAAGTCAGCATTTGAAACTCCATCCTTTGTAAGAAGTATGTAACAGGTGAATTACTGCCCTTAATTTCATAATAGAATAATTCAATGATAAACTTGGTCAGAGTTTTCTCCCGTATTTGAGAAGTTTCTGGCCAAAATAGGCAACCCAAATTATGCAAGTTTTTCGTTCATTGCTTTGGGAAATTATTGAAAATGCAAACAGTAAACATGCTGTGAGGCTGTAATAGTGTAGAAAATACGTTTAAAATGCTGTAAAATATTTTAAAAATGGTTTCCAGTGCATGTCTTTGCAATTAAATTATTTTGTCTTTTATAATAGATTGGTCTGGCCACGTTGGGGGTTGGGGAGGCGGTGTTGGAACCACAAAACCTGCAGCTGCTCCTGAGGAAAAATGAGAGTTTCTTTTCTCTCCTTGATCATAACTCTACCAAATCAACAGGAAGGTGGGAAGGTGCTTTACCATTACTGGTGTGGGGTTTTTTGTTTTGTTTTTATTTTTAGCACTTGTTCATTGTGCTGATAGGAACAGATTGAAATGGAGGCAGTGTAGGTGGCTTTGGTAATTCATCACAAGGCTGCTGCTCTGATCAGCAGGAGTTACCAGCTATTTTGGTGATACTGCCCCATGTGGGTGCTTAGAGTGGAAGGCTTATATATTCCCACGTAACCCTTAGCTTTGCTCTATTTTGCAATGCCTGCTGTCTCTGAGAAAATGGCTTGATTTTTCTTTCATCCTTCTGGCAAAGGGTCTGATGTAGCTCTTTTGCTTTGCTACAGCAGAACAGGAATTCAGGGGTTTTTAGGGGTTCACGACATGGTTTGAGGTGTAGGTTGTTAGTCCTTCTAGTATTGGCATTTTAAGTCCCAGGTTTTTCAGACATCAAATACACGTGTCTGGGAGCCAAGTGGTACCAGAGGATCACACCAGAAAGGAAATCTTCACTCCGGCTCCCAAGTGAGACTCTGCTTCCTTTATAAAAGGTTAGGAAACCAGTTGAGATTATGGCATACAAAGGGTCTGATTATGACATTATGGGAATATTAGCAATCAGTAATTGGTAGCTTAAAAAAGCTGTTTTCTTCTGCAGCATTGTATTCATATGTCATCTATTTAACTATGAGGGAATGATAGTGCAGAGGATGTGATGAATATGACATGCCAGTTTAGAGTTTTTTTTTTTTTTTTCCTTGTTTGGAAAAGTATTTTGGTCAGTGTTGGAGAGGAGCTGTGACAGCAGCTACTGCACCCTCATACCTACAGTCCTATTCAAGACTCCAACCAGTGTTATCTCACCAGATATGTGTTTCACACCCCCTTTTCTACTTAGGTTCCAACAAGTTTGAATTAGAGGTTCAGAAGTGTACTAACATACTGCCACTTTGTGTATTGTTCTGCCATTTTTTGGCAGAATTTGGTATCGGCCATCTTTTTAATAATGGTACTAACATGATTGGTTTGGTTTGTTCACCTTGGATTCAGCTATACTGCTACTTATTTGAGAATGTTGTCACATCATAGCTGTACTCTGACCTGGTTAATGATGTGACTGAGAAAAGATTTTATGCTGTAACTCTGTGCAAATGCACTGAAACAGTTGAAAATAGTAAGCCCTGTGTTTGTGTTCACGAGTAACAAGATGTTACAGATACATTGAAACACAGGTGAAAAGGCTGAGCAAAGCCCCTGTATGTATGGGGCATGCACGTGTTCCCAGGCCTGATGTATGTTCACAAATAAAAAGCTGTTACAGATACCTTCTTCCAGCCATCCGATTCCCTGGAACAGTAAATCTTCATGGTCTGGCTCTAGTGAGAGATGAATACCTGCTACTGTGACTAGAAGGAAACACTGTGCCAAGTCTGACAAACAAGTGTTCCTAAAGCTGGTGTACATCACCCTCATCAGCTCTGTTATCTGTGGGTAAGTAAAAATCATTAGCTGGGAGGATATACAGAGAAACAGTAATATAGTAAGTGGAGCACCAGCAGGCACTAACAGAGAACAAAATGCTGCCAAGAACTTTGGAGGCAGAAACAACAGAGTTTGAGAATCTTTGAATACACTCAGAAAGCAAAATCTTCTAAGAAGCCTTGCGGGCTGGGTGGGAATCACTCTTGACTCAAATAAGGCAGGTGTTAGATTTGGAGTATCAAGCAAGAGCAATTAGCTGATTGACAGGGTGTTAAAAGCTGAAGTTTTGCTTTCTTAGGAGTCTGCTATCCCTGGCATTTGTTCCTCTTTCAGAAGTTTTATTCATAGATGTGCTTATCTTGCAAGTATCTGTCAGTTCTCCAGTTTGATTTCTTTGACTTGTGATAAAACTTCCTACCTGTGACACTCATACACAGCTGGAAAACCTTGAGGGAAAAATTCTACCAGTTGCCTCTCAAGAGACCCTGGGACAAGCAATGCCTCTGCTAGAAAAATCACATTTTGTTTTCTGTTGTACTCAGCCCAGAGACCAGCTCTTTGCAAATGCCTCCAAAGCATGTACTCACAGGATGGTTTCATTCATGCCTGCTGTTGATAAGTATGGCTAACATATTTTAAAACTGCTGCATGGCTGCAACATTTAGAGCCCAAGACTTAGATAGGGTTCTCTGTTTGAGTCCTGTAGAAAATCCCCTCTCAAATCTAGCGATGAGTCCGTTTCTTGTGGTAAAACTATTTTAACATCAGGAGTGTCACTCAGGCTTGTGTAGCACTTATGTAGCACTTGTGTAATGCTTGTAATTTGTGCAATGCTTGCATGTTTGATCTTGTTTCACACATGATAGATAAGGGGATTATATTACTTAATGCATTGCTCTAACACCTTGTTCCAGTGAGGCTGTGATCCTTGTGAGGTTATTTGGTGCAAGCAAGAAAGAGCAGTTTTGAAAGTGAATCAGAGATTCATCCAAACCCAGAGAACTGCAATATTTGACAGCAAGAATTAACTGCCAGTTCAGCAGAAATCCTAAAGCTGAAGCTTACTTGTAGATGCATTTATTTACATAAAAATAAATATGCACAGCTGCAATATTTGCTTGCCCTGTATCTTCCTCTGCAAGAAAAGTTGGATTTGCTGACCATCTGTGTTCTCTTCCAGTGGACACAGCCACTGACTGTCTTCACTCTTTGCACCAACAGACAGAATAGTTGGCTACAGACTGCGTTTTGCCTCTGAGGGGCTGTGTTCAGAGTCCTCCTAATCCAACCCCACCTTGAAAGGAGGAGTATGTATTCTACATATACTCCTAGGTCCAAGAGCGGCTGGAGAGAAAAGGCAGGTAATCTAGTCCCCCAAAATGTAAACATTTTTTTATTTAATGCCTTTCACTCATCACAAGGTACTTTTTCCCCACCCCCAACCCCCCAAACCAAGATGGCAGCATAAGGCACCGTGTAGACACATGCACAGTCCACATACCATCCATGTAAGATTTAAAAACACAGCTATAGTTCTTACCAACAGTCCCATGTGTCCTTATTGTTACTGTACACAACATGATTTTCCCCAGCGACTGTCCTGGAGAAATGAACTCTTAATTTAGAATAGCAGGACTCTCCCCACCCACACCCACCCCACCCCAAAAAGCCAGATTAAAAACACAGGTACAGAGCTTAATACCAGAGTAATGAGATTAGTTCATAAATTAAAAAATACAAACAAAAAATCAACAGTTTCACTCTTATTTTCAGAAGGTCCCATGTGATATGATGTACTACGCACAGAGCATGCTCACAGACTCTTTACTATGTCCTCTTCCCCTTTTAAAAGAAAACTGACAAGTAGACCCAAGACTTCTAGTGTTTGTTGTTGATGGCAAACAGGCAGTTACAGCTCTGTGCATCCGGCTTAAGCGTGTAACTGCAGGATTCCTCAGAGTTATCTGAAGGCTTTTCCTCTGTTCAAAGGAAGAGGGACTTGATACAATGTTCTTTGGCTGCAAGTTCTTAGAGGCTTCCACTGAAAGGGTTCTCCTTCAAAAAAAGAAAAACTGCAGTTGCTGTGGGATTTTTTTGTTTAATAAGAAAATGCTGAGGAATAGGCGGAACCGATGTAATAGTTTGAGTGAAGCCCTCACAGTGCTAAGATGTTGGGGTCTGCTACAAATATTCAAGTTCCAAGGCGTGCCGAAGAGCTTCCAGGTCAGCATGACAAGAGATTCTCCAGAATGGCATGTTGTGCTAGAGTGAAACCAAAAGAGGGTTTTTTTGTTTTGTTTTGTTTTGGTTGTTGTTGTTGGTTAATACTGAGATGAAAATAAATTTCTTAATTTGCACCCTCAGGAACAGAGCTTTATACTCGGGCCACTGGGTTGTCATGGTGTCACAGGCAAGGAGGCTCATCTTAGAGAGAAAGGAAGGGAGAAGGGAGTTTCTATTTGCTGATGCATTTCTCCTGTGCAGAGAGGAAGGAAAGATCTGCCATAATTTGTGAGTGTCCTGCTTCAGGGATGATGGAGGATGTGGGCAGACTTTCTGTATGTACTAGCCACTAAACTTTACCCTCCTATTTTTTGGGGGGGGATTAATTAAGGAAGTTTCTAGAATTTCAGTACTCTTAGAAACAATTTTCTTGCCACTTAGTGATGTTTGCCTATAGTAACAAGCTGTAGAGGAATCAAACTCTCCAGAAAGCATTGTAATCCTATCCTGTAACACAAGGTTCAAAGTTATTCTGTTTGCTGCAAGTGAAAGCCAGTGCATCACTGGCTTACTTACTTAGTCAAATAAACAATATATTTATCACAAAATGAAGTTATTTAAACTTACAAAAGTGTAATACCATACAGAGACAAAATGCTTTCTAACAATTAACTCCCTTTCCAAATTAACTGGAACAATAGGTCATGCTGCATTTCCTGGAAAGGTAGGAACTGGTATCATTGGTCAGATCAATTGTTCATTTAGTGTAACACTGCTGCCCCAGAGAAAGGTGCTATAGGTTTATATGACAATCTGTCCTCAACAAAGTCTCCCAATTCTCATTTTTGAGACACTATCATATGTACTTCTCCTGCCTCCCTGTTCTTCAATTCATATTGTGATAAATCTGAGGTCATGTATACAAATGTCCAAGTTCTAACCAGTCATGCCACTTCATATCCTAGCATCTGGACAAGTCAGCTATCTGTGACCTACTATTAGCTTCTTTATGATATCGAGATCATCTGCTGAGAATTGTGAATGTACTGTAGGAAAACAAAACATCTCTGAAAGAGGACAAGGTTCCAGCTTTTTGTAAGTGCTGTGAAACAAGGGAGATTCAATTAAACAAGGGACCTGAGATGGAAACTGTAATCTGGTAAGGTATAAATGGTACTATCAAAGTCCAGTGCTAACAACATAGCTCCGTAAAGATTAGCAGTAGCTGCAATTGCTGTGGCCACTTTTTATGTGAAAATATCAAAATAATTAGAACTTGCTTTTAAATGTTAAAATCAACTCTTCTAGGTATGTTCTGGTCAGCCTGTGGTTTGAGCTGCATTTGTTTCTTATCCAAAACAATTCAAACAATTTTACTTTAGATCAAAGATACACAGCTTGTACTTGCACTTAGATTTTATGGTAAGATTGTGGTTTTCTTAGCTTCCTCCCAAAATACAGGTTTCTGTACAGTCAGTAGGAATTATGCACTAACAAAGCATTAATTGACAAAGTTTATTCCCTTTCTAGTGTGAGAATAATTTCTGAATTTATCACTGTAAACATACTGTTTCTGAATAAGTAGCGTAAACAAAGCCTTAAAAAAGAGATGATGCTGATGAAGGGAGAAGATCCTTTTCCAAGTCTACCTACCTGTATAAAAAAAAAAAACTCCAGTGTTTCCAGGTGTTTATTTTACAGAGTGTCTATTGACACTCATCTAATGTTTAAATACAACTCAAGTTTCCCTCTGGTATGTTGCCTATCAGTAAACAAATGCTTCCTTCAAGCTATTCATCAGTGTGTGTAGAGACAGCAAGCAAACACAGACCTCTGAAGTGACTGGAATCCATTGCTCTGCAATTTCACTTTAAGGGGAAGAGTTACTTCCTTCTCCCTTCCCTTCCCCTGGTTATTATTAAACCCCTCCCATTAAATTATCTACTTTTCCTTCTTTAAAGGGAAGAAAACTTGGCCTCCCAGCCTCTCCTGCTGCTCAGCATTTACAGATTTATCACTCATCAGACAGGTGAAGAAAAATGACCCACTAAAAAAAGGAGATATTATCAGTGCTGTCGGCAAAACAGTGAAAGGCTCTTTGCCTGCCCTCTCTCCCCAGTTTTTTTTTTTTTGTATAGAGCTCAGGTGTGTAGAAGCCTTGACTAATGATTGTCATCAATCAAAGGAGGTGACAGCCCAGCAAAGAATGTGCTCTGCTAATGGGAGAGCTGCTTAGGCCAGGAAACACAAGCAAGAGGACTCTTGAAATCCTGCCTATATGAGCCCGCTGAACCTTCCCACATCTTCATACTGCCAGGGAGCCTGGTGGCCTTTGATGCAGTCATGTTCACTGACCCACTACCTTTGAAGTATGGCACTGGGCTGTCAAAAGCAGCAGGCTATTATCACTTCATTCCCAGTCATGCATTCTGGACTCATCTCTGAGGATGCCTTAACCCTTCATGAACTAGAGGACCCTCTGCAAATTTGAGCAGTTTTCAAAGGGGTAGGATTTGTTGTTTTATTAGCAAGGCAAAATAAAATAGGAAATGAAAACTGTGGCACTTCAATTCTCATGTCGTACAATTTAGTTGATATATGTGACTACTTTCTGTCTTCAGTTGTTCCTCTCCATATCTTGCTACCACTCTTGTGTTTCTCTGATACACTGACATTATTTATGCGTGGCAGAAAGTACTCCCTGCTGTAACTTTAAATCACATTTTTTCCTCGTAAATCATTGTAACCAGAACATGGGCTTTGGTCTTCTTAAATTTTGCTTGTACTTCCTCCGACCTCCCCCCAGCTTCTCTCCTCTTACAGCCTACTGAAAACAAAGAAGCTTCAACTGGTCCCTGAAACTTCAATTCCTGTTTCAAATGGCTGTAGAACTCAATTGGATGCAAGGGTTAGTCCATTTAATTATTTCTATGTCTACCTATGCCAGTGGGCCAAATACATTCATCAAACATGAAATGTTACAAACTGTGGGCTTATCATTCCTGACCATACTGCTGTCAGAGTTTTTGTTCTACTCCAAATTCAGTATACCTTCCCAATTTCATTTGGCTTGTGAAATTAATCACATTGATCAATAAATCATTAATATAGGCAGCAGCTCAGTACTAGTCCTTTTGGTAGTTACTGTAATGATGTTATGCCCTATGACCTCACTGAGTCATAAATAGAGGTGTGCATACATACATGTTCTAATAGACCATTCAAAACTAATTCCAAGAATTTGGACTTCACAAAACAAAAATAACAACAACAACAAAACAGCTATAGATCAGAAATTCACCCTGCTTGCTCATCTGAGATCACACACTGGAGTTTTCCTTTTCTTGTGTTTAAAGCCATCTTTATTAAGCAAGAATGATTCCTGGAACACATGACAGAGCAACTACCTGAAAAATTTCACTAACTGCCAAGGTGGAGGGAGAATTTACAGTATGAAATTGCTCACATGGTTGCTAAGCACTTTGCATATTAAGAAATTAGACCAATTCTGAACTGTTTCAAATGGAGGGAGCTTCATTAAATGCTTACGTAAAGAAAGAGCCATTGAAATGAAAATGTGGAAGAATCCAGGATGGCATCCACAAACTGTACCTTTTTTGCTCCCTGTTCCTCTTCAACACCATCTCCTATTACAATGTACACGGCTTTCCTTCCAAACCTTTGCATTATTCTTTCAAAACAGCTTTCTTTCCCTGAGAAACAGAAGAGAAGATGCATATTTTATCTGTACACATACAGCAAGTAGGGCTGACATTCACGTACTGGAACTGAAGTTGGAACCTAATTGAACTTGCTGCATTCCTCATTTTCTTTAGAAATTAGAACCCAACTTAATCTTCATCTGAGATGGATTCTTTCCGTGTCACGAAAGCTACTAGCACTTTCTTTATCAGCTGAAGACTTCTAAGTGCTGCAAGTTTTCTGTAAGCTTTGTGACTCTGATGAACTGCTTAGACTGGCCATTGGTAGAATGATACAATGCTCATCATTTTCAGTTTTGAGAGCCCTCTTCTGTTTGTTCATAAAAAAGCAAACCTCAAAAGTTCAAACACTTATACCAAAAGGGACAGAAAACAAAGCAAAAAAACCTCCAAGCCAACCCTATCAATATTTATTACTCTCACAGCTTCATAAAACTCATTCAGCACACTTGACTCCAGCAAGAGCAACAGGATCCAAACAGTGATCCAAAAGTGTTTCTGTAACAGGTCCAGCCAGACTGCCTTCCTTCTAGCTGGGTGCAGTTGAAGACCCGACATGCTGTAGATGCTCCACAGGGTGGATATTTTTCAGACTTATTCCCCCACAGAGATGCTTGGGAAGACTTAATTTTTTGTAGTCTGTACTAGCTTAAGTGTGGGCAGTCAGGATGCAAATCACAGATGTGTAAACATGGAGCTAGAATGAAAGTTCACACGTTGCTTGTTGCAATCAGGTTGGGTGGATGTGCCTGACTTAGGGACAAAAATCCAATCTATCTTTGGTGAGGCCTAAGTTACTTTGCTCTTACCTGTTTTTGTTGCACTGTAAATGTTTTCAATGGGGAAGACAGTGCCCAGGCCATAGAGAAGAACTTTTGCAAGAGCTGGTATAAGCTGAGTTGTGGTGACCAACACATTCACACAGTTAGGCCTAGAAAACAAAAGTTAGTAGAAATGGCAATACATGTTTCTCTCTTTTACTCTAAACTGAAAGATGGCAGGAAGCAAACCTTTCTTGCGATTTGAAGTTCCCCAGCCAAGGGGAATTATGGAGCTAGAGGGATTATGTAGCTAGAGGCAGGTAATCTTAGTACTGGTATTGTCTCTTTAGCAATTTAATAGAATGAAAAAAAATATAAATCAGCAGCAGTGATGCAGCCTTACTGCACGCATGCCAGGATCTATTTTGGAGGAATTTAAACACTATCTAGGTAATGGCCGTGCTTTCGTTCTTTGAGTGAACGTGTTCAGGGATAGAAGGGCCCTTTCCTTCTCTCATAAATCTGTGCACAGGAAAAGTGTACTGCAGATGAGGCAGTCATGGAAAGGCAAGAAATAAGGGCTGGTTTTTCTTTTGCTCAGTTCATCATCTCAAGCTAACCCCAACAAGTCTGACAAACATGTGCAGACAGGCCTCCCACAAGTTTGGCCAGCAAAGTCCTATAAATGTGTCTCAATTTGTTTAGAGGGGGAAAAAAAGGGAAGCAAAGGAGATCCTGGATCAAGCCTGTAGGCAATTCTTTAAGCTGTTCTTACCGGGAATGTATCAAATTCAGCGCCTTCAGAGCATGTGTGAGCCAGAGATCAGTCAGCGCTTCAAGTTCTGCTCTTAACTGCAGCCAGGTTTCCCTCTTAGGAGCTCCTATTAAACCTGTAGGCAGGGAAAGCATCTTTGCAGAAGCACAAAAAGAGAGCTGCGTGGCTTTGCATGTAGTATGCCAAAGGCCTCCTGGCTGTGTTCTGAATCCTGTCTCTCCTAGTGCCCTTCTCTTGGCCCCGGTGCAGGCTGCTCCCCTTTGCCCAAGGCCACGTCACTGCAAGGTTCTGCCCTGAGGTCCATAAGCCCAGACTGCAACACACGCCTGTGCTACTAGAGCTCAGCTTCCTTCCTCTCTGAGGGAGCGGTATCAGTCACCCGCAGTCTGCAGGACCGCATTATCTTGGAGTTAACACAGAGCTCATACGGGAAATGAGCAAGAGGACAAAGTACAGGGGCTGATGTCCTGAGCTGAGAGGCAGCTGGAGCCAGGAAGGTTTTGTTTTTTTTTCCTCCTGAAAAAGCCATGCACCATTTCTAGTAAATGTGGGAGGGTATTCCTCCAACAAAACAACAACAATAAAAAGTCTGTGTTTTACCAATTCTTAGTTTTACTTCTTTCTTGTCACAGACCTGTCATTGAAGTTCTAAAAGAGAATCAGAGCAACCTACTGGAAGAACTGCCTGAAACCAGCTGAGATGAAAGATCCCAGGGCATCCTGATATCTGGTGGTATTGCTTTAGGGGAGTTAAAAGCAAGTAGTTATGTTTTCAGATAGAAATCAGCCCTGTGTTCTTCTGTGGGGAAAAAAAAAAAAAGCCTATTTAGTTTTGAACTGTTTGCTTGCTTAGTAGACATTTTGGAAAATTTGAGGTTGTTCTCTGGCCAGAGTAATGATAAAATAAAGCCCATGCTCGGACTTCAGTCCTTCTCCAACTGTTAAACCAAGTATTGTAGCATATCTCCTAAAAATCTCACACTGAATCCTCATTTAAGAATGACTGCTGAAACACTTGCTCAGCTCAGTGTAAAATATTCTTATCACAGTGCTCTCTACACCTCCTCTACAGCATGCTTCTAGCAGGGTCAGAAGTATTTGAGATGATGAAAGGCATGCTTGCTGCCTGGCAGTAAATACTCACCCCCGACATTGTTTTTGTAGGTGTTGTACATCTCTTTCACCCGGCGGTAGCGGAATGCTAATTTCCTCATCCAGTCAACTCCCCCGTGAACGCCTGAGCCCAGACATAGATTTGCACTGGCAGTTGAACTGTGAAAGCCATCTGCAGAGAAGTTATACGTGCTGGGAGAAGGAGGAGGGAAGGGGAGAGGTCATTATAATCACAGTCTATACAGTGCCAGCAGGGAGCGGAAACAATTGAAAAGTGATGTGGAGTCAAGTGGCAGCAGAGATGTACACAGCACACGCTGTACAGCTGTGGAGTTCATCCTTGCTGCCTGCTCTCACTCACCCACGTGCCCCAGAAGGGCATGTGCCGCCCTGCCTAATGCTCATTTCCACTGTGTAACTTTTCTGTGTGCAACTAGAACCAAAAGATTTGAAAGGGCATTTGTGGCCTGTTATTTTTCTTTTACTTGAATGATTTATTTCCAGGCTAGGGAATCAGCCTGGTTGCCAGATCCATGATCCCACACAGTCATTAGCCTCATCTCTGAAAACAGTGACAACTAGCACAAATATAAGCAAATGTTCTTACTGTAAACAGTACAGGTTATTTAGCACTTCCTGTAAGTTCTGAGGTTCTCTGGACTACAAAACATCTGACTGTCCTCAGGTCACTGAAAATCCTTACCTGCCTCTCATCCAGGCTGCTAAACTACAGAAATAGTCAAATCTTAAAGAATTTCTCTGGCTGCTTGGCTATATTGTTAAACATGCACTGAACACATTAATCAAGAAAAAAAATAAGAAATTAACTAAATGAGCCTTAAATGCCTGCACTGTGTAAAGCTTTTTAAACAAAAACTGAATGGAAACTTCAAAGCAACTCCAGGGTAATTACCACCATGGGTGGGTGGCAGTTCCACCAGCATTCTAAACTGACAATGTCTTGGAAGGCAGCAAGCCTCTCTTCTTCCAGGTGTTTTTCCCTGTCTTGAGCCTGCATTGATGCACTTCTCTTTGTACTAGTGCAAGCATTTCTTCAGCACTGAGGTGCATCAGATCAGAGAACTGTTCCAGTTAAAAGACAATAGAGCTTAAAAACAAGCAAAGAAGTTGCTTTTCAGCTGGATCAATTCCCTGAGAATATGGCTGGGGGCGGGCTATGGAGCAGCTCACGTTATCCTAAAATGTTTGCTGGATGGCAGTGTCAGGGTGGGTTTCAGAGCTTCAGCAGAAGGCAGACTGGGCTGCAGTTGAAGAGGGCAGCTGCACTCATGGGACACAGTCTGCTGGGTCAGGTCACAGACCCAGCGGAGTCAGACAAACTGAACCAGAGCAAGGGAAGAGACAGAAATGCTCAGTGACACAGACCTAGCGTTCCTTGGCTGCAGCGTGAAGCCAGCTCAGCTTAATGTGCTTCTGGTACCTCACTGGGGCAGTAGCCAGTGCCTCTGCATTCACATCCTGATTTACTACGAAGTAATTTCCCCTTCTTGAGAGCCCTGAGGCCAATTTATTTCAGTATTAGAGCATCCAGATAAGTTTAACATGCTTAACGTATTTCTGTCAGCTTAACTTCATATCCCGCGCAGACAAACCATAAGCATGAGAAGTATTTTTGAAACAACTGAAACCACTTAGGCAGGGGCTTTTCACAGGATTCATGATACACTATTAGCTTACAGCTTTTGTTGTTGTTGTTCACTCAAAGTAAGTGCACTGATTGAGATAAAACCCAAATTATTATTTTAATCAATGCCTGAATATGTATCCAGACTCATCTGCTTACAAGCCACTGGAGCCAAAGGACCAAAATATGCATGTGCCATTTCTGTGCATTACAAAGCACAAACCTTCAGTAAAAAACCTTTTGAGTGTTCTCTACAGAAGGAGAAGGCTCTTCCAGAAGGCTGTTCCACTGTTTTCTATGCTGTTTCTGCACCAATTTCTCATAACAACCATCCACAAAAACACAAACTAAAGTTTTGTAAGAGCTCTGCATATCTTGTTCTTGCACCGATTACAGTGACTGCAAGCAACACTTTGGGAAAGGGAAATGTAATTGTACAAAAATAGTTTTTATGTATATGATTAATGAACTTAAACAGGCAATATTAATAGTTGGTGCAGTTTGGGTGTATGTTTACACCAGTGACAAGGCTGTGGCTTTGGCAAGGTCCACAATCCTTACGAGTAAGCCCATTTATTACAGATTGGGCAGTGGGAAACATTTCAGTCTGGTTTTGAAATGGTTTGGCTACACTTGTGCCAACTGGCTGGCCAAATCATATTGGAAACCAGTGTAGTCCGAGCAAAGTTCAACCTAATTTTAAACATAATTCCTAGAATGGTTCAAAGCTGAGCAAGGTCAGGGCTTGACAGTAGGCACAGGCAGATTAATGTGTGAACAGCAGCTCTGTACTTCTCCTGTGTGTTTAATAACTGCAGACAGAATGGAGCCAGGAAGGGGAGAAGGCACATGGCCGAGGAAGTTTTTTTACAACACTGACCAACCCCCTGCTATTTTCAAACAGCTGGGGACTACCTGGCCTGCAGCTTCCACCCAGAGGTCTCATACCTTAGATCTTGACCATTATCATCTGACGATACATCATCTATGTGGATCTGGTCACAGTCCTGAGAAGCGTATGAAAAAAAATACATCAGTAAGTAAATACTTTGAAAAAACATTTTAAAGAACACTTCATGTAATGAAAAATGACTTTAATGCTAAAGCTAAGAGAAAATCTTACACGTTGCCAATACTGTCTAGTACAGTATAGCCAGCTAATTGTTACAAACAGTATTACACAGCACTTGCACAAATAACTAATTGTATGTGAGACCAGCTGTTATCTAAAGGCACAACAGTTCCTTAATAATACAGTAAGTGAAACTCCTTCCTATGCAGATAGGAGGGAGAGAGAGGGGCTTGTCTTTTAGCCAGGAAGACTGTGTTTTGTAAACGTTGTTATACATGGTAAGGCACAGATTTGGCAGCCTCTCCCACTGTGACAGTACTGCTTTGGACAGAAGGTGTATCCCCACATAACTACAAGGGGAGATCTGGCTCACAGAAATTTCCAGAGACACCTGTCCTGCTGGTGTCTTCCCAGGGCATACTGAGGGGGTTCAGCTTCCTTTGATGTGCAGGGAAGCACTGAAAAAGGCACCCTTTCACAGCCCTGTACCACAGAGTTAAGAAATAATGTGTCAGTGACGAGGAAATCTATGGACAGGAAAATTAACCAGAAGGTATACTTAGAGCTCAGCCTGCATGAAGTACGTACTCGAGATCTTATCTTGCAAAATTCTTCATTGTTTGAAAGATGGAGGCCCTGCCTCAAAAACTTGAGAAATGTTGTTTCTATTGTTCCCTTCCTAGTCTTAACACCATCATTAGAGAGAAAAATCTGTAAGCTTCTCCCTACCGCCTTAATCTCTTTTCTCTATGATCCTTGTAGGTAACGAGAAAACAGAAAGCCTTGAAGCTGGCAAACACTACCCTTTGTTCTGGCTGATTTTCAATAGAAGTAAAAGCACAGTTGATGTAAGGAGACTGAAGTCAGAACAACTACAGCTAACTAAGGTACAGTTATCCTTTACCATGACAGTATTTTATAGACCACACAATCACCTACCTTACATAATTATAGGCTTTATGAATTACTTTAAATTAGCCCATTCAAAAAAGAAAAAATCCCCAAACAAGTAACTAAGCTTGATATCAATGGCAAAATGTCACACATTGTTCCTGCCTATAATCATGACATTTTCTGCAGAACTTGTTTTAGATAATTCTCAAGAAGTCATCCAATTTTATCTTGTTCTTATCTCCTCAATCCTCTTCATCAACATATCACCGAGGTGTATACTCTGTATAACCGGAGCCAAGTAACTGAACTGCAGATTTCTGCTGGCACCTCTCTCTCTTCCACCCACTGTCATTTTTTTAAGCCCCCCTTCCCATAGCTGTTGTGAGCCATGCTGGGATAATATCGATGCAGCCCCACTCCATTTCAGTTGTGTGATGCAGGGCATTAAGTCAAGGGAAAGGTATTTGTGGAGGGATCTGTTTTTCTCATTTGTGAATGAATTGTTCTGTACACTGAAGTGTGACAACAGTAGCTATCACATTTCTGACTTAATAAAATACCATGACACTTGGTGAGACGCTACCTCATAGTCCGCCGGCTGAGCCTATCATGTTACTGGGTAAAACACAGGGAAGCTGGTTAAAGCAAGAATGTGGACCGTGTTTTACTACTTGGTTACGAGACTAATTTTTCATTCTCACAAAATTTCCTTGAGATCTTAGTGAGTGGGGAATCAGGGCAGGATATCTGGGCTGCTGAAAAGAAGGTCCAGATTGTCTGAATGGAAGTCTGCAATGGAAAACCCAGTTTCCACATCTGCTGACTTTTTAAAATGATACTCTAGGATCTCAGAGGTACGTGATCTGTTGCATGTGCAACCTGTAACTGAGTCAAACGTGTAAGACCTAGTCAATCCTCCAAGCTCCTGGAACGGAACTGTTCTTACTGTTGTGACATCTCCAGGCCAGTCAGTGATACACAATCTGCCTCCCGATGGGACCAAACCCTTGAACCCACACAGAAAGGTGCCTGAGCTAGCGCAGCTTTGAAATGGTACCACAGGCTTGGAGAAAGCTTCTGCTGTCTCCTTGTGAAATACAAGCTGGTTCTGAGGATGCATGGAGAAACTCCTTCAGTTACTACCTATGCTCTCTCTGCATATTCTCTAGGTATGGCTCTTGCACATGCAGAAACAGCTTGCAGACACACAGGTTGTCAATTTTTGTATCAGTACTGTGTTAGATAATTTTAAAAAACATCACATGAATTCATTGATCACTTGAGCTTGCATCCCTTGTTAAGGTGGGGATAGGGGGTTAACAGTTCCCAGACCAGGAAACCTCCAGGGACAGCTCTGAAAGGCAATAACCTGTAAACACACTAATCCCCTTGTTTGCTAATTCCTCATCCCCTTGTCGGTCCTGCTGTCCTTCACACCTTTTTCTAAAGTGCTAGGCAACAATATCTCCAGAGGGAGGATGAAATGTACTATTTTCTAGCTTGTGTTGCACTGTGAACAAAAGGAGTCTGGGAGAAAAAGCACAACCTTGAAAAGCCCAGAGTCCATATTTGAGATTCACCATGATCTGTAACCTCGGCCAGTTCCTATTCTCCCTGATTTCCCAAAAAGGGAATAAAGAGTGAGAATATTTCCTTTCAAGTGTATTTACCCATATAGTCTACAGTGTGATCAGAGCCCTTTATAGGCCACACCTTGTACGGCCTGTGTTTGCAGACAGTAGGGATCTAACCTGCCTGCACTGCAACTGCAGTCAGAGGTGATGTGTCCAACAAGCACCTAAGTGCTACATGAGTAGGTGAATTAGTGTGGTAAACCCCCAGATTTATAATTTGAAAATGCAGCTCAGCAAACACATACCTCTCGCTTGCCTGGGTTGTGCTTCTAACAGCCTCCAGAATGGGGCAATACTTGTGTGGCTGCATGCCCTCAAAGCTGCCCTTGTCAAGGTTTGGTGCCTTCATTCCTTGTTACACGGCAGCCACACCATTAAGCTGTGTTTTAGTAAGTATTGACTCTCCTCCTGCCCGAATCTGCTGAAAATACATCCATCTTCTAAGTTCTACTACTCAAGAGTTAACTTGCTGGCAGAGAATCCCTTTCTGTAAGAAGACCAGAAGTATTTGCTAAGAGTCTAGGCCTAGGGCATCTCCATTCGCCCACCTGCCCTGGGAACTGGTCATCAGCCTCCTGCTGTCCTGTGGGCTGGGGGTCAATCTCGTGGGAAATGGGCCTCTGCTAGGCTGCAGCACCAAGAGAGGATGGGCTGTAGCAGCTTATTTGAATGGATCTGCTGGGTCTACTTTTCACACATGTCCAAGATTCCCCTTCTCTGGCATAGCAGGAAAAACGCTTCCAGGCAATGTATCCAGGAAGCAGTTGCCTGAATCCCACCCAGGAAGACCCTGAAAACATGTAAAACCCTGGCCAACAACAGGGAGCCAGGCAGCAGGATGGCACTGCGTGTGGTTCAAGGCCATGGCACAGGTGAGGAGAGGGCAGAGTAACAGTGGCCTGGCTCCTGTGCTCATTTGGCAGTTTTACAGAAGCTCTGAAAATGCCTGCTATTTATTCATCTGTCATCCACTGAGCTGACAGCCTGCATCAACTGCAGTAATTCATTCTCTTGATTTTGTTAGTTTTCAATGTAAGAACAGCAAAACAAAGGGCTGCCTAGTTTTCTTGGACAAGTTGACAGTGTGTTGCCATAGAGGAAAGCCCTACTGCTCTCTCCCGTCTTGCTGAAACATTTAAAGAGGTATGATGTGCCACAGCCTGATAGCATTATTTCTGCATAAGGCAAGAATCACGTGGCTTTGATAGAAAAAAAAGACTATTTCCAGTTCAGGCCCCTCACTCAGAATTTGAAGCCAATTTTTTGCTAGGCTGTTCAGTCACAGCCTTACCAGGCTAATGAGGATTACACAAATGCTAGCAAGGACTGTGCGGACCTTGCTGTATCTATGAGCAAATGATTTATCCTCATTAGGCACTTTCTAGGAATGTTTCAACAAAGCTTTATACCCTGGCAGCACCTTCTGCTCTGCACAGCACTGAAAACTGCAAACAGCATAATAAACTAGTCCCCTGTTGCTAAAACAAGGTAATAATTGATTTTTTTGTCCAACCTGCCTCTCTGGTGAGGAGAGATGACATTCCCTCTCCCTCACAATTATCCCCCAAGTTGAGGCAGCCATACTTTAGCTGCTTCCGTATGCTGGGCATCCCCAAAATGCCTCAACTTGGCTATGGATTTATGCCAGAGAAATGTTTTGCTATGTTTAATATTTCCTAACAAGAGTATTCTTGCTTTAGTACTGTTTAGTTTCTGTTACAGCTTCTTTCACCTGGCCCCAGCACAGAATATGGCCAGAAATGGTTTCAGCCCTGTACAGTTTTAGCTTATTTTGTGTTACACAGGTCAGTGTTATGCCACATGATGGTGCTAATGTATATGGTAATCTTTGTGGGTCTAGAACTGAATCAGCTTCTGTGCTTTTTTTTTAATCTATTTTTTTCTCAAGAATATCATCCACTGTGTCTTTTTCAAGCCTAGCACTTGGTGATGTACAACCCTTAAATACCACTTCGTGAACACTCAAGCCTGACTTTCATTTACCATCCAAAATCAAGGACTAGGACGGCTAATGAACAGAGATGGATGACTGTTTTTGCAAATTCGGCTTCTGTTCTCGGAAAGCAAAATTTTGTAAAGGACATTCACTTCTTTTGAATCTTCCCTCATCCATCACTTTAATTACTGAAACGCTCAGCTAAAATCAAAACACCTTGGTTTTACTTTGAAAAAAAAAGTTTAGTTTGTTTCACTTGTCAAGCATGAGTCAAAAGGGAAGACTGAAAAAACAGATAATTCTCAGTAAGCAAACCCCCAGATTTTAAGGAGACAGGCGGCAGGAAAGCAGGCACCTCCTGTAACGTGCAGAGGAACACAGCGCAATTAAGCAGTGAAGGAATCAGAAGTTCTCACTGAACTCATCAGGCACAAAAGAAGTTCTCTCATTTTATGCAGCACAGAAACAAATCCTTCATTTCTCCAGTGAAGAGAAAGTCCACAGAAGCCTGCCGAGGGATGCCAGAACTTTTTCCTCCAAACTCCTCCAAGCTGTACTCTGACTCCAAGGTGCCCACAGCACAAACCCATCCTACTCACTGTAGGTGACTCATTCAGATCATTTCTACTGATTGCAAATTAAAACAACTTCTCCTCAGCACTATACAGCTGTTTCTCAGCTGGTGACAGAATTTTGCTTGCATGACTTTGTTTGGATTTCACCATATATTCAAAAGGAATTTCACTTTGTGTAAGGAAGGTATAGCCAGATCATAATAATCTGCCATAATGCAGACAATGAGGAATTTTTCCTCTTGGTCTTTCATGTAGAAACTCACATAGTTTCATCCTGCAATGTGTCTGTGCTTGAGCAGACCTCCTGCTCTGCCTCTGTGTGCAGAACAGAGCTTCCTCAAGAACAGAGACCGTTTTAAAATCTCTGCATTGCATCATAGCTAATTGCTACCTGCCCCATAGGATCTATGCTAATTTAGCTTAATAAAATTATTAAATAGCAAATTTCTGGAGAAGCAGCAGTAATGTCCTCATTATTAGATTTAGTAAAACTGCCAAAAGCCATCATTGTTACTGTGTATTTAGAAAAAAATTCCTTAACAGAATGAAGATGTCAAAGGGACATAGTAAAGTATGCTTCCAATAAACCATCTAAGGCCCATTTCTTTGGGGTCAATAATGAAAGTTTCTTGGCCAGAAAAACAAGTTTGTAGAGCAGATGCAAATGATTAGAAAGAAAGATGCTAAATAAAATAAGCAGCAACATACCTCCAGGTCATTAAAGAACAGATGTGTATCTGCAAGGTTGAAGATCATTTCTTCCATCATAAGACCTATCCGCACAGACGTTGTAGTGTCCTGTTGGGAGAGAATCATTTCTTTTTTCATTCAATTTTTTTTTTTTGGGGGGGTGGGAGATCTTAGACACAGGATCTACACATTCCTTTTTCTGAAGATACGGTCATTAAAGTCATTTAATTTCCCAAGTGTATCTTAGCATGATTTTCCCATCCGTTTTTTTTTTCTTTTTTCTCTACTAGATAATCAGTTTCTGTTCTCTGAAGGATGGATATGGCTCACCTTATGCATTTCAGCCTGTACTTTCAGATGAGTTTAACAAGCACATTTAAACACCTGAGGCTGTATAAGAATTGCTTCAGTAGGTTGGACCAAGAAGTGATTTCCAATAGCATCAGTACAGAGCAGCTAAGGGACAGTTATGAACAACAGAGCCCACAGAGGGTGATTCTTTCCAGACTCTGTCCTTTGAATCAGCCGTAAGAGGCCAGCATTATTCTTTACACATGAAAGTAGACTTTTAATGTCAAGCAGCAACACGATGAGCAGAATCTGAAAACAGAGCCCACGAGTTCAAACATAAACTATCTTTCTCTAAAGCGTGCAATCCGCATCTCGGCATGCTTGGGTTAGGTCTTTACTACCATGCTAACTTGGGTGATGAGCACAGAGCAGGACAGAAAGACAGACGTGTCGTTCCCACATCACAGCCCCCTGTGTGGCACAGTATCTACTGGCCTTGGTAGCACAAGTGCATGTGGAGACGCAAGAGCAGCCACACTGGTGCAAAGCTCTTCCATCTCTGCTGAAGGTGTCCGCTTATTTAACAGTACCAGCAGAGTTAAAACAATCCCATCCTCCCATGCAAACCCAATTATAGCAGGATAAAATGCTTGTCCAAGTCTGACTATTCTTGCTCAGGACAGGACATACTTCTGCAGTGGCATAAAGCTTACTTGCAGAGCCAGAGATGTCATACCGGAGTTACACCCAAATAGCTACATCAATTTATAAAATAAAGACAAAACAAGATAGCTCATTAAAATGTTGGATCAGTCCATATGCCATTTGAGCTGCTGTTAGAAATGGTGACATGCACTTGATGCTCCTGCCTGCATGGACTGACTGCTTCACCCTTTGCTTGTTCTGCAATTTTCTTGTATCAGCAGTTCATCCAGGTCTGGGTCCAACTTGGCCCTAACTTGGCCCCAGACAGGGTCCCAAACTGCTTCCTTAAGCGGAACAGCAAGAAAACGATGCAGAAACTCTGTCTGCGTACAGAATTATGAAAACATACTTTTTCATGAACAAAAGAACATGAAAACACACATGCCAGCAGCTCTAAAACAGCTCCTATACATTTTAAGCACCTGTGAAGTTTCTAACATTCTGCTCCTGCTCCTACTAAAATCAGTAACAAAACAAGTACACTCCTGTGCAGGATTGCACTGCCTGCAGCTGTAACGCAGGATGTCCCAAGCAATATGGACCTCCTGTGTGTTTAGTTGATTTACTTTAGAAAATGATTTTTTTCCCTGTTCCTTGCTACCCAGCTAAGACACCACAACTGCCCGTGAGAGGGCCACCAATTCACTTCCCCGCTAAGTCACAAGCGCAAGCTTCAATCAGACCAAAGCAGCCGGGCTGACTGTTTGGCCAGGAAAGCCACTTGCGGACAATCCCGTGTAGAAGTGACTGTTAATGGCTGACTGCATGTGTGCAGCAAATCCACTTGGTCCCTCGTGCTGCCCCTGTGGATGGGTACAGGGGCCACTGGGCTCCTACAGCTCTTGGCGTACTGCTTCAAAGCTGCTTCCTGGGCACTGGGTACAGCCCCAGGGATCTGATGCTCTGAAATACAACCAAGTGACATATTGTACCCAGCCTGGTACACTACAGTATTAAATAAGCCCCGGCCACTTTTCCACGTCTCCTTCCTCAAACAACTGACCTTGTTCCTAAACTCATAACAAAAGCACAGACATGTTCTGAGGCAAACTAGGTCTCTAGCGGAAAAATTTATTATTCATTCAGATATATTCTTCTTCAAAAATGCAAGTAAAAATAATTTACAGTTAATTCGATAAACAAGCTCAAAAGCATTCTGCCTGTTCAAACTAAACAACAACAGAACTTGAAAAAAGAGCATTCCCACAACAGGCTTTTATTTGTAATTCATCTTCATTAGGAGAGGGATCTCTCATCTTTACATTTATGTGGGTGGTTTTCCTCTGCTAACGTTACAAGCCATGCTAAAATGTCAGATTTATATGTAGTCTTTGCTCTAATTTTCTGCAGATTTCTGTGGAGTCATGTTATTGTATGACAGGACAGTAATGAATTAGCTGAGGAACTCTAACAGGGAGCACAATGTTTGGAGGATGAGTACATTTCAATCAACCTTTGCGGCAGATGCTGTTGACATGGATGGTGTATTACACGCTAACCTAATTATTACGCATTCTTGGTGTAGTTCTCTTTAATTAGAGCAGAATGGCTGTGGTTTCAGCCATGTGTGTGACTCACAAGCACTGTGCCCATCTAAAGAAAAGCTCAGTCACTCATGTTTAAACATGCTTATTGCTGTCCCTGGAAGAAGGGCACTTTCTCCTCTGGGCAAAAAGTAAACTCCATCAGGCTTGCCTTGAACATGTCTACCTTTAAGCCCCAAACCTGCTCCCCTGATGAGGGGCAGGGACACAGGCGCAATTAGGGCATCTGACCGTGGCCCCATGTGAACAGCACTGAATCAAATTTTACTACCCAGGTGTAGTTACACGAGGGAACTGTTTTGAAGAAAATATGCTGCTAGGAAGAAATGATTTTGTAAAATAGTTTTTAATGAAGCAATTTATTTTTATACATTTCAAGGATCATTAGCCTTTAAACCTCTTTTAGGAAGTCTCATTCATTGGTATCTGTCATTTATTCTCTAAGTTTTGTCTTTAGATTTATTGGTATTAATCACTAACAGGGAGTAAGAAACATTTCCACAGTGTATGAAGTTACCTTCTCTTAAACTAAACAATATGGAAATTAAACTGTAGATGAGAGGAAAAAAAATATCTTTCTCTTGAGATAGAGAATATGATGGAATGAAAATAAAACAGAAAAATGCACTTTACCACCCAGAGGGGAAGTCGTTTGGGGAAATGATTTGGCATCAGTGCTTTCACAGTATGGATATTTCCTCTGCAACAAGGCATGCTTCCAAGTCTTAAGCTGATAAAGTTAAAAGGCAAATCAGTGCTCCCAGTATGATGTAGGTGTCTAGAGGCACTAGGCCAGGGTTCTACTAGCAATTATTTATTTGCATTACTGTTGCACTGATCTAGAAGCACTAGTCCCAGACTTGAACCCCACTGTGCTAGTTGTACCCACACAGAGGAAAAACACAGTCCCTACCTACAGCTTGCAATTCAAGTATGAATAAACAGGAAAATAAGGCAAGCACAAAAATGACACAGGTATATCAATGTGTTGTCAGAATTCTCTGTATACTGTATAAAGAACTGGAAAGAGAATTATGATTTTTTTTTTCCTAAAGATGTTAATGGAGAGGTCTTCCTAAGTGTTGAAGTCCAGAAGGACTAAAGGATAAGGCTGTGCTGCAGGCGATGCCCTAGTGGACTGCTAATGCCTATGTTAGAGCAGTGTGAGTTTAGCAGAGCAATGTAAAGTTGCTGCATCCATAACGATGACCCCTGCCAACATGTCTTACCATAGGAAAAGTGCGCCCTGGAGCCCTAGGAACCAGCTTCCTCAGTAACAGATCTACCCAATGTTTTCTGATGCATGTGAAGGCTAAAAACAAAAGGGCTGTGGTCAGCTTGAAATCATATCTCCTCCAGGAACCACTTTTTCTACAGTGAAAACAGATTCACCTAAAACTTCGACCCTGAGCGCTTGTTCAGTAACATTAGAAGCGTGAGGTCCTACCCCTCTGCTAATCTACAAGTCATGCTTTCGCAAACAAGGACAATGAGAGGCAGGGATAGAAAACAGGCAACGAACTCCTATAAATAAAACCTCCAGCACCACAGTGCATTTCTGTGCGCCTCACCTCTGCATGACACATTGTTGGAGCTTTCTCCAGGGTTGACATTAAACAGCCCCAAAAATTACATGACAAACTAGGCACCCCAATAGAGCTCAGCTCATGACCGATCAACACAGCCTTAATGGGCTCCTTCCCGTCAGCTGGATGGGATAAGCATCACAGCAGTGGTGCTCATTTTGAAGTACTCATTCCCAAAGAGCTTGATATTCCCCCTAACTGCCACACCTTCACTTCCACATTTACCCAGTAGTAGTGTTTCACAGCTGCCCATTTCTGCTCAGCGTACATCCTGAGAGAACTGAGAGGTAAAAATGCCCCGTTCCCCTCCACTTTTTCACAAAGTATTAAAACATAAAAAAGGGAAAATAAGCTCTTCTTAAAAAAACAACACCAACAAAAAAAAACATGTTTGGACCAAGTATATTGATCCTGAAGAGTATTCCTGGACATGTCTCCCTACTGCGTCTGTCACAGGATGTGACTTCTAGCTAAGAGGGACTGATGTGCTGTTGCCTACTGCTGACAACGCTGTGAACGAGATAATTTTCACTAGAAGCGAGGCACTGCCAACTCCCAGATCTGTAACTGCTTGTTTGGGGGCAGCTTTGCTGCCCTTTCAACAGATAGCCCTACTACAGGAAAACACAGAAAAGAGAAGCCTGTGAAACACTCTGCGGGGGAAGGCAGAAGTGTCCATTCACCGAGGGAAATGTTTTCTTTCTGATCCCAAAAGCATGAGCTGACACGTGCTCTGAATACTGCTTTTGTGCTGGCTAGTTGTATGCACTACTCCTCTTTGAATTAGTTCTGCAGATGTGAATTGCGTTACATTTTAAAATCACAATTTTAATTCACTTATGTCCTACAAGCTAAAAATATCCTTCCTAAAAGTAATTCTGTTTCTGTTTCATTTTTCTCACTATGAATAATAGGATGACAGAAGGTGGCTAGAAGGAGCTTGATGAGCAGCCTTCAGTCTGGCCTTGCTCAAAAGGCAGGCTCACCTATGCAGATGCCTGTGTTGCTGTATTTTCACTACTAAAGGTAGCATTACCTACAAAAAAAGTCCATGGTGGATGCAGCCACACTTCAAACTGCACCGTCAGTATCCTCCCAAATGGCCTTCTTACCACTGCTCCTGAAATACTGAGCTGGATTTTTCATAAACTGCTTATACTTGCCCTAAAGAATGCATTAAAAAGACATGTGTTTGTTAACACCTGCAGTTACTACTAATCCACTTGGCTGGATGTCCACAGCCAGCTTGCCCCTCTTGTATAGCATAATTTTGAAAGGAAGCAAGAAGCAGACTTATCTCTGGCAATCTCTCAAGTGCAAGTCACTCTCAACCCCAATCCTGGCTCCAAATCAGCCAGTTCCAATCCTCTGCCTTACAGGTACCCTGTTCAGACACGCAGGCCATTAGCAAAGGGGCAAAGCTGGCTCCTTTGAGACAGATAACAAATCAGCTTGTTGTCTGACTCTGCTTCTATTTAGCAATGTGCCAATTAACCCGACATTCAAAATGTTAGGACAAAGTCACTCGGAGCATGAATCTTGGACTCAGACCTC